>NC_071505.1:291439591-292064591 GCF_027887155.1 Malaclemys terrapin pileata | reverse complement strand
GGGTGCAAAGCACATACTCCTACATAGTAGTAGTACTGGATTACAGTAGCACTTAGAGGCCCCAACTGAGATCAGAGCCCTAGTGAGCTAGGTACTGTACATTCAAATAGTAAGAGAGATTCCCCACCTTTAGGGTCTCACAGGCAGACAAATGGTGGTGTGGTGTTCAGTAGTCACTCAACGACCAGCAGCCTAACAGGGTTCTTCTCCGTTTAGTGTCTGAGCTCTCACTGATCAGCACTGCATAACATGAGCTATCATAGTGACTGGTTCCAACCGACTCCTGCCATTGCTTCTTTGCCTCAGTGTGACTTTGAGAAATGTCACTTCTTCTCATTTACTGGAAACGTCATATCCTCGACTTTCCCCAGCCTGTTCAAAATTGTATAATCAATATCGGCAGGATTGCTGGCCATAAAGCAGGATCTGATATATCAATTTCTGGTGTGCCATTTTTCTCATTGCTGTTTCTGTCATTATGTGAGGCAGATTCTTCTTTATCGTTTCTCTCCTTTTCACGTAAACCAGATTTTTCTTTATCATTACTTTCCTTTTCATGTGAGCCACGTTCTTCTTTATCATCACTCTCCTTTACACCACCAGGAAAACTGGACGATTCTCCCTCACTTTCCTCACAGTTCCAGTCCCTATCTTCAAGTAAATTTGCTAATTCCTTAGTAATAGGACTTCCATCATTTATGTGTCACTCCTCAATTTCTTCTGCACTGGGACGATCGCTACTGCCTAAAACCCAGTCTATGTTGTTCTGTTTCAGATGTTTTCCCATCAAATTTGCTCCTTGTTGCAAACTAGATAGCAATTGAGATTTTCACTTTCTAAACTGAGCTCCTGAAGGCTTCTTCAGGGGCATCTTTTATTTTCTGTGGGTGAAAACAGACCGTATTAGGGAGAGCAAAAGTCGTAGAAAGTCATCAAACATTACGTGTTAAGCATGGCAAAAGGAGTAAGAGTATTTCTTTTATATTGTTGTGAAGATAGGAGTTTGATAGATATCTCTGGCATCTCATTAAATATGTTCTTTATAAGTTGCTACTTATACTCTTCAAGTCTTAAAACACAAGTACACTTTCACAATTACACAATAAAATAAGGTTCACAATATCGCAGCTGGGATCTCACTTCACTTCACTTCATTCTTATATCTCACTGACTTATATGCCCCACCCCTTATATATCCGTGAGGGCATGACTGACAACATTCTAGGAGATTCAAGGAAAATGTAGTTCTCAGAAAATCTGGAAGTTTCCACAAGATTCTATAAAGGTCCAGAACATTTTAGGAGATCCATGAAAAAATTCCACATACAGAATACCTGAAACATTTTACTTCAAACCTTCTATTTTCCCTTTGGTCACTAATAACAAAAACAGCACCCCGAGCCCAGCGCCTTCCAACCCCAGCACCCCAGGCAGTTGTCTGGGTCACCTGTCCCTAAATCCGGCCCTGCCTAGTTACCCTTTAAGGGTGTGACATGTGGGATCAGATTGAAGGCATGGCATTACCTTCAGCTACTTGAGAAGTGTGAGTAGGGCCCAGCAGTATCCTCTGAGCAGGGCATGCCTGAATGCTATTAAGAAAAGATCTTTCCCGTAATGGAAGGTTGAAAGCATCGTAAAAGAGTCTTTGTCTTTATAAGTTGTGTTTTGACAATTATGTTTATGATATGCAATTGCAGTGTTCATGCACAGCTGTGATTCACCATTAGCCAGCCAGGCCCAATTTGTGTTCAGGGTTATGCATACCACAGAGATGAGATAAAGGTGTCTGCAGATAAAAAATTAATACAGCGAGGACTTAGTGCGAGGTAAAAGGGTGTGTGTACAATGTTGTTTGTTTTCACGTTGCAGGGTAACTAAATTCACCTTTCGTTGAACAGAGAGTCTAACAGCTAGACAACTTGTCTCTAAATAAGCTAGAGCACTCCTGGCAACATCCTATCCTCTAACCCCATTGTTATTTCTTTAAGCAGTGCTGCATATCCTTGATCACCCAATTTCCCCCTCTCTAGCCCCTTATAGAGAGTTTTCAGCTGAAGGCCCACTTTGTGCAGTAAACCTCTCTGCTTTGACAACCTAATCAGGCTCATGACAGGTCAGCAATAGTGATGTGGTGAAAGGGGGCTCTTTGACAACCCTGGGAGCCTTTGGCTAAAATTCTACAGCTACACTGAAAGGAAGATTGGGGTGATTTCTCTGCCTCTCGGGCAATTCGTTCCCTCTCTGTATACTGCTGAAATGGCTGCTAGAAATGGCCTATCCCTGAAGCGCATACAAATTTCTTCTGGAAAGCAGTTTTTGTGTCTTTAGGATGGTCTAGATTGCCCCAATGGCAGGGATTTTCCAAAACTTTCCCTGGTCCCTTACAAGATAGTCACTTTCACTTCCTCTCTCTTCACCATCCCCCATCTCTCCTTCCCCTTCTCCCTCCCCGCAGTTCAAATGACCCAAGCTGCAGACGTTGCTAAGTTATACACGTATACTCAGTACATCATTCAGGAACAAAGCATAAACATTTCCAGCAAAGGCACTTGGTATAAGTTTGTTTGCCAAGTGTGATTGCCTTCTTCATTTATGGTGATGAAAAAAAACAAATGAATAGCTTCCCCTGTTCCTTACGCTTCTTCGTTGGAGGGTGGCCACCGTCTTGGCTGGCACATTGGGGATTGAACTAGGGCCCCTCCAGAACTAAAACCTGAGGTGCTATAGCTAGAGAACCAAGCCACCTTAGCTGCTGCTTGTAACAAATGGTATCCTCTGGGGATCAGCACAGCAGGGGGACTTGTAACGCGCGCTCCCCACTGGGTTGCATCCGCACAGCCCTGAACAAGGTACAAGGCGTTTTATCACATGTTAAGCGGGACCATTCTGCAGAAGCCCGTCATTCTAATCTTGGCAATACATTACTGGTCAGCACATGGAGAGGAAGCATTGACCGAACACCCAAGTATTGCAGAAACATGTGCTGGACTGCAGGGACTCAGTGTCCTGAGGTGCTTTCTTGCAGAAGAGATCTAGTGGCACTTTTGCAAAAGGAGGGGCGGTTCGCCCTCTGCGACTCCAGTATTGTGCCAAGTCCACAATGCAGTTCCCAATCTGCTCCTGTGCAAACTCTACAGCTTATTGGACTGACCAAGCACAGGTCTGATTCTAGCCTTTGCCTCAGCAGCCACATGCCATGCTTGCAACACATAGAGGCTGTAAGTGAGCTCTGAGGGGTGGCATGAGAATTCCTGCAGCACAGGGCTAATGTTAGTGGCCCTACGCTCCCCATCGTCCCACCTGCCCGGGCAGAAAGGGGCGTGTCAGAAATGAAAAGATGAGTAGCCATAGCACTCGCTGCCCTAAAGATTTTAGACTGCAGTGCAGCCTGCGGGCAAAGGAAAGGCAGCCTCAGGTTAGAGCAGCTCCTGAGGTTGCTCTGACTTAGAGTGGGAGAGGGAGGAGTCACATCAGCCCAGAGTCTGAATAGCTCAACGGTGGCATAAAGCCATCTTTGCTGCCCCTACCCTGGGCTCTGTGGAGACACAGCCAAAGGACCTGGCCCTACTATTATCCACAATGTAGCTGACACCTCCCTCCTGGCTGACAGCATTTTAAAAATCAAGTACAGCATCACGGACTAACACATCAGGCACTGACCCCGTGTTTATTTGCTTTCTCCATTTACAGGACTGAATAAGGAATGTTAATGGGAAATTGTTTAAGCACAACTGGCAAAAGTTAAACTCATGAATGAGAGGTCTTGGAACAGTTTTGTTTAAAATTTCCTTTTTTCTTCATAAACTGAAATCAGTTTCCCTAATGAAACCTCGGGCTTTCAAATCCAGCCTCACTGCACGATTGTTATCGTTTTCCTGAATAAACAAAATACTTTATACCTTCTACTTGAGGCCCGGCCTCCCCTGATATGCAGGAGAAAGTCGTGCCATTTGAAATGCTGCCCCCTGCACAAAAGCAAATGTAAGCCGAAAACTGTGAGAACGTGGCTGTTTAATCCTTGCTCTTTTCTCAGACTGCCGGGTGGTAATGAAACCTGACATATCTTATTGCCTTCCCTGGATGGTTTCCTGATTGCAGGGCCGTACAAAAAATAACCTAACAAAGCAGAAATGGGACCACTCCAGAGATGATGGGCCTGAGGCTGCAATGCCTCCATCCCGTAAGCAGCCCCACTGCCTGCTCACACATGGAAGGATGTGCAGGATCCTGCCTTTGTACTCATGCTAATAACAAAGGGCTTGACTGTTTGTGCCACCAACTCTAAGGGGTGGTACAGAGTACCCTGGGGTGGAGGGTGGGGGTACAGAGTACACCACCAGGAGGAGCAATGGGAAGATTGTAATTCAGTAAACACAAATCCACAAGTGCTGCTCCCTGAATAGGGCATGCATGTCGCACTGGTCATTAGCCTGGCACCGAATGTTCCCCTTGCCATGCTGACCCTGCTCTGTAGCCTATTGCAGAAGGGGAAGGCATGGCCCTGCTCCAACCCATCCCTTCCAGCTGCGCTGATCCCCATGGGCAAGTGGAAGGGTGCAGTCCCCAGAGTGTGAAGTGCTGTTGTGTGCTGCCATTGAGCAGCAGTTGTATGAAGGGAAGCTTTTTGCATGCCCTGCTGTCTGAGCAGCACAGAATCTGGCCACAACTGGGTAACACACCAATAGCCGAGTTAGTTCTGACTCCCCAAAGGCTGGGTCCTGCTCCCGTTGCTCAATAGGAAATTCACTGGGGAGGGGGCAGGACTGAGCCACAGTTTCCTGTTGAACATCTCCTCTGCACTAGTAAAAAAGAACAGAACACTAAATATAAACATGCGCTGATATGCTGGAGCTAGTGTGACATCTTCTAGACACACATGGTTTCAATTAAGGTTTATAGTGGCAACAACAAAATGCAGTGACTCCATTAAGCATGTGCGCTTCTTGAGAGTTCAGTACAGGTTTTTGATTTGTATATGTGTTTAGGGTCCAATCCAGTGCTTGTGGGGGCCTTTTCATTTACTCCAGTAGGTGGTGGATCCATGTCCAAGCCTGTGGCAGTGCTGGGAACTGAATGGACGTCTTCTGAGTGGAGTGCCTGTACCAAAGCACTGTCTTTGTTCCTCAGTAAATTGTGATTATGAACCAGTAGCATGCCTGATTATTCTGATTACTGTTCAGAATTTGTCTATATAATTAAGGAAGAGGATGGGTCAAAAAGGAAGTTTAGGAAAGCCTGTAAAATCCCTCTTTTCCTTCTTCCTATAATTCTGGAAGCTAAATGTTTTGGTTTTTTTCCCCCCCATCCATCCTGTTGCATTTGTATTATTGTCACACTTATCTGAAAACCAAAATGTAGCTTAAATCCAAGTAAGGTACATAAGCAGCAGCAGCAACCAATCTTATGGGAACTACACCTCCAGTGCCAGACCATGAGCTGGATTGGTATTACACAATCCAGTTTGCTCAGCTGCTGGGAAGCAGGAAAGCAGTTCCTGCTCACAGTATTTTTAATCGCTAGCAAATGGTGATGTCTGTTAATGAATAACATCCAGTTCTCAAGAAACCACAGCCCTTTTATGACCTAAAGACTAAATGCCCCTGTGCCCTGGCAGGTGGTCCATATAATTTGTCTTCACACCAAGAGCCCAACTTTGCTAGGGGGAGGGAGAGCTCAGTGGTTTGAGCATTGGCCTGCTAAACCCAGGGTTGTGAGTTCAATCCTTGAGGGAGCCAGTTAGGGATCTGGGGCAAAAATCAGTACTTGGTCCTGCTAGTGAAGGCAGGGGCAGGGCTGGCTTTAGGCACTAGCTGAGCAAGTAGGTGCTTGGGGTAGCCAAGGGGAAGTGGCAGAACATCAGGCTCTTCAGTGGCAATTTGGTAGAGGGTCCCTGTCCCTCTCAGAGGGAAGGACTTGCTGCCAAAGAAGAAAGTGGAGCTGCTGGCAATCACAGCTTTTTTTTTTTTTCCCCGCTGCTTGGGGCGGCAAAAACCCTGGAGCCGGCCCTGGGCAGGGAGCTAGACTCGATGACCTTTCAGGGGTCCCTTCCAGTTCTATGAGATAGGTATTCATGTGAGCAATCTTTACTCACAAAAACGCATTTACATTGCTGTCTCTGGGACTGCTTACATGAGGAAGACTTGTGGCATCAAGCCCCTCTAGGATAGTTTCATATCTGTTTGGTTACACTTTAAGGCCTCATGCACTGACTTTTCTTTCAAAAATTGGATGCCACTTTGCCCAACCCCCTGGGACTGTTCATTAGTCAGTAGAATTGCTCCTACTTTCCTCCTAACCAGGCACTGAAACTTCACTTAGGGGTAGGTCTACACTTACCTCCGGGTCCGGCGGTAAGCGATCGATCTTCTGGGATCGATTTATCACGTCTTGTCTAGTCGCGATAAATCGATCCCGGATCGATCCCAGAAGTGCTCGCTGTCGACGCTGGTACTCCAGCTCGGCGAGAGGAGTACGCGGCATCGATGGGGGAGCCTGCCTGCCGCGTCTGGACCCGCAGTAAGTTCGAACTAGGGTACTTCGAATTCAGCTACGTTATTAACGTAGCTGAATTTGCGTATCTTAGTTCAAAGTGGGGGGTTAGTGTGGACCAGGCCTGAGATTCAAGTACTCACCCCATAATGAGAATTGTTTTCTCACTAAACTCTGTGGCCCAATCAGTGACCTGTGTCTTTTTAACACTTCAGAGCCACGTGTCTTTTGGCATCCAAATTCTATTCAGTTCTGGGTAATAAGCCTTCATTTTATTGATTTCTGCTGCATCTCTATTCAGGATAAATAGTAAGGGATAAAGAGCTATGTGTCACGTTGAAAATCCAGCCCTAATAATGATTGAATGCCCCCTCAGGGGTTCATAAGAAGTCAAAGACAACAGAAGCACCAATTACGAAGCTTTGCACTTCATTTACTGCTGGGGGAAGAAAAGGTTAATTATCTAACAATAAAGCGACTGTATTCACTGAGGGTGGGTGGGCGGGTGAGGGGTTGTTCTGCTTCATTCTGAAACAAACAAGGTTGTGATCTATGATGTTAAAACATTGGAGCTGAATAGGGAACTGTCCAGTGCAATCTATCGTGCACAGCCAAATCAAACTGCATTGCAAAAAACTCTTGACCAAAATAAATGGGCTATATAACGTCTTTTATTAAACCTAGTCTGGTTACGACACAGGGCATTAAAACCAACAGGTGTGTAGAAGAGTCAGACATTCTCACGCTCTCTTAGTTACCCATATACAAGTACATGCACAAGTTCAAATGACTTACTGTAAAATCACTAGAGATAAGACCATGGCACCAGTTTGAACCCAGTGCTGAGCTTTCCTAAAGCAGCTGAATTTCAGTTTTCCTTTTACGGATATAGGAGCCAATTACAAAGTTTCAAGCTGGATACAAACCTCCTCCCCAAAGATCTGTGGTGTTTGGATTCATTTTGGGGACCTCCTTACAATTAATCCTATATAAATTAGCAGTTGGCAAACCTCAAAAGATTTAGAGGTTTGGATAAACACCATGGGTGGAGGGTGAAGCCCCCAGCCCTGCCCCAGCAGCCCGAGGCCCCACCCCTGCCCCCTGCCGGAGGCCCGGGCTGCACCCCCACGACTGGAAGAGTCCTGCCAGCCTGCCCCAGCTTCCCCAAGTCACTGGCCAGCCCACCCCAGCTGCATGGGCCAGCCCAGCCCCTGGGCTACTGGCTGGCCTGAGCACGGGGTCGTCGGCTGCCCCAAGCTGCCCCAGGCCCCTGGCCGCCAGCATGAGCCCCGAGCTTCAAGCTGCTCACTGGCGCTGAGCACCCGCCAGCTTCAGGGGAGAGGGGGAGCAAGGGTGGGGCCTCAGGACGGAGCGTGGGTGGCGCCACAGCCTGGGTTATGGGAGGCTTAGCCTCCCCTAGCCTTTGATACCTGCCGCCCACATCCAAAAGTAGAGGAGCTAGATTCACCATTGGGAAGGCCATTTGCATCCTATTGCGCCCCTGGGGACAGCTGCGCTAGGGGAGGAAAGATTCACTACCAGGGGTTCGGACATGGGAGCCCCGTCAGCGCTGCTGACTGAGCACATCTCCATATAGCTTAACCTTGCCCCTCCTTAACCTGCCCCACTCATTTTGAGGGCTGAGCCAGACACCTTAGGACAGGGGTTCTCAACCTGGGGGTTGGGACCCCTCAGGGGGTCGCAAGCTGTCAGCCTCCACCCCAAACCCCGCTTTGCCGCTAGCATTTATAATGGTGTTAAATAGGTAAACAAGTGTTTTTAATTTATAAGGGGGGGGTCGCACTCAGAGGCTTGCTATGTGAAAGGGGTCACCAGTACAAAAGCTTGAGAACCACTGCCTTAGAGTCTCACAGAGAGGAGGGGTTCCAATCGGTTACATTTGAAGAACATGGTGGTGCATTGATTAAGCAGTAATTCCTGGGACACGGGTTAATAGTTAGAGCAGGAGACTGGGAGTCAGAAGTCGGGGTTGTATTCCTCTGTCACAGACGTGAGTTAAGCCTTTAATGTGGGGCTTGCGTGGTGCACAGAGCCTGGAACAGGCACGCTATACAGGTGCTTTGTTCCCCAAAGTGAAATGTTATTAGTTGCACTGAGCAAATGTTTTAATGTCCAACAATACCATGTGCTTTAAAGTATCTTATATATGAGCTTCTCAAAGCACTTTGCAAGCATTCGTTAATTCCCACAGCACCCTTCTGAAATAGCAAGGGGAACTAGTCTCATTCTCATTTGACAAATGAGGAAACTGAGTCACAGAGATGGTCACATAACCCCCTCAGGATCACATAACAAGTCTGCGGCAAAGCTGGGAAGAGAAGCCAGATGTCCCTGACTCCAAGTCACATGCCTTAACCACAGGACGACTCTTGTGCTTAAAGAAGCAGCTTCAAAGCCAACAATGAACTAACAAACAGAGCTTATGTTTTCAGCGAACATTGTGCTAAATATTTCTGTGAACAAAAGTTTGATTTATGTAGCTATCCTTGCACCAGGCTAAAAATGAATCCCACTGTATCCTTATGTATGTTTGCCATGGGCAAAAATACAGAGATCCAAAAATATACTGACTATAAGGGTAGAATTTCAGCAACTTTTAGTGTCTGCAATGGGTGTCCCTGTTAGTTTACAGGAGTCTGCAATAGTAATATGGTTTAATTCACTTGGAGTAATTCCTTTGTTAACCCTTTCTCCCTGTGACCTGAGTCTCAGTCCTCATGTGTGAACGTCAAAGAATGCAGTCAGCTCCCATGGTTTAAACAGATACTAGCTGGCTTTAGCATGGGCCCTGTAAACCTGCTTTGTCTGCATAGTTGGCTGGCAATGGAAAGGCTAAGTGCAAACCTGAGAGACTTTAAGGAACTTGGCTAAATCTGGAGTTTGAATAGAGAAGGTCCAGTAAGTCAGGATCTCCCGCTCGCTCCATAGTATGTGTGTGTGCACAGTATAGACGAGATAAGTCTTTGAGATCTGGGGCTGATATTCAGAGGTGCTTCAGTGAGAGCTGCAGGTGTCCTGCATGACTGAAAATGCATCTTGTTTTATGGAAGAACTGTTGTTAACAAATGTAGGATCTGACTGTAGGCAGCTGATGTTGCTTTTAATGTTTATGCGCTACAAAAATTGCTTCATTCAGATGTAGTTTCTGTAAATTTGCTGTACAGAGGCAAAACCAGCCAGTCCCCCACTTCCTCCAGCAATGACGCAGAGTTTATTTACCACATCTGAGTCTTGTCATTTGAAATGTAATATGTGTTTGCTAATAAAACTCAGGAAATTTGGGGGATTTTTTTATTTCTATCCTTTGCTAATGGCTAGAAGCAACATATTGACATGTTCTGTGCAGCGTCTGAGCATAAACTAACACTGGAGCTCTTTGTTCATAGGATAGTTTCTTTTCCTTAAGAGAAGCCATCATTATAAAAGCTTGTAGTACACATTCAGGACCTTTATGAGTCATGCCCAGTTGTTATTGTTTTTTACAAGTGGCTGCAGGTTTAACGTTCTGTAGCTGGAAGTGGGCAAGTGAATTTGTGAAATATTGGCACCTTCAACTATTAATATTTAGATATAGCAATGGTGGTTGCAATGAGAGAAGGCTGGAATGGGATAGTTATACAAGAAAATAGGTCTATTCTTGCATGCTATTATTTAACTCAGTATATCTTCCCCACTGGTGTGGGAAATGCATTGGAGTTATATACATACCAATGCTACACTCCTGCGAATTACATATTTATATGCAGAGTGTACACGGATCTGAATATAAAGTTCCTGTTTAGTCCCTTGCTTCTGAGCTGGCAAATGCACGGGAAGCATCTTCAGCCTCTTGGAGAGGGAGGTCCTTGTGGTGTTCTCTAAATACCACACAGGGTAGCTCAGGAATGTCTTCACACGTCCAGTAAAGAACTACATCCAGTGCTCCTTGAATGGAAAGCTGATTTGGTCAACATAGGGGTAAAAAGGAAGACAGGAAAGTTGTGGAGATTCCTGGGGCTTCCAAAGGCACTTGAAGGAGTGAAATATTCCCCTGCGCTCCCCATCCCAAAACCCACACAAAACTATGTACAGTGTGGGATGCTACTTTTACCTTCCTTGGGCTGCAATGAAGGGAGGGATCATGAGACCACATATCTTGGCTTTACTAAAATAATCCCAGTTTTTCATATAATGTTCTGGTATTCCAAGATATTTTGAGACTCCTGAAATGGTCTGGCTTTTCATTGCATCAGTCAAGATCATCACTTTGTGAAATATGTTGTAAAAGGCGTAGAGTTTAGTGAGTGTTTACCAGGAAAGCACCATTCAGTGGAATGAATGTTCACTGTTTGGGAAGAGAAAAGTCAAATGAGTTTAGATCCTATTCCCAGCTCTTTTGCTCAAAGTGAATGTTAACAACAATTGTTCAGTATTTCATGCTAAACGTATTCAGGGCATGCAGTCTGGGATTTTCCAAAAAGCTGTAGGGGAGTTACATGTCTAGACTCCATTGATATTCCATGGAAGCTGGATGGTTCAGTAACACCCTTAGGTTGTGTGACAATCTCAAGCTCTATTACTGGAAAAACTCCTCCATTCTCAGAAATATATCCAGTTGCGGCTGAGTCAGAGATTGGCAGGAGAAGCAATAACATGGTTTTTCAAATAAAAGATTCATAGGCTATGCCTACACTGCAATTAAACACCTATGGCTGGCTTGTGTCAGCTGACTCGGGCTCACAGGGCGCAGGCTATGGGGCTGTTTAATTGCAGTGTTAGACATTTGGGCTTGGGCTGGAGCCCTGAGAATCCAGAGCCAGGCTCCAACCCAAATCGGAATGTCTACATCACAATTAATCAGCCCATAGCCCACACCCAGTGAGCCCAAGTCAGCTGACACGGGACAGCCGCAGGTGTTTGAGTGCAGTCTAGACATACACATAGAGTCTAAGGCCAAAAGGGACCATTGTGATGATCTACTCTGACCTCCTGTGTACCACAGACCATAGAACTTCCCCAAAATAATTCCCTGAGTGTATATTTTAGAAAAACATCCAGTCTTGATTAAAAAATTGTCAGTGATGGAGAATCCACCTCAACCCTTGGTAAATTGGTTCAATGGTTTATTACTTTCACTGTTACAATATTATTCCTTATTTCCAGTCTGAATTTGTCTAGCTTCAACTTCCAGCTATTGGATAGTACTATATCATTCTCTGCTAGATTGAACAGCCCATTATGATATATTTGTTCCCCGTGTAGATACTTATAAACGGTGATCAAGTCACCCCTTAACCTTCTCTCTGCTAAGATGAATAGATTGAGCTCCTTAGTCTGTCACTATAAGGCAGGTTTTCTAATCCTTTAATTGTTCTCATGGCTCTTCTCTGGACTCTCTCCAATTTATTAACATCCTTCTTGAATTGTGGGCACCAGAACGGGACAGAGTATTCCAGGAGCAGTCAAGCCAGTGCCAGATCCAGACGTAAAATAACCTCTCGACTCCTTCTCGAGATTCGCCTGTTTCGGTGCCCCAGGAGCACATTAGCTCTTTTGGCCACAGTATCACACTGGCAGCTTATGTTCAGCTGATTATCCACCATTTAAGAGGCACTGCTTCCCAGGATAGAGTCCCGCATTTTGTAAATATGGCCTGCATTCTTTATCTACATTTACATTTGGCTGTATTAAAATGCATATTGCTTGCTTGCACCCAGCTTACCACTCAATCAGTGACCTGTCTCTTCACTATTTACCACTCCCTCAATTTTTGTGTCACATGCAAACTTCATCAGTGATGATTTTATGTTTTCTTCCAGGACATTAATCACCTGGATCAATCGGTCTTCAGCTGTCGTTAAGACTGTGCCGATCACAACACATCCGCCATTCTTCTCGCATTCTTGCCTTTCTTCTCCATGTTCATCTGAAACGTTTAGCAATGTCATCTTCCCATCTTCTTGGAGGCCGACCAGGTGGTCTTTTCTGTTCTCGCGGGTACCACTCAGTAATGATTGTGGTCCACCTATTGTCCGTGAACCATGCCCACCCATTGTATCTTATTATATCTGCTTTCCGTGACAATATCTTTCACACCACTGCGTTCTCTAATCATTTCATTTGGGATACGATCCAGAAGGGAAATTCCCAACATAGCTCGTTCCATTGCCCTTTCAGCTACCGACAGCCGCTGTTCTTCTCTCTTTGTCAGTGTCCAGGTTTCACTTCCATACAGCATGGCTGGCAGCACTGTTGAATTGAAGATATTTGTATGTGTGGTCTTGTCGATTTTTCCTTTGAGGATGTCCTTGATGGAATTAAACGGACACCATCCTGCCCAAATCCTTCGCGAGAGTTCTCCGTTCATGTCTTGGCGCATATTAACTTCTTGGCCCAAATATACGTACTGTTCCACTTCTTCAATTTCTTCTCCTGTTACCGTTATTCGGGCTTTTCTTAAGACGTCTGATCACATGTATTTCGTTTTGCAACGGATCATTTTCAGACCGACCTGACTGCTTTTCTTGTCCAGTCTTCGTAGCATGCTCTGTAGTTGGTTGGTGCTTTTGGCAATTAGCACGATGTCGTCTGTGAATCTGAGATGAGATAATTGTTCTCCATTTATATTAACACCACTCCTCCAATTGATCTTGTTCATAACCATTTCAAGGCAGGCGGTAAATAGTTTTGGTGAAATCGTATCTCCTTGCTTTACACCTTCCTCGATTGGGATGTGGAGGTGAGTTTCGAGGAGAGTAATGTCTGTTGTACATCCAGTATTCACTTCCTTCAACAAACTGATGTACTGCGTGTTAATGCCCTGCTCTGTGAGCCCCTTTAATATTGCGTTGAACTTGACGCTATTGAAGGCCTTTTCATAGTCGACAAAAGCAATGCACGGCGGGAGTTTGTATTCCCTCGCTCTTTCTAGGAGCTGGCTAAGGGTAAATATATGGTCAATCGTGCTGAAATTTCTTCGAAATCCTGCCTGCTCTCTCGGCTGTTGTTCATCCAGACTCTGCCAGAGTCTGTTCGTTATCACCTTTGTAAAGAGTTTATAGATATGAGAGAGCAGGCATATAGGGCGATAGTTCTTAAGATTTTCTCTATCCCCCTTCTTGTACAGCAAGATGGTATTCGACTCCTTCCAGCTTGATGGTATTTTTCCTTCTTCGAGATATCGACTGAATCTTAAAGCGAGAGCCTTCCAAAGTTTTTCACCTCCTGCAGAAATCATTTTGGATGTTATTCCATCTTTGCCTGGAGTTTTTCCCTTCTTCTTCTGGTGTAGTGCGCTTCAGACTTCACTGACGATTACTGGGGGGACGCGTTCTTCTGACCTTGGAGCATTGGGAGAGGGACGTTGATTCTTGATTTGAACAGTTCTGTATAGAAGTCCTTGTAGACCTCCTCCATCCCTGCTCTGTCAATTACTGTCTATCCATCCTTGTTCTTCAATGCTGTTACGCTCAATCTATACAGCACCAATTCCCGCTTGTATGTCCTGAGGCTCTTGCATGATTCAGCTATTTTAAGGAGCTTTTCTTTCCAGAAGTTCTCAAAGTCATCCTTTAGTTTTTGCCGTATAAGCTTGCACAGAGCGGAGTACTCGAGGTTGTTATCCGAGCTTCTTTTCATATTTCTCCGCTTCTCTAACAAGCTTTTTGTTTCGTTCAAGATTCTTCCCTTTGCCTTCTTCATCTTTTCAATTTCAGCTGCTTTTATACAACGTCTTAGCTTGTCAGCAAAGATACTATAGTCCTTGTCACACTTTTCTGTCTGGCTCCAGTCAAACCCAGAAATTGCTTTCTTCAGCTTTGCTTCATCGAATGTCTTTGGGTGCTGTTTCTTGTTTGCCATCTGTAAAGCTTTCTTTTCCACTACTTCATTGAAAATCAACTTCGCTCTAAGCAGGCGATGGTCACTGCCGGTGTTGAAGGGCTGCACCACAGAGACATCTTGAACGATGTGCCTTTTATTGACTAAAATATAGTCGATTTCATTCTTACTCTTCGCGTTTGGCGCGATCCACGTCCACCTTTCTGCAATCTTCTTTTTGTACCAGGTGTTTGCCACGTACAGTTCTTTCATTTCTGCCATCGTTACCAGCCTCTCTCCTCTTTCATTTCTTTCGCCGCTGCTGTATCTCCCTATGAACTTTTTGCCTGACCTTAGCGTTGAAATCTCCCATCGTGACAGTGTAAGTGGATTTTTGCGCGAGGGCTCTTTTGAGCGCTTGGTAGAATTCTTCCACTTCTTCGTCCTCACTTGCACTTGTGGGAGCGTAGGCCTGGATGACCTTGAGGATAGCTTTTGACTCCATCTGAAGATGCAGCACACCAATATGTGATGTTATTAGCTGGCATGATATGACTTTTGAAACCCAATCCTTACTAACGATAAATCTGACTCCTCCAACGTTTCTAGCGCCGTCTCCCCTTCCGAGCCTCACAGTGCTTCCATCCTTCCAGTTGACTTCCAACTCCTTCTTTCGTCAGGTTTCGCAGATACCGAGGATATCGCATATTATCCTTTTCTTCTCCTCCATCAGATGGTTTAACATTTCCTCCCTCGCCAGCGACCTACAATTGTAAGTACACACAGTGAGGGTTGTCCTTTTCCATGTTGTACTAGCACCTGACATTTTTAGCAACCTCTTGTCACTCAATTTTCACTCCACCACCGAAGAATGGTTTGATGACATGCAGGGAACTAAGACCCATTTACTCATGTTGTTTTAACCTTTATCTTTAAGCCATCCCACTGGCTAGGTGGGCAGGCATATGTACTTCCTCAAGCTTAGCTAGCCTTCAACCTCTAAGGAGAAGGAAAAACGCTCTTTCCTCTGACAGGTTTCAGAGTAGCAGCCGTGTTAGTCTGTATCCGCAAAAAGAACAGGAGTACTTGTGGCACCTTAGAGACTAACAAATTTATTAGAGCATAAGCTTTCGTGGACTACAGCCCACTTCTTCAGATGCATATAGAGTGGAAGAAATATTGAGGATATATATATATACACACACACACACATACAGAGAGCATGAACAGGTGGGAGTTGTCTTACCAACTTGATAGAGATCTTGTAGGTGCTTGTCTCTATCTGAGGGATTGGAGCAAATGCGGTTATATCTTAGAGCTTGGCTGTAGACAATGGATCGTGTGGTGTGTCCTGGATGGAAGCTGGAGGCATGTAGGTACTTACCTTACCACATACCTTACCACGATCCATAGTCTACAGCCAAGCTCTAAGATATAACCGCATTTGCTCCAATCCCTCAGATAGAGACAAGCACCTACAAGATCTCTATCAAGCATTTTTAAAACTACAATATCCACCTGCTGAAGTGAAAAAACAGATTGACAGAGCCAGACGAGTACCCAGAAGTCACCTCCTACAAGACAGGCCCAACAAAGAAAATAACAGAACACCACTAGCTGTCACCTTCAGCCCCCAACTAAAACCTCTCCAGCGCATCATCAGAGATTTACAACCTATCCTGAAAGATGATCCTTTACTCTCACAGATCTTGGGAGACAGACCTGTCCTCGCTTACAGACAACCCCCCAACCTAAAGCAAATACTCACCAGCAACCACACATCACTGAACAAAACCACTGACCCAGGAACCTATCCTTGTAACAAAGCCCGATGCCAACTCTGTCCACATATCTATTCAAGTGACATCATCATAGGACCTAATCACATCAGCCATACCATCAGGGGCTCGTTCACCTGCACATCTACCAATGTGATATATGCCATCATGTGCCAGCAATGCCCCTCTGCCATGTACATTGGCCAAACCGGACAGTCTCTCCGCAAAAGAATTAATGGACACAAATCTGACATCAGGAATCATAATACTCAAAAACCAGTGGGAGAACACTTTAACCTGTCTGGCCATTCAATGACAGACCTCCGGGTGGCTATCTTACAACAGAAAAACTTCAAAAACAGACTCCAACGAGAGACTGCTGAGCTGGAATTGATATGCAAACTAGACACAATCAACTCAGGATTGAATAAGGACTGGGAATGGCCGAGCCATTACAAACATTGAATCTATCTCCCCTTGTAAGTATTCTCACACTTCTTATCAAACTGTCTGTACTGGGCTATCTTGATTATCACTTCAAAAGTTTTTTTTTCTCTTACTTAGTTGGCCTCTCAGAGTTGATAAGACAACTCCCACCTGTTCATGCTCTCTGTATGTGTGTATATATATCTCCTCAATATATGTTCCACTCTATATGCATCCAAAGAAGTGGGCTGTAGTCCACGAAAGCTTATGCTCTAATAAATTTGTTAGTCTCTAAGGTGCCACAAGTACTCTTGTTCTTTCCTCTGAGAGAGCAATCCCCCTCCTTGGATTAGATAGTCCGACACCTTTGTAGCATGGTTAAACCTACCAGGGCATATGCCCCGCTACCATAGTTGTCAGACGGCCAGGGTCACCGCTGCACCATGATGAGGCGCTGAGGTAGGATTTTGCAGCGGTCATTAATAAAAACGTTAAATAGCTTACAGCCAAGAACCGATCCCCATGGGACTCCACTGGAAACAGACCCACTCGATGATGAGTTCCCATTTTCAGTTACATTCTGAGATCTATCAGTTAGTCAGTTGTGTAGTACTGATCTTTTGTGGTAGGAGGTGGGGAATGATCTCACTCTTGCTTTGGAATCTCCACAATTCGCCTTTTTCCCCCTAATCTTGCTTACTGCTAGGTAAGGATACTCGCTACCATTAGTAGTCCTATTGACACCAATGGAACTACACACAGCCATAAGCACTAAGCCAAGTAAGAAGTGTTTGTGTGATGGCCGCCTTTTTGGCCAACAAACTGGGGTTTCAAGCGGGGACCTCCAGAGCTAAAAACATGAGCTGCTATAGCTTGAGGTAAGGAGTCATAGTTCCGTAACTTGGGACTCTAACAAATAATAGCCACAGAGGGGGATCTGCAATGTACATTCATCAGTGGCTAGGGAACTAAATGCATTGGGAAGAGGGGAAAAGCAAGGGAGGTGAGAATTGGAGAAGACTGAGTGGAGGACAAAATTAATGTTAAAATTTCCACATCAGTTTCTGTGTTCAAACTCTTGGATACTTTCTAGAACAAAATGCTTCAGATTCTCCCATTAATTGTTCTTTCTTATAAGAATCATTATTGTTAATGTAACTCTTGGTTATATAAAAGACCTAAAGTAAGAGTCCCTACCCAAAGGAGCTTATAATACAAACCAATGGACAGAACTCTGGGGGAGATCTGGAAGGTACTAGTTCAGGAGAGGGTTTTGTTCCTTGCAGTGACATCCTGATTGACACACATTAGCATTTGGAAAGCTGGTAGAAGCAGCGAGTTTTCAGAAGGAATCTAAGTGAGGAGTGTGTGGATGCCTGGATACGGTGGAGAGGGCATTCCAGGTGTACCGGGCAGGTGGGGAGAAGAGGGAGAAGTAAATGCAAGGAGGAGATATAGTTCATTAGTGGAGCTGTGGGTGAGAGCAACACAAGCAGAGACATAAGCTGGGGCAGAGGTGTATTGGGCAGTATTCCATCCCTAATCATCTATCAGCAAATAACCATGGGTCTGATTCGCCATTGTCCTACGCCCTGTGCAGTGCAAAGTGGTTGTAAAATGCTACTGAATCAGAACGGTACCATTCTGCAACTACTTTGCCCTGCTGTAAATAACTACACAAGGTGCAAGGCAACAGAGAATCAGACCCACCGGGGAAAATCACTATCTTGTATCGTGGTAAACAAACTGCCAGCACTGGTATTCTCAACAAGTTTTCAGATGAAAGGAGCGAATTAATTTTTAACAGATCTAATCACATTCTGCATGGACACGATCAAAAACATTTCCCAGCATATGGCACTAATAAAACCGACTTTGTACGATTGGGAAAGCAATGCCCTTCTGCAGAGCGTTACTAATGTCAGGAACGGGAAATAATGTCTGAGTCACCAGTTTACATCAAAAGCTTTCTGTCCAGCACCCTGTGACGGTATTCATTTGACTCCTGTATTTTTAGACTATGCTTGTGCCAGCTCTTGAGTCAATTACTGAGCACTGAGGGCCTGATTCTCCACTGCCTTAGTCCTTGTTTAGTCATTTAGAGCTGTGCAAAGTGACTGTAAAGCACAATCATTATTTACACTACAGGAACCCCAAGGCCAGGACACCATTGTACTAAGTGTATGTGTAGCCATAGTGAGAGACAATCCCTGTCCCAAAGAGTTTACAAGCTATATAGACAAGACAGACAATGAGTGGGAGGAAGGCAGTACTATTATCCCAAGTTGGCAGGTGAAGAACTGAGGTGTAAGACTTTGCCCAAGGTCACACACAAACTATGTGACAGAAACAAAGCCAGATGTCCTGGGTCCACAGCCTTAACTACAAGACCATCCTTCCTCTCTACATTCACTTTAAATAGGTATATATGTCAGCCCCCAAGGTCCATCTAGTCCAGTATCCTGCCTTCCGACAGTGGCCAGTGCCAGATGCTTCAGCAGGAATGAACAGAACAGGGCAATCATCAAGTGATCCATCCCCGTCGTCCACTCCCAAAATAATAATGGTTCTGTCATATGAAGTGAGGGAAAGATATAAGGACTGATTTTGATTCCCCTTCCACCAGTGTGACGCCATTGAGTTTAGCAGAGTTACTTCTGATTTATGCTAGAGTATGTGAGATCAGTACCAGAAACTAGCGTTCTGTTGTTACTAGAACTGCTTGGAAATGTTCAGAGCAAACGGTTTTCCATTGCAAAATGCTGACTCGTTGAAAGCAAAACATTTCACAGAAATGTGTAAATTTTGAGAAAATTTAATTCACAAAGAAAAATAAAAGTATTTTGACAAGGTCAAAATGGAAGGTTTCCATTTACTGTTTCCACATGGCTTTTTTTTCAATTTCTTAATTTTGTATTATATAAAATTTAAAAAAAATATTAAAATCAAAACATTTTGATAGATATGAAAAAACATTTTTCTACAACTTTGTTTCACAGGAAATTTTTTGGTTTTGTTCTGTTTCAGGATGAATTTTTTTTTCAAAATTACTGATTTTCCAACAAAATGAAAAACCCAGTTCTCAGGCATCTCTAGTGTGTATTTTTCACTAATAAGCAAAAAAACCCACTGGGCCTGACCCTGCCAATTCTCATACAAGTCAGCAGGGCTACTGTATTCAGAATTAGTGGGTTTGTTCAGGATCTGTCACGTTACAAAATGATATCACGCTCAAGCACAAGTATGAAGAGTCGAGTTAGCAGACATAATGCTCATGAATAATAATAATTAATAATGCTGACCTGAAGAAGACCTCTGGGTAGCTTGAAAGTTTGTCTCCTTCACCAACAGAAATTGGTCCAATAAAAGATTTTACCTCACCCACCTGGTCTCTCACAAATAACCAGTCAGTGCAGACCACGACGAACTGTGTTAGTGTCATGATAGCTAGTGGTGAGTATTGCAGTGTTGCCAATGTTCACAAGTGAATCCTGCATCTCCTGATATCAGGTGTTTTTATTATAGACTCAGCTCCTGCAGTTAGGTTATTATGTGAGAATCTCAGGAGTCTTTGCTTTTTCTTTTCTTTTTTTTAAGTAAGTGTAATAAGGTGTGTGCTTCCCCTTGCAAGTGCCACAGGGACCTTGGAGCAGCCAGTCCTGCTCTGGGAAGAAGCTCAGCAGGTGGTGCACAGAATCATGGGAACCAGCTGGGCAGCATCAAATAACTGGGTCTGATGACTACCAGCTAGAGGAGGCAGAGGAAGGCCTCATCTCCATTAGGGGAGACTGGGACCAGGAGAGGGCTATGAGAATGCATTCCTCAGTTCCTGTAACTACAGAGCAGGCTTCAGGCAGTGCAGTGGAGGATTGCATAGGGGCAGGAGGCCATGTGGAAGCCCTAGGCTTGATGGAGGCCCTGGCTACAAAACTGCCAGAAGCCATAGGACCCACAACCTGTGCTAGGACAGGACCATTGCTTTATGTTTTCACTCAGGGCTGACAAGAGGAAGGCAAAGGGAGAACAATTGTACTGAGGCCCTGAGCTCAGGGGTTCCCCAAAATGGCTGTAGCATCTGTGTAAATAAAGTGAAATGGGAGGGATTGTGGTCTCAGTAAACATGCTCTATTGGGGCTCCAAATGTATCTCAATGGGCCTGTTTCACTCCACATTTTTCTTCTTTTGTGTTGGACAATTATCAAAGCCCGGACTGAGGCAAGGGCTATGAAGTGGGTCTGGCCTATTATTTTCCCCCAGGATGGTGACTGGGCCCACCAGCCTACAGTAAGTTTCCAGACTGTATGGTTGTGGAGAAAAGCTTAGAAACATAAACCATAAACTTATTCAACAACAATAAGGCAAATAAAAAGAACCCAACATTTATTATTTTTAAAAATCCCCTGATTTTAAAACAAATCTCATGATTGTGGGGGCCTGACTCATGATTTTTGAACCCTTGGGCTTGGCAATGCTGGGAGTGAGTCCTAGGCCTAGTTGGGTCCAATTCCAGACACAATATGGTGCACAACTGATTTGCTGTGCAGTTGTGACATCACTGAAAAGGCCCATTTACACAAAGCGGGTGGGGCTGGCTGAGGAGGGAATGGGGCCAGGACACCCAGGAAATGCACAGAATCAAAGCATCTCCTGGAGAGCTGGGCTGTTATGCAGCTTATTTGAAATTTCCCTTTCACAGACAGAACCCCAAGGGAGAAGAGCAGGTAATAATTTCCCCGCTGTCACAGCTGTCCCTATCGGTGCCAAAGGCTATGCAAATTTCACCCTCCTGTCTTGCGCATGCAGGAGAAAATAAAATCCTCTCCAATTCTCAGTATAAAACACTGATCTATAGTTAGCTGAGAAGGGGAAAGCACTCTGTTACCCTTGTACTCATGCTGACAAGCATTTTTACTGAAGAATCAATATAATCAAAAGCAGGTGGATTCAGCAGGCTCTGAATACCGAGCAGCGGAAGGATGGTGCTGATCCTGATGGGCGACAGAAGGGAACATATATACCAAACGTGCAGCATGAACAACAGAAGACCTGAATCCTGTAGTTCAGTTTAGAATGCCTCCTACATGCCCAAGAGCTCTAATGAAATGTATGTCCTAAAGAGGGGAGGGGCAGAGATGTGTTTGGTAGATTATCCTTCCCTCTTTGGTTGGCTGAGATTTGGAAAAATAATTGTAGCCACACAATTCCCACTGAAATTAAATTTCAGCCTATAGAAAATCCCAACCATTTGCCTTTGAGTGAATGCTGTCTTTTGTATCCAGACATCAAGACTAAGTTTGTCTGCACAGGACATACAGTTAGCTTGGGGGTCAGCCTGAGACAGTGGAATCATAGAAGATTAGAGTTGAAAGAGACCTCAAGAGGTCATCTAGTCCAATCCCCTGCTCAAAGCAGGACCAACCCCAGCTAAATCATCCCAGCCAGGGCTTTGTCAAACCAGGCCTTAAAAACCTCTAAGAATGGAGATTCCACCACTTCCCTAGGTAACCCATTCCACCCTCCTAGTGAAAAAGGGTTTCACCACCCTCCTAGTGAAAAAGTTTTTTCTAATATCCAACCTAGACCTCCCCCACTGCAACTTGAGACCATTGCTTCTTGTTCTGTCATCTGCCACCACTGAGAACAGCCGAGCTCCATCCTCTTTGGAACCCCCCTTCAGATAGTTGAAGGCTGCTATCAAATCCCCCCTCAGAACTTCCCCAGGAACTCAGGACCACCACAAACCTCCCCATTTTTCTTCCCTCCTAGTGCAAAATGGACTTCCTTAACCTTGCCTTCTCTAACAGAAACAGAGAACACCATGTACAGATATTGTAAACTGCCCCCGCCCCCCCAAAAAACCCTACCAAAAACAAACACTTCACTGTGCACGCGCTTCTCTGCCTGGGGAGGGGATGAGAGAAGAAATCACTCATGACAGATGTGTAGTTACATTGCTTAAAGCACTGCTGGAACGTGCGCAGTGATAAGCGGGCATAAGAACCTATGTAGAATAAAATAGAAATCCATCAAGAGAACTTTGTTTACTGGGGTTTTTTTTTTACTGTGTTTTCTGAAAGAGCTGGGTGAATACCACAAGCATTTCCCATAACTATTCATTCAATTTCACTTTGGCCAGGCGCATATCCTTCTGTGTTTGCTTTTCACAGATGCTTACTTTCTCAAAGTTACATAAACATTAACAATGTTAAATATTCCCATAGGCATCTGTCTAAGACCAGAAATAAAAACAGAGTGAGGACCTTACGATGTCATCCATGGAGAGCTCATGCTGCCTTTTTTTCTGTATGCCAGAGAGAGAAAGAAAGAAAACTGATCCCAGTACTTTGGAATTGGCACTCAGCAGGCAATACAGAAGATAACCTAATACTGTTGACGAGAGTTTGCTTGGGAAAGGACTGGGTAAGAGCCTTAGCTTTTAGCTCCAAATAAATAAGAAAATGCTGGCTTGTTTTCAGCATGGATAACATAGGCTCATAGATTTTATGGCCAGAAGGGATCATCATGTCTGACTTCCTGCAGCACAGAACTCACCCACCCACTCCTGTAATAGACCCATAACCTCTGGCAGAATTGCTGAAGTACTCAAATCATGATTTAAAGATTTTAAGTTACAGGGAATCCTCCATTTACACTAGGTTAAACCTGCAAGTGACCCATGCCCCATGCTGCAGAGGAAAGCAAAAACACCCAGGGTCTCTGCCAATATGACCCAGGGAAAATTTCTTCCCAACCCCAAATATAATGATCAGTTAGACTCTGTGCATGTGGGAAAGACCAGGACCCTCCCCATCTAATGTCTCATCACCAGAACATTGGAGATATTTGCTGCTAGTAATCACAGGTCAGCTACATGCCACTGTAGGCAGTTTCATCATACCATCCCCTCCATAAACTTATCAAGTTCAGTCTTGAAGCCAGTTAGGTTTTTTTGCCCCCACTACTTCACTTGGAAGGCTGTTCCAGAACTTCACTCCTCTGATGGTCAGAAACCTTCACCTAATTTCAGACTAAATTTGTTGATGGCCAGTTTATCTCCATTTGTTCTTGTGTCCACATTGGCGCTTAATTTAAATAACTCCTCTCTCTCCCTGGTATTTATCCCTCTGATGTATTTATAGAGAGAAATCATATCTCCCCTCAGCCAAGCTCTTTGAGTCTTCTCTCATGAGGTAGGTCAGGTGTCGGCAACCTTTGGCACGCAGCCCACCAGAGTAAGCACCCTGGTAGGCTGGGCCAGTTTGTTTACCTGCCACATCTGCAGGTTCGGCCAATCGCGGCTCCCACTGGCTGCAGTTCGCCGCTCCAGGCCAATGGGGGCGTCGGGAAGTGGCGTGGGCTGAGGGATGTGCTGGCCACAGAGCTGCCAGTACTTGCAGACAACAATGTCCTGGAGGACAGGCCATTTTTATCACCCATTTTTGCAGCTTAGGAGTCAGTGCTGACAAGTCCTAGGTCCTCTTGGCTGACCCACAAGACTCACCTTCCATCTGAGATGCTGCTGTCAGGCTACTGTTGCTGTAATTCTCGCTGACTGGCATCATGAGCTAAACCGACCTTCTCCCTTAATTATGGAATAGGCAATGATCCTTATAAACATGCTGGGTGGGATTCACAAAGGTACTTAGGCACCTTACTCCAAAATCAGTGGGAGTTACATGCTGAAGTATCTTTATGAATCCCACCCATTAACACTAAAATGTTTTTTCAACTTGTGATTCTCACTTGGTGCTCTTGCAATAGGCCAGCCTGTTTATTTCTATTGCAAAGTGTCAATAACTATGGAGTAACTGATTGACTGGGAAAAATCACCACATGTAAATGTTCTAAACATGTAACAGATTTCCGGGGGCTACCACATCTAAATGAACCCACCAACATCCACACTTAAGAAAACATCTACTGAAGACAATTCAAGCAAAGGAAACTTTACTTATTTGGGGACATACTCAGTTTGCTGTTTTCACAGCAACAAACTCTTATTCTTGCCACCCTCTGATGTAAAGCTAAAGATTATTCCTTAGCACAGGGATTATAGAAAGAGCATTATTCCGGTGAAAACCAAATTCCAACTGTGCTATTCTACCAGAAAAAGTCCCTCCAATTCATTAGTCATAAAAAGCCAAGACTGTTACCACAAAAGGCTATCTTTGATCATGAAGCTGAATTGTGTAGGCTGTAAAAATATCGGGGAAGACCCATATGGAGTCACTTCGGCAGGTGCAGAGTTGGTGCCTAGTAGAAGTTTATAGTTTATTCACCAAAATAAAAGGAAACGTAAAGACATCATGCAGTTTAAAACGGGAGTTACCCTGGAAAATGCATGACATAGTCACCACTATGATCTCCCATAGCTACTCTTCTAAAGAGAAAGATCAGTCACTGAGAATTGCAATTTTCTTTTTGTATTATGGGTGGGTAACATCCATGTTGCACAGAGTCCCAGGTGCTGGTCTATGCCCCAGCCTATCACCAGTCTCCTGGGAGTGACCTCTTTAGAGGATCCACATGTTTCCACAGAGGCAAGCCTGTTGTCTCCAAGACTGGGCTGTTGGCACCAGCAGCCCCTGTCTCTTTCTGTGGCTTCCTGCAGCGAATCCAGCCAAGCCAAACTCATGCGGGAAGTTTGTGCTCTACTCTTCTCAGTGAGTATTCACAGAGACACAAGCAGCCTTTTCAAAACAAGGTAACCATTTATTATTAACCTGGCATAATGAATTTAAAAGTTCTTAACTTAGCACAGAGAGGTAGAAATTAAGCCATAGTTGATCCTCCTCAAACAAGTGCCCTGGTGGACCAGCCAAGCTGTGATGGACTCCATCGCTGGCTCTCTTGCTCATCCTTTGGCTTCCTTGGTCCAGGCTTCCTCCAGCTCAGTTCCCAAGTCTCACCTGCTGGCATTTCCTACAGTCAGGTGTTGATTTTTCAGTTCTTGGGGCATCTCTTTGTCTTGCTGGACCTTCTGTTGATTTGGGTCAGTTTGAGCCAGTTCTTTAATGACTCCATTCATTCTCCCCAGACAGTGCACACGCGCACACACACACACACACACACACACACACACACACACACACTTCCTATCTCCTGCACTGTTCCAGGAGCAGAGTTAACCCCTTTGTGCCCATTCAATAGCAATGCAACATACAGAGGGAAACTGAGACATTCCTAGAATTTATAGAAATATTGAAGAAAATTCCCACTTTGTCACACCATGTTCCCTAGGCGCAGGCCAGAGAGCAAACCTGTGTTACCTAGCACTCACTAATAAAGTGCTTTTCTGCCAACTTCCTTTAACACCTCCTACCCCAAAAATCAGTCTAGGAATTTGATTTGTATCAATTTAACCACAAATCATTAAAAGCCTGTGCTCCTAAATTTAACTGTGCCAAAACTGCATGCATTTCCAATACAGCTTCCATCCGCTTTATTCTATGATGACAAATCTGGAGGCGGTAAAAGAATGTGGGGAAGCAGTGTCAGTTAGCAGAGCTTCTAGCCTAATAACCATTTAATCAGCCCCAGCAATGTCAAAAGGAAGTGCAGAAATGTCAATCCATTTTCAACCACTGTGTCCCTGGGAGCTCAGAAGATCCCCTTAAGTTTGTACATTGGAAATGCAATCTTTGGAACTCTAGCTTCTTCTTCTAGTCCTGTCCCTCCGCCTCTGTCTCCTCCACCCCTCAAAAACAGTTGGATCACAGTTCCAGACAGCAACCTGACCCATCCAATATAGCCCCTGAGAAGCTTCCTCAATGGGCATTTCCAATCTGACAGAGATAAAATGAGAAATCTACTTGAGAATGATGGAGGTTAAACAAACAAAAAAATCAATCCGGTGGAAGATTTGCTTACAATTATGTCTTGCCAGAGAGGGTGGGTATCTGGATTTAGCTTCCCCTGAATTATGAGAGAAGTCAGGGAAACAGAAAGTTATTATTAAACTAGAGATGGAACTGAATCAAAACCACAAATCCAACCATCCCCAAACTTTGAGGAAGTTCTGATCTGGTGAATGACTTTGCTTTGGCCCCTGCTTCTGTCTTGGGCCAGACCAGAAGCCTTGATTGAAATCCCCCTAAACTTTGAGAAGGTTTGGATCTGGATCTACATTTGACATTTATGGCTTTGATCCATCTTTGTTTTAAACCTTTTGAGCTAATTCTGGTTCCCCCACTTCAGTTGCACAACAGGGAGCCCTGTTCTGTCACTACATATGGCAAAGCCATAAAGCCAGTTCTGCCATTCAGCTATGTGAAGGGGAAGACAGACCAGCTTAGCCACTTGAGCAGTGCAAAGGAGAAAGAGCAGGGCTAAGGATACGACTCTGTTTATTGGAGTGTGTGTGCGCGCGCGCGTGTGTGTGTGTGGGGGTGTTAACACTGATTTAGCTCAAACTTCAGACTAACACTAGAGGGAAAAGTTCTCTTTGTGAAGACGCTATTCAGGGCAAGAGCCCAGCTGACAGCTGGCAGGAGAGCAAACAGCCTGGTGTCAGCACTTCACCAACTCCCACCCCCACCCCCACCGTTAATACTTAGCTAGCTGCAATAGCCAAGCACAGCAGCCTTCAACTGAGAGCTGGGAAAATTTCCTCTCCAGACTGTCAGTATATTTCTAAAATAAAAAACCAGAAGAAAACGGCCCTTTCTAAAAGAAACTGCTCAACAAGCCTGTCAAGTTCTCCTTAAACACCTGAAAGCAGCAAAAAGGGGCAGATACATTTATTTTTGAAGATCACCGTTAGCACACCCAAACAACACAGTGGTTTAATGTGAAATCCCCACACGTAAAACTTGGAGCCCACCATCAGAAAAACACTAGATTGGTTCTGTATCCACATACACAGGACCCCAAAGCAGCAGTCTATGGGGAAAACCAGTAGACTTGGCAGGTATGAAAGTGTTTATTGTTAAAGATACTTCACCTATGAGCACAGGCATTTCTGCTAACATTCCAGAGCTACTGCAACTTGTTTATTAAGAGTAACTCGGGGGGGGGGGGGGGGAGAGGGGGAGAGGAGTTGCCACATGGTTCCCTTCCCAAGATGGGATTTGATTGCATTTTATTAAAGTAGGAGACATTTCATGATATGGTCAAATGCATCGTAACTAGAGCTGGTTGCAAAACGTCGAGTCTTTCCCCTATGGACAATGTTGACTTTTTGTCAAAAAATTAAAAATCTAAAAATTTGGCCAAAGAGGTTTGGTTTTCAGGTTTTAGGTTTTCTAACTAAAAGTTGACAATTTTCAAAGAAAGGGCCTTGGGATGTTGGTCGTGATTTAACCACAAGATCATCTTTCCTCTTTCCACAGCATCTCCTCTAGATTTGGGTCCCAATCAGCTGCTCTTCACCGCAGAGCTCATCTTGCTCAGGCACTGGGAAATCTGAGTGATGGGGCTGGGGTGTCTGTGTTTGATGTGCACTGGAACTAGACTTTTTCTGGGGGCAACACCTAATTCTTTTCTTTCCGTTTTTGTTTGTCTGCATCGTAGATGCCCACCTCAAGAGTTGCTGGGGACCGTGTATGTATTAACCACATGATCATTACTTTGGAGCGCCAAACAGAAATCATCATATTCCTTGTTCTTTTGTTTCCCGGAAAGAGCACCACCTTTCCAAAAGCCAAAACATCTCACTGCTCAGAGCAGTAGTACAAAGAAGACAATGTGATGCCTATGATTGTGCCTTTGTATGGAAACTTGGCAAGAGCTGCACTGACGACAACTGGCTGCCCCTTAAGGGCAGATATTTGAGTGGCTGTGCTCACAAGGACCAAACATGTTTTTAGTTCGTTTCATTTTTCTAACAACGGTGCTAATATTGCCAAAGCCACCGGTGACACTTTCTCAAGAATGTTCTTTACCGATTGCTTGAACTTGCTACTGCAGTGTGACAGTTTTTCATAAAACAATGGTGGGCACTGTCAAGCCAAATATTAACTTTTCGTATCTGCTCTATCAAGGCCTTTTGAATAAACCTGATTGGTAGAAAAAAAATCTCTGCTAGTTGCCTGTCACAGAAGCCAGTGATGTCATTGAAAAGGAACAAAGCTTTCCATTGGTCCAGTCTCTGTCAGAAAAGAGGGATCCATCCAATCAATACATTTTAGTCTTCAGGCCTTCATTTATATTTTTTACATTTGCTAATTGCAGCTCCTTGGAGAGTCTGTGTGGTGGGGCATGTATAGGGTGTGGAACTCAGGACTGGAAGGCAGAAAGCTAAGACAATCATTTTATTTATTAAGGGCTTCCTAAGGCACAGCCTATATTAAAGGAGTGGTGTGCCGTTGCAATGCTCCAAGTGGAACACTGGAAGACAGTCTGCAGAATGTCTCCTTGGCAGACACCCAGCTTGCTATGACCCACCCTACAGACAGCTGGCTAGCCAGCTCTGCTGCCAAGAGTATTGGTGGGAGAAAGGAGAGTCCTGCCTCTCTCCTACGTCTTCAACCCTTTTAGTATGCCAAGGAAGTACGCACAGCTCCTGTGCTCCCCTGAGCAAGGCGAGGAAGCTCTTTATTATTACACTGTTGCCAACTGTTGCATTTTTATCCTGTCACAATATTTTACTCAAAGGCCCAGCCCCTGAAGGCAAGTGATTACTTGAGAATCTCCACTTTTCTTTTCTTTTTTTTTTTAAATATGGAAGTTTCCAGCCATCATAATTGGGGTGAAAAGGGAGAAAATGTGACCTCAAATCTCCAAGACCAGAAGGGAAATAAGAAGAACTTAAAACTTATTTAACCCCACCCCCCCCCAAAAAAAAACCCTCATGATTTTTAAGACTATCTCATGTTGTTTTGACTGACTGATTATTTGAATGCTTGAGCTATCTGGCACTCAGAGATTAACACACAAAGGAACATCAGATTAATTGTGGCAAATTCACTCTGCCTGCAGCAAGCCTGTGGTTGACCATGCGGATGAGCATTTCTGTGTCCAAGGTGAGGCTCTGTGAGCTCCAGCAGTTACAGTCAACAGTTTTGCATATGCAAATACTCACTGGCATTCGCAAATATGAGTTTTTTGCATGTGCACCCATTGCTTCTTCCTATGAAAATGTAGCTTATAAATAGCTACATTCAATTTTAATAATTTTTGACTCGTCCCTAATGATGATGAGCCTTCCAGCATGCTGCCTCCTCATCATGTGAGCCTATGGTTGGTATTATTATTATTATTATTATTATTATTCCTTGGTATTGTGATAACAACTAGGAACCATAATAATGGATCAGGCCACATTGTGCGAGGCACTATACAAACAGTGCAAACTATCTCTCTGGGCATCTGAAAAGCAGAAGTGGCTTTACAACATGCCTGGGAATCAATTTTTCACGATGAAGTTTTTTAATTTGTTTAAAAGTAGAGTCTGTTCAAAGCAATTCACTTTATCCTGCTCAAACTAATTCATGATGATTTGCAAAAGTTGTGAACCTGAGACCTAAAAGCTTTATGTGTAATCAAGTATTTTCCAGCTCTAGTTTAAAAGTATTTTCTTTTTGGAACGGAATTTTATTTAACAAGGCTCTGGTTTCATCACAACAATTGTTTTAATGTGGACTTGTTTTCTGTTTAATGTTGATAACAAAGAAAGGAAATCTGCAGGACACATATCACAATGGAAGTATCCTGAACCCTCTGTGCCATTTCACATAAGCCACTAATAATAATAAATAATAATAATATTTCTATACTGCAGTTCATCTTAAGCATTTTTAAAAATTATTTTCTGATTTAGAGAAGCATCAACAAGTGCTCACTCTAAGCTCAGAGCAGTCAGGCATAATTTAATGTCACCCCCCCCCTACAAAAATTACAATGGCTTCCTCTTTCAGACATAACATTTACATAACCAGCAGGTGAAACAGACCTGAGAACCTCTTCAACCCTCCCCACTTCTTAAATACCCAGGAGAAGATGAATGCCCGGCTTGTTAACAGATCCAGGGGCTGGCAGGCCAGGGTGTAGAGTGAATCCCAAAGGCAAAACTCCAGGTCCTGTACCTCAGTTGAGCATAGCTGCTGCAGTATGGTACCGGGGGAGACAGGGGGTTGTCTCCCAGGTAGCCACTTCTCAACTCATTGAGGGCTGCACAGGGAAGGCAAACGCCTTGGATTCCTCTCGGGAATTGCCTGGGAGCCCACTGCAGATTCTAGAACGCTGAGGTAATTTGCTTCCAGAGTGAAACTGCACTTAATAGTCTGGCTGCTTCAGTTTGCCAGTGGTCTCAGTGTGCAGCCCCAGATAGAGCACATTATATTAATCCACACTCGCCTCAAGCGGAGAGGAAAAAAGTGCCATTGGCCACTGTCATTCCCTGAGCATTCAGAAGACCAGAATCTAATAACACACCTAGTGTGCACTCCTGTATTACAATCACAGTCTTTCAGCAATCACAGGCCTTCAGCTGGGGGCAGTGGCATAAATTCTGGTACCCACCCCCAACCAGCTTTCTTTCCTCCCTGGTCAGAGTCACTATCAGTCAGCCCTCACCCAAGCCCACGCTCATGAAGACACTGGAATATTCATTCCACTGCACAAACCAAGTCAGAAGTGAGAGAGACTTAGACCTGGGTGTCATCAGCAGGTTGAAAACATTGCACATCTCTTCACTAGCCCCCTCACCCATCCGCTGCAGCAGTCTCATGTATACATTGAACAATGGGTGACAAAGTAGACCTCTGTGCGTGCACCCTTCATGAGAAAGGCCTCAGGACAGAAGAGCACTTTCCCACTGCTCCTCTCTGGGTCCTCTCAGAACAAGGAGAATTGGCACCTATATATCAGAAGTGTGCTAGGGCCTGCAGATGTTTCCACATACTCTCATGGTCAAGGGTATGAATGGCTGCTGACAGATCTAAATGAAATCAGCACTGTCGTTCTTTCATCATCTGCAGACACGAGAATATCATTGACTAAAGCAAATGATATGGTTTCTACCCCACATTCAGGCCTAAAGCTGGCTCATGTCTCACAATGATTCTGAAATACTCTAGAATATAACTCGCTTTGGCCACACAGTCCTCCACACACCTTGTTAGATAATTGCTAATATGCCTGTACTGCTGGACTTGTGAAATGTTAGAGGTTCAATATTTTCAAGAGGTCTTCTGAATGTTAACACATTTTTAGGACCAAGTCCAGCTACAGCAGATGGTAACATACCTGGACATCCATGCAACTGTGATCATCAACAGGTCCCCTGCTGAACAGGCATGTGGCTGCTACTGTGAGCAGGTCACATCTGAAGCAGTTATGCATGAGAATCCATTCTGTTCATTGAGAAGGGCGATGATGCGTTGCTTCACCCTGTTGACATTGTTGCACTTGTATCAATTAGAATTCATGTGAAGTGCGTGCAAACCAGTAATTATTGAAGCAGTAAGATATAACAGTGACTGATATCTAAGCAACAACACATCACAGGGTGTGTTTTCATCAGTCCAGGAATAGTCAGAGAGACCATAGCTCCTGGGCTAAAGTTTGTATAAAGCACTTGCCTTCTGTCTCCAAGAGATCTGAGTTAAAATCCTGTGTTAAAATAATACATACATGAAACTGAGCTTGTTGGTCTCATCATAGTCCTGCCATATTTGCCACATCACAGAACTTTGAGTGGTCCTACATGATATGGCCTGATCATCAAGAAAACCCCACGCCTGGGATAGCAGGGGTGCTGAGCACAGTGTTGGGTTTTTTTGAAAAAGTGAACCTCAAGTCTTAGTATTTCCCACAGCCATGTGGGAGCTCAGGAGTCATTTCCTAATCTCAGTCTGCTGCTCCGTGGGCTGATAGGAGCTTTCAGATTCAAGAAGGAAGAATTGGCTAGTATGAGTCAACAGTGATATTTTTGTCCATACCTCTGAACCCATCAAAAATCAAATGGAGACTGGGGACAAAAGACCATGTGCTAGATTATGTGCATTAGCAACTTCATTATAAATCATTATCCCTGCAAGGAACCCACCTGTCCTTGGGCCGCAATAGCCAGGGATTGTTGTCCTTAAGCGCACCCTACCAGGTGCATCTTCTTGTCTGGGCTGCTGGACAGGTTGGCACTTGATGTGGGAGGTTATTTATGGGGACGGAGGGTTGGTGGGGAAGTCCTCCCTATTGCATTGTGTTGGGAGTGGAGTTTTGCTGGAGCTCTTCCTGGGAGTTTATTGCTGGGTTATATTTTTTTTTAAATAACATCAAAGTTACCCAGAGTAGCAGATGGGCATGACACAGTGTGGTGTTCTCCATTGCAATAAATAAAATAGTCTATTCATAATTCTTCATTCCCATTGAAAACAATTGAAAACCAAAAGGGAGCTCCTTATGTAAGGGACACCTTGAGAATTTTGCCAGTGGCCATTTCAAGTGAGGCACTGATTGTCTCCAAAAGGAGGTCAAACCTGTTCTCCAGGGCTGCCAGCAGCAGGTGTACAAACAGAATGGCCAGATTGAAATCAATGGGGTTACTCCAGATTTACACCAGCGTAACTGAACTAAAAATCTGGCCCTGCTGGGGGGCACCGATAAGAACAGACACAATCCCTTTCAATGCCTGTAAAATAAAAAATAATAACCTAGTACTGCAGTTGTATAGTTACAAATGGAAACAATAATGGACACTGAATGGGTAAATATAACGAAGATAATCTTTAGGAAAAAAGACATGATTATACAGTGTATTTAGTGAACCAGATTCGTTCCTAGAAAGAAGGGGATAAAAATCAATTGACACAGTTACCTAATTCTGCAGCTTTTGCTTTTCTTTGCAGAGAAGGTGATGAAAATGGCACCAGGAAAAGCTGCTTTAGTTTCTCATAGAAATCAGAACTAACAAGGGGAACATGCTCTGATTACAGAGTATCAGTCTCCCTTTTCCCGACATCTGAAATAAAAACACGTGCAGGAGATGAGCTGCCTGGACACTTTGCTGACTCAGCCCGTGTTGTTTGTTGGTTTGCAGGCGAGCCGAGGGGCTCATCAATCTGGCAGACTCTTGAGACTCAGCACATTATGTCTGACAGGGCGCACCGTAACACTATAGTATCTGTCAGCAGCATTTCCCTAGGTACTTTCCATTCTAGCTGGGTTAATGCCAGTGCAATCATTTACATTGTTACATGCTGTTATATAGACACACACTCCCATGCACACCGTGAAAGGCCAGAGCTGAGGCTCCGTAGCACGCTCCAGAGCATGACTAAGCATTAACTGGCTGTAATATAAACAGGAAGGGGGCAGAAACTTGTTAGTCTTGTCAAATAGTTCAGAAAAGGAGAATATGGTTTGTTCCCTCTGCCCTGCGACCCACTCCCTTCCACACCAACACTGAGAACAAGGAGATAGTGACAGGTCTCAGAGTGATGCCTCTTGGTTGACAGGGAATGACATGGGGGTGGAGGGGCGTGTGTGACACTCATGCGAAGGCCCCTAGGCCTCACTGAACACTGACAAATGAATATCTGGAAACCAGTCTGGCTCACCTGTGTGTTAGTATTGTTAAAACAGGTATTAGATTTATAGAGATGTGTTTAGTGTGTGCACTTTGTGAAATGCTTGTGAGTTGCTTCCTGCCTTAATCTCACTTACAGTATCTGGATTCCATGTTATAAGGTCATATTTAAGTATTTGCTCTGTAACCGTAAAAGTGGTTGCTCTGAAACTGGAAACCCCCACAGCCAGGAGGGAAGCATTACTAAGCATGTATTAGGAGTTCACCAGAAGAAATGTCATCCCCTGCCCAACAAAAGAAGGCATACAGATCCCAGATAAACCACTGTGGAACATCGGTGGACAAAAGGCTTTGTTGATTTCTCCTTCAAACATCCATGGAGAGGGAACATGCACAAATCCTCATCCCCTCACAGGTTGAACTTTGGGGGACAGCAATAAAAATCCCTGTTGGCTGTGTATCGCTATGCGGCTTGCAATTTGGAGAGGGGAATATTTCTAAGCATGAGCAAGGGATCCCCAAGATGCTTAGCTTAGACTAACCCTAAAGGACTTCTAGAGCTTGCATATTACAGCAGCTTATATTGTCTTTTGGAACCGAAGACTAACCAATTTGTGTGTGTATGTTTACCTGCTTTAGCCTTGTAAATAACTCTCATTCCTTTTTCCTGGTTAGTAAACCTTTAGTTAGTTTATTACAGGATTGGCTTCAAGCATTGTCTTTGGTGAGAGACCTAAGATAAATTGACCTGGGGTAAGATTTCAGAGGGATAGCCATGTTAGTTTGTATCAGCAAAAACAATGAGGAGTCCTTGTGGCACCTGAGAGACTAACGAATTTATTTGGGCCCAAATAAATTTGTTAGTCTCTCAGGTGCCACAAGGACTTCTCTTTGTTTTGACCTGGGGTAAGTGACTGATCCTTTGGGCCTGGGAGTAACCTGAACATTGTTGTGATTTTTGATGTAAGGGACCATCTATCAGAAAGGTAGGCTTGCCTGGGTGACAAGATAGACTGGAGTGCCCAAGGAGACTATCTGTGACTCTATGTTAAGGCTGTTATAGTGCTTGAGGAGTTCACACTTGATACTTGGTTGGTGAAATCTAATTATAGAACATACATAGAACATGGCCTTGAGCTACTCATGACAGGGTATATATGAAGTTTTTCCTGCTCTGTACACTAGTGACAAACGTGATAGTTCCAGAGATCTCCCCAGACCTGCTCTCATGACCTAATGCATTAAAAGATCAAGTCAATGGTTAATGAATTATGTATATTTAACTACAATTTCCCCAGTCCAACACACTGTAGCTGAATGAGGAGGCTGTAATTGTACAGCAAGTTGCTGCTGCTGCAGCCTGATTTCTGGTACCCCCGTTTTAAATAAACTAATAATTTAGATGTTTTCGGATTGCAGTTAAAAAAAGAGCCGGTTAGTCACTCCTGCGAGGGAAAGGGAAGGGAGAGGGAACTGCATGGTTTCAACAAACTGGTTTGATGTCTCCTTGGTATTTGGGCTTTTCAGTAGGAAACACTGCAAAAAAATTGCAACCCTCTCACAAGTAGGGATATTGTTGTTAAATAAAAACAGGAAGCAAGTGCTACCTGAGTAAAAGCTTTTGCCATCTGTGTTTGATTTGGGATGTAAAGTGTACAGCACTGAAAAGGGAACTCTGCCTTCTGAAAGCCAGGGTGGGAAATAGTGTAATGGACCATTCCAGGGAATTTGAGCCTAAAAGTAAAGCTGTGTGAATTTTTTGCAACTAATTGTGAACCCAAGTGAAACTCACCAGATTTCAGACCTGCTGGTGAAACTGGACAATGTTTGTTTTTTGTAAACCTGTTGCTGGGACAGGGCACTGAACTTGGGCTCAGGAGAGCTGGAGTCTATAGCCAGTTCTGCTCACTGACCTACTTGTGTGACCCTTGGTCAGGTCACCTCACAGCACTGTGCCTCAGTTTCCCTTTCCACCTTTGTTTTGTCTCTTACTATGTGTTTGTACAGCATCTAGCACAATGGGGCCACGATCTTGGTTGGGGCCTGTGAGCACTATTGTAATAGAAATAATATGAATAAATCTCTTGGGGCCAAAGCCAGCGGAAAGCAGAGTTATGACAATGTTAGCCAAAGTTAAGCAGTGATTAGGAACTTCTAAGTACCTAAATTAATATCAAAACCTCAGAAAAAGAAGCTGAATAAATTTACCACTTTCACACATTTGCTGAAATCAATCATTGTCTGGGTCTGCATAAGCCTAAAACTCAAAGTAAATCTCGTGGGGTGTGCCAACCATACGCATCAGGAAGGTTCACTCAGAGGTGTGCAAATCTCACTGAGCACTCTGCTTGGAAGACTGAAGCCAACTCAGGGCCTGTTCTAATAGCAGGATGATGGTCCGGTGAACAGCAAACAAGACAGGAAAGGGGAGAAAGCAGATACACGGCATGGGGGCCTGGCTAGAAGGTTCTAATTGAGCATATCAGTTACCCAGCTAGAGACTGGCGGGGTCATGGCCTGGAGAGGTTCTGAAGAGTGGCGCAGCTAGCAACTGACAGGAAGAATTAGGGCCCTGATTCTGAGCTGTGACCAAGCTGAACTCAGCACAGCTTTAGTGGGGAAAGAAACCAAGATGTATGTCACTTCTTAGCCCTTTGGATTCTGGAGGCAGCAGAGGCCTGGCCTGGTCCATGGCATAAGCTATAGGAACCCCATAGATACCCTAACTTAGGGCTGCCTGTAACAGCTACTAGCTGGAACTAGCTAGAGTACAATACACTTCTTTTATGCCTCCTCCTATCCTAACCACACACACCCTTACAGTGAGGCTGTGATGAGGAGTGATAGAGCTATTCTGGTGTTGGGATCATCATGCCATGGACAGTGGCTCATCTCTCCTCCTGCCCTCCACCCATCACCTCTAGCGTGGCAGAGCCCAGTCTCTCCCAGCACTCACAGAGCGGTTTTCAGATGCTTGGTGGGGACAATGAGGGAGGTGGATGTGGTACTTCTTTTTGTTTACTTCCTGCTACCAGACAGAGGAAGAGTTACAGGGGACTCACATGCACAGGATTCAAAAGTTATGAAGAGTGTCATGAAAATTGATTGGTCCCTCTTTTTCTTTAATCCTCTGCCATAACACAGGAACAACAAAAGTGTGCTTGAAATGAAAGGACAGCACATTTAGAACAAAAAAAGGGAAATTCTGGTCTTTGCAACATGTCGTCAACATTGAAATTCACTGCTGCAGGTAGTCATCAGAACATCTGCTGTGGCAAGCTTTGAAAAGGACTGGGTAATTTTCTGAATGCAAACAGCATGCAGGCTCAGCTAGCAAAGAAATCACACTCTTCAGGGCATCCTGTAGTGACCAGCAAGGGATATGTCAGTTCTTAGATGCTACTGGACAGGAACAGACTAGACTAGAATGGACCAGGGTTCTGAGCTGGTCTGGCAAATCCTATGTTCTGATGTTCTCTTCGTTTTTGAATCTGAATGCACTATATTAGACCCCAATTATGCTAAGTGTCTCCATCAGTAGTCCAAAGAGGTCATTTGACCTTGCCAACTCCTTAACTCAGTTAACCGTTTATTCTTAGTATTGTTCATCCTGGTATTATTTAATCTAACCTATCAGCTGCAGTATGGGCACCTGGAGTCAAGACTGTTAAGCAAAATTGTATTATGGGATCATTTGATAAGCAACAGCTCTCATTAATGAATGTTTTAGTGTCTTTGATCTGTTGTATAGTTATTACTACCTGTGACCTGCTCTCTGTGGGTGCTTTAGCTGCCCTTGATTTTCACACTCAAAACCTGTCCTCATAAAGGAAAGACCAGGTGGAGGATGGTTTGGATTTACCTTCCTCTGAATATCCTGTCAAGCAGTTTTCTTTGCAACTAAGAATCCAAGCAAACAAGATAATCATGCACACCAATGGAAATCCTGTTTGCTTTGGTTGGCTTCTTCATTCTAAATATAGAATTCGGTGCTGGTGAAAGGGCCCCAGTTGATAGGAATGTAAAGTGAAGTCCTCTATTCATCTACAGAATGGGTACAGTCTGGACTGGGCAGTGAAAAGCTCCCTTCACTTTGCTCTGCCAGTCTACCTCAGCCTTGCCTTGAAAAGCCCATCTCTAGGGGTCAGAGGGTAGGTTAGGCCCTGTTTCTATTGAAATTAATGACAACCTTCTCACTGACTTCAGTTATGCAGGATCAGGTTCTTTTGCTGCAAATTTTGCTCTCAGTGCATTGTAAATCTGGAGTAACTCCATGAAAATTGACATGCCATTTTCACTGGTGTGCTCCAGCTGCTTCGCACCATTGTGGCAGTACAAAACAGCTATGAACTAGGCTCAACTGGATAGCTAAGCTGAATTTTCAGGTATTTTATGTTACTGGCAGCCAGGGCATACCACTGAATCTAGCCAAATGGACTAACTGATGATTTACACTAGCATAACTGAGAGCAGGATTTGACCCGGTGGGCCTAATTCCTTAGGGGTGTTCCCTTTGGGTAGCCTTTTATACCTGTGTAAGACATTCCCTTGGAATATTCAAGCCACTGGGTGCTCAGATAACTTGGGTGTGACCATTTACCAACTTGGAAAATCCCCATGGCATTCAACTACCATTTGAGCCCCCAGAGGGGTCAACAAATTATTTGCACCTTCCCAAGCCTTTGAAAAGTCTGACCTTGCTGTGCTGGGGCTGTGCGTAAAGTGGTCAGTTACTGTATGCCATTTTTACACTTGATTTTCACAGTCAAATCTATATTCACAAAGAAAACACTAGGTAGGGGAAGTGCGTTTGTCATTGCTCTTGATCTCCTCTGCGAGTGACATTTCCCATAGGATCCAGAACTCAGACAAATAGGGTAATGCTGCAACAGTGGAAATCCTGGCTAAGGCTCACATGGGTTCTTCTGTCCTTGCTCACAATCAAATTTGCAAGAGATAAATACAATGGCCAGATTTTTGCCTTTTTACAAATGTGCTATAGCTTTGCTCCATTTCCTCTCTCGCTTACTGCTGTTTTGTTGGTGAGAAGATAACTTCCAGAGTATCAGCTCTCACCTTGCAGCCTGCTCAAAGCATATCCCCCGGTTTTTAAAAAGAAATGGAGGTAGCTCTTTTGTCCAGGAACAGTTTATTTTCATTGGAATGGTTCTGCCTATTGTAACCCAGGCGCACTCCAGTGTTCTGAAGCTTTGCCAGTTCTGATAGGTTTCCTTGACATTACTGTAGCAGACAAGGCTGAGCACAGCTGTCTGGTGCCTGCAATCCTTAGGAGCCCTGCAGGACCTGAACAAGTCAAATAAACTGAACTTAGACATAATCGGGCCAAGGGTTTCTTCAGCCAAATCCAGTGTAAATAGGCAAGAATCAAAGTAGATACAATGGGTCAAATTAATCCCTCGTGTACCTCTGTTAACTTCAGTGAAGTTATATCAGGAATGAATTTGCTGCAGTTTGTCCTCTAAATGAATCCAAATAGTAGGGCCCGGCTAAGTAAACCAGAACCTGAGACTCAGCCCTCAGATTTGTTTTATCTTAATATATTTGAATTATGGTTTTTAAAACTACCAAAACTCAAGAAATGAATACAATTGACCTCAGTCCCCTGGGGCACTGCAAGGAACAGTTGGCAGTAGTGGTAACATACATTGAATAATCCAGTTCATATTTCATTTGGTGTGTGTTTGTTAGCCCACTGAGCTGGGAGTGACATACAAACATACTTGGACAATGTATGCCAAAGCACTTGGAAATGCTCAAAAAGCACATGAAAGTTTCACACAATTCTTGCTTGGGAGAGGGGGACAGAGATCAGTGTGGAAGGTCTTTCTTTTAATTGGAAGAACATTTTGATAAATTACCAAGTTTTAGAGACAAGTGGATCCAGAGCAGCTGGGTCAAGAGATAGAAGTGCATTCCAGATGCCTACAGCTGTCCTGGCTGTGCATAAGAGAGAGACATGTTGGAAGATCTTGATAAACTGATGCAGAATGTTTAGAACTCTGAAGCCAGGGTGCTACCACAGCCTGCCTAGTGTTTAAAGACTGTGACACAGATTTTTCCTTTGTGTAAGCTCTGTGGGGGAGGGACCGTCTTTTTGTTCTGTGTTTGTACAGCCCCTAGCACAATGGAGTCCTTGTCTATGACTAGTGCTCCCAAGCACGACCGTAATACAAATAAATAATAGTAGTCGTGCTAAAACCTTATCAAAATTCTCTACGCACATCCATGGTAGCATTTTGCACCATCTTTGCAAAGGTGTAAATGACTACACAACGTGCAAAGTAATGGGGAAGCAGGTTCTCTGTCTCCCAGTTGTATTTTCTGTCATAGTGAAGGCGCATTCTCAAATGGGGATGCCATTTGGAATGTATATCGTGGCCATGGTGCACAGGCTAAAGGTTCATGAATGACATCTCATGTGGTATCAGTAAATGTTCTACTGTTGAGTCAGATTCTGCTCCCAGTTGCACTGATACAAATTGTGAGTAACTCCATTGGGGCAGATTCATCACTATGCTCTGGCTGCTTTGTGCCTTTGCATCAAAGGCTCTTACCCCAGAAGTTCCCCCTTAGTTGCAGTGACTGGATTACATGCATGAGCATTGTGCACTGTACTGAGAGCAAAATATGATTCAATGATTTTGCTTCCTTTATCACACGAGGCACAATCCTCCCCTGTACCTGAGCTTCCAAGTGCCTGATATGCCAATTAGAAGCATTATGGAAATGGTACGCTCACCCTCAATGACAGGCGAAGGAATCAGATTCAGGAGAGCATTGCAACTGCAGGAAATTACATTAAAAGAAGACAAATAGTGAATCGGGGAAGTTTAGGAAACCTTCCAATCAGCAAGTTCTTATTTTATTTTCAAGTTTACCGGCTTAAAATCAATCACTCCGACATGATTATTTAATGGCACTAGAGAACCTTAACATTAAATATAATACTTGAATAATGTTTGGGGGTGCTTACAAAACATGGAAATATCTGACTATTAAGAGTACATGTGGTGGTTTGCATAGCAAACATTTAATCTCTCATGCAGCCTTTCTCCTATGTCCTCTCTCTAACTTTTTAAAATGAATGTTCCAAATGAGAGGTAAGTCCAATGTGACACAAATACTTTTGTCAATATATAGTCACAAAAATATCAGTGCTGGCAGTGTGCACACTACCTCCTTGAAAGCTCTCTGATGGCTTGCGGGTCTCGCAGTCAGGGAGTAAAAACAACACCATGTGATTTAAGTGGCCAATAACATGGCATGAATAGCAAATTACAAATAATGAGTACGCAAAGCAATAATCATAGCAAATAACTGGCAAGAAATCCATACGATAAAAATATGTTTGCACAAACCACTTGGCAAATAATAGTGAATAATGAAAAAGGATAGGCTAAATTCCTCAGCAAAACTGTACCCTGCATATAGTTCTCACCAACCTCTAGTTGTAAACAACATTGCAGCCTGGTTCTGGTCACACACACACACACACACACACACACACACACACACACACACGTCCCAGATAAAAATCATATTCATAGTGAACATTGCAGTTTCTTTTGACAATTCATGTCTGCTTTGATTGCTGTTCTACTCACCTTCCAGAGGCTGGTGTGTTTATTAGAAAATACCACAGCTACTCTTTGAAGGGCCACATGATGTTTCTAGAAAAGTGCTTTTTTTGTTAAAACGTATAAATAAACACCTACTTCTAAAGTATATATCTATATTATAGTAGGCACTTGAGGTTTATTTTCCCAAGACTGATCGTGTGCCCATATAAAGTCTACCTCAATAACTGCCAGCTGTTTATTTTTTTTTAAATAAATGCTGTTCCCTTGCTGGAAACCCAGCAGGAATATTACACTCAAAGGCATGTTCTCTTGTGTAGGAAGGGATCCATGTTTGCTCAACTGTGGCGAGAAAAATCCAACTGTAAAAATTTTTCTGCTATGGCCAAATAAAATTATTTAACAAATATAATGGACCACATTCATCACCCCTGTAACACCACTGAAGCTAATGCAGTTCCACCTCCTTGTACCGAGGCTGAACTTTTTCCTGTACATTAATATAAATAAATAGAGCATACACAGTTAGTCTAGATAGGCTGAAATTACAAAAGCTATCAATCCTCATGCTTCAGGGCATAATCTGATTACCAGATGAGGTCAGCTAGAAATTTCCCCTACTGGTATAATATTGCATAATTAGATTCATTATGGGCATTTTATGCCTTTCTCCAAAGCATCCGGCATTAGCCACTAGATGGACCATTGCTCTGTTCTGCTATGGCAATTTCTATGTTTCTAATCCACAAAGCAATTGGCAATGGACAGCACGGTTCCTGTTTTATGCATCACTCAGGCAGCCATGCACCAGATGGAACTCGGCCTATATCCCAGCTCTTTCACAAAAGGCTGCTGCTACCTGTGGATGAAGCTTCAGTCTGGACGCAGGGGAGGAGAAGAGGAGGAGGAGGTTTTCTGCCACAACGAGAAAGTCTCTGCAATAATTTTCTTTATAGTGGCATAAATGGAAAGACACATCATTTAACCTGTAACTCAAGCGACAGCAATACTTAGCGGCTTTAAAGCATGAAACTGAAGTCTATAGGCTAGAGTAGATATTCCCAAACTGGTCTGGGGACTACTGATGAGTGGAAGGGAACTGGCCAGTCATATGGTATGGTCTCTTCTTTTTTCCCACCTAAGAGAAACAGAACAGATGGGGGAGGGGGAAATGAAATGAAGAGTAAAAGTAGATTATGTGATCAACTGTATTCAATGCACTAAAGACAGCAAAATTACATAACTATTTCCCAAATATCACTTTTCCATGTAAACAAATGTTGCATTTGCTCAGGGATATTATGTGATCACCAATGGGAGTGAAGAGGGGTGGGGGGATGCCAGACAATTGTGAACTGGGTGGGGATGACTGTGCACAAGATAATATCACTATTAAGAGGTGGGCTGGAAAAATGAGACTGTTGTCCCCTATCTTGTTGAGTCATAGTTCTAGGTTTATGGCCTAGTCTGCACCCGTTGCCCTCCCATTGCGAAGATATCCCAGTTCAACAACACACAGACTCGACATGGCCCAATGCTGTTCTTTTGGTTGCTTGCCTGGAAAGCGAGAGACTTTTGGACTGTGTGCCTCCCAGTGACCTGGCCCATTGAACTGAACTGTACTTTCACTCTCTCCGAAGCAGTGACAGCTACCAAGTAGTGTCCTGCCACTTCTTTATATGGAAAATACTAGTGCTAGGTCAGGGATAAAACTAGTCGCCGGGGTTCACCTTTACATTAAGACCCCCCTTTATACCACTCTGGTGGAGTAGGCGCTGTGAAGGGTCCTTAGTGTACGTGAGAATCACTCCCCCACCCCTGAGTGAGCTTAGCTAGTGGAATATGGGCGTTACTCATTAAAAAGAAGTTCTTGGTAGATAAACATATCGGTCATGAGTCATTTTTACAGGCCACCTCCACTAACATTGAAATAAATATTTGTTTGGGTTCCATCTGTTGCTTCTGTTTATCCATGAAGAGAAACTCAGCTCCCAGTAGTTCTCCTGTCACACCTTATGTCAATCGCCGCTACCTATGGAAGTTAGAACCAGGCTGCTGGAGTACCTCTGATTTCCCTCAGATATAAAGCTGGCATCTCTGTAAAAGTTTCTGGGTGGTTTTGTGGAATTACCTTTAAGGGCCTGATTCTCATTTACACTAACTCCACTTTCTGACATTCTGGCAGTTGAAAGGGGCCTTCGACTCACATCGACTATAAGAGCCGTATAAAGTGGCCCCCGTGGAAATGAGAATCAGACTTAAGACTAAGTCGCAGATGAAAATGAGGGAGAAAGGCATTAGCCTTAACACAAGATAGTCATTTTGAAATTGTTTCTCAAGGTACCAATTTCCTCTAGTGTAGCATAAAGACATTCAGGAAGTTCATGCCAGCATAACTAGAATGCTTTGGACGGAAGGAGCAGCAAGAAATGTTCATCATGGGGAAATTTCTGCCTTTGTCTCTGCATGTGCATGGGACCGAACATGCAGCTAGCCCAGTGTAGTTTCCCCTGAATGGTGTGACAAGGAGTTAGGAGGATACACACCTTCTGTAAAGCACACAGCTCAAATCCAGAGAGGCTCTCTACTTGCTGTCATGTAAGTGGATTTCAGGATGGAAGTCTCAAAATCTGCCACTATGCAAAGCACCAATAGGGAAGAAGAGCCAGAGGGAAGCGGTAAAAGGGTTGCATAGCCATGGGGCTGGATTTGTAGCTACAAAGCTATTCTGTGGCCTGGGGGAAGATTTTACAGCTCCATGCATTTGTGAAGATCACCAGCCCTGGTGAGGGGATAGGGGTTTAAGAGCACAAGTTATGCTGCCACCACACTCTCCCTGTGACAAATCTTAACCAGGAGAAATAAGAAGTGACTCACAGGATTTCATTGTATTGTTTGTACTGAATTTGGTTCCCATGGAAGGTGCCAAATCAACAGTTCTGGAGACTCAAGGCTTGTATTTCTCCACAGGAAAAGTACAGCAGGGTGTTGGAAGTGCTGGCTTCCCCCATACTGTCCTCGCAGTGGGCCTTCATCTGAACGGAAAAGGGACCACCTATAAGGAGGCAGAAGTCTCCATTTCCATGAACTCACAGCAGAGACAATAGCACTTCATCCAATTTCTGATTTAAAGCGTGAGCCATTTTCCAAACGCTCTCTTGCCAGGCATATAAAAAAAAATTAAATGTGACTTTTTAAAAAAATAAAATAAAATGTAGTTTAAAAAAATGATTCTGGAACCATCCAACCTTTAGATGTGAGTTAAAAAAGAATACATTTATAACCCTGCTCCTGGTGAGGTGTAAATTTCCCACCCACATTCCACATCACAGACAGGAAGCCAGCTGGTTGAAAGGGCCATGTATTTACTGTCACCATTGTACAATTATCATGGTGGTTTCGTTTTTTCACAGAGCTAACTGTGACTGGTCCAATTTTTAATTCTGCCTTTGCCTTTTTATGTTTCAGATCAACTATGCATTTCATCTGCCTCTTGCCCACCAGCAATCATGAAATATGAGACGTTGTGGGAAAGCAGAGTCGTAGAAAGACTTTCTTGTTCCAGACTCCGCAGCCCAGCTGCTCTCCGGGCAGCTTTTGTGATGCTAGGGACAGTAAACATCAGCCTAAAAAATAATCAGACAGTTTGGGCATTTTGGCTTCCAGCCATTGGACAACTTCTTCTTATTACTGACGCATGGCTATAAAAATAAAAGGGCCCTTTAGTTCTAATATCTTTGGAAGCTGCTATGTGATATATCTGGAATCAGTCCAGGATGTTCCTACCTGCTCTGCATCCTATGCTATAAGCAATCAAAGCAGTTCTCTTCTTCCTCTATGCCTCAATCTACACCAATTTTAATCAATTTTAATTTCTCCTTCCATTAAATTGGCCTGTCCAACCAGACTCACAAATAATGCAACAACATAGTTTCTGGAGCCCTGTATTAACCGGAGTAACTAGATATATCTCTTCACAGCTGCAGTGGTGGATATGGCACAAGTATTTTTTCTTAACTGCAATGCAGGGAATTCATTTATTTATGTATATTCCATTTACAGGACTGCCACACATCAGCCTTTCACCCTGTCAGATTGTATAACAGGATCAGAAGTGGCAGGGAGAAGGCAATGCTCATTTTTCATTTGTTTTTTTTTTCCCTCAGGTAACTTAGTTAAAGACATATCAGACTTTAACTGTCAATGGGCCAAACTCATCCCTGGAGTAACTATTGACTTCAAGGGGCTTACAGGAGGAATGAATTTCTTACCTGCCTGACAACTCCTGCTCTGTTTCCACTTCTACATTCTATCCTTAGTTCTTAGTTCTTCTCTGAGGTCTTATGTTAATTCTCTCAGTTGTGCTCAGCGCTACACTTAAGGAATCCAAAGACTGGCAGAAAAATGCAACCTTGGCATCACTGGCAGATTGCCACACCAATTAATGTCACGCTAGGAGCTCAGATACCATGGTGATGGGTGTGGTATAAGAACCTGAACAGAATATCATGAATAGACCGTACTACAGATATGCTGTGGATAGCAGGCATATTTCTAAGTGAGTGTTCTGAGTGGACATACATGCAGTGTTCTGAACATATTTTTAATGAAAAAGGATTAAATTCACCCCATGCATGGGTCCAGCAGAATTTCAGTGGTGCCGAAGCGGTCAACATATGGAGATCTAGAGTTGATTCCTGACCCTGCCACAGACTTCCTGAGCGGCCTTGGGCAAGTCACTTAACCTCTCTGGGCCTTTGTTCCCCAACTGGAGGATAATAAGACTTTGTTTCACCCACCCTTTGACTCAAATACATATTGTAAGTTCTCCAGGGTAGAAGCTGTCTCCTACTGTTGCAGTTACAGTGACTCCCTTGCTGCAATTTAAGCCCATTGCTTCTTGTCCTATCCTCAGAGGTTAAGAAAAACAATTTTTCTCCCTTCTCCTTGTAACAACCTTTTATGTACGTGAAAACTGTTATTATGTCTCCTCTCGGGCTTCTCTTCTCCAGACTAAACAAACACAATTTTTTCAATTTTCCTTCACAGGTCATGTTTTCTAGACCTTTAATCATTTTTGTCGCTCTTCTCTGGACTCTCTCCAATTTGTCTAGATCCTTCCTGAAATGTGGCACCCAGAACAGGACACAATACTCCAGTTGAGGCCTAATCAGCGTGGAGTAGAGCGGAAGAATTACTTCTCGGGTCTTGCTTACCACACTCCTGCTAATACAGCCCAGAATGATGTTCACTTTTTTTGCAACAGCGTTACACTGTTGACTCGTATTTAGCTTGTGGTCCACTATTATCATCAGATCCCTTTCTGCAGTACTCCTTCCTAGGCAGTCATTTCTCATTTTGTATGTGTGCAACCGATTGTTCCTTCCTAAGTGGAGTACTTCGCATTTCTCCTTATTGAATTTCATTCTATTTACTTCAGACCATTTCTCCAGTTTGTCCAGATCATTTTGAATTATGACCCTGTCCTCCAAAGCAGTTGCAATCCCTCCCAGTTTAGTATCATCTGCAAACTTAATAAGCGTACTTTCTATGCCAATATCTAAGTCGTCGATGAAGATATTGAATGGAGCCGGTCCCAAAACAGACCCCTGCGGAACCCCACTTGTTATACCTTTCCAGCAGGATTGGGAACCATTAATAACTACTCTCTGAGTACGGTTATCCAGCCAGTTATGCACCCACCTTATAGTAGCCCCATCTAAATTGTAATTCCCTACTTTGTTTATGAGAAGGTCATGCGAGACAGTATCAAAAGCTTTACTAAAATCAAGATATATCATGTCTACTACTTCCCCGCTATCCACAAGGCTTGTTATCCTGTCAAAGAAAGCTATCAGGTTGGTTTGACATGATTTGTTCATGACAAATCCATATTAATTGTTACTTATCACCTTATTATCTTCTAGATGTTTGCAAATTGATTGCTTAATTATTCGCTCCATTATCTTTCCAGGTACAGAAGTTTAGATGACTGGTCTGTAATTCCCTGGGTTGTCCTTATTTCTGTTTTTATAGTTTGGCACAATATTTGCCCTTTTCCAGTCATCTGGAATCTCTCCTGTCTTCCATGACTTTTCAAAGATAATCGCTAATGGCTCATATATCTCCTCAGTCAGCTCCTTGAGTATTCTAGGGATGCATTTCATCAGTCCTTGGTGACTTAAAGACATCTAATTTGTTTAAGTAATGTTTAACTTGTTCTTTCCCTATTTTAGCCTCTTCTGATCCTACCTCATTTTCACTGGTGTCCACTAAGTTAGACGTCCAATCACCACCAACCTTCTTGGTGAAAACCAAAATAAAGAAGTCATTAAGCACCTCTGCCATTTCCACATTTTCTGTTGTTATTTTTCCCTCTGATTGAGTAAGGGGCCTACCCTGCCCTTGGTCTTCCTCTTGCTTCTAATGTATCTGTAGAATGTTTTCTTGTTACCCTTTATGTCTCTAGCTAGTTTGATCTCATTTTGTGCCTTTCTAATTTTGTCCCTACATACTTGTGTTATTTGTTTATATTCATCTTTTGTAATCTGACCTAGTTTCCAGATTTTGTAGGACTCTTTTTTGATTTTTAGATCATTGAATATCTCCTGGTTAAGCCAGGGTGGTCTCTTGCCATACTTTCTATCTTCCTACACAGTGGGATAGTTTGCTCTTGTGCCCTTAATAAAGTCTCTTTGAAAAACTGCCAACTGTCTTCAATTGTTTTGACCCTTAGACTTGCTTCCCATGGGATCTTACCTACTAACTCCCTGAGTTTGCTAAAGTCTGCCTTCTTGAATCCATTGTCTTTATTTCGCTGTTCTCCCTCCTACCATGCCTTAGAATCATGAACTCTACCATTTCATGATCACTTTCACCCAAGCTGCCTTCCACTTTCAAATTCTCAACCAGTTCCTACCTATTTGTCAAAATCAAATCTAGAACAGCATCTCCCCTAGTAGGTTTCTCTACCTTCTGAAATAAAAAATAGTCTCCAATACATTCCAAGAACTTGCTGGATAATCTGTGCTCTGCTGTGTTATTTTCTCAACAGATGTCTGAGTAGTTGAAGTCTCCCATCACCTCTAAGTCCTGTGCTTCAGATGATTTTGTTAGTTGTTTTAAAAAAGCCTCATCCACCTCTTCTTCCTGCTTAGATGGTCTGTAGTAGACCCCTACCATGACATCACCCTTGTTTTTTTACCCCTTTTATCCTTACCCAGAGACTTTCAACAAATCTGTCTCCTATTTCCATCTCAACCTCAGTCCAAGTGTATACATTTTTAATATATAAGGCAACACCTCCTCCCTTTTTTGCCTGCCTGTCCTTCCTGAGCAAGCTGTACCCTTCTATACCAATATTCCAGTCATGCGTATTAACCCACCAAGTCTCTGTGATGCCAACTATGTCATAGATGTGTTCATTTACTAGCATTTCAAGTTCACACAATCCTACTTTGTGTTCAGCTAATCACTAAGACAAACAAGTTTGTTTACATTTATTGGAGATACTGCTGCCTGCTTCTTATTTACAATTGTGACACTGTACCCCATATTCTTCACAGTGATATTATTACGATATGATTATGGCATAATTATGATGTATTTTATGCAAGATATGGCATGTGAGATATCATTGAAAAGGTTATAATTTATTCAGTATGATTATCCTATTTGTATGCATGTATAATTTTTGTATCTGAAATTAGGAATATTGACTGTCTGCAAATGACTGGCTGGCTGGAAAGGGCCCAGTCAAGTTGGATGGCCCATCAGGGGAACACTTTGCTCACAATGGACTGTGAAAGACACCCATCTACATCTAATAGGCTTTCCTGTAAATGTTCTAACTAAAGTATGGGTAATGGCCTCTGCTATGTCTAATGGAAGCATGCATGGGCATGTGACTTGCCCACATGACTCTACAGGAACATGTGATCAGGTCACATGGTACTGGACTCCATCTTGGAATACCAGTGTTTTTCCACTGACTGGCATGGGAACGAAGCTTGGAGACAAAGGGTTCCTGCTTTTGAGTCTGAACTTTTGATGAGCTTAAACTTAACCCAGACTTGATGTCTCTGTCTGAACTTCTAATCAAAGCTCTGACCTGCGAACTACTCATGACACCCCCCTCTCCTTAAGTAGCCATCTCCCCTTTTCTCTACTTAATTTACATTTTAACCTGTTTTATCCTGTAGAATCTTGATTGATTATGCATGACCATTATGATCTGTTAATCACTTTGTTTATTCCTGTGTATAAATATTGATGCTCACCCCTAATAAACTTGCCACACTTACTCTGAAGCCTTTCAAGCTAAGGATAGTGTGAGCCCGTTGATCAACGAATTGGTGTCTGGTCTCTGACAGATTGTGAGCCCCATACCAACTCCGCACGAACTCGGGTGCTGGAGAGGTGAGTAAGGACTTGCTTTTTACCTAACACTGCCATATGCAAAATATTTTTAAGGCAGGGGAGTAACATCATCATGGTTCTTCGCTGACACTCAGCCCAAAGAAGACTCCTGGAAAAACCTGAGGAATAAGGACTGAACTGGGGAGAAGGGCTGAACCCAGGCTGAAGGGATTTTTAGCCTGTGAAAGGAATACCTGGGGGTTTTAAGCTGTAAGCAAGCGCGGCTGGCCCCTTAAGAATTTTGCAGCCTGCTTGAATCATCATTTAAGGTGCGAATTTGTTATTCATATCCAATCTCTTTAGTATATTAAGCTTAGTTTGCGTATTTTGTTTGTTTGCTAGGTAATCTGCTTTGATCTGTTTGCTATGCCTTCTAAACACTTAAAATCGATCTTTTGTAGTTAATAAACTTGTTTTTGTTTTGTCTAAAACCAGTGTGTGGGAGTCATAACTTGGGGAAAAAAGCTGTTGTATATTTCCTCTCCACATTGAGGGAGGAGGCGAATTTCATGAGCGTACGCTGTACAGATCCCTGTGCAGCACAGGACGGTATAATTTTGGGTTTATACTCCAGAGAGGGGTGTGCACCTGAGCAGTTCCTTAGCTGTAGCTTCCCCATTCAAAGCTGATCACAGCAGCCTGTAAGTACTGCATCTGGGTGTGTCCCTACCTGTGTGTATGCTGGAGCCTGGGAGAGGGCTTGGCAGGCTGGTCACAGCAGTACAGTGTAAAGGGAGCCCAGGCTGGTGGGCCAGGGGGGCTATGTGGTACCCCATTTCCAGGTGGCACCTCAGGGGGGAACCCATCACAATTGTGTCACCTGAAAATGAAAACAGGCATTTGCATGGCACTGCTGTAGCCAGCGTAGAAAGGTATTTATGTGCCAGATATGCTAAACATTTGTATGCCCCTACCTGCCTCGACTTGTAGATTGCACCATCTTTTTTTTCATCTTTTTTAGAATGCAAATATTTATAAGCAAAAATAATAATATAAAGTGAATTGTGGCACAAAGATCCTGGCACAAAGTCCTGCCATACTGAGGGGAACACAATTGCCTCGTCTGGTGCTGAAGTCAGACACAGTTCCATCAGCTGGGGATCATGGCAATCCATTGGACAAGCAGCGAGAATTTCCATCATGTAGGTGACCTTCCCGGTCTCAGCCATGACTGAGGATTCCTTCCAAGAGAGAAGGGGTATCTACGGGATCGACCACATTCAAAGCTGTATTACTAGTAATAGGTAATAGATTTGTATTTGCATCGCATCACTAGTGTGCAGTCTAAGGATCAGATCCTTCTTACCTGACTCACAATAGGATCAACTGACATAATTGAGAGTAATCATCTGAGTAAGCCAATCAGGGTTAACAAAACAAATAACAAACAATGACAATAGATTAGGCTGATCTGGGGGAAGAGAAGGTGATAAAAGACAAACATTAAAAGATCTAAGGGACTAGATCAGTAAGGAGCAAATTGTTTTACACGTAGCTCATATAAGCTATTGTGCATTTTTGGTCCAGAACCTGCAAACCCTTTCTCACTTGAGCAGTGGTTACTCACAGAAGTAGCTCCACTGAAGTCAAGGACTCTAGCCAAGGGCTAGATCATCCATTTGTATTCTAGTCCATAGCAAAGGATAGCGTATTACTGCGCCACTCCTAGAACATCTTGGGAACCACCACCATCTCCTTCCACAGGGTATGCCCCCTGAGACACACTGGCAACTACATTGCCAGGCTCCTGGGGGTGCACAGCCTAGGGTCTGTCCTCTCCCACTTCTTCCCACCCACCTATGTGAGGTGGAGGTTTTGCTTTGCAAGCTGGAAGTGGGGGTATAGAGCTCCAGTGCAAGGGGTTAAGAGGTTGTGTTGTACATCCTCCACCCCACTATGCCAGTGTGCAGGCTGGTCCCTAACCTGACCCCACATAAGGAAGAGTTTGCAGGATACTTGGTTTGCTAAAATATTGTGACGGGTTGGTCACAGAAACCGCCCTGGAAACCCGATGTGCAAAGACTACCCCAGCTTCTGTTTTCCCTGCCAGCTCAGGACTCCAGCACCCTGTCTTGCTGAGCCAGACACTCCCATCTGACTCCAGACACAGATCCAGGGTCTGAATCACTTGTCCCGAAGCTGCAGGTTTACCTGAAAACAGCTCCCAGTAGTGTGCTTGTCTTTAACACTCAGATGCCCAACTCCCAATGGGGTCTAAACCCAGATAAATCCGTTTTACCCTGCATAAAGCTTATGTAGGGCAAACTCATAAATTGTTCGCCCTCTATAACACTGATAGAGAGATATGCACAGTTGTTTGCTCCCCCAGGTATTAATACATACTCTGAGTAAATTACTAAAGAAAAAGTGATTTTATTAAATACAGAAAATAGGATTTAAGTGGTTCCAAGTAGTAACAGACAGAACAAAGTAAGTCACCAAGCAAAATAAAATAAAATGCGCAGATCTATGCCTAATCAAACTGAATACAGATAATTTCCTCACCAGTTCCAGAGTGCTCCCTTTTACAGGCTAATCTCCTTTTAGCCTGGGTCCAGCTATCACTCACACCCCCTGTAGTTACTGTCTTTTGTTTCAGTCTCCTTCAAATATCCTGGGGGGAGGGGGGGATGGAGAGGCTCCTTCTTTAGCCAGCTGAAGACAAAATGGAGGGGTCTCCCACAGGTTTAAATAGACTCTTGTGGGTGGGGACCCCCCTCCTCCCTCCTATGCAAAGTCCAGCTCCAAGATGGAGTTTTGGAGTCACCTGGGCAAGTCACATGCCCCTGCATGACTCAGTCTTTACAGGCCGACACCATTGTCCACCTGGTATCTTGCATGTTTCCAGGAAGACTTCTTATGTGAATTGGAGCATTCCAAGATGCATTGTTCTCCAAGTGTTTCCTGATCAGGTACTTAACCTGGCGAATTCCTTCCTAAAGAAGCTGACCAAATGCCTCCCAAAGCTTACTTAGAAACCAAGCAAGCATACAGCCCATATTCTTAACCTCAAGTAGAAAATGATATATATATGTACAAATAGGATGAATAGATATAGTAGACCATAACCTTTACGGAGATATGTTACCTGGCACAGGCAGCACAAAACATATTCCAGTTATGTCATACATACATTTATAAGCACCCCCTCCCCATAAAGCCTTATGCGGTTCACTGTCACAGATATTTTTTGTTTTCTTTAATAATTTCTGTCTGAAGAAAATCTGTGTTTTGCCCATTTACTACTAAATTACTGGATTTTTTTAATTCCACCCCTTTCCTGTCCCAGTTTTACAGCCATTACCTTAGTAATGTAATCCTGCTACACACACCGTGCAACCACTCAGGAGAGGATCTGTAAATACAACAAACCCAGGAGAAATAGGATTTGAAGAAAACCATTTACTCATGAGACACGTGGGTAGTGCACTGGCAAGATGAGATCACATACTGAAAAACAAATATAGAAATACCCATTTGAAACAAATATACACAGTTTCAGATGAGTATAAATATAACATGCTTTATGCTATGGGATGTATATCTATAGGATGGATATGATCTCATATATTGACTCATACAGCATATGAACTAGTATGGAAATGGCCCCTTCCATTCAGTACTGTCAACACACATATGTGCCACAGATGAAAATAAATGACATTATATATGCACATGAAATACACGTGTATTTCCACATGAGTCAGTTCAAACCAGAACCTTGATCTGACACCCCTAACTTTAGGAACATCCCCCAGCCCTATAAATTTCATGGGCTGACCCATCTCTGTTATAAAGCACAGGCAGGCAGCTAGTCAAACTGCAGAACATTTCTAACCTTATACATGTGCACACACAGGGTGCCTCCTGTTGTGGAACTAATTGGTCTTAGACTGTTCCATTTTAAGATAACACCAAAGGATATGCAACATTCTTCCTTGAATTTTTAAAATATCTGATTTCATGCATTATGTTTTTTTTTTTTCTTCAGAGCTTTAGAATACATTCACAGATTCCCATGTTTCTCCTGAGGAGTGTCACCTTCACAGTTTGTTCAGGATAAAAAATTGTTTTGGTTTGCACTCTTGTAGCCTGAACCAGCACTGTTAATGAGATATTCTAATGAATAAAATGAAAGTAACCCTCCAGGCACCATATCAATTTATAGCAAACACTGCCATTGCCACCTAGAAAACGGTGCTCAATGAGAGGGATCAAAAAGCGGCACACATCTATATAGCAATGCAGATGTTCTATGGAAGCTGACTTTGCCATAAAAGACACACACGGTTTTTTTTATATCAATTATATTTCACATTGATATTGTAGTGTACAATGAAAGGAATTCAATATATTGTCATGCCTCAATGTAGAGAGACACAAAACAGAGTCTGGATTCAATCAAGAATTATGGCAGCATATTCACAGCGTACTGTGTGTGTTGTTTTCTCTTTTTTTAATACTGTCACAATTCTGTCCTAGTTATGCACCTGTATAAGATTAGAAATATTTTGCACTCTGACTCGCTGCCTGTAAGTGCAGATCATAGAATCATAGAATCATAGAATATCAGAGTTGGAAGGGACCTCAAGAGGTCATCTAGTCCAACCCCCTGCTCAAAGCAGGACCAATTCCCAGCTAAATCATCCCAGCCAGGGCTTTGTCAAGCCGGGCCTTAAAAACCTCCAAGGAAGGAGACTCCACCACCTCCCTAGGTAACGCATTCCAGTGTTTCACCACCCTCCTAGTGAAATAGTTTTTCCTGATATCCAACCTGGACCTCCCCCACTGCAGCTTGAGACCATTGCTCCTTGTTCTGTCATCTGCCACCACTGAGAACAGCCGAGCTCCATCCTCTTTGGAACCCCCCTTCAGGTAGTTGAAGGCTGCTATCAAATCCCCCCTCATTCTTCTCTTCTGGAGACTAAACAATCCCAGTTCTCTCAGCCTCTCCTCATAAGTCATGTGCTCCAGACCCCTAATCATTTTTGTTGCCCTCCGCTGGACTCTTTCCAATTTTTCCACATCCTTCTTGTAGTGTGGGGACCAAAACTGGACACAGTATTCCAGATGAGGCCTCACCAATGTCGAATAAAGGGGAACGATCACGTTCCTCGATCTGCTGGCAATGCCCCTACTTATACAGCCCAAAATGCCGTTAGCCTTCTTGGCAACAAGAGCACACTGTTGACTCATATCCAGCTTCTCGTCCACTGTGACCCCTAGGTCCTTTTCAGCAGAACTGCTACCTAGCCATTCGGTCCCTAGTCTGTAGCAGTGCATGGGATTCTTCCGTCCTAAGTGCAGGACTCTGCACTTGTCCTTGTTGAACCTCATCAGGTTTTTTTCTGCCCAATCCTCTAATTTGTCTAGGTCCCTCTGTAGCCGATCCCTACCCTCTAGTGTATCTACCACGCCTCCTAGTTTAGTGTCATCTGCAAACTTGCTGAGAGTGCAGTCCACACCATCCTCCAGATCATTAATAAAGATATTAAACAAAACCGGCCCCAGGACCGACCCTTGGGGCACTCCACTTGAAACCGGCTGCCAACTAGACATGGAGCCATTGATCACTACCCGTTGAGCCCGACGATCTAGCCAGCTTTCTATCCACCTTACTGTCCATTCATCCAGCCCATACTTCTTTAACTTGGTGGCAAGAATACTGTGGGAGACAGTATCAAAAGCTTTGCTAAAGTCAAGAAATAACACATCCACTGCTTTCCCCTCATCCACAGAGCCAGTTATCTCATCATAGAAGGCAATTAGGTTAGTCAGGCACGACTTCCCCTTCGTGAATCCATGCTGACTGTTCCTGATCACTTTCCTCTCCTCTAAATGTTTCATAATTGATTCCTTGAGGACCTGCTCCATGATTTTTCCAGGGACTGAGGTGAGGCTGACTGGCCTGTAGTTCCCCGGATCCTCCTTCTTCCCTTTTTTAAAGATGGGCACTACATTAGCCTTTTTCCAGTCATCTGGGACCTCCCCCGATCGCCATGAGTTTTCAAAAATAATGGCTAATGGCTCTGCAATCTCACCCGCCAACTCCTTTAGCACCCTCGGATGCAGCGCATCCGGCCCCATGGACTTGTGCACGTCCAGTTTTTCTAAATAGTCCCGAACCACTTCTTTCTCCACAGAGGGTTGGCCACCTTCTCCCCATGCTGTACTGCCCAGTGCAGCAATCTGGGAGCTGACCTTGTGCGTGAAGACAGAGGCAAAAAAATCATTGAGTACATTAGCTTTTTCCACATCCTTGGTCACTAGGTGGGTCAGACCATGAAATCGGTATGGTTGGGGGATGTTTCTAAAGTGCAAGGGACCTTGGATCAGGATTCTGGTTGGAACTGACTCGTGGAAATTTGGCTTTAACATTAATTTACAGCACTAACTTCTTCAAGTCTGTGTGTGACAGTCTCTCTTCAGTGCCTTTTCCTTGCAAAGCATGGAAGATAGGAGGGTACAGTGCTCACCATGAAATCTTCCCTGCTTGAGATTTCTAACAGCAGATGTGGCGTTGTAGGGAAGTCATTGACTACTATGGCAATGCTAATTTTGTAAAGATGTTTATTTTAGGTTCCATTACTTAGGGCTTTGGAAGATAATAAACAATCTAATAAATAATAATCTAATGGCAAACACTGCACAGGCGTTTAAATGCACTGTCTTGAAGAAGGAGCTCTCCACACTGCTCTCAATTCAGCACAGTGTTTGAGAGCCATGCCAAAACAGTGACCGCCGTTAAATCTTTAAAAGCACCTCATGCATCTTGCCTCCTGGAGTTCCCTGGTGCACAGGAGGAGTATGGCTGCTGTTACACTCCGTTAGGTGAACGACTGGTAGTCAGAATAGGGGACTGTGGTCTCACCACTAGTCCCTCCTCACTCCTTTTAGGGTCGCTGTTGCTGCTTGTAGTCATGGCCACACCGAGTCCTTGCAGTGACTAGTGATAACATCTCTAAACAGCAATAACTCTACACCTGTTCTTAGCATGCAGTGTTTATAAGGTTTCCAGACCCACCACTGTGATATTGTGCAGATTAGGCCATTATTAGATTGCACACTCTGCCTTTTGTTCCACCCTCTGGAGGTCCGAGGAGTTGGCCTTAAGGAAAAGGTCCCCAAACTGTGGGGCGAGGAACATCGGGGGGGGAGGGGGTGGTGTGCAGCTGAGGTGCAGGCCAACCCCCACGGCGGGTGGGAGCACCACCCAGCTCTGCTCCTGGTCCCAGCCCTAGCTGCCAGCCCCCCACCAAGGGTTTCACTACCGGCCCTGCACCCGGGGCCCTGGCTGCTGGTGTCAGCCCCTGGTCTCTGCTCTGCTCCCACCCCCAGCCCCAACCCCAGCTTGGGTGCAGACTCAACCCCTTTACCCATGTCTGCAGCCCCTCCTCCTGGAGCAGCAGCCCCACTCCTGGCCCCAGTTCGGGGGGGGGCAGATAGGGGCATGAGGGGCACAAGATATAAAGTTTGGGGACCACTGCCCTAAGATTTTGGAAGTCCCTCTTACCCTTTCTAAGCCCACTATGTATCATTTTGGGGGATGTGCATTTTTGGCATCATCAGCCATTTTGGAAAAAATGGAGATTTGTTTTTATTTTTATTTAGTTTATCCATACTGGAAGCATTACAAATAAATGAATAAATATTCATTTTATACCTTTTCCCCCATTGGAGAGGGAAATATGATTTTTGCATAGTTAGTATGATTCTAAATAAAGCTGATTAAATAATTGCAAAAAGGCACAAAGTATTAGTGACAGAGAGAAGACACAATAGTTACATGTGTGCAAGGCACAGTTCAGACACCTTTCACAATGGCCAAAGGAAGTTTTAAAGAAGTACAGAAAGGAAAGCTAGAGAGAAGAGAAAAGCAGGTCACCCCACAAAGTGTCCTCAGCCAAATGGCAAAATTCCCTGTTTTGGAAGCTTATGACAAACCATGACTCACAAGCCAAGCCAATTAGAAGGTATTCTTTAATCCTGCAACCTTTTGCAAATTCAAACATCATAGATTATTAAACTGCATCACATTTTCCTGAGCCAGTCTGAAGGCTATTCTAACCTCATGGCCTTTTATGGAATTATTCACCGTAACATATTAAAATGTAAATTAAACCTAAAATGCCATTCAAAAGGAGCATGCATGTAGATTTCTTCAAACTTTTTACAAAATCTATGTGAATTTAGCAATTAACCTTATTTGTCTTTTGGTTCTGGACCATGAATAAAATGTCCTCTTCCTCCACAGTAACTTCAGCATTTGTCTTTAAAAACTGGTAGAGAAACCCTAATTGAATCTTGCCTAAACTTTATTCCAATTTTCCATATTTCATTTCCTCTTTTATTTCTTTATAGTTTTTATATTCATTAGAAATTAGCACTTACTGGCTTATACTATATTAGAGGTCTCTTAATTTTAGTTAAGTTTTTGAAAGACAAATAAATTAAAACAATATTTTAGCAAACATACCACACACAGAGCACTAAGCCACTCACTCCTCTTTCCCCAAACAATTAAACATATGTTCAAGCCAACTTGTATACTATTTTATAGATAAACCGCCTCAGGCACACGTTTAAATTAGTTTAATATCATTTTATAGAGAATTCCCCTCCCACCAACCCCCCACACATACAAAAGGCTCTCAGTTGTGGCCGCTCACTGACAAATTAACTCAGAATTGCAGAGATCCCTTGTTTAAATTGTCCCATACTCGTAAGAAAAGTTTCAGGGGGGAAAAGTTGGAGGGGGGGGGATGTGTCTAAACTTTTCATCAGTTGTAGCGCTCTGTAACAGAGATATCTAAGTTGTATAAAATACAGAAAAAAAGTTCAATTACTTTCCGACGTATGAATAAGAAACTTCCCCCCATTACTTCCCCCCACACACAGCATCAACCTCTACGCCACCCTCCTCCTTCCCAAAACAATTAACATTTAAACCAAATTGGCTCCTGTTTTATAGACATACCACCATAAGTGTACATTCATAGTTTTATACTATTTTATAGATGTCACCCCTCCCCACATTCCTACTTGTTTTTCAGCATTATTTTATACAAAACACACACACAGCTAAATTTAAAGGAAGTCTAACTGTTAATTGGTTAATACACCAATGAAATAAAATGTATGCCTATTTTAAATTTTTCTATGTAAAATAATAACACTTTCATAGATTCATAGATTATAGGACTGGAAGACTGGACTCGATGATCTCTCGAGGTCCCCGAGTCCAGTCCCCTGCCCTCATGGCAGGACCAAATACTGTCTAGACCATTTATCCAACTGTGACAAAGTTCCTCCTCTATCTTGGTGGGTCCTGTGCTTATTGGCAGATTTTCTTGCCTCAGAGATTCACTGTGTGGGTTGGGGAACAGCCCAGACCTTCCCCTCTGGGAGAACCCACAGTCCAGGTCAATTGGGAGGTTTGGGGGGAACCCAGGCCCACCCTCTACTCCGGGTTCCAGCCCAGGGCCCTGTGGACTGCAGCTGTCTAGAGTGCCTCCTGTAACAGCTGCATGACAGCTACAACTCTCTGGGCTACTTCCCCATGGCCTCCTCCAAACACCTTCCTTATTCTCACCACAGGACCTTCCTCCTGGTGTCTGATAACGCTTGTGCTCCTCAGTCCTCCAGCAGCACACCCTCTCACTCCCCCTCTCAGCTCCTTGAGCCTCTTGCTCCCAGCTCCTCACACTTGCACCACAAACTGAAGTGAGCTCCTTTTAAAACCCAGGTGCCTTGATTAGCCCGCCTTAATTGATTCTAGCAGCTTCTTCTTAATTGGCTCCAGGGGTCCTAATTAGCCTGCTTGCCTTAACTGGTTCTAGCAGGTTCCTGACTACTCTAGTGCATCCCCTTCTCTGGTCACTCAGGGAACAGAAAACTACTCATCCAGTGACCAGTATATTTGCCCTCTACCAGACTCCTGTACCCCACTGGTCTGTGTCTGTCACATATCCCTCCCCCCTGCTCCGCGCCAAGGGGTTGGGCAGCTTGGGACGCCAGACAGTGCACACGTGACAAGCCATCGGCATTGCCATGACGGCTCCCTGCTCTGTGTTGCACATGGAACTGGAAAGTTTGGAGGGATAAGAACCATCTGGTCACCCTTGTGTTCTTCTCCTTGTCCCACTGCATCCATTGAAGAGGGGCATGGTCGGTCATGAGGACATATCTGCGCCCGAGCAGATAGTAGCGCAATGTTTCCATGGCCCATTTTACAGCGAGGCATTCTCTCTCCACCATTGCATATTTTTGTTCCTTTGGAAGGAGTTTCCGACTGAGGTATAGAATTGGGTGTTCCTCCTCCCCGACCATCTATGATAGAATGGCCCCCAACCCTACTTCCGATGCCTCCGTCTGCAGGATAAACTCCTTGGTGAAATCAGGGGCTATCAGTACGGGGTTATTGCAGAGGGCAGTCCGTAGATCTGTGAATGCTTCCTCTGCTGCGTCAGACCATCTTACCAGATCAGGTCCACGGGCTTTCACTAGGTCTGTCAGGGGGCTTGCTCTTGTGGCAAAGTGGGGGATAAATCGTCGGTAATACCCCACCACACCTAGGAACGCCCGGACTTGTTTCTTGCAACTTGGTCGGGGCCAATTTTGGATGGCCTCTAACTTGTTCCCTTGGGGTTTTGCCAGACCTTTTTCCACAATGTAGCCAAGATATTTGGCCTCTGTAAACCCTACAGCGCACTTGGCAGGGTTTGCTGTAAGGCCAGCTCACCTGAAGGTATCGAGGACTGCCTCCACCTTCTCCAGGTGGGTTTCCCAGTCTGGGGTATGAATGACCACATCGTCCAAGTAGGCAGCAGCATAACTGTTATGCCGGCCTAATAGCTTGTCCATGAAGCGCTGGAAGGTAGCTGGGGCCCCATGTAGTCCAAAAGGGAGGACAGTATATTGAAAAAGACCCTCTGGTGTAGAGAACGCAGTCTTTTCCTTTGCGTCTTCTGCAAGGGGAATCTGCCAGTATCCCTTTGTCAAGTCTAGGGTAGTCAAGTACCAGGCATTACCCAGACGGTCCACTAGCTCATCTATGCGAGGTATGGGGTATGGGTCGAACTGGGATACTTCGTTTAGTTGCCAGAAGTCGTTGCAAAATCTTGTGGTGCCATCAGGTTTGGGCACCAGCACGATTGGGCTGGACCACTAACTGTGGGATTCTTCGATGATCCCCAACTCCAGCATTTTTTTTACTTCTACGTTTATTTCCTCCCTTTTTGCCGCTGGCACCCGATAGGGCCTCATTGTTACTCTGGCCCCAGGGTTCTTGACGATGTGGTGATATGTCTCGGTTGTTCGACCCGGTTTTGTCGAGAACACATCTTGGTTCCGGAAGATCATCTCTGATACCTCATTCTTCTGGTCTGGTGTTAAATCAGGAGACACTCTCACCTGTTTGGAAGGCTTGTCTTCCTGGGTTAGGTCTTTTTGGACTGTTGTGCATGCCTCTTGTGCATGCCAGGGTTTCAGAAGGTTAACGTGATAAATCTGTTCTTGTTTTCTGCGTCCTGGCTACCGCACCTTGTAGGTTACTTCCCCCATGGGTTCAACCACCTCATAGGGCCCCTGCCATTGGGCCAGAAACTTGCTTTCTGCCGTGGGTACCAACACCATAACCCGATCCCTTGGTTGGAACTGTCGCACTTTTGCCTGGCGATTGTAATGGGTTCGCTGGGCCTCCTGTGCCTTCTCCAAATGTTTCCGTACAATAGGGGTAACCCGGGCTATCCCATCTCACATCTACATTACATGCTGTATTATATTTCTCCCCTCATTGAATTCCTCTTCCCAGATCTCTTTGGCGATATCTAGTATGCCCCGGGGGTGACGCCCATATAATAACTCGAAGGGGGAAAACCCAGTTGAGGCCTGTGGTACCACCCGGATAGCGAACATAAGGTAGGATAGTAGGGTGTCCCAATCCTTCCCATCCCGACTTACCACCTTCCTTATCATAGCCTTGAGGGTTCGGTTAAACCTTTCTACCAACCCATCAGTCTGTGGTTGACCGAAGTTCTCAGGGTATGTATATGGAGCAGCGTACAGAGGTCCTTCATTAGCTTCAACATAAATAGGGTTCCTTGGTCGATTAATATCTCCTTCGGTAGCCCCATTCGGGCAAAGATCCCCACCAGTTCTTTGGCTATAGTTTTAGAGGCTGTGTTCTGCAGGGGGACGGCTTCTGGGTAACGAGTAGCATAGTCCAAAACAACAAGTATATATTGGTGGCCCGAGCCATCTTCTCCAGGGGTCCCACTAGATCCATGGCTATTAGCTCGAAGGGGATCTCTATGATGGGAAGGGGTACTAAAGGTGCCCTCAAGTGGGGACGGGGACTGTGCAGCTGACACTCCAGGCAGGAGGCACAGTACCTCCGCACTTCTTCATGTACTCCGGGCCAGAAGAACCATCATAGGACTCGTGCCAGGGTCTTCTCTACTCCCAAATGCCTCCCAAAAAGATGACTATGAGCAAGACTTAATACAGCGTTCTGGTGTTTTTGAGGTACTAGGATCTGCTGTACCTTCTGCCTCTGTACTGGTGCAACCCGGTATAAGAGATCCTTCTTCATTATGAAGTAGGGTCCTGGTCCCTGGGCTTTTCCTTCCACAGGGACCCCATCTATTTCAGTCACCTCCTTCCTAATGTTGTCATACCTTGGGTCTTCTGCCTGGTCCCGTCCAAAATTTCCTCTCCTGGGGCTAATCTGCCCAAGATCTAGGGGCCCAGTCTCTGTTGCCTGTACTTGTTCAGAAGGATTAGGGTGTGGGTCAGACTCAGGTGCTTCTCCCTCTTGCGTGGCCTCCTTTTCAGCTGTGCGGGTCCGCCTACCTACAAGAGCAACCCTCTGGCTTTGGGTTAGTATTCGGGTTCCCAAGGCCTTAGCTGCCCTTCTTTCCCTTTTTGTCTTTCTACCCTGTCTGGGAGTGGAGAACAATTCTGGGGATATTTCAGAGAAGATTGGGGGTTGACAGTCTGCTGTGGATGCCTCACCAATTTTAGGGTCCCCATCTTTCTCCAATCCCCCTATTGGGAGTAAGTTTCCAAACCCTGGGAAGTCCCTCCCTATGAGCACCGGGTATGGGAGTTTAGGGACTACACCTGCTACTACCTCAGTAGTGTTCCCTTGGATCTCGATTTTTACTGGGATGGTGGGTAGTAACTAACTGTCCCATGGACACATGTTATCCCCGTACGTTTAGCCTGCAGCAGCTGACTATGCTTCAAGAGCTTCCCTGAGATAAGCGTGATAGCACTCCCCGAATCAACCAATGCCGTGGTCCCTACCCCATTTAGTTTCACTGGTCTGGTATACATATGTGGGGTTAGTAAGACCCCCACAAGGTGGATTAGGGAGCATGGATCTGCCCAGTTCCCCAGGTTACACTGCATAGGCGCCTCAGCATTGGGACACTGTGCAGCTATGTGTCCCCACTCCCCACAGGCATAACATCTGTATGGAGCCCTAGGCGTTCCCCGGTCTCTTGGTTTGGGCAGTCGAACATCACAATCCTCTTCTCCCTCAGTGCTCCGACTCTTTGTGGCCTCTAATGGGCCTTCAGCCTCTCTCTTTTTCCACCTGGGCCCTCCTGGTGGCCCAGTCACCTGAACTCTAGGGCTTGGCACTGCTAGTTTAACCCGGGGTGCCTCTTCCTTAACTGGTCGGGTCAGCTCCCTCACTGTCCTTCGCCTCTCTACTAGGGCGACAACCTCGTCATAGGTGGAGGGTTCATTCTGGCTTACCCAGGCACGAAGGTCTGTTGGTAGTCCCCTCATGTATCGGTTGATGACCAGAACCGCTAGTATCTCTTCCGGACTCCGGGACTCTGTTTGCAACCACTTTCGTGCGAGATGGATGAGGTCATACAATTGGGACCGCGGGGTTTTGTCTTCCTGGTACCTCCAACCGTGATACTGCTGGGCCCGCACTGCTGTCGTTACCCCATATCTGGCCAGGATCTCTGCTTTCAGCTGGGGGTAGTCTGCCGCAGCCTCTTCAGGCAGATCATAGTAGGCCTTCTGGGCCTCCCCACACAGGAATGGGGCAAGGATGCCAGACCACTGATCTCGAGGCCAGGCCTCCCGTAGGGCTGTCCTCTCAAAGGCCAGAAGATATGCCTCTACATCATCCTCCCATGTCATTTTCTGCAGCCAATGGCTGACCCATATGAGCCGCGTCCCATCATGGCTGCGATTCAGCTCTGTAAGGGACTTTACCTGGTTTACCAGTTCCTGCAACATAGCTCGGTCTTGAGCAGCCTGGTCCATTAGCAGGCGATTAGTCTCTTGCTGCAGCCGCACTGCCTCCTGTTGAGCGGCTGCCTGGACACGGGTAGCCTCCTGCTGGGCCGCCGTAGCTTGTATCAGTGCCCGCATTGTGGTGAAAAAAAAAATAAACCCTCTCCTTTTTTTTCGGTTTTTGTTTTTTGTTTATATCACCCTCCTTCTTCCGCCGCGCTGTGCACCCCAAGATCCCACTCTTGACACCAGTGTGACAAAGTTCCTCCTCTATCTTGGTGGGTCCTGTGCTTATTGGCGGATTTTCTTGCCTCAGAGATTCACTGTGTGGATTGGGGAACAGCCCAGAGACCTTCCCCTCTGGGAGAACCCACAGTCCAGGTCAATTGGGAGGTTTTGGGGGAACCCAGGCCTGCCCTCTACTCCGGGTTCCAGCCCAGGGCCCTGTGGACTGCAGCTGTTTAGAGTGCCTCCTGTAACAGCTGCATGACAGCTACAACTCCCTGGGCTACTTCCCCATGGCCTCCTCCAAACACCTTCCTTATTCTCACCACAGGACCTTCCTCCTGGTGTCTGATAACGCTTGTGCTCCTCAGTCCTCCAGCAGCACACCCTCTCTCTCTCTCAGCTCCTTGTGCCTCTTGCCCCCAGCTCCTCACACATGCACCACAAACTGAAGTGAGCTCCTTTTAAAACCCAGGTGCCTTGATTAGCCTGCCTTAATTGATTCTAGCAGCTTCTTCTTAATTGGCTCCAGGGGTCCTAATTAGCCTGCCTGCCTTAACTGGGTTCTAGCAGGTTCCTGATTACTCTAGTGCAGCCCCTTCTCTGGTCACTCAGGGAACAGAAAACTACTCATCTAGTACCAATATATTTGCCCTCTACCAGACTCCTGTATCCCACTGGTCTGGGTCTGTCACACTGACCTACTCTTAAATATCTCCAAAGATGGAGATTCCACAACCTCCCTAGGCAATTTATTCCAGTGTTTAACCACCCTGACAGGAACTTTTTCCTAATGTCCAACCTAGACCTCCCTTGCTGCAGTTTAAGACCATTGCTTCTTGTTCTATCCTTAGAGACTAAGGTGAACAAGTTTTCTCCCTCCTCCTTATGACACTCTTTTAGATACCTGAAAACTGCTATCATGTCCCCTCTCAGTCTTCTCTTTTCCAAACTAAACAAACCCAATTCTTTCAGCCTTCCTTCATAGGTCATGTTCTCAAGATCTTTAATCATTCTTGTTGCTCTTCTCTGGACCCTCTCCAATTTCTCCACATCTTTCTTGAAATGCGGTGCCCAGAATTGGACACAATACTCCAATTGTGTTGAGGCCTAACCAACGCAGAGTAGAGCGGAAGAATGACTTCTCGCGTCTTGCTCACAACACACCTGTTAATGCATCCCAGAATCATGTTTGCTTTTTTTGCAACAGCATCACACTGTTGACTCATATTTACCTTGTGGTCCACTATAACCCCTAGATCCCTTTCTGCCGTACTCCTTCCTAGACAGTCTCTTCCCATTCTGTATGTGTGAAACTGATTTTTCCTTCCTAAGTGGAGCACTTTGCATTTGTCTTTGTTAAACTTCATCCTGTTTACCTGAGACCATTTCTCCAATTTGTCCAGATCATTTTGAATTATGACCCTGTCCTCCAAAGCAGTTGCAATCCCTCCCAGTTTAGTATCATCTGCAAACTTAATAAGTGTACTTTCTATGCCAATATCTAAGTCGTCGATGAAGATATTGAATGGAACCGGTCCCAAAACAGACCCCTGCGGAACCCCACTTGTTATACCTTTCCAGCAGGATTGGGAACCATTAATAACTACTCTCTGAGTACGGTTATCCAGCCAGTTATGCACCCACCTTATAGTAGCCCCATCTAAATTGTATTTGCCTAATTTATCGATAAGAATATCATGTGAGACCGTATCAAATGCCTTACTAAAGTCTAGGTATACCACATCCACCGCTTCTCCCTTATCCACAAGACTCGTTATCCTATCAAAGAAAGCTATCAGATTGGTTTGACATGATTTGTTCTTTACAAATCCATGCTGGCTATTCCCTATCACCTTACCACCTTCCAAGTGTTTGCAGATGATTTCCTTAATTACTTGCTCCATTATCTTCCCCGGCACAGAAGTTAAACTAACTGGTCTGTAGTTTCCTGGGTTGTTTTTATTTCCCTTTTTATAGATGGGCACTATATTTGCCCTTTTCCAGTCTTCTGGAATCTCTCCCATCTCCCATGATTTTCCAAAGATAATAGCTAGAGGCTCAGATACCTCCTTTATTAGCTCCTTGAGTATTCTAGGATGCATTTCATCAGGCCCTGGTGACTTACAGGCATCTAACTTTTCTAAGTGATTTTTTAACTTTTTATTTTTTTATTTTATCTTCTAAACGTACCTCCTTCCCATTAGCATTCACTATGTTAGGCATTCCTTCAGACTTCTCGGTGAAGACTGAAACAAAGAAGTCATTAAGCATCTCTGCCATTTCCAAGTTTCCTGTTACTGTTTCTCCCTCTTCACTAAGCAGTGGGCCTACCCTGTCTTTGGTCTTCCTCTTGCTTCTAATGTATTGATAAAAAGTCTTCGTGTTTCCCTTTATTCCTGTAGCTACTTTGAGCTCATTTTGTGCCTTTGCCTTTCTAATCTTGCCCCTGCATTCCTGTGTTGTTTGCCTATATTCATCCTTTGTAATCTGTCCTAGTTTCCATTTTTTATATGACTCCTTTTTATTTTTTAGATCATGCAAGATCTTGTGGTTAAGCCAAGGTAGTCTTTTGCCACATTTTCTATCTTTCCTACCCAGCGGAATAGCTTGCTTTTGGGCCCTTAATTGTGTTCCTTTAAAAAACTGCCAACTCTCCTCAGTTGTTTTTCCCCTCAGTCTTGATTCCCATGGGACCTTACCTATCAGCTCTCTGAGCTTACCAAAATCCACCTTCCTGAAATCCATTGTCTCTATTTTGCTGTTCTCCCTTCTACCCTTCCTTAGAATTGCAAACTCTATGATTTCATGATCACTTTCACCCAAGCTGCCTTCTACTTTCAAATTCTCGAGTTCCTCCCTATTTGTTAAAACCAAGTCTAGAATAGCTTCCCTCCTAATAGCTTTTTCAACCTTCTGAAATAAAAAGTTGTCTGCAATGCAGTCCAAGAACTTATTGGATAGTCTGTGCGGGCCGCTGTGTTATTTTCCCAACATATATCTGGATAGTTGAAGTCCCCCATCACCACCAAATCTTGGGCTTTGGATGATTTTGTTAGTTGTTTAAAAAAAGCCTCATCTACCTCTTTCACCTGGTTAGATGGCCTGTAGTAGACTCCTAGCATGACATCACCCTTGTTTTTTACCCCTTTTAGCCTAACACAGAGACTCTCAACACTTCTGTCTCCTATGTCCATCTCCACCTCAGTCCAAGTGTGTTCATTTTTCATATATAAGGCAACACCTCCTCCCTTTTCCCCTGTCTATCCTTCCTGAGCAAGCTGTACCCATCCACACCAACATTCCAATCATGTGTATTAACCCACCAAGTTTCAGTGATGCCAACAATGTCATAGTTGTATTTATTTATTAGCACTTCCAGTTCTTCCTGCTTATTACCTGTACTTCTCGCATTTGTATATAGGCATCTAAGATACTGGTTTGAACTTGCCTCCCAGTTTTGCCCTGACCCTCCTTTCTCTCTGCCATTATAGCCCACGCTCCCTCTTGTTTCCAACCCATCTCCCAGGTCTCCATGTTCCCCACTTACCTGTGGGCTTTGCTCACCTGTCCCCGTTGAACCTAGTTTAAAGCCGTCCTCACTAGGTTAGCCAGTCTGTGTCCAAATAGGGTTTTTCCCCTCCTCGAAAGGTGAACGCCATCTCTGCCTAGCAGTCCTTCCTCGAATAGAATCCCATGGTCGAGGAAGCCAAAGCCCTCCTGGCGACACCATCTTCGCAGCCAAGCATTCACCTCCATGATGCATCTGTCTCTGCCCAGGCCCCTACCTTTGACAGGAAGAATCAAAGAGAATACCACCTGCGCTCCAAACTCCTTCACCCGTACTCCCAGAGCCCTGTAGTCACTCTTGATCCACTCAGTGCAGGGCCGGCTCCAGGGTTTTGGCCGCCCCAAGCAACCAAAACAAAAAAACCAAACCAAACAAAACAAAACAAAAAAGCCGCGATCGCGATCTGCAGCGGCAATTCGGCGGGAGGTCCTTCGCTCCCAGGTGGACTGAGGGACCGTCCGCCGAATTGCCGCCGAATACCTGGACATGCTGCCCCTCTCCGGAGCGGCTGCCCCAAGCACCTGCTTGAGAAGCTGGTGCCTGGAGCCGGCCCTGGCTCAGTGTCACACTTCGCAGTATCATTTGTGCCCACATGGATGAGTAGCATGGGTTAGTAGTCAGAGGGCTGGATAATCCTCGACAATGCCTCCGTAACATTTCTTTGCACTTCTCTTTCCACAAATTATGCTTTTTTGTTGTTGTTAAGGTAAACCTGGAACTCTTTCAGAATTTATGAACCCATATAGAACATAGATTTAATAAATAAAATAAAAAGAGCAATGGAGTATTAGGGAAACCTATATTTCAGTATTTGGGAGGTAGTCTATACAAACAAAATATTCTCCTTAATATTCAATATATCTTAGTTGCTTTAGCAGTCAATATTTTGCATTAACAACTTATAAGGCATATCTAGCACAGTATAAAAAGATATTGAAAATCATGAAACCATTAGCGAGAGCGAGAGAAACCCAGTCTTTTAAAGAGAAAATAGGGCAAGGAGATGATGTAGAAGGCCTGGAATTTGGGGAAAACTTCAAGCATCTGAAATCTCTCTCTTTCTGTTTCTTTTAAGTGAACCAATTTTATATTCATTCTTTGGTAGTTGTTATGCTTTAGCCTGGATAAATGTGTGTCACACAGAAACTCTCTCCAAAGTCAGAAGACATTATATTCCATCCTCTGGTTTTTCCAAAAATTTTAATCACTTTTCCACAAAGGACAAGAAATAGTAAATAAATAAAACGTACAATGGAGCCCAGAAGATGGGGTATACATACTGGGGCAAGACTGGTCATTTCTGGCTCGGATGAAAACCACTGTAATGTAACAGAACTTTAGTCTTTGCATTTTATAGAAGTACTTCAAAAGCAACACCTTTTGTTTTTTTAATGCTCAATGACATATATTAGACTCTAAAAAGAATGATAGAGGGGGGCAAAACCATTGGCAGCACACTGCAGCCATACTGGTGCAAAACTCCAAGCCCAGACATTTTTTGATGGATAAAAAGAGCCCTGTGATATAATCAAGATGCACCAACATCTTTACATTTTGAATGGTGTCGTATAGAGGTAGCTGCAAAACATTTTTTTCCATTTTATTTTCCATCACATTGAAATAGGCCCAAAGAATTAATTTCCCTGTACTCCTATAAAACTTTACATTTTATAATGTCTTTTTACACATACTGTAAGCTCTAGAACTCTCACCCTTTATTTCTCCTCTCAACCAGTTTGGGTTGGTCTTAAGCAAAGAAGAAGAGGTCTAGTGAAATAAAAATTACAACATACTGTTGGAAAGAGATACTATCCCAGCCTTTTAAAAATATCCCAGCCGTATTAGCTGTTTATTTTTAAAGTTTGGCTTAAATAAATTGCATAGCATGCAAAAATCCCCATCCAGACAAAACTTCTCTAAATGCGGTTTATCCAGTGTGATAAACTCAAGACAGATGGCTGCAAGGGAGGAGGGGGGGAATAGAAAACAGTCCCAGAAGGTTAAAAGGCCCTCCTCCCTATCAACTGGGAAGGGGTGATTACAGGTCAATCAGGTTCAGCTGAGAAGGGGTTACCAGAGATCAATTAGGATCAGCTGAGAGGGAGTTACCTGAGGTCAATTAGGATCAGCTGATTCCAACTAAGGGCTATCTGAGACCTTTTTTAAACCCTCCCCTGTTGGGAAAAGGGGAGGGGGGAGAGAGAGAGAAAAAAGAAAGTAAGTAATTAAGTAAGTAAGTAAGGGGAGGAAGGAGTCAAGCTACCAGTAGGTGAGTAGCAGCAAGCCTCTCCAGGACGGGAGGCTGCATTCCCTCCCATAAGGGAGAAAAATAAGCCCAAAACACTGGCTGAGAGATGGACGGACTGCCCCGTGCAGTTAGAGGGACTGTTTTACCCCAAGCCCGTCTCACCAAGGCAAAAAAACAGCCAAGGCTGGTGAGACCGAGAAGGTGCCTTGCCACACCACATTGAAGGCTCATCATTTGTAAATTGTGAAGAATGTTTCAGATTGCAGAGTACAATATAACTCCCCACATTTGACATTAAAAATAAAATTTGAAAAGTCATAGCTTTCTTCCTGCTTGAGGAACAGAGATAAAGACAGCATCTGACATCTTCACCCACCCCTCCTCCTTTCCTGAGTTTTTCGCTCTTATCTTATAAAACCATACCCCCTCCAACCCCCGTCTCCTCTCTTTTCCTGACTCTTTTAGCTGGTATCTAAAACTGCCATCTTCTCTAGCTCCCTTTGCTAAACATACTGTTTTTAACCAAAGGTCTAAAGAAATTAAAAAATATCAATTAAAGTTTTAAAAGATAAACTATCCTAAACTTTTACAAGTATAACATGAGAAAAAAAAACAGCGCATGAGGATATTTTTCTCTTTCTCTAATATTTTGCCAACTTTGTGTGATTGTTTAATCAATTTTATTTAGAATTGTACTTGGTGCATCAAATATTTTTTCTAAAAATGAGGAAAAGGCATGATTATATATCTGTGTAGTAACACTCTTTTTTTTCTCTGACGTTAAGACTTTATACAATTGAATAGATTTTATTTATAATTATACTAACTGCATAAAAGGCATATTTCCATCTGGAAAAGGCATGAAATCCTTTATTCATTTATTTTTAAATGCTTCCAGTAAGGATAAATTAAATAAAATTAAAAAAAAAACTCATTTTTTTTTTTCAAACTAGCCATGTCCAAAAATGATACCTAAGGGCCCTGGAGAGGGCAGAAAGGGAAGGAAGGACTTCCAAAACCTTAAGGCCAACTCTCTGGGCAAAAAGGGGATGGGAGAGAAGGCGGGGCATGCAATCTAATTGGTGCACTATCATCCAAGGAGGGCATGGAAACCTGGCAAAAAACATATGCTGAGGAAGATATGGAGTTATTTCTACTTCTCTAGAAACCAAGTGGTTCAAATTCAGCTGTCAGTCAGAGTGTGTCAATTAAAGTAACTTCAGAGATTTCAGGTCATTGATTTATATTAACCGAAGGCCTGTTCTACACACAGATTTTGTACTGGTATAACTATGTTAATTAGGGGTGTGATTTTTTATGGCAAGAGTTGTGCATGTGCCATCCCTATTATGGATGCAGTTGTATTGGTATAACAGTGCTTTATACTGATATAGCTTATTTCCCTTCCCATATAGGAATAGCTATACTGGAATAAAGCATCTTTGTATTAATATAACTGTCCATTCTTGGGGGTGGGGGGTTGTAACACTATAATTATTTTATATATATTTATATATATTATAAACCATTATAGTTTAAGCAGAACAATTTTTGAGTGCAGATAAGCCCTAAAAGAGCAGAATTAAGTCACGGGTTTGAACCCTGATTGAGGTCCCAGTTACCCTAAGTATAAAGCACATATAATTGAACTACTCACATGCTTAAGTTACACAAATGCTTCAGTACTTTTGTTCAACTGGGGCTGTTGTTGGCTTTGGAGATCTGAAACCCTTCTGGAAACTGATCAGCTGCACTAAACCACTTCACAATTTGAAATTCTTTGCACTTTCTGCTCAGGAGAGGCTGTGACCAGAATGGCAGGAATTCTGCAAATGCCAGCAAAGGAACATTGACAGAGAGCACTTGGAAGAAGCTTGGTCAGTGCCTTGCTCAAGCCATTGTTGTTCACCCCTAATTTTATGAACACAAAATAGATACAAAACGTGAAAGCAAAATAATGGTACATTTGACAGGAAACATTGAAAAATCTTATTTTAAACTGGTGAATTGTTGCACTTATGATCCTGTGCAGTAGATTTATGACTTTTTAAACAGTTTAAAACAATCCAGCAGTGCTACTATCCTGTGAGGACCTAACTGGGTCGAAGCTTCGTCTGAACAAACTGACAATGTGTTTCAGAGTAGCAGCCGTGTTAGTCTGTATCCGCAAAAAGAACAGGAGTACTTGTGGCACCTTAGAGACTAACAAATTTATTAGAGCATAAGCTTTCGTGGACTACAGCCCACTTCTTCGGATGCAATACAGAGTGGAATAAATATTGAGGAGAGATATATATACACACATACAGAGAGCAGAGTGGAATAAATATTGAGGAGAGATATATATACACACATACAGAGAGCAGAGTGGAATAAATATTGAGGAGAGATATATACACACATACAGAGAGCAGAGTGGAATAAATATTGAGGAGAGATATATACACACATACAGAGAGCAGAGTGGAATAAATATTGAGGAGAGATATATACACACATACAGAGAGCAGAGTGGAATAAATATTGAGGAGAGATATATACACACATACAGAGAGCAGAGTGGAATAAATATTGAGGAGAGATATATACACACATACAGAGAGCAGAGTGGAATAAATATTGAGGAGAGAGATATATACACACATACAGAGAGCAGAGTGGAATAAATATTGAGGAGAGATATATACACACATACAGAGAGCATGCTCTCTGTATGTGTGTATATATCTCTCCTCAATATTTATTCCACTCTGCTCTCTGTATGTGTGTATATATCTCTCTCCTCAATATTTATTTCACTCTGTATTGCATCCGAAGAAGTGGGCTGTAGTCCACGAAAGCTTATGCTCTAATAAATTTGTTAGTCTCTAAGGTGCCACAAGTACTCCTGTTCTTTTGACAATGTGCGCGTTTCATGAGGCCCCTTCTATATATTACTATTGCCACTGTAGAGCTCTCTCTTGCACAGGATATAAAAAATTGTTTTCATTGCCCCAAACCTGCTGTTGAACTTTATGAAACTTAATCATATTTTAGTAAGTGGGGACCTGCTCCTGCTCCCGCTCCCATTAAAATAAAGGGGAGTTTGTAAATTAATTACAATGAGAGCAGGACTGGTGTTCCTAACAGGTTTAACAATTCCTTGCTGCTACAACTAGAGCAATGGTTCTCAACATGTGGCCCAGGGTTCGCTTGCCACCCAATCAGCACACAATGGTTGCCCATGTGACACCCTGCTAAAAATTTTTAAAGAGTGCCGCGCAGTTTGTTGAGTGATGCAGTTGAGCATAGTTGAGTGTCGCATCAGCAGTGGAATAGGGCACACAAGAGAAAATGAATCGGTTTGTTATTCGCAGAGAGAAACAACCATTGGTAGCTTCAGAAACTGATGAAAGAAAAAAGGAACATGAACGAAAGAAGCATTGCAGTTTGGCAGTAGGAGGCAGAAAGGTACAAGATGACTGGAAAGAAATGTTTGCAGTTATAGAAAGAGATGGGAAGCCATTTTGTTTGTACAGCCCTCACTGTGTGCAAAACATACAATGTAAAAAGACACTCTGAGACAAAACATCAAGACTTTCAAAGTAAATACCCAGAAAAATCTGAAGATAGAAAGTTGAAAATTAGTCAGCTTGAGAAATCGCTAAAACAATTAGCAGAAAGTGTTGCGTGTCACGTTTACAGGAGCAGATGCTGTGACACTTACATCTTACAAAAATTCTTGGATGCTTGCCAAACACGGAAAACCATTTAGTGATGGGGAGCTAGTAAAAGAATGCCTTTTTTTTTTTTTAAGAATCTGCGGACTCTCTCTTTAATGTTTTTGTTTCTCATATCAAAGTCATAAGAAGGATACAAAAATCTGCAGTTAAGCAATGACATAATGTGGTGGCTTTGAACAAAGGAAGTTGCCAGATCCCCCACTAATGTAAGTGTTAGACAAAATTAATTTTAACAGTTAATGTTTTGACTTATTTTGATAAATTAAAATTATCTTGGTAGACATTTGCCAGTGTTGAAATGAAAGATAACAAATACTAAACCTTATTTTTTGTAGATTGTACAGGGAGTATATATATTGTGTGGATGAGGCTCATATAACACATATGTTAGCTGCATATGTGGCCCACAATGGTAAATGGGTTGAGAACCACTGAACTAGAGCTTCAGATCAGCAATGTACTTGAGCAGGTGCTGCCCTTCTTTAAGCATGTGTTGATGCCCCATTGATTTATCATAGAATATCAGGATTGGAAGGGACCTCAGGAGGTCATCTTGTCCAACGCCTTGCTCAAAGCAGGACCAATCCCTAGACAGATTTTTGCCCCAGATCCCTAAGTGGCCCCCTCAAGGATTAAACTCACAACCCTGGGTTGAGCAGGCCAATGCTCAAACCACTGAGCTATCCCTCCCCCCCCTTCACTTGCACATAAGTGTAACCCTTCTGCCAGGTGGAGCTGGCAGCAACCAGGGCCGGGTTCACTATCTAGGGCAGGGGTCAGCAATGTTTGGCACACGGCTCGCCAGGGTAAGCACCCTGGCGGGCCGAGCCAGTTTATTTACCTGCTGACGCAGCAGGTTTGGCTGATCGTGGCCCCCACTCGCCGCGGTTCGCCGTCCCGGGCCAATGGGGGCGGTGAGAAGCGGCGCTGGCGAGCGATGTGCTGGCCGCAGTTTCCCGCCGCCCCCATTAGCCCTGGACGGTGAATCGTGGCCAGTGGGGGCCACGATCGGCCGAATCTGCCGCGTCAGCAGGTAAATAAACTGGCCCGGCCCGCCAGGGTGCTTACCCTGGCGAGCCGCGTGTCAAACGTTGCCGACCCCTGATCTAGGGGTTCCTTTTCAGTACTATGACACAGAACTAGCTCAAGCCCTTGTGACGGAGTGGGTAGTATTGACCTGGTAATGCTGTGTGGGAGTTTTAGTGGTCTGCTATCTGCATTGGTGCTGGATGGTGGTGGGATATCAGGGAGTGACTTCACTTGAGGAATTATATGTGAGCACGTAACCTGAGCCCAGGAAGGGGTTACAGCCAGGTTACACCTTCTGCCTGGGAAACTGGACAAAGGTTGGAGGAGGAGCGGGGGTGTGTGGCTGGGGGGAGACTGCTGGAGGGGGTTTCAGTTTGAAGCTGGCTGGAAATATGGGGGGGGCAGAACTTGGGTCTGGGCTCCCCACCCCCCAAGATGGACCTGGATGAGGGGTCCTGTTCTCTGTACCTAAAAGCTCTGTTTTAGACTGTGTTCCTGTTGTCTAATAAACCTTCTGTTTTACTGGCTGCCTGAGAGTCATGGTGAATCGCAGGAAGTGGGGGTGCAGGGCCCTGACTTCTCCATACTCCATGACAGTCCCCAACCAGTAACATGGGAAAATTACACACCATCCCTGGGCACACATGTACTTAAAATTAAGCATGAGCTTAAGTGCTTTCCTGAATCAAGTTCTACAGCAATAAAAGACAACTGGAACCTTTGGAATATGCCTATTCTGTGAATTAGCACAAAACTAAGCAATAGGCTTAACTTCAACTTACATTATATATAATGAAATAGAAGGATTCATCGATTCATAGATTCCAGGGCCAGAAGGAACCACTGTGATCATCGAATCTGACCCCTGCTTTAACAAAGACCATAGAACTTTCCCCAGATAATTCCTAGAGTAGATCTTTTAGAAGAACATCCCATCCTGATTTAAAAAATCAGGAGGTGGAAATTAAATCTTTGGCAAAGGCACTAGCTTAAGATGGCCAGGTAAAAAGAAAAAAAATCACTTTAAAACCACTAAATTACACCAGGCAAAATAAATTGAAGCTGTCACTGGAACAAAATAGCTAAGAACTCTACACTGGAAAAAAAACCAAAAGCTGTTTTATACCAATAGCCAACATCAGAAAACAAAGCATGTAGGAAAAGAGAGTGTAAAACCATTTTAATAGGTCCTGACTGCATCAGACTATGAAAAAAGTGCAGATTAAATCAACTATATTGAAAGAGATGTTATCAGGTGCATTAATAGGAAAGCAAGACACAAAGGAATTCAACCTCTCATCGATGTTACTGCACAGAAACTGACAGCCTCTTTTAAAAGAGAGGCACTTGATTCCCTAGTGATCTGTGTGCCAGTTACATGAGTTTTCAGTAAGATTTGATTTAAAAGTGGGGGGGGGGGGGAGGGAACCACCACAGACCACAGGAATGAATAAGGAAATCGTAATTTAATTTTAACAAGCTACCAGTCCCAGGGCAACAGATGCTGTAGATAGAAGGATTGCATGAAAAGGTCTTAAGTGTAAAGCAAAAGTGGGAAATGTCTTTTCAACAATTTCATACACATAACATAGTATTTCTGATCCTCCTTTTCTTGTGGACATCAAACTCCCATTGATTGTAAGGGAAGTTTTGCATACATAAAGAATACAGGATCAAGCTATAAAAGTAATGTGACAAAATTAAGAAAAGGGGAAAAAGCTCTCCAGGTCTTAACAATGGAGTTATCTCCTAATAACTCATTTTGGCAGTAAAAGTCTCCCAAAGAAGTATTGGACATTATATTGCTTGAAATATTTACTAGCCTGGACAAACCACAGAAGCATATACCATAGTGCACAAGCCTGCAGTGGCAAGGGAATGAACTAAGTAAACCAGGGGTCAGCAATCTTTCAGAACTGGTGTGCCGAGTCTTCATTTATTCACTCTGATTTAAGGTTTTGGGTGCCAGTAATACATTTTAACGTTTTTAGAAGGTCTCTTTCTATAAGTCTATAATATATAACTAAACTATTGTTGTATGTAAAGTAAATAAGGTTTTTAAAATGTTTAAGAAGCTTCATTTAAAATTAAATTAAAATGCACAGCCCCCCCGGACCAGTGGCCAGGACCTGAGCAGTGTGAGTGCCACTGAAAATCAGCTCGCGTGCCACCTTTGGCACGCGTGCCATAGGTTGCCTACCCCTGAGGTAAACTAATGTGTCTTTTTAATCGCTAAACTTCCATGATTAATTTTTTGAAAAATTGACTTTGCTTATAAATAAAATAAAGTTTTACCAGTAAAGCCAGCTGGCCTTTTAACAAAATCAAGCTAAAGGTTCACTTCATAACAAAGGGAAGAGCTAAAAATCAATCAGAAAATCCCTCTTGCTGTGAATTGTTTCCCTGAGTTTCGTTTGAGATTTAGCATCAGTAGCACTTGCAGCAAGAGAATGGAATGACTCATGTGGGTATGTCAGGAACTGGGAAGAGAAGAGCATTGTAAAGTTCTCATAACATAAATGGCTTCTCGTCCTGCCCTTTATTCTTTAAACAGATGCTCTTGGCACTGGTTCCTATTCCAAGGAAGGAGGAATGTCAGCAGGAGCCTGAACTGAAAGCCAGTTCCCCTGGCACTGCAGCCATATTGAAAGGCAGAACAATTGTTCCGAATGGACATGTTTGCAAAGAGGGCGAGACAAATCACACAAATAAAATCTAACAGCCCCAATTCGTTATGTTCTTTGCTTAATCATTTATGCCAACGCAAAGTAGATGTAAACCACTATCATTCTGATTTGATAGCATTTCCCACTCACTTTGCATTGCTGTCAATGACAAGGTGCCAGTACAACAGAGAATCAAGCCTGATGGCAGCAGTTGAAATTACCAAATATTTCCTTCCTCCCTATCTCCCAGTGGGCCTGACCTCGTTATCAGTTATGTCAGTGCCTGTTCCAACGATAGAATAACAGTAGTCGTAAGAGACAGAAGGGTTTTGGCTGGGTCCAAAACTTCAATTGGTCTATACATGATTCCATTTCTCAGAATCTTTCAGTCCTGAATCCCAGCTCTAGGGTTGGGAACTGAATGATCTTGAGAGATGAAGTCATGTTCTCGAGTGGGAAAGGTCTTATTTTCTGAGATACTGCTGTGGAGACAAAGCCCAACAACTGCTCCCTCTGCCAATGCACCTCTGTTGGCTGGTTGAAATGGTCTCCTCAGGCAATGGTAGAATAGTCAGAGGTATAGGATGGGGGCAGATGTCAAACTCCACTGGGATCAATTAAGGCTGATCATATCAAGTTTTCAGTAGTCCCTGAAGGATGTAGATTTCTTCTTCTTATTCTCCATTCTGCATTTTTGTTTATAGGAACTTCAGAAAGGAAACTTACACACAGAAATCTGTTAATATGCTCTTCAGCGCCTGGCTTTTATAAAATGACAGAACCAGGGACCCTTATTTTCCTCTTACTTATAGGAAGTGTCCGTGAAGGGGAACTCCATTGGAGTCAATGGAATTTCTTATACTGAAGAAATACTAGCACAAGGCTGCAGTGCCACACAGATTTTGTACCAATTAAACTATATTGATGAAGGGTGTGATTTTTCTACCAAATAGTTGAGGCACTATAACCCCTAGTGCGGATGCAGTTATAATGGTGCAAAGGTGCATTATACCAATGTAGCTTACTCCCAGTGGTGCAAGTGGAATCCATTTCTTATTGGTACGGGGGGGAGGGGAGTATGGAGGGCACATGACCTCCTCAAGTGACCCTCCACGTGACTCCTCCCCACCATGCCCCCAGCCGGGGGCCCCCATGCTCTCCCTATTCCCTCCTCATGATCCACCCCCCTTACCTGGGGAGGCTCTGTCCTCCCACTGCAGTGGAGACTTCGGAACCACAGCGGGGAAGGGAGCAGAACACGGGGCCACCGGGTGGCCCCACAATGGCAGCACCCCATGACCGCCCCTGACCCCGCCCCCAGCCCTGTCCTCTGGCTGTACAGACAGAGGAGACCCTGCGTGGAAGGGCTGAGGGTGGTACAGCTGCACAGGAAGAGCTGCCAGCACGGGGCCGCCAAGCGGCCCCACGTTCTGCTCCTCCTGTGTCTTTCTAGTACATCGTACCAGCTATAAATATCTTCCTGGCACAGCGTACTGGACCGTACCGCCCTACTTGCACCTCTGCTTACTCCCCTTTCCATACAGTATAAGCTATCTCAGTATAAGCACCCTTTTACTGATATCATTGCATCCACCGTAGGAGTTGTATTGCCTTCATTATTTCAGTATAGTTAAGTGGCACAATTTCTGAGTGTAGACAGTCCCTTAGAGGAGAACCAGGCCCAGGAATTCTAAATTGGAGGTAGCCTGGGCTTTGAGTTCCCCGGCTTTTGCACTAACAATGCTAGCTGAGTGATGTTTGATATGAGTGGACATAGTAAAGTCTTTGCTTATTATTACTGTAGTCCTGCTTGCTAGGAAGAAACATCACCCCACATCATTGCTGTATTAAGACTAAACCATTTTCTGCTGATTTTTGTGTCAACAGAGATGCTTCATCACAACTAGGAGTGGCATGTCAGTCAGTTCATGGACAGAATACTCCCAGTTATCCGTATAGCACGGGAGATATGGATTTAATATGGCTAATCAGGAGTTTGATCATCAAGAGGGCAGGAGTAGCAACACAGGGACCCTCTGCAGCTCCACTGTCATGCTCCCCCCCCTCCTGTGACAGCAGGGGTGCAGCTCCCTGAGCTGCTGCAGAAGCCATTCAGCAGCAGTGCGGCCGCCCCTGCGACCAGGGGTCTCTGCTCTGGTATCCGAACCTCCGCATTACCCAAATCCCTTCAGGTAGTAGGGTGTCGGATAATCAGGAGTATATCGTAGTAGGTCACTTTGTCTTTGTTTAGGCTCTTTGGCTGAAGTAAATAAGCAGTCAGTAGAATTAAACTGGATTTGTTTATTCAAGCAAATTAAAGAAAAACAACCACCACCTTACACAACAGGTCGTCCTCTCTACTGACCGGCCTCTTGTCCAGTTATTTATATCAGCACACAGTATAAAATGCCACCATTCTCACTCACTAACCTTTTACACCCAGCTAGCACTGGGAAATTGAGCCCTACGGTTCCCACCATCTTAGGTAACGTTTACAATATGCATGTATTTAAACAAAGGCGGTCCCAGACCTAAAATGTATAAGCACATGGCGTTTCTATCCTGAGACAATGTCACATAGGCATTCTTCGCTATGAGTCGCTTTGAAGCAGATGTTATTGACCTATTTTTACTATGATACATTGCCACCTAGAGCTAGGCAGGGGTAGCTTAATGGAATCGACACCCCCCTTTTGTTTATCCACAGGAGGCCCCTGAGGAAATGAGCAAAACAGGAGTCCCCACGCCAGCTTGCTTGTGGCTGAATGAGTCATCAGGGTGGGGAAACATGTTCTACAGCCTTCAGTGGCTGCTGTTTGCATGTAGAGGTCTGAATGGAGCCAGGCCTGGGTTCTTGACATACTGTCAAGGAAAATTTAATGTGAGAATTTGAAGATGGAGGGAATGAATCTCTCGCTCAGGCAGCATTCTAAGGGGAGGAATCCATTAGTGAGCACAATACTTGTAACAGCTCAGTGTAAAATTAATGAGAGAAGAGTCACGTTAGACCTTCATTTTCAACCAACCTCCAAATAACACGAATACTCAGGTTGTTGCACAACATTAGGCATTGTGTGAGTGCACATCCCTCTGATGGGCTTCAGAAAAAGTCAAGTCTCCGTTATTAACGGAAATAATCAAAGGGCCTCATTTCAAACCCCACATTAACTTGTTTGATTAATTCTCTGATCTGTGATAGGAAAATGCTTCAGCTTAGGTAGAGAGAGACCGAAGGTGCACAAGTATTTCACTACCTCTGACAGCAGTGGCAGATGCAGGAACATCTGCCCCTGTTTGGGTTTGATCATTGTAAAATTCATGCTTTAGTCATTGCGATTTTGGCAATTGTTTTGTAAGCCTCTGAAGGTAAAACAACAATTGGTCATCCTTAAAAGGGAATCTTCTGTATTAAGAAGCTACCAAGGGACAAACATAACTCTGCTCTATCTTTATTAGAAGACTCTTTTCATAAGCAATCACCTTTTGTTGATCCCTGGAAGTAGACCCACCTGAACCAAAAATTAGCACTGGAGGGGCTAGCCTGGTGGCCTGATGAAAGAGCAGTGTTTTTGCAAAGGACATCCAAATGTAGATCTCATATGCAGTCCCTTGCTCCCATGTCAATAGGTGGGAGTACTGCAGAGATTGCATGCTCAGTTGTAGAAGGCAGAGGGACTGGCCCAATCACTAGCAAGCTACCATCCCAGCCTACCCACAAGTACAGTTGATGGCTTCAAGGAGAAGCTTTGTTCCATCTGTCTCAGCTGGTGTGACAGGTTGCTCCTGTGTTTGGTCCTTAAAGGAGGAGGAAATAAAGGAGAAAGACCGGGAGTCCCAAAGGGGGAAGAAAGGCTCAGAGCTATCCAGGCAAACACACCCAAGAAATAAACACAGCAAGGAGTGGTCTGTTCTGAAACTATGTGAAGCACACAAACAACTGTACAACTGGGAGTGATGAACTTGCAGCATTTCCTTCATGTCCATGCAGATTCCTTCGAGACAGAAAGAAAAGAAAACAAATGTTCATTCAATTTTCAACGAACATGGAAACAACATGCAGCATACATCTCTATGTAGCAATCTAAGTTACACAACACCTAACTGAGCCTGTTAAACTACATCCCTGGCACATGATTTATGAGGAGAGGCTGAGATAACTGGGCTTATTTAGTCTGCAGAAGAGAAGAGCGAGGCGGTATTTGATAGCAGTCTTCAACTACCTGATGGGGGGGGGGGTTCCAAAGAGGATGGAGCTCGGCTGTTCTCAGTGATGGTGGATGACAGAACAAGGAGCAATGGTCTCAAGTTGTAGTGGGGGAGGTTTAGGTTGGATATTAGGAAAAACTTTTTCACTAGTAGGGTGGTGAAGCACTGGAATGGGTTACCTAGGGAGGTGGTGGAATCTGCTTCTTTAGAGGTTTTTAAGATCAGGCTTGACAAAGCCCTGGCTGGGATGATTTAGTTGGGGTTGGTCCTGCTTTGAGCAGGGGGTTGGACTAGATGACCTCCTGAAGTCCCTTCCAACCCTGATATTCTATGATTCTATGATCTCTGCTGCAGTGCAGCCAGTGAAGGCTACAATTTTTTTTCAGTCTATGGCAACATCTGTGTGAAAAGTGAATAATAAAGCGATTAACTGATTGTGTGTTATTCAGGATGGATGAGCAGGTGGTAATAGTGAAACCTAAAGGTTGGTCTTAAAAAGGAAAAAAACACACAGCTGCTTATTTTGTAGACACAGATCAGTTGTCCCCGAACCTGGTTAGAACACAAGTTGGTTTTGTAGCGTAGATAGGCCCCAGCCATGTAATCAGGTCCCTTAAGTGGTTATTTTGCAATGTGCAGGGGCCTTATAGCAGGGGTGGCCAAATTTACTGACCCTCTGAGCCGCATGTGATAATCTTCTGAAGTTTGAGAGCCAGAAGACATGCACAACCTGCCCACAGGGTGGCGCGCAGGGCAGAAGCCCTTAGCCCCACCATCCCACCACAGGGCAGAAGCCCCAAGCTCTACCCCCCAAGTCTGGTAAGTGGAGAATAGGAGGGAGGCATGGGAGCTCCATGAGCCACACTTTAACTGTAAAAGAGCAGCCCACGAGCCACAATTTAGCCACCCCTGCCCTAGAGTAAGGTAACTCAGCCAGAATTTATACTTAGGACCAAATCCTGCTTCATTTGCACCATGCAGCCCCATTTATGTAAGTGGCACTACACAGGTAAGTGAGGGCAGAATTTGGCCCTAAGGGCAATATTTAAAAAAAATAATTCACACCTACAAAATACAAATGCACAAAGTAGTTATCAGGGATTGGCTCAAGTTGTACAATTTGGATCCAGATCTGAATTTCTCCAGAGTTTGGGGTTGTTTGGATCTGATTTTTGGTCCAGGGCCATATCTGGAAAGTAAACCTTTCTGTGTATATAGTGGGTGAACTAGGTGTGTAGGCAATTATCGGTTCACACGGGATTCACATGCTTTGTGTCTGAAAATTGAGCCTGCAAAGTCCAAGGGAGCTTCTGTCCCTGTAGAACATGCTGTTGGAGTTGAGGAAGAGGGTGACTGAAAAAGGCATGGCCACTGAGGATATTTTTTACAAGTGACAGCCCGGGCTCCACCAACTCCCAAGAGAGATGTCAGTTTCTAACGTGTTATCCCACTGTACTCGCCTGGCCTTTTCTTACAGCTGTGTAAAAAGAGAACCCGAAGGAGGATCAGTTCCACTCCAATCTCTGCCTAGGTGTGTTTTGTGTAACCCTGGTTTCTGTTTCTCTTCTAACAATAAGCTGCAGCTGCTGCTTCAGGGAACCAATAAGGCAGTATTTTATGTTATATCCATTTAGAAATGACACACTCTTTCCATTCTGGGCCTTTCATGTAGTAATCCACCCACAAACACACACATTACCCGGAGGCTAAGACTTGCTGCAGAAATTGATAGTAAGCTGCTGTTGTTTTAATTATGTGCTGGCTTCCTTAATTAAAACTATGCCACAGGTCATTTACTGTAGTACAGAGTCCATGGACATCAAGCCGGGCTGTGTTCTGGAATTGCAAAGTTCTCATTAGCATAGTATTGGCTGCAAGTGAAGTGTACTCATCTGAAATTCTTTACAAAGGAATGTAAATTAGCATCAGTGGCCTCAGTGTATTATTGACACAGTGAATTATTTTGCTGAGTAGAAGTGAAAATGAGCAAGGCAAGATGGAATTCATATTTGCAGCTCAGACTACACTAACTGTTTGCTATGGGGATTTGTATGGGTCTGTCCACAGACAGAGAACTCCCAAATTATCTTCTTCACTATATTACCGGTTTTGGACGTTGCAATTCCTTATTGCAAGGGAAAAGCCAGGAAATCTGTGTACACTGAAGTAATGACTGAGTATAAAAATGCTTTATAATGCCCTGTTAATTTGGTTTCTTTTTATAGCACAAAAACTCACTAGGAATAGACCTAGGAGAATCGGTTTTGAACCCTATTCTAACAAAAGGATTTTACACAGACACATTGCCTCCCCGGTCAAATCATGTGAGAACCCAATTTGGCTACAGCCTTGTATAAACCGTGCTTTAGAGTAGTTTTTAACTTTGGCTATTACACAAGTACAAAAGGGCCTCAAGACCAGATAAGCCAATTAGTTGATGCTGAAATGGAGGCAATCCTTCCTGGATGGAAGATTCAGCATCAAAACTGTCAAGACACTGCCTGATGGATAAGAAGTGGGACCACTAGCCGAATACCCACAGACAGGCAATTGCCAGAGGATGTTATGAAGGCCAAGACTATAACAGAGTTCAAAAAAGAACTAGATAAGTTCATGGAGGATAGGGCCATCAATGGCTATTAGCCAGGATGGACAGGAATGGTGTCCCTAGCCTCTGTTTGCCAGAAGCTGGGAATGGGCGACAGGGGATGGATCACTTGATGATTGCCCGTTCTGTTCATTCACTCTAGGGCACCTGGCATTGGCCACTGTCAGAAGATCGGATATTAGGCTAGATGGACCTTTGGTCTGACCCAGTATGACCGTTCTTATGTTCCATGCTCAAAGAGAACAACAAGAGGAAGACGCACCCACAGCATTTCTAGCTTGCCTACAAGGTCTGCAAAATATTTTCCTCATCGTTCTCATGTTATTCCTTCCATAGCCACCAGGAGAGTAAAATGTCTCCTTCACATTTTTCAATTCTTTACACCAGGGTTCTCAAACTGGGGGTTGGGACCCTTCAGGGGGTCGCAAGGTTATTACATGGGGGTCGCGAGCTGTCAGCCTCCATCCCAAACACCGCTTTGCCTTCACATTTATAATAGTGTTAAATATGTAAAAAAGTGTTTTTAATTTATAAAGGAGGGGTCGCACTCAGAGGCTTGCTGTGTGAAAAGGGTCACCAGTACAATAGTTTGAGAACCACTGTTTTACACTTTTGTGAGCCTTCCTGAAAAGATCACAAAGCACTTTGCAAACAACTAGTGAAACAAAAACTCCACCCCAGGAGACGGGTTAGTGGTATCCCCATTGCAGAGATGGAGAAACCAAGGTGCAAACAGGCAAAAAATCTGACCGAGTCACACAGGAAGTCCTTGATACAGCCAGGAATAGAAACCAGGAGTTCTGACCCTCAGTCTCTTGTTCTAACTCTCAGATCACACTGGCTCTGTATTTAATGGCTATGGCAATGTAGAATTTGAGGGACTATACTGTCATCAATTAATTTCCTACAGGAAACTGTTGGTTTAGAGAGCCCATCTCTTCCTGGATAATTATTTCACTAGGATACCCCCCTTCTGATCAAAAGCCAAACCCTTGGCCTGGGGAGTTGCACTACTGAGAAACTCAGTTTCAAATTAAGGATTCAGATTCCTGATGGTAGATGGGAATACTGCACAACCAGGACTTCAATCTCATGAGGAAAATTGCTATAGTATTCCACCATCCTGGGCCCAAATGCTACTTTTACAAAAGTGATAGGGCAGTAGTAGTTTATAAGGGTGAGGAAGGGGGGGCAATGAGTGATAGGGCAAGTCTCGTTTTTCTCCAGGAGTGAAACTGGCTTGTTCTAAAGGGTGACCTTGCTAGCATTCTTAACTGGAGGAAGAATAGCAACTCAGGGCTGTCCCTAGCAAAGAGAATACATTAAAATGTGTGGAAATGGCCAGGGATCCTCAGGCCCACAGGCATTTTTACCCAAATCTAGATATCTAAGGTACTTATATTTCCCCCATTACTGTGGTATTGGAGTGCCTCACAACACCCGTGTGATGTAGGGCAGCGCTATTATTCCCATTTTAGAGAGAGACTAAAAGACTTATACAGGAAGTCTATGGCAAAGCAGGGAATTAAATCCAGGTCTCCCAAGTTCCAGGTTAGCACACTAAGCACTGGGTCATCCTTCCTCTCGTGGAAGTGAGTGATAACTATAGCCAAAATGCTAAATCCCCAAATGCTGCCAAATCCCATCTTGAATAGTTTGCAGAGAGGTTTTTTTTTTTTTTTTAAGTGTTCAACCACCTTCTGGGAAGTAAAAATGTTTCCCTTTGAACTTCTGATGGGATATCACGTGTGTGTTTTCTGACAGCTCCCATAAAATTAGCTTTCCCAGGCACAGCTCTACTTTCAACCTCCATTTGCTCCCGGTCCCCAGTTATTATTACTTTGATGATTCAACAGTGACATCTTGGGATCAACAATCATTTGATCTTCAGGGTTAGAATACAAAGAAGGTACATGCTGGGAAACATCTCCAAGGAACATCTGAGCAGCACGATAGGGGACCATGAGCTGAGAAAGAGCCCTGTTGCTCTTCCAGGATTTGAATATATTTTGCATTCTGTGGTTTCACAGCATGTATCCTGTTTTTACTGCAAACAAATATTTAACATTAGTTAGAATGAAAGTGAGGGAGGGTTATACAGAATATATATAGTAGAACATTCCTCATATGCACTCACCAGTCCTTACACTTCGAACTCCATGCTAAAAATCTAACCCTCAAGAATTGAGAATTGCCTCTCTTTTTGTGGGTTCTAGGACCAGCTGCTCCAAGAAGCAGTCATTTAAGGTGTCAAGAAACTTTATCTCAGCATCCCTTCCTGAGGTGATATGTACCCAGTCAATATGGGGGTAGTTGAAATCACCCGTTATTATTATTATTATTGAGTTTTTTATTTTAATAACCTCTCTAATCTCCCTGAGTATTTCACAGTCACTAACACTATCCTGGTCAGGTGGTCTGTAATATAGCCCTACTGCTATATTCTTATTTTTCAAGCATGGAAATACTATCCATAGAGATTCTATAGTACAATTTAGTTCATTTAAGATTTTTACTTCATTTGATTCTATGCTATCTTTCACATATAGTGCCACTCCCCCACCAGCATGACCTGTTCTGGATATATTTTGTACCCTGGTATTACTATGTCCCATTGATTCCTCATTCCACCAGGTTTCTGTAATGCCTATTATATCAATATCCTCATTTAATACGAGGCACTCTAGTTCACCCATCTTATTATTTAGACTTCTAGCACTGGTATATAAGCATTTTAAAAACGTGTAATTTTTTGGCTGTCCCCTACTGCATGACGTATTTGAATGGGACTTTTTTTCATTTGGCTGTTTCTCATCAGATCCTCCCTGTATTTTATCATTTTCCATCCTCTCCTCCTTATTAGGACATAGGGAATCTCCATTTATAGATCCTCCCCTAAGGGATGTCTGAACCACATGCTCCTCCGCACCTGTCGGCTTTCCCCCAGCCCTTAGTTTAAAAACCCTCGCGCCTCACCTCTCAGCAAAATAATTCATAGAAGCCAGTGGATTTCAATATGCTTTGCATTAGGCCCATAATGAGATGTCTATCACTCTGCCTTTGCTATTTTTACAAAATACAGACTATTTAGGGCCTGATTCTTCTACCCTTGTTCACAATCATGGACTTATTCATGGACCTACTCCTGCAAGTAAGTGCTACTCAATGTGCATAAGGCCTTTTCTAGTACACTGTGAAATATCATAAGTAATTAAAGGCAAATGATCATTTTCAAAGTATATTAACAAAATGTGTTTGGTCATGATTTATTCTTGCTTTTATATAATATTTAATTGCTTAAACACTAATTTGCAAACTTAATTTGCAATGGGTCCTCCCCAATATTAGTGTAAATTAGTGAGGTTCTCATTTGCTTTGGTCTCTTGTTCGTAGATTTCAGGGGCCAAGGGCCATTTGATCATCTCGTTTGACCTGTGTAACACAGGCCTCAGAATTTCACCCATTTACTCCTGTAGTGAGCCTAACAACTTGTGTTTGAACACAGCAGATCTTTTAGGATGCCTAGTCCTGGTCTGAAGACTTCAAGAGATGAGGAATCCACCACCTCCCTTGTTAGTTTGTTCCCATGCTTAATCACCCTCACTGTTAAAAATTTGTGTCTCATCCTTCTTCAGAAAGCACCTCTGTCATGATTCCTATAAGAAATGAGCCAGTTAAGGATGGCTAGATTGAGTGGAAATTGAAGGTAGATAAACCAAGAGTCAGTTATTTACAATAACCCTCTGCCAAAAAGCATGTTAAAATTCTTGGTGTTGACTCTTGCCCTCTGTGCTCATTCATCTATTTGTGTCTCTTGTCTATTTTAGTTTGTCAGCTCCTTGGGGAGGGACTGTCTTATGCTCTGGGTCGCGCCAAATGCAGTGGGGCCATGATCTGCTTGGGGCCTCTTGGCATTACAGCAACATAAATGTGAAATAACAAAAACATGGACAAAGTACTCCTGTGCTCAAAGGCACATTTTCAGGAGCAGGGAGGGAGACAGGTAAGACATTTCCCTCCACAATTTTCAGTTGGGGAAAAGCCTTGGTATGGGGGGAACATAATGGGGACCGAAAACAGATGCCCTGGGGAGGCTGGAGTGGAGATTACAAAGAGCACCTGGTCTGAGAGATGCCGGGGGTGGCTGATACAAAACCCTCAATGTGGAGCAGTGAATAGCTGAAGGGACAATACAGGGTCCCTGATATTGTGGAATCGGGGGAGGCAGAGAGGTGCATCCAGCTCTTTGTCCCCCCACAAAAAAATGTTGCATCAGAATTGCTCTGCCTTTTAACTTATGAATCAATGGCTTATAGCCAAAGAGATTTCATCCCATCAATATGAAATCTACCCAGATCGAGCAGTCTTTGTTCAGTTCACTGAAATGAATGAGCTTTTCCAGAGTAAAGAAGGGCACATGATTTCACCCGTGGTGTCCCTCTAAGAACAGCGCCACCAGTAATGACTTTGTTCTGATTTGCAGAGGTAGAATGGAGACAAAAGGCCATGCCCATTTTGCTCTCAAAGCACATAGGGCATGGAGAACCAGCCTACCTTGTTTTAGAATGAAGGCACAGCAGCATGCTCCCCGGAGGCATTGCACCTGCCTGAGACTCAGTGTCTCCCAGAGCACGCATTGTGACACTGCACCTCTGCTCCACAGCCAACTTGAGTCTGTGACTTAAATCCCCATCAATCACAATCACGCCATTAATTGCTTAACTAGGGTCACACATCAAGTCATTTGGTGGGGAAGGAATCCATATCCTGAGGCTCCTACTAAATATATGAAAAGCTAAAAAACAGTTTCATACGAGGGATTGACAAAAACCTCTTGTTTTACACATGTTTTGTTTAAAGCTGTAATGTCAATGTTTTTTGCAGCAAAAAAATGTTTAGTCACCTTTTGGCTGACTTCTACAAAATATCCATTTGGCACACAAGAAAATTAGCAAAGCTAAACATGTCAGTTTTGCCTGACTCTCTGACGGCTGAAAGGAGAAACCAGGGAGAGGTGGGAAAGAGAAAGATACAGCCTGTCCAAACATAAATAGTAACATCTAATGCACTGCCAAGGAGACCATTTGGACTAGACAAAAAATATGGGAACATGAATTTAAAAAATTGGCATTGTTTCTCTTTCACAGGGTTGAAATTTCCCATTTTTCATAATATAAATTTTAGTAAAATGTATATAAAAATCTTTTTCAAAAAATTGTTGTTTATCAAACACTTTCTTTTCAGTTAAAGAAACCCACAACATTTTCAGTAAATGGCCATTTAAATAATGATTTAGAAATTGATTTTGATTAAAAAAAAGTCATTGAAAAATATTGTGGAAAATTTTGCAAAAAATAATATTTTAATAATGTTGATAAATTTCATGAAAAGTTTTATTTTTGGAAAAAAGAGGTCATTTTTATGGGGGAAAAAAGTGGGGGAAGTTTCAACCAGCTCTGATTCTGAGCATTACGGAAGATGGAGTCACAACGTTCACATTTTAAAATCAATCCAACACTTTGGCTCAGATCCTCAAATGTGTAAAATCATCCTCAGACCTTATATACTGGTATATTGTAAGTTACACCCAGAATCTTCTACGCTTATAAGGCCCACTCTGAAAGTGATATTCTTTCTCTGCCTACAGACTTCACCAGCACTATACGAGAAGCTTTGAGTGGAAACAGCCTAAGATACTGTAATGCTCTTATATTGTTTCCCTAAGGTAAAGCATAATAAAAAATACCAGGAGAGGAATTCATGCATTCTGAAATACCGTCAGAGTGCAGGTGAAACTCCTGTGATGTCACAGATTATTTTGCAGTATCTGTTAAGCATTCCTGGACAGACAGTGCCACTCAGTGGATCATGCTGGGCATTGCAAGATCTGCTATGTAAATACCATTGCCAGCGTCAGCAGCTAAAAACAAAGGGACCAATGCAATGCTGTAATGTGAAATGATCATGTCTCTACATTTTGATCCTAGTGCATACACAGTCAAGTCTTGTGTTTGGGCCCGATCAAGCCAGGTGCTAAGCTCCACCAGGAGTGGAGAGGACCGAGCACTTTGCAGGAGGAGCCCAGCCCCTCGCAGGATTGGGCCTTGTTGCTGGACAAGACAACTATCCTGGGGCCCTAAGAGGACTGGCGGGACTTTTTCAGTTGGCTGCTGCACAAGTCAAGGGGTGCTTCAAGCTCTGTCCCACTTTCAGGAATGAAAAGTGGGGCGATGACTCTGGGGTTCACAATCTGCTTGATGCCCACATGGACAGTAATGCATAGTAATGCTAATGGGCCCCCTCCTGAGAGGTGCCCAATGCCTCCTGAAAGTTAACAGGAGGTGAGAGCAGTGAGACTCTCAGATCCTATATGTGGATTGCCTTCCATTGAGAACTGAATTTTATACACTCATAAAATACATAATGAAGAAGTCAAATAGTTCCAGTGTTTTGATCCACACAGAGCCTAGGATCAGAACCTGTGAGGTCTGAGCCAGTAGAATGCTGTTTCCTTTGCCATTTGACCATGGCAATTAATAGATGGAAATGGATTGTGCCTGTGTAGGTGTGGATGGGATGCCTAAGGACACTTTTTTGGCTGCGTCATTATTTTGGTCCTGGACAGACTTGTTTTCCTTAGAAGACTGATAGAAATGAAGTGAGATTATTCCCTTTTTACCTATAAGGGGATATGATAAGAACTTTGGATTCTGCTGTTTGTAGGAACCTCTATTTCATAAATTGGGGGGCGAGCAGGCACCGCGTTATACTAAGACTGACACAAATAGGCAGGCTGAGGAGGCAGTGAGGTCCTAGTGGCCAGGAGATATGGCAGGTGGCCAGGGCACGTATTAAGGCTCAGGAAACCAGGGTTCTGTTCCCAGCTGTGTTACTGACCTGGGGGACCCTGGGTGAGTCACTTCACTTCCTTGTGCCTTGGTTTCCTCCACCTTTTTCTCTCTTGTCTATATATAGTGTTAGCTCTTCAGGGCAGGGGCTGTCTCTGGCTATGTGTTTGTACAGCACCTAGCACAATGCAGCACCAGGCTTGGTTGGGATTTCTAGGTGCTACCATAATACAAATAATAGTGGCAGACAGTAAATATAACATGAAAAAGCTACAACAAATGCAGGGTGCGGGATAAACATTTGCCCATATCGCAGTGGCCAAGGGAATGAAACAAGAAGCTTTCCTCCACTCCAGCAAAGAGAGAGTCTCCAGGGAGAGTCTAGAGAGGCTGATTCTCAGGCTACTCGAGGTATCAGAGAACACCATCCATTCAGTCATTCTGGAATAAGCAGCACGCATTTTTCTACAGTCAACCCCTGAATCTACAAATTAATACTGCGTGATCATTGTATTAGCTGCGCCAATGACCACCTGCCCCTCCCTCTCCTTTAAAAGTGACTGAAGTGAAGCCCAGAGGCGTTTAATTGGAACTTAGGTGTACACTCTGTGGAGAGTGGATCTACTGTCACAATACAATGCAGATTCCACACATGCTACCCATTCTTCAGAGGTCTCTTCATCACAGAAAATGAAACTCCTGAGGATGGGGCTCAGTGGAATTTCACCAGCCACTCTTTTGGCATTCACTCAGGTTTTAACTTCTCTCTTAGCTGGTTGTGTCCCTTTTAGAGGACTAAAAATTATCCTGCAGCCTCTTGAAATATCCTACAAAACGACCCAGAAAACTGGAAGTAATAATTTGAGAGAGCAGGCCTGATTCTACTGTCATGTACAACAATGTAAATCAGGAGTAAGCCCACTGACCTAGATAGAGCTATACCAGTGCAACTGAGACCACCAATATTTTGGACCATTCCCGTGTAAGGTCCCAATTCCGCAAACACTCACTACCAAGGCATACCGATTACCACCAGAAGTAATCCCATGTAATTCAATGGGACTCTTCCTGGTATGCCCGGTAGCGTTTGCATTATCTAGTTCTAACACTGTCGTGTTTTTAATCTGGGTAGCCTTCCCATTTTTTCTGAGGAACTCAACAGATGTTCCTGTCCCTCTTCTACCAGCCATAGGCACCATCTTTCTTTCCAGGTTCAGATCTCAGCCTGGTTTCGGCATGAGCGGAACAGTCAGGGCCTTTCATGGTCTCCATGATTTATTTCTTCTGCAGGAGCAGCATAGCCAGACAGCTGAGGTCGCTCCTGAATCTAGGGTCTGTGCAGGAACAGTGCAGCAGAGATATGGCCGCTGGCATGTCTCTTTCCGACCTGCCATGCTATTTCAGCACAGATTCTGGAAATAAACTCATCCCACTCTCTTGGTTGTCGTGCCATGAAAGATCACCGGCGAACAAAGACTGCAATGAATGTATACGTCAATGCAATCATCATATCAATCAGAGGAAATAAAAAGGGGATACATATCCCTCAGGGGCGGCTCTATGTATTTTGCCGCCCCAAGCACGGCGGTCAGGCAGCTTTCGGCGGCATGCCTGCGGGAGGTCTGCCGGTCTCGCGCCTTCGGCATACTCGCCGCTGAATTGCCGCCGAAGCCGCGGGACTGGCGAATCTCCCGCAGACATGCCACTGAAAGCCGCCTGACTGCCGTGCTTGGGGCAGCAAAATACATAGAGCCGCCCCTGAGGGATATGTATACATTCACCAGCTTGGTGCGCTGGTGCCTGGAGCCGCCCCTGATATCCCGCTCTGATTTCCTCACCAAAACACACAGACATACCTGCAAACGTTCACAAAAAGTAAGCATTCATAATCTGATTATCTGCATCAGAAACCTGATTCTAAAACGTATTCCCATGCCATCATGCTGGTTGTTGGCACCCTTTTACATGGCACGGGGAGGATTCCGTTTCCCCTGCAACACCTACATTACTACCTCATGCAAAGAGCTTTGATTGAGGATTTTCAAGGGGATCAAAATTTCACCCGAGCCTTTTTCCTGTAGCATTTGCCATTGCTCCAGCAGGTTTCCCTGATGCAGTTTGCGATAACTGGTTTAAAAAGCAGGAGGGCTTTTGGGACACAGTCCAAGTAAAGTTCTCTGTTTTTTTCTGTTACATCAGTTAACAAAAAGACACAGTGTTCTCTGTCCCCAGCTGACTCTTCTTAACTGAAGTCCCCTTCCCTGCAGTTGTCTCTAGCTATTAGATCACGCATGCCTGGGTTTGCATAACACAGCAGAGCTGGATGTGAGTGAGAGCCACCCACACAAAGAATGAAAACTGTCCACAGTGGAGATGTTAATATATGAAAATCAGGCTACCTACTGTATGTATGTTTATCCAGCTACATACACACAGAGAGAGCTGGCTAGACAAACACAGATCCTGTAGATATAGCTCTCTCTCCAGTGCACTCTCATACATATGTATGTATGCATGAACAGTACATCTTTTTTCTGGACATATAGTGTATCTTTTGCACAGACACAGAGTAGAGGAAAACTGTCAAAAATAGCACTATGTGACTGCAAATTCATAGGCAGGTCTAGAACATGAGGCAACCTTTAAATCATTTTTTGAAATTGACTAGTTTTCAATGTAACTCTATCCTCCCCAACTCCCCTTTCCCCCTTTATTTTTCCCTGGCAAAGGCTCGTCTGTTTTCTAAACCTTGGAACAAATTCTACCTTATTTACACTCACACAACTTAATTTTCTATGGCAGCTGCACAAGAACAAGGCCATATTCTGCTCTCATTACACCACTGACTCAGTGGGTTGCATTTGAGGGCTGAATTTGGCATTCACGGTACAAATAACAACACTGTATCACACACGTGCCTGTGACAGAGCACTTGCTTTAGGAGCTACATGGCAAGCACACATGTGTGAGTTCAATTAACCCCACCCCTGTGGATGCTGCATGGTGTGTCTTTCTAACTGGCCAGCAATCAACCCTCTGGGCAAGGACTCTTGGCTGTTTCATCTCCTCTTGGGGGTCTCAGGTGAACCAACAAAAAAGCCACAAATAGCAAATGAGGTTAAACAAAAGAAGGGAAAACAGAAACCTGTAAGCAGCTCCCTCCAGGATAGGGGCCTCTACTGTCCACTTCAGAGTTCACTGGGCTCCAGTGCAAATCTCAGCCATGTCCCACAAGGGTAGGGGCTCTGCAGGCTGTCAGCCCTTTCTTATGGGCTGGAGAAGTTCAACAGCCTGCTCCCGTCCCAAGGTTGCCCCAGCTGAGTGGAGTTTCCTCATTTTAATTCTTCCTCCAGTCCTGGCATGATCCACAGGTACGGAAGGGCAGGTCCACTCCAGCCCAAAGCAGTTCCTTAATCCCTTTCATGCCAGTGCATGGTTTATCGACGCCGTCAAATTCTGCCATCTGCCATACATTTTAAAGTAGTTTATGTACTGTAATAGAGGATAGCTCACTGTGCTTTGAGAAGCAAACAAATACATAACTAGGCACATATGTGAGGCCTGATTTTCAACGAGGTCTCAGCCCAGCTTCCAGCGGTGCATGCACAACTTTGCACATGCACATCTGCATACATATTGAAACTACTGGTGTGAGAATGAACCAGCCAGCAGGAGGAAGCATTTCAGAACTGGGCTCCTATTACCTGCTCATACAAGTTGCATAACTTTGTATATACAACTGATGCGCAAAAGCACATGTGTGTGTGTCTGTGTGTGTGTGTGTGTGTGTGAATGAAGTTGCTTGCCCAGAAGAGGAGGATGTCTTCTAAAATCAGGCCAATTGCACGCTACCTTTTGTTATAGGTTACAGTGCCTGTGTTTATTTTTCACAAAGTACATTGCTATAAATATTGAATGTTTTGAGCTGGGTATGAAAGTAGGGGTTCATTGTGTTTCTCTCATGTACAAATTGCTTTTCAGTGGTTTAAGAACATAAGAACGGCCATACTGGATCAGACCAAAGGTCCATCTAGCCCTGTATCTGGTATTCTGACTGTGGCCAATGCCAGGTGCCCCAGAGGGAACGAACAGAACAGCTAATCACCAAGTGACCCATTCTCTGTCACTGATTCCCAGCTTCTGGCAAACAGAGGCTAGGGACACCATCCCTGCCCATCCTGGCTAACAGCCATCGATGGACCTATCCTCCATTAATTTATCTAGTTCTTTTTTGAACCCTGTTATAGCCTTGACCTTCACAACATCCTCTGGCAAAGAGTGCCACAGGCTGACTGTGTGTTGTGTGAAGAAATACCTCCTTTTGTTTGTTTTAAACCTGCTGCCTATTAATTTCATTTGGTGACTCCTAGTTCTTGTGTTATGAGAAGGAGTAAATAGCAGTTCCTTATTTACTTTTTCTACACCAGTCATGATTTTATAGACCTCAATCATATCCCCTGATAGCTGTCTCTTTTCCAAGCTGAAAAGTCCCAGTTTTATTAATCTCTCCTCCTACGGAAGCGGTTCCATACCCCTAATCATTTTTGTTGTCCTTTTCTGAACTCTTTCCAATTCCAATATATCTTTTTTGAGATGGGGCGACCACATCTGCACACAGTATTCAAGAAGTGGGCATACCATGGATTTATATAGCGGCAATATTTTCTGCGTTATTATCTATACCTTTCTAAATGATTCCCAACATTCTGTTCGCTTTTTTGACTGCTGCTGCACATTGAGTAGATGTTAACAGAGAACTATCCACAATGACTCCAAAATCTCTTTCTTGAGTGGTAACTGATAATTTAGACTCCAGCATTTTATATGTATATTTGGGATTATGTTTTCCAATGTGCATTACTTTGCATTTATCAACATTGAATTTCATCTGCCATTTTGTTGCCCAGTCACCCAGTTTTGAAAGATCCTTATAGATTCATAGATTCTAGGACTGGAAGGGACCTCGAGAGGTAATCGAGTCCAGTCCCCTGCCCGCATGGCAGGACCAAATACTGTCTAGACCATCCCTGATAGACATTTATCTAACCTACTCTTAAATATCTCCAAAGATGGAGATTCCACAACCTCCCTAGGCAATTTATTCCAGTGTTTAACCACCCTGACAGTTAGGAACTTTTTCCTAATGTCCAATCTAGACCTCCCTTGCTGCAGTTTAAACCCATTGCTTCTTGTTCTATCCTTAGAGGCTAAGGTGAACAAGTTTTCTCCCTCCTCCTTATGACACCCTTTTATATACCTGAAAACTGCTATCATGTCCCCTCTCAGTCTTCTCTTTTCCAAACTAAACAAACCCAATTATTTCAGCCTTCCTTCATAGGTCATGTTCTCAAGACCTTTAATCATTCTTGTTGCTCTTCTCTGGACCCTTTCCAATTTCTTCACATCTTTCTTGAAATGCGGTGCCCAGAACTGGACACAATACTCCAGCTGAGGCCTAACCAGAGCAGAGTAGAGCGGAAGAATGACTTCTCGTATCTTGCTCACAACACACCTGTTAATACATCCCAGAATCATGTTTGCTTTTTTTGCAACAGCATCACACTCTTGACTAATATTTAGCTTGTGGTCCACTATAACCCCTAGATCCCTTTCTGCCGTACTCCTTCCTAGACAATCTCTTCCCATTCGGTATGTGTGAAACTGATTTTTTCTTCCTAAGTGGAGTACTTTGCATTTGTCTTTGTTAAACTTCATCCTGTTTAACTCAGACCATTTCTCCAATTTGTCCAGATCATTTTGAATTATGACCCTGTCCTCCAAAGCAGTTGCAAACCCTCCCAGTTTGGTATCATCTGCAAACTTAATAAGCGTACTTTCTATGCCAATATCTAAGTCGTTGATGAAGATATTGGACAGAGCCAGTCCCAAAACAGATCCCTGCGGTACCCCACTCGTTACGCCTTTCCAGCAGGATTGGGAACCATTAACAACAACTCTCTGAGTATGGTTATCCAGCCAGTTATGCACCCATCTTATAGTAGCCCCATCTAAATTGTATTTGCCTAGTTTATCGATAAGAATATCATGCGAGACCGTATCAAATGCCTTACTAAAATCCAGGTATACCACATTCACAGCTTCACCCTTATCCACAAGGATCGTTATCCTATCAAAGAAAGCTATCAGATTGGTTTGACATGATTTGTTCTTCACAAATCCATGCTGGCTGTTCCCTATCACCTTACCACCTTCCAAGTGTTTGCAGATGATTTCCTTAATTACTTGCTCCATTATCTTCCCTTTTCTAGCTCCTCGCAGTCTGCTTGAGACTTAACTATCTTGAGTAGTTTTGGATCATCTGCAAATTTTGCCACCTCACTGTTTACCCCTTTTTCCAGATAATTTATGAATATGTTGAATAGGACTGGTCCCAGTACAGACCCCTGGGGGATGCCACTATTTACCTCTCTCCATTCTGAAAACTGACCATTTATACCTACGTTTTGTTTCCTATCTTTTTACCAGTTACCAATCCATGAGAGGACCTTCCCTCTTATCCCATGACAGCTTACTTTGCTTAAGAGCCTTTTGTGATGGACCTTGTCAAAGCCTTTCTGAAAATCTAAGTACACTATATCCACTGGATTCCCCTTGTCCACATGCTTGTTGACCCACTCAAAAAATTCTAGTAGATTGGTGAGGCACGATTTCCCTTTACAAAAACCATGTTGACTCTTCCCCAACAAATTATGTCTATCTATATGTCTGACAATATTGTTCTTTACTATAGTTCAACCAGTTTGCCCAGTACTGAAGTCAGGCTTATTGGCCTGTAATTGCCGGGATCACCTCTGGAGCCCTTTTTAAAAATTGGCGTCACATGAGCTATCCTTCAGTCATTTGGTACAGAAGCTGATTTAAATGATAAGTTACAGACTATAGTTAGTAGTTCTGCAATTTCACATTTGAGTTCCATCAGAACTCTTGGGTGAATATCATCTGGTACTGGTGACTTATTACTGTTTAATTTATCAGTTTGTTCTAAAACCTCTTCTAATGACACCTCAATCTGGGACAGTTCCTCAGATTTATCACCTAAAAAGAATGGCTCAGGTTTCGGAATCTCCCTCACATCCTCTGCCGTGAAGACCGATGCAAAGAATTCATTTAGTTTCTTGCAATGGCCTTATCATCCTTGAGTGCTCCTTTAGCATTCCGATCGTCCAGTGGTCCCACTGGTTGTTTAGCAGGCTACCTGCTTCTGATGAAGCTTTTCTGTTGCAAAATTGCCACCTTTAAGTCTGTTACTGAGTGACCAGAGAGGTTGAAGTGTTTTCAAAAACCAGTAGGAGAACACTTCAACCTCTCTGGTCACTCAGTAACAGACTTAAAGGTGGCAATTTTGCAACAGAAAAGCTTCAAAAACAGACTCCACTGAGAAACTGCTGAACTTGAATTAATATGCAAACTAGATACCATTAATTTAGGCTTGAATAGAGACTGGGAATGGCTGAGTCATTACACAGATTAAATCTAGTTCCCCATATTAAGTATCCTCACACCTCTTGTCAACTCTCTGAAATGGGCCATCTCGATTATCACTACAAGTTTTTTTTTCTCCTGCTGATAATAGCTCATTTTAATTAATTAGCCTCTTGGAGTTGATATGGCTACTTCCACCTTTTCATGTTGTGTATGAATATATATATCTCCTTACTATATCTTCCATTCTATGCATCTGAAGAAGTAAATTATATATAGTCACTATTACCAAGCGGTCCAGCTATATTCACCTCTTGGACCAGATCCTGTGCTCCACTTAGGACTAAATCAAGAATTGCCTCTCCTCTTGTGGGTTCCAGGACTAGCTGCTCCAAGAAGCAGTCATTTAAGGTGTCAAGAAACTTTATCTCTGCATCCCGTCCTGAGGTGATATGTACCCAGACAATATGGGGATAGTTGAAATCCTCCATTATTACTGAGTTTTTTATTTTAATGGCCTCTCTAATCTCCCTGTGCATTTCACAGTCACTATCACCATCCTGGTCAGGTGGTTGGTAATATATCCCTATATTCTTCTTGTTAGAGCATGGAATTACTATCCATAGAGATTCTATGGTACAGTTTGGTTCATTTAAGATTTGTATTTCATTTGATTCTACGCCTTCTTTCACATAGAGTGCCACTCCCCCACCAGCACGACCTGTTCTGTCCTTCCAATATATTTTGTACCCGGGTATTACTGTGTCCCATAGATTATCTTCATTCCACCAAGTTTCTGTGATGCCTATTATATCAATATTCTCATTTAATACGAGGCACGCTAGTTCACCTGTCTTATTATTTAGACTTCTAGCATTGATATATAAGCACTTTAAAAACTTGTCACTTTTTAGCTGTATGCCATTACATGATGTAATTGAATTGGACTCTTTTATTTGATTGTTTCTGATCATACCCTACCTGTATTTTATTATTTCCATCCTTTCCTCCTTCCTAGGACATAGAGAATCTCCATTAATAGATCCTCCCCTTAGGGATGTCTCTGTCTGAACCACGTGCTCTTCCGCACCTGTTGGCTTTCCCCCAGCCCTTAGTTTAAAAACTGCTCTACGACCTTTTTAATTTTAAGTGCCAGCAATCTGGTTCCATTTTGGTTTAGGTGGAGCCCATCCTTCCTGTATAGCAGGGGTTCCCAAACTTGGTTTGCAGCTTGTTCAGGGCCACTGGGAGCTGCGGCCACTGGGAGCTGCGAGTAGCCATACCTGCAGACGCTCAGGTAAACAAAGCGTCTCACAGCCTGCCGGGGCTTACCCTGAACAAGCCGTGAACCAAGTCTGGGAACTGCTGCTGTATAGGCTCCCCCTTTCGTCACGTGCTTGTGCTCTCTCCACTCAGGTAGCATAGTGGATGACAACTATACCTGTGATGGGGTATGACTCCCAAAGACAATTCTATCACATCAAATATACATCCTCTAAAAATCAACAGACAGACATTCAGACAGGAGAGGATGTTACTGATACAACCCCAAGTGAACAGTAACTCATATACTAATGAAACATGACATGGATTTCCTACATATAGCTTCTCCACTGCTCCGGAATCCCCACCAAACAAATCACCGTATCCCCTAATATTCTATACACCATTCAGAAATTCAGTCCAGCTCATAATAGCTCCAGATTTCATTGTCCCTAGGTTCTATTCCCATCTCTACCCATGACTTGCTTTGTTACTTTGGGCAAGTCAATTAACCTCTCATTGCCTCCATTTTCCTATTGGTATGTTAACGTGTGTCCACCACACTGAGCTATTATTACAATTCATGATGGTAAAGCACTTTGAGATCAGTGAGAGGTGCTATTTCATTATTACCATTAGAAGTGATTTGTATTATGGGAGTGCCAAGAGACCCCAGTCAGGATCAAGGCGTCCTTGTGCTAGGTGGCATTAAGACGTAGGTTGAGATCTTTGAAGCTGACTGTGGAGTTTAACTACACAGAAATCCCATTAATCTCAATGGGAGGTAGTTGTGTTCATGAATCTCCTTGTCATCTTAAGAACAGACTGCAAAATCTATTATGGTTGTGATGGTCCAGAGAGACTGTAGCGAAATCAGTGCTACAATTAGTAGGACTGAATACGTACCAACCTGAGGGATTCAATTCCCTCCCAGAAAAGGTGGCATTAGAGGGAGGAGGAGGAGGGGCAAAGCAGAGAGAGACCTAGCATTAAAGCAAAGCCCAAACCCTCAACACTACTGCCACCTAATGAAAAATCAATAGTTCTTATTATCATGTTGAATACTCAGGGTCAGTTTGTTCAGTTTGCCAAAGAATGTATGAAATAAGGTCCACCGATCATACTTCCCACCTTGTTCACTGATTGACAAAGCCTTATTTGATAGGTAATGGATACATATAAACGGTCACATATTCAGGATATAATGATAGATAAAGATATTTGTGCAATATTATTCTTTGCACAATATTGAAAATATAGTTATCTCACGGATTCCCTGCCATGTTCAAAATGAAGCTGCGCTGAAAGTCTTTCTAATTTTCCTGTTTATCTTTTTCTAGGGCCTAGTGGCAATGTTAATATTTTTATAGTTTTTCTTCTCTCTTTTGGATCAAAACAACAGCCTCAGGAACCTGTTTTTCAACCTTCTGTCCCCATTGTTTTCAGGTAGGAGGAGATCACGCTTAATCAGCTTAATCCTTCCTGCCTACTCAAAGTACAAGCTATACAGTACTAGGTCACATGCAAAACATCTTAAATAACTTTTTTGAAACAAGCATCTGATTTATCTGAGTCCTGTATAGGCCCTGAAGCAGTAGAGCACTGGAGTGGGCCTACTCCCGTGCTCAAAGATAAGCACATAGGTACGTAAGTGCTCTGCTGAATCAGATCTGTAGTGTGTACCAGTATCTGTGACAAAACCCTTGAACTCTATCAGGTATGAAAAATTCTCAACAATTGATGGACGTAAGAGCCAGTCTGGCAGTGCAGATGAGTAGTCATGGCATAGCATAATGCTAGGTGGGGAATAGAGTTTAAGGTACACAATCAGCTGTGGAGACCACAAAGTCTCCACTTATGCTCAGCTCCATGGTGAGCTCTCTGTTCAACCCAGCAACAGTTTTGAAGGGCTCTACACTCCAGAAAGCCCCTTTTTACTGAAATTTAAGTAATAAGTTCTTTGGGGGAAAGGACTGCCATCTACTGTGTTTGTACAGTCCCTAGCACTACCACAATAAAAATGCTAAATAATAATCACAGTAACTAAAGTTTATAGAGTAAAGACTGAAAGCCTTTGAGAGTGGGGTTAAAACATAAGGCAGCTCTTGAAGTCACCTCTATGAGAAGTGTAGAGTCAATGTCGATGTACTTAGATCAACTCAGTGTCAGTGTAGACACTGCATTGCTTACATCAACTGTTGCTGGCTTTCAGAAGTCGTCCCACAATGCCCCACACTGATAGTTCAATGGGTGCAAGGGCTCCTGATGAAGATGCACACCACCGACACAAGAAGCGAAGTGTAGATGCGCACAAGTGATGTAATTACTGCGGCAACTGTATGCCAATGTAAGTTAGGTTGACTTAATTTTGTAGTGTAGACACAGCCAGAGTGTCACAGCTAAATACAAGGTGAAACAGATTGTTTAGAGTACATAAGTTATCGCATATTTCAAGGGACCATTCAAGGTGAAGTGGCCCATTAACACCCTTCCAGTCATAAGGTGGAAAGTAAGGGTGGGGAAAGGCAGCTTAGAGGTGGTTGTGAGTGCGTTATAGATTGTTGTCAGAAGCCATAAATCCAGTATCTCTGTTCAATCTATGATTTTTAGTGTCTAGCAAAGTTATTAATTTAAGGTCTCAGGCTCATATTTTGAAAGTGTTGTGCAGATTTCCTTTAGAATGAGGACTGATAGATCAGAGATAGTGGGATCATTCTTGAATGAACTCACACAGGAAAATGATAAAAGAAACAAAAACGCTATATCACCTCTTGGTGAACACTTTTCACAAAGCGATAACTTCACCTGGAACTGTCTCGTGAAACATGTGTTAACTAATTATGCTAAACAATCTGTTCTATCTTGTGTTTAGCTGTGACACTCTGAGGCCTGGTCTACACTACAGAGTTATGTCAACACAAGGTAGCTTACAACCTAACTGTGTAAGTGTCCATACTAAAATGTCATTCCTATCAATAATAACTCGCCCACCTTGCCGATTTAATAACTCCACCTCCACGAGAGACGTAGTGCATATGTAACCCATGCCCGCTTGGTGTGGCACTCTGTTGCCCTCTAGTGGCACGTTGCCCAGCTACAGATCGATGAGTCTGCTACAGCCATGTGGCTTTTAGGTCATGCAGCAGAGGAGCGTAGTGTGGATATGCAAAAGTGATTTAATTACAGAGGTGGCTGTACGTCAACATAACTTAAGTCAACTTAATTTTGTAGTGCAAACTTGCTCTTAGTGCATTTAAGAGCTCTGTGTAAGTTTAAAAGCTTGTCTCTCTCTCTCACCAGCAGAAGTCAGTCCAGTAAAAGACAATACCTCACCCACCTTGTCTCTAATAGCCTGGGACTGAGATGACTACAACAACGTTGCATGCAAAAATATTGGTATTATAATAATAATTATATTTATATTTATTTATTTATTTACAGCATCCCAAAATATGCCAAACACTTAGTAGAAGATAGGGGGCCAGATCCGGGGATCTGGATGAACTACACATGACACAGATCCGGGGAGGGTGCTATAAAGGTGTCATAAAGCTCACCTTTTCCCTCCCTTGATCATGGGCTGACTGTGTACTGAGCTGGTCTCCAGGCATAAAGGATGATCTGAGTTGTGCCAGTCACCAAAAGCCCCAGAGCACTTTAACAGCAGCCCTAGCAAGGAAAGCAGGGGATCGGAGGAATGTAGGGAAATCCCAGCCATGCCCCCTTTCCCCTTGCCATGTTCATAACAAGGAAGGTAAAGTTGGTGTCGGAAGATCCATAGCATGAGAAGATCCTCCTATTTTGAGGTGATCCCTTCATGGCCAACTGAGCTGGGTTTACATTCAGAATTTCTTGGTGGTACAGTGCAAAGAGGCATTGCCACACCACAGTTTCCAGCCCAGCCTCGTTGAGCTTGCAATCTACAGAAAAGCATGACACAACACGTGGATTAAGAGGAACAAAAGGGCAAGAGGGAGCAAGAAGAACAAGGGTTACAACAACAAGGCTGTGTGGTTGTTTAGTGACTAACATATGCATTGTAATGGGTTTTTAAGTTGTGATTCATTTTGATTGGTTCCGTTTCTATCTTTCTTCTTCTTCTTTCTGTCATTTTGACATACTGTATTTGTTAAAGGCCAAGAAGGGGGAAAAAACAAAAAATAAAACCAAACAAAAACGTCCCTTATTATTGCTATTTCCAGCTCATAATTTAAAACTGAAATGTAACAAATAACCTGTGTTAGGTACTTAGACTAAATATGGAATCATTTAAATTTGAGAAGGCTGTTGTCATGGATTAAGTTGATATAGATCTAATCTAAGTAGAATTCAACTTTTCTTCTCAATCCATTCAGGAGGCTTTTGCTGAAGTGAAGTAGGGTTGAATGATTTCACATTTAGGAGAGTTCAGAGTTTCAAAACAGCTGTGACCAGAGTTCAGTGCTAACTCAGAAAATCAGTGGTTTGTCTCACTGGGAAAGGCCAGGCAAAACACATATTGGAACTACAGTTTGAGAACTGTGAGAACAGGACTATGGTTGCATAAATATGTAAATACATCCAAGAATGGACCAGCCAGAGAATTATTGTTTGACTGCAGGCCTAAAATATAGAATAAAAAACCTCAAACAAACTCAGAGAGAGTTACAATGCTCTTGAATACATTTTTAAACACTTATGCATGTGTTGTGGCGGCAAAATGTGCATTTGCATGCATGCAAAATGGGAATGCATATATGATCTATGAATTTGATCTGATTAGTACCTGTGCGCTCAGAGACTGTACCCATTTGTACACTCCAGGATCTATTTTTAATTGCAAAGGAGAGTGTTGTGTGCACAGTTCCCTGTTTACATATTCCCAAATGCAAAATTAAGTATTTTGAGGTGCTGAAGACCTTTGGTTTAGTAACTGGCAAAGCTTAGGCCCTGATCCTACACAAACTTGCCCGCATGCTTAACTTTAGTAGGAGAATTCACAGTGCATAAAGTTACATATTTGTTTTAGTCTTTGCAGGATTGAGGCCTTTGGAGCTCTATTTGAAAATCTCACCCCCTTTGTTAGTACAGAAGTGATGAAGTGTAGCCAAACAATACAGAGTTATACTGTTAAGAATTAATGTACAACCTAGGATGTCTTAGAATGACAGAAGATGAAGAAGAATCATTAAAGATTAGAACAGGAAGGCACAGAAATTGTCAGCCTCTGGAATATTTAATTTACAGTTCTTGTCCTCTAAGCATTTTTTCTCTCTTCCTTTAAATCCCTCCTTCAAAATATTCCTTATATGAAACTTTCATATGCTAGTCATGTTACCAGTACATCTCCTCAACTGCACTGTTATCTGATGTTTGTTTTCTGTCTGAGTTAATGCCCCATGTACAGGGCCAGCTCCAGGCACCAGCCTGGCAAGCAGGTGCTTGGGGCAGCCGCTCCGGAGTGGGGCGGCACATCATAGAATCATAGAATCATAGAATATCAGAGTTGGAAGGGACCTCAAGAGGTCATCTAGTCCAACCCCCTGCTCAAAGCAGGACCAATTCCCAGCTAAATCATCCCAGCCAGGGCTTTGTCAAGCTGGGCCTTAAAAACCTCCAAGGAAGGAGACTCCCACCACATTCAGCTATTCGGCGGCAATTCGGCGGATGGTCCCTCATTCCCGCTCGGAGCAAAGGACCTCCCGCCGAATTGCCACTGCAGATCACGATCGCGGCTTTTTTTTTTTTTTTTGGCTGGTTGGGGCGGCCAAGACCCTGGAGCCGGCCCTGCCCATGTAAGCATATCAGGGCTGCAGGAGTCAATCCTTACATTGTAAGCTAGTTATTACTAGAGTTGAGCCTGAACCAAACTTCTAGACTCAAACACATCAAAACTTGAAAACAAACACGTATAACTCAGCAAACCAAAAGACAAGGTCCAAACATCCTCAAATTTGATTTCAAAATCTGGATCCAGATCCAAATGCTGAGGCTTGAATTCTCTTTATACGTAATATTATTAACAACAAAATGGTCAATGCTGTTTTTATTGTGCTCATTATATAAGGTGATCTGTGAAACTCACTCTCACTGAAACTACTATGCTATTAACACAACACTAATTGCTACTGAAAGGAAAGCCCCTTACCTATGGGTGGGAATCTCCATCGCTTACATAAGAATTGTTTTTATAAGCTATTTCCTCCTCTGACAAAAATGCATTTTGACACTCCCTTACCTAAGAAGCGTACAACACAAGAACGGCCTCATTACAACAGTCTGATTGCTCAGAGTCAAGTTGACAGCACTAAGGGTGCTCTAGGTGAGCCTTGCTCTGCCCTGTTATCATTACATATTATAGCCCCTTCAGCATAGTCCTCCCTCTGTGAGTCTTGCATGTCAAGCATCAAATTCTGTCTCCTCGTAGGGAATAGGACTTGTGAGCCACTTTGCTCACAATGGGCTGTGCTGCAGCAGGGCAGAGTTAATATTCCAGAGAGCATGCATAGGGATGTTGCTCCTGCACTTGGCACTGCTCCACAAACCCATGGTCTTCTCCGTAGGGCGTATGGTCACATCCCCAGGCCACCTGCCTGCTGGCTGTGGTGTGCAGCATGCACTAGAACAGGGCAGGTGCTGCTCTTTGGTAACAAACTTACCCACATGGGAGTGGAAACTCTGTGGGTTCGCACTCTGGTAGTCCCCCCCTGATTCTCTCAGGAGCAAGGTGGAGTTTGAACCACCCCTCCCTGTAGCAAGGACAAAGTACTCAATCACCAAACCCAGCTTTTGAGGGATGATGCTGAGACTTCAGTACAACCCTCTCCCTCCCACCTCTCCTGACAATCCTTTGATGTAAAGGTTGCCAGAGGCCTCTCCAATTACTGCCACTCCAGTAGAAACCCTTAAGCTGTGGGAGGTCGCAGAGTGGAACACAGACAAGTTACAGTAGAGTGAGTGCAGAAATTTGCTTGGGTCTAGCTAGCCCATGCACTGTAGGGGAAAATCCAGCAGAACCCAAAAGAACCAATGCATTCCTTTCCACCCTCTCCCTAGCGCCAGACCTGGAGCCCTGCACAGAGGCTTCCATGGCTTAGTGAGGAGGTGATACCCCCTTTTTCTGCACCCCCTAGGTACTGGCAGGATCTGCTAGGTAATGGCCTTGCTCTGCTCAGAAAGGGCCGGTTTCTGCCACCCTTTGTGACGTTATGAGTGTAATATAATATCTCATTGAAAAGTAACAGGGCCAAAAAGAGTTAATTAACTCACAGACTGACCTAACCCCTGGCCAAACTTTAGAGACTGGTTAGGAAGATATGTAAATGAATAGAGCTTTGAAATGCAAGTCTGCATTGTTAGAGGTAGAAGGATAGATGTTTGCTCAGGTCATGTGATATAAGCAAACAAGTCTTGTCTATTAGTATAGCTTTGATTCAAAGATCAAAAAAGGAGTATCAGTATTTAGGAAGACACTTGAGGGAAATAGTATTATTGTCTCTATGTCTCTTTGAAAGTTGTGGTAACTTGTATCTGAACTGTCTAATGGATAAATTATCCAGTGCTAATTGCCATGACGTTTAGAAGAAGGAAAGGTAAGCCTATTGTTTTCTCAACCCAAAAGGCTGCTGGAAATGTATAAAAACCTTGGGACACGATCCTTCTGCATCTCAGATCTGCTTTGGGTTTCAAGTGGGGAAACCTTAAGCCACAAGGATTAAGATTCCCAGTCACTGACTGGAGTCACCCTGAATATGGACATTGGACTATAACCTATGAACTATTTCTAAAAGGACTTTTGTCAACTACAAGCTCACCTCTTCTATGTATCTGAACCTCAAGAATTAAATTCAAGTCTGTATGTATATTGATCTTTTAACCAACTCTCTCTCTCTTTTCTTTTTTAATAAATTTTAGCTTAGTTAATAAGAATTGGCTATAAGCGTGTATTTTCGGTAAGATCTAAGTTATAATTAAACCTGGGTATGTGGCTGACCCTTTGGGGTTGAAAGAACCTTTTCTTTTATATAAGATAAGATTTTCAGAAATCATCATCATATCTGACGTGTGTGTCTGGACGCAGGCCTGAGGCTGGGTACTTTAAGGGAACTGCATTGTTTGGGTTTCTGAGTAACCAGTGAGGTACTATATAAGCTGTTCTGTGCTGGTTTGGTAAATCTAAGTGTTGAAATAACCACCAGGTTCTGGGGTTTGTCTGTCCTGTTTTGTTTGCAGTTCACCCTAACTGAGTAACCTCAGCTGGCTCCCACGGGCAGCACCGTCACACCCTTCTTATCTGGTGTTTTATCTTACCTCACCAATGAGCCTCTTGTTTCCAGTGTCACCACTTGCAGAGTATGGTACTTCCCAGTGTGAGTCAGAGTGGCAGAATCTGGCTCTGAACCAGTGGGGAGCATAAGACCCTGAATTAGAAGCTCCAGTTTTGGTCCACAGCAAGCAAGAAAAGATTCCTGAGCAATTCTAAGCTCTCAGCTCTTGAGCCAAACACGCCTCCTGCCACTTGCTATTACAGCTGGCTGCAGAGAAATATTGTGGTAGCAATTCTTTCACATCTCCACAGTAGGGAGGTTAGCTAAGCTGAACAAAACCAAGAGAAGTTTCTTTTTAGTATTTTCAGTCTAGAAACACAGAAAGAATGGGAAGGACAGAAGCCCACCATTCACTGCTTCCCCTGTCATCCTAGGAAATTATTGTGGATCAACTCAGGCTCCCGCAAATCACTTAAGCAGATGCTTAGCCTTGTGCCGGGACTGCATAAGTGTATTGTTAAACTGGGGTCTGAGTGCTTCCTAGGAGGATGAAAACCACTGTATCCTTCCCTGCTGATGCACACGCCTTTGGGGGACAGCAGTGAGGAGAGAAACCATTCTCAGACTAGATTTGGACATTGATTTAATCCTGTGCAAGTGTGTATGAACTTCAACTGCCAACTCTGGTTCCTTGAGCCTTTCTAACTGTAACTTTAGCGCCCTTGTGGCCAAGATGGAGTCTGCTCTGCAGGCAGCTCTGGCCAAAAGAAGGCGTGCGCAGGACTGCAGCAGGAGAAATCCCTTCCACCCCAGGTGCACCTGTTCCAACCCCCCCCCCCGAGTGAACACACCCACCCACAGGAAAAGTACCATGGATATAACAAGGAAAATATTTATTTACAGAGGGATGAGAGGAGAAAAACAACAAGAGGAAATATAGAGGGAGCAGTAAAACAGGGTTGCATCCAAACCAAGGCCCCACAAGCCCAGTGGTAGCACAGTTCGACAGGGCAGACACTGAGCAATGTGTCTGCACACAGATTTCAGGAGCCCTGAGCAAAGTTCCAGTCCAGTGGCGAGTCTTGGGTGCTCCTGGTCGTCTTTGGCACCAGTGAACTTTCCCCCAACAAACCCCTCCGGTGCCCTCTTCTGCAAAGCCACACAGAGCGACCACCTCCTCACTTAACTAGCTACAGCCTCCCTCTTTGTTCCCAATGCAGAGTCACAAGCCCCAGTACTCACAGCCCCATGCAGCTCTGGGCAGCCGTGATACTGGGTCCAGCTCCGTCCTGTTCTTCTCGGGCAATTCCTCCCTGGTACAATGCTCCTCCTGGCTCCTGTCCTGGGGTGTCCCCGATCGGCCCTGTCCTTCTCAGGCCTCCAGCAGGTTCTCCCTGCCTCACTTTTCCAGGGCCTCAACTGCCTCTTTCTCTCCCTGGAGCTCCAGTGTCGCCCCCTGGAGTTTCTCTCCTTTTTTCTTACTCTCCCCCTTCACCCTGGGAAAAAGATTTAAAGGGGCCATGCTCTCTAAACCCCAAAGGGGTTACATAACCCTTGAGCCTTCAGGCACATATCTTGTTTCCCAGCTGATGGTAATCTAACCTTTTCCTCTGCATCTCAGAGTTTCACGCAAAATAAATGGTGTCAAAATGAATACCTCCTGTTTGAGCTGGTTTGGTGCTGCCCACATTTAGGTGGGCCTCTCAGGACATTTGCCAGGTGCAGCCAAGTAGATTGTGCAGGTGTCACAAATCCAAAAGGGAAAGAGGAGGTAAAAGGAAAGAACTGAGACAAGCCAATGGGTGATATGTGTCCCATGCTTTTAGCAAACTCAGAAAAAATTGACTACTTAATTTAAAGTAGCCATAAGCATCATTAGCATTTGTGGCCAATAACTTCACAGAGGAACACCTAGGTAGTATTATTCAACTACCGTGGTGACAATTATGGGGGTCACATTTTCACACAGATGAACTGTTCTCGAACTACCTCTTCAACGTGCTGTCATAGAAATGACTTCATCCTCATGACGGCTGTCTCTTTCCACCTCTTGTTTTTCTCCACAATCTCTAACCATTAATGTTTAATGTCCTCTGACAGCATCCCAGGGCAGATTTTGTTCCTCACTCCAGTCCATTTACAGGAACTTTCCTTATCATGACTCCAGAGCCATAGAGTGACAAAATATTCATCGCTATTTTTCAACAGCAGTTATTGTACTGCAAGGAGGTAGCTCATCCTCAGATTGGCAGGTGAACATCCCTATGGTGAGTGACCCCGAGACTATCTGCCTAGAGCACACGCTGGAACTGGCAGCACTGGGCATAGATCAACTGCCCCTCTCAGATTCATAGATTCCAAGGCCATTGTGAACATCTAATCTAATTCCAGCTTCGGCCAAATGACTTGTGGTTAAATTACAGTATATATTGCTAAAAGACATCTAATCTTGAGGTAAAGAGTTCAAGTGACTGAGGATACGCCTCAATCTTAGATAAGCTATTCCAGTGTATAATTTCCTTCACTGCTAAAAATTTGCAACTCTTTGGATTTTTCTATTGTCAACTTCCAGCCACTGGATTTTGTTATGTTATTGTCTGATGAACTAAAGAGCCCTCTCACCTCAGATGCCACAGCATCAGGAATACCAACAGTTCAGCGGAGTAAGGCCTGTCCTCCCCCCACTCACGCAGGTTGCTTCTGGAAGAATACTATGGATTATGAATGATGGCTGGGGAGGCTAAAATAAATCATTATTAAGGCGCAGCAGGCTGTGACTTCTTTGCAAAAGAAGAAGCCGGAGGTGGCTAATGTGGCTCACTGCCACAGAGTTTGGTAGTTCTGTGCTGAAAATTAGGTATGAACTTGCTGTCTAATGGACAAATGTCAGTGCACTTTTACACAGCAGACACAAGGGCCTCTACTCTGCTCTGGGGTGACTGCACTTGGAATAATGCATCAGTTCAATTCTCATCCTTACCCGAGAGCTATTGATAAACTGGGCAGAGCTTAGAGAAGAGCAGAGGGCTGAAGGGGTTGATTTATGAGGAAAGAGTCAAGGAGGTAACTATTGTAAATGGGTTAAATGATGACAAGGGGGAACATGATAACTGCCTATAATATGTGAAGGGTGTAATCACCAAGGAGGAAGAGGGGTTATTTTGGATCTTTCAGAGCGGTATGCACAAGAAATAATTCGAGCTGGGAGAAGAAGTTCCATTTTGCAAAAGGCCTTGAGATTTTTGAAAACAAAATTCTATTACAATTTAGAATGAAACCCCAACGTTTTGAAATTCTCCATGATTCCAACTTTGTTTTAGATTATATTATAATACACAATACAATACAAAATAAGTTGTTTCAAATGGAAAAACTGAAACTTTTCATTTAAAAAAATGTTGAAATGGGACATTTTGACATTGTCAGAACTCCCCACCCCCCCACACACACACACTTTTTTTTCTCCAAAACAAAATGATGGGAAAATTGACATGATTTCATTAAGTATTTCTATTTCAACCACACTTCATGTTACAATGGAAAACTGTTCTCTTTAAGATATTTTGCCAGCTCTAGAAACAATAGAAAGTAAGAAAGAAACATTAGTTGAATGTCACAGTTTCTGACAGAGTGATGTATTAATAGTCTGGAATGGCCTCCCAAGAGGAACAGATGACAGTCCCGTATTTCAGAACATATAAAATTAGGCCATGTTTACACTTAAATGCTTACAGCGACACATCTGTAAGAGCGCTTGTGTAGCCGCGTTATGCCAATAGGAGAGAGCTCTCCTGTCAACATAATAAAACCAGCTCAATGAGTGGTGGTTGCTATGTCAGCAGGAAAGCGTCTCCTGCCAACATATCGCTATGCACATGAGCACTTATGCCGGAAAAACGTACATCACTCGGGGTGTATTTTTTTCACAGACGTTTTGCTGACATGAGTGCGAGTGTAGACATGGCCTTAGAATGGACAAGATACTAGACCACAAACCATGTGGCTTTGGCAGGGAGGTGGACTGCCTACCCTAACAAATTGTTTCTCTCAGAAATTAGATTTTGTGAAAAACAAGAGATACATAATACATTCATTACTGATTTATAGTCTCTGCTCTCAATTCAGTGGCCTTGTCTATGGTGAGCATTTCTTGAAAAAAAAAAACCCCTACCATTACTGTATGGTATTTTTACATTTGTCTCATTTATGCTTGTTCTAAGCAGGGTTAGACAATATAAACACCAATAGCCAGTCTATGTTAGTGTTCCCCCCATGGCTAGCACTGATGTAGTTGTAGCTATAATATTGCAATGGTAGGAAAATTTGAGAAATATCTCAGTGTAGTACCAGCCAAAGGGATTGAACACAATATAAATGCAGATTTGGCAATAAACATCCATGAGCCTATGGTGGCTTGCCTAAGTCAGGTGAACTCCCGAAACTCTCGTAAAGCTTTCTACCACAATTTCCTAGAGAAGGAACTGAGACACAATTATCCGTATAATCATTTTAATACAGATTATATAAAGCATTGACAAAAGCATTGTAACTAAAAACATTCCTGAGGCCTGATTCTCCCATCACACTGGGTTTTACAATGTTGACTTTAACTGATTTACTTGTGATTTATATCAGTTTAGGGGAATCAGGCCCAGGGTCTTTCAGATAAAAACATCAAAATATTTTCATTACACAGTGATGACATCTATGAGAGTCCCTTTAAGATGGAGTTTAGTGCCTCCAAGGGAAGCACTGAAGCACTTATCTCAGGTTTCTATAGTACCATTGGCTATGACGTATTACATTTGTTTTAACTAAACACCAAAGCAAAATTTTGCAATGCTGCCCAAAGGCATTATATCACATGAGAAAAAATAAATTATGCATATTTAAATGTAAAGAGTTCTTAGAGCCCACATTATAAAAGAGACATGTTCAAGTACTATGTTAGGTTCCCTACTTTCAAAATAAAGGATGTCAAATGATTATAAGTCATTACAGTCATTCAGTCCTATGCTAAATGTAGAGATGACACTGTTAGAAAAACAATCTCATTCAACATTTACTAGCTCTGAATTACATTTGCAGTAGAATAAAGGAAACAGTCCCTTAGGTAGAATTAATTGTGAAAATGAATCCTAATAGTTTTGCACAGTCCATATTGATTTTGTCTCAGATCTCTTTCATGTTGCAGGAATCAAATGGAAATCTATGCAGTGTCCTTGTTCCCATGATTGCCAGAATACAGGTTGCCTTAGAGATATGATGTCACATTTGTCAAAGTGGAATATAGATATTTCAGCCACATTGCTCTTGATAGATCAAGCCTCTGAAATTCTTCTTGGGGTCTCTTTTGAATGGATTACAGGGAGAGAACTCACGCAAATAGATTCAGCAAAATATCTGTAACACGCAATACTACTGTAAATTAAACATTTTGTAATGAAAGATCACTTTAAAGGCTAACTCCCTATTCTTCTCAGAATGACATTAGGAAACACATAATTATGCTTTCTAGCAGCACCAAGAAATGTAAATTGCATATTAAAGGGAAAGCAAGCAAGTGAAACCTTTTAGTGTTACAAAAATGTACAGTACTGTATAATAATTTATAACATCCTGAGTGCATTTGGTACACATGCCTAAAATTATTCTTAAATTAAATACTTCAAATGAATGCCGAAATTATTCACTCATTGGAAAACTCTGGTAAATGTCTGCTGGAAATGGAAAGTACAAGAAGTCAGTTAAACTGTATTACACTTGGGTTGCCAGGATTCTTTGGAGGCAGGTGTCCCTTCCAGCAAAGCAAGACATTATTTTTCCTGTCACATGTAGAATTTAGGAAGGCCATCAATGTAGCGTACTGTTACGTTGTCACACAAGAGACCCAAGTTCATGAAGGACTATGGGACTCAAAGGACAAAATCAGGGCACACATGATTCTAACGCACGCAGCCTCAGGATAAGTGAATGCAGTTCATCTCTCTCATTGCACTACTCAACAGCAACTGATCCATGAAGTGAAATGAGGACAGCATAGACTGAATCTAGGAATGTTGACTTGTTTGCTATATAGGCTGATAAAGTGGGACCATTGTGAAACCATCATATGGGGTATGGCTTGGTGGACCCTTACAAAGATCCTGTGCTCAGGAGGTAGGCTCCATGCTGGCACTGTGCTATTTTAGAGGGGACTGCTGGGGCTATGTTTGAGAGAGCACAAATAGCTCCACACATGGTTCCTGTCAAAGGACTGCTGCATAGAAAGACAGACTGTGCAAAGGCTGCACTGCATCCCCACAGAGTAGAGTCTGTCTCCTTAAACACCTGCTCCGGACAGTCATATGAAGCTCTCTTATTCCATTTACAGGGGCTTTTTGTGGCATTTGTGAATTTCACCATACAAAAAGAGAGCAGAAGATAAGCACAAGAAGAAAAAAAATTAAAGGGAGAAATGACCCATTGTGCACAATACAGTGCTGTCTGGGAAAAGTGAAACCCTTCCAGCATTTTAGTGGTTGTAATTTTTGGTGCATATGTCAATGTGCATTACACCAGTCAGTGTGTATTACATGTGCTACTCTCTGCTCAATCCACAGAGGATTTGAGCTTATTACACCTCTCAAGCTCTGACCAGAAGACCACACAGGAAAATCGACACACCCACCTCAGAGACCTGAAGGTTACCGCCCAATGCTGAAGCAGCGCTGTTCTAATATAATACTTGATCATTCATTCCTCAGTCTGTTCAATAATTGGAATATATCAGTGCAAATGAAAGCTCTGTCCAGAATTTACAACTGCACTGAATGTTAATTATACTGTATCTTTACAGAAGACAGTATTCAGTATGATAATATACTCACACGCTCCTCACAGCCCATTCCAGTAGTAATTAATAATACCATTTACTAACTTGATAATAGCTCAGAGAAATGTTATAAATTCACACTAGAAGTTAATGGGTGGGAAGGGTCATTAAACAAGTATGTCAGAATAATTTATGAAACATGTTAAAAGTTCCCCTAGAGGTGGTGAGCCTCAGTTGCTACTACTGATCTGCTTATTAATACAAACAGCAGCAAAAAACTCTACGCTTACAAACTGTGCACACAGCTGTGAAAGGACAAGCTCAGACTATTGTTATCCAGTCCTCCCTGCACCTTGTTTTAAACTAAGATTATAATCCCTTTGGAGCAGGGACTGTATTTGATTATATGTAAATATATTTGTTATATAGTGCCTAGTGCAATGGGACGCTGACTTGGCTGGGATCTCTCAATTATTATTTATTTATTGTATGGTAGCAGCACCATTGTGCTAGGTGCTGTAAAAACACCCCAAAAAGCTGGTCCTTGCTCTGAAGTATAGTCTAAGTAAGTAAGTAAACCTCCCAACTGCAAATGCTACAGCACTAAAGCTACAGACCGAAGCCGAGATTATAGCTAAAGAATAGTTTCAGCAGATACTGACCTTGTCCATAAAGTCCATTTACAAAAAAAGACACAGATTTAAAAATATATATATATTTCCAAGTGGACAAGGAAAGTCTCTAATTTGCTAGGAACTGAATAGCAGCCCCACAAGAAGAAAAGATTACTTTTCAAGCACAGCTGCCAGAATGACTTGGCCGAAGAGCTATTGGCAAAGTCATAATAAGTGTCTACTTTACAGTGTCTTATAAAAGTAGCTTTGGAACATGAAACTTCAGCTATACAGATCTGCTCCGACAAAGTATTATCCTGGCTAAAGAGATGGAAAGGCTGAGTGAGTGAGCCCTGACCCCCTTGTGGGCAAAATTTATCCTGGACGGTGCAAGGGACTGCTTGAAAAATAGGGATTGGTTGAAAAATAGAAAATATTTTCCAGACACTTCCCCTAAGACTTAAGCCAGAGAACGCTGCAGATTACAGTCCTCCTAGTAATGGACCTGGCAGATAAATGACTACAGTACTGGGAGACTCTTTTCATTTGTATATGATGATCAATAATGTCTATTGTGAAACCAGAATGTCCAGAGGCACATTTTCAGTAGGAGCATAAGAAGGGTGCATAGTTAGTTTTAACTAACAACTAGCAGAACAGATAAGGCAGTTAAAACAGGTATCTTTTTGATGTAACTAGGTTCTTGAGTTTAGATGAAGCAGAGAAGATAGTGTCTAAAGTAAGATCAAGCTGGTAAGACAGCATTGGCTACTAAGACCAAGCAGTATGGGAGAATAAGAAAGTTTCTGAGCTTTATCGAGGTCTATGTGGCTGCTGCTGGTCTCATTCTGCCAGTCAAAAAACCTGACATAAACTCAGAAAAAAAAACGGTATACCGATTTGTCCAGGACTTACTTGCAGTAAATAAGGTTGTTCAAGCTAAACACAATGTGGTGCCTAACCCTCACACAATTCTGACTGCCATTCCAGCAGGTACTGCTTGTTATTAGGTAATAAACTTGTGTAATGCTTTTTTTAGTATTCCTCTAAATAAAAACAGCTGAAATATCTTTGCATTTACATAAACAAACCCAAAAACTGGAAAAGCAAAACAACTGACCTGAACTCGACTCCCGCAAGAATATGTTAAGTCCCCAACTATTTTTTCCTCTATCCTGACACGTAACTTAGCTGATGTCTGCCTACCTGGTGGGTCTACGTATCTCTTCTATGTAAATAACGTCCTGGTTTGTTCTCCGGATCAGGTAACATGTAAAACAAACACTATTTATTTGCTAAATTGCCCGGCAAACAAAAAACATAAAAAGAACAGGAGTACTTTTGGCACCTTAGAGACTAACAAATTTATTAGAGCATAAGCTTTCGTGGACTACAGCCCACTTCTTCGGATGCATATTTAGTCTCTAAGGTGCCACAAGTACTCCTGTTCTTTTTGCGGATACAGACTAACACGGTTGCTACTCCAAAAAACATAAAGTATCTCTTTCTAAGTTGCAGTTTGCCAAAGACAAAGTAACCTATCTTGGTCATGTATCAGGGGGTAGCCATGTTAGTCTGTATCTACAAAAACAACAAGGAGTCTGGTGGCACCTTAAAGACTAACAGATTTATTTGGGCATAAGTTTTGTGGGTAAAAACCTCACTTCTTCGGATGCATAGAGTGAAAGTTACAGATGCAGGCATTATATACTGACACATGGAGAGCAGAGAGCTACTTATCTTGGTCATGTGCTCACCCCTGGGTATCGAGCGTTATCCAGTACCCATATTCAGTCAATTCTTAACATTCCCTGACCAAAAACAAAACGTAAAATGCGGGGATTTCTAGGCCTTGCAGGATTTTGCCGTTCCTGGATTCCAGGCTTTAAAAAAATGGCAAAACCCCTCTTTAAACCGATGACCCATAATGCTAAGGAGCCCCTCCACTGGAACTCTGGGGCCTTCAAAGCCTTCCAGGAAATTAAAACAGACTTGGCCTCAGCCCCAGCCCTTAAACTCCCTGATTATTGCAAACCCTTTGTTCTCTATGTACATAAGCAACTTGGGGTGGCCTCTGGTGGCCTTACTCAGGCTTTTGGACCCAAAAAACAACCTGTAGCCTATTACTCCCACAAATTGGATGCTATGGCACAGGGCTTTCCTGGCTGTCTCCGAACAATAGTTGCTGCTGGTCTCCTGGTACCCCAAGCGGAAAAAATTACCTTGGGCCATCCACTGACCGTACAGACCCCTCATGCAGCCCAACAACTGTTAGTCCAAAAGGGTACGCAACATTTAACCTGTCAAAAATTAACGCATTTGGAAGTTTCTTTATTATCCAGGACCAATTTAAAAATTAAACAGTGCCATACCTTAAACCCTGCAACCCTTTTACCGTTCCCGGACTACAATCACAAGCCCTCACATAATTGTCTTCAGGTAGTGCAACATCAAAAAAAACCTCAAGTAAACCTTTCAAATGTGCCCATTCCAAATGATAAACTAAAACTGTACACTAATGGTTCTGCATGGGTCGTGGAGGGCCAACGGGTATCTGGGTTTGCAGTAACTACTCAGTTTAATGTATTACAGTCTGCTCCCCTGGGACCTTCCACCTCAGCCCAGGCGGCAGAATTAATAGCCCTCACCCGAGCATGTAAGTTGGCAGCAGGTCAGTCGGTGAACATATATACTGAATCAAAATATGCCTTTGGTGTTTGCCATGCCACAGGCCAACTGTGGGCAAAGCGCGGCTTTATTACCTCCAGTGGCACTAAGGTGGCACATGGGCCCCTGATCCTGAAATTATTGAAAGCCATACATCTGCCATCTGAGGTTGTCATCGTCCATGTTCGGGCCCATCAGAAGGGAAACGATCCCACCATCTGTGGGAATCGGCTGGCTGATTCAGCTTCAAAAGCAGCCTCCCTACAGCCATATGTTACCAACCAGATGGTACTCACATCCTCCACCCCACCAACTCCAGTCCCAGCCCCTTTTACTCCTGAGCCATTAAAGGTCAAGCGTTGAAAAAGCATGGGGGCACCAAAATGCAAGGGGGAAAGTGGCAACTGCCAGATGGAAAAAGAGTCTTGCCCCGAGCTGCTTTGCGGCCTGCCCTATTTAAACTACACCAGGAAACCCGTGGTGGCGCAGAGGCCATAGCAGCTACTGTAAATAATCTTTAGTATGCTCCTAAAGTATTCCAGGAAGCCAAACAAGTCCTTGCTACTTGTGACATCTGTGCAAAATTCAATCCAAGGGGAGAACCTAAAGGCCCCTCCAAGCAGTTGTCTGTGAACAGCCCAAGGGAAATGAGATCCCAAATTGTGTATCTGGTAAAGGAGAATGTGTCTCCGGCTCCTTTTTGTCTGTGGAGCAGACAGCAGGTGCCTTTCAGCCTGTGATGGTTGAGAATAGTGCAATTGTCTCAGTGGTGGTTCTGGATTCAACTAAAGCCCAGGAAGTGAATGGTCGTGAGTTTGTGTCTGCTAGGAAGAATGGCACTGCATCCGGTTAGTGTCTTAGCAAAATCCCAGAGACCAGACAATTCTGGTTCTTGTATTTTGCCTATTGCTAATGTGTGGTTGAAAAAGGATATAGCAACCCGGTCTAATCAGGATGATATGCTAGCCAGGGCACAGGGAGAGCATAAAGGTGATTTGATGGTGTTACCTACTAACAGTTTGGAAACTTATAGCAAGAAGGAAAAGATTCCTGAACTTGTGTGTGGCAAAGGAAAGGAGAATGCTTCTGACCTTTTATCTAGTAAGTCTATGGGTTTGCCTGAAAGGGGATTGTGTAGAAATCTGCCTGATTGGCCAAAGGTGATCATGGATGTGAGTAAGACCCAGAAAGAGTCTGTTGTGGCTCAGGGAAGTGTTCCTTTAAAGCAAGCCCTAGGTGAAGAGGGTAAGGGCAAAATTTCTGAGACGAATGAATTGTTGCTTAGAGAAGCTCCTAGGGAAAAGAATCCTCATGGTAATCAGTTTGCTGCAACTGAAGGGTGTAAAAGTGATTTAATCAAGGAAGTTTCAGTTCCTAACAGCCAGAAATTTTCTGTTGTGAATGGATCCACTGACTTTCCTTTTGAAAGATCCAATGTGAATAGCTTTGAAAAGGTCTCAAATGAAGTAAAAGCTGTTAAGAAAGTTAAGCAGCCCTATAACCAAGTGGCTGTGTTTGGCCAGCTTGTTGGAAAGACAATGGTGTTGAAACAGAAATGTCTCCATGCTGATTCTTTGAGAGAGCAATCTGTTCTTCAGGGTCTGAGGACAGATTTGGTTACTGGTGTTTCAAAGCAGAACAGTTTCATGGCTGAATGCTTGAGGATGCAGGGGAGAGCAAGCAAACTCTCACCCTCAGACTCTTTGACTTTGTGTGGTATCTCTGTAAGACAAAGCCCAGCCTTGGAATTGGTAGCAGCTAAAAATCTAAAAGCTAGTGTCTGTGTTAATGCAAATTACCTGACTAACTGGGAGAAGAAAGACTTGCTAATAGCTGTTAGCACAAAGAACCCACCTCATCAGTCAGTAAATTCCATTAAGCAAGAGAAATCAGGGTTTGATCCTTCAGGACAAGGAAAAAAGAAGAAAACTTAATTTTGCAAAGGGAAACCACAGGGTAACCCTAAAAGGTCCAAACCCCAATGGTATTGAGCCAAAGGTGTGGCATGACAAAAATAATTGTAAATGGACCCTTGCAATGAATTTATTTCTCATGGTGATTTTTGTAACTAATGTGTTGCTAATGCCAAGAACTTTAAAAATGTACAAGGTGCCTAATCTTTTGGAAAATCCCTTAAACATGTTGAAAGTAATACATAAGAACACACCTTATGTTAAAAGGCCTTGTAATGCTAATGTTGCACTGTCAATGCCTGTAAACAGTATTAGAACTTTTCACAGGAAAAAAGACATTCCAAACCTAATATGCTGTATAAAAAGGGAAACTGAGGCACACTACCATATTGTTTTCATGGCTAAATGCCAAGGTTCCTACATTGTGAACAACATTAATATCTACGTTAATTTAATGTCAATAGGGTTCCAAACATTTGCCAGAGCTTGTATAGATAAAGTAGCTATTTTCTTTAGCTCTTGGCAAAATCACGAGACATACAGGAACCATGCTGCAAGAGCAAATCCAATCCACTATTCTTCTAACCAAGTTTAACCTTAAATTTGTAAAGAAATTCAATCGTGTTATTGAATATGAGTTTGGTAAAACATTTCATGTCATCTCTTCCTGCATCAATTTTGCGTTGGGGGTGTGATCTTATGAGTGTAATATAATATCTCATTGAAAAGTAACAGGGCCAAAAAGAGTTAATTAACTCACAGACTGACCTAACCCCTGGCCAAACTTTAGAGACTGGTTAGGAAGATATGTAAATGAATAGAGCTTTGAAATGCAAGTCTGCATTGTTAGAGGTAGAAGGGTAGATGTTTGCTCAGGTCATGTGATATAAGCAAACAAGTCTTGTCTATTAGTATAGCTTTGATTCAAAGATCAAAAAAGGAGTATCAGTATTTAGGAAGACACTTGAGGGAAATAGTATTATTGTCTCTATGTCTCTTTGAAGGTTGTGGTAACTTGTATCTGAACTGTCTAATGAATAAATTATCCAGTGCTAATTGCCATGACGTTTAGAAGAAGGAAAGGTAAGCCTATTGTTTGCTCAGCCCAAAAGGCTGCTGGAAATGTATAAAAACCTTGGGACATGATCCTTCTGCATCTCAGATCTGCTTTGGGTTTCAAGTGGGGAAACCTTAAGCCACAAAGATTAAGATTCCCAGTCACTGACTGGAGTCACCCTGAATATGGACATTGGACTATAACCTATGAACTATTTCTAAAAGGACTTTTGTCAACTACAAGCTCACCTCTGCTATGTATCTGAACCTCAAGAATTAAATTCAAGTCTGTATGTATATTGATCTTTTAACCAACTCCCTCTTTTCTTTTTTAATAAATTTTAGCTTAGTTAATAAGAATTGGCTATAAGCGTGTATTTTCGGTAAGATCTAAGTTATAATTAAACCTGGGTATGTGGCTGACCCTTTGGGGTTGAAAGAACCTTTTCTTTTATATAAGATAAGATTTTCAGAAATCATCATCATATCTGACGTGTGTGTCTGGACGCAGGCCTGAGGCTGGGTACTTTAAGGGAACTGCGTTGTTTGGGCTTCTGAGTAATCGGTGAGGAACTATAGAAGCTGTTCTGTGCTGGTTTGGTAAATCTAAGTGTTGAAATAACCACCAGGTTCTGGGGTTTGTCTGTCCTGTTTTGTTTGCAGTTCACCCTAACTGAGTAACCTCAGCTGGCTCCCACGGGCAGCACCGTCACACCCTTCTTACCTGGTGTTTTATCTTACCTCACCAATGAGCCTCTTGTTTCCAGTGTCACCACTTGCAGAGTAAGACACTTCTCAGTGTGAGTCAGAGTGGCAGAATCTGGCCCCGAACCAGTGGGGAGCATAAGACCCTGAATTAGAAGCTCCAGTTTTGGTCCACAGCAAGCAAGAAAAGATTCCTGAGCAATTCTAAGCTCTCAGCTCTTGAGCTAAACACACTTCATGCCACTTGCTATTACAGCTGGCTGCAGAGAAATATTGTGGTAGCAATTCTTTCACATCTCCACAGTAGGGAGGTTAGCCAAGCTGAACAAAACCGAGAGAAGTTTCTTTTTAGTATTTTCAGTCTAGAAACACGGAAAGAGATGGGAAGGACAGAGGCTCACCATTCACTGCTTCCCCTGTCATCCTAGGAGATTATTGTGGATCATCTCAGCTCCAGCAAATCACTTAAGCAAATGCTTAGCCTTGTGCCAGGACTGCATAAGTGTATTGTTAAACTGGGGTCTGAGTGCTTCCTAGAAGGATGAAAACCACTGTATCCTTCCCTGCTGATGCACACGCCTTTGGGGGACAGCAGTGAGGAGAGAGACCCTTCTCAGACTAGATTTGGAGTGTATGAACTTCAACTGCCAACTCTGGTTCCTTGAGCCTTTCTAACCCTTGAGCCTTCAGGCACATATCGTATTTCCCAGCTGATGATAATCTAACCTTTTCCTCTGCATCTCAGAGTTTCATGCAAAATAAATGGTGTCAAAATGAATACCTCCTGTTTGAACAATGCAATGCTGGTTTGCTGCTGCCCCCAATTAGGTGTGCCTCTCAGGACATTTGCCAGGTGCATCCAAGTAGATTGTGCAGGTGTCGCAAATCCAAAAAGGGAAGAAGAGGTAAAAGGAAAGAACTGAGACAAGCCAATGGGTGATATGTGTCCCATATTTTTAGCAAACTGAGAAAAAATTGACTACCTAATTTAAAGTAGCCGTAAGCATTATTAGTATTTGTGGCCAATAACTTCACAGAGGAACACTCTAGGTAGTATTATTCAACTACCGTGGTGACAATTACAGGGGTCATATTTTCACACAGATGAACTGTTCTCGAACTACCTCTTCAACGTGCTGTCATAGAAATGACTTCATCCTCATGACGGCCGTCTCTTTCCACCTCTTGTTTTTCTCCACAATCTCTAACCATTAATGTTTAATGTCCTCTGACAGCATCCCAGGGCAGATTTTGTTCCTCACTCCAGTCCATTTACAGGAACTTTCCTTATCATGACTCCAGAGCCATAGAGTGACAAAATATTCATCGCTATTTTTCAACAGCAGTTATTGTACTGCAAGGAGGTAGCTCATCCTCAGATTGGCAGGTGAACATCCCTATGGTGAGTGACCCCAAGACTATCTGCCTAGAGCACACGCTGGAACTGGCAGCACTGGGCATAGATCAACTGCCCCTCTCAGATTCATAGATTCCAAGGCCATTGTGAACATCTAATCTAATTCCAGCTTCGGCCAAATGACTTGTGGTTAAATTACAGTATATATTGCTAAAAGACATCTAATCTTGAGGTAAAGAGTTCAAGTGACTGAGGATACGCCTCAATCTTAGATAAGCTATTCCAGTGTATAATTTCCTTCACTGCTAAAAATTTGCAACTCTTTGGATTTTTCTATTGTCAACTTCCAGCCACTGGATTTTGTTATGTTATTGTCTGATGAACTAAAGAGCCCTCTCACCTCAGATGTCACAGCATCAGGAATATCAACAGTTCAGCGGGGTAAGGCCTGTCCTCCCCCCCACTCACGCAGGTTGCTTCTGGAAGAATACTATGGATTATGAATTATGGCTGGGGAGACTAAAATAAATCATTATTAAAGCACAGCAGGCTGTGAGTCCTTTGCAAAAGAAGAAGAAGCCGGAGGTGGCTAATGTGGCTCACTGCCACAGATTTAGGTAGTTCTGTGCTGAAAATTAGGTATGAACTTGTTATCTAATGGACAAAGGTCAGTGCAGTTTTACACAGCAGACACAAGGGCCTCTACGCTGCTCTGGGGTGACTGCACTTGGAATAATGCATCAGTTCAATTCTCATCCTTACCCGAGAGCTATTGATAAACTGGGCAGAGCTTAGAGAAGAGCAGAGGGCTGAAGGGGTTGATTTATGAGGAAAGAGTCAAGGAGCTAACTATTGTAAATGGGTTAAATGATGACAAGGGGGAACATGATAACTGCCTATAATATGTGATGGGTGTAATCACCAAGGAGGAAGAGGGGTTATTTTGGATCTTTCAGAGCGGTATGCACAAGAAATAATTCGAGCTGGGAGGAGAACAGAAGTTCCATTTTGCAAAGGGCCTTGAGATTTTTGAAAACAAAATTCTATTACAATTGAGAATGAAACCCCAACGTTTTGAAATTCTCCATGATTCCAACTTTGTTTTAGATTATATTATAATACACAATACAATACAAAATAAGTTGTTTCAAAAGGAAAAACTGAAACTTTTCATTTAAAAAAAAGTTGAAATGGGACATTTTGACATTGTCAGAACTCTCTCCCTCCCTGCCTCTCCCCCCCACCCCCACATTTTTTCTCCAAAACAAAGTGATGGAAAAATTGACATGATTTCATTAAGTATTTCTATTTCAACCACACTTCATTTTACAATGGAAAACTGTTCTCTTTAAGATATTTTGCCAGCTCTAGAAACAATAGAAAGTAAGAAAGAAACATTAGTTGAATGTCACAGTTTCTGACAGAGTGATGTATTAATAGTCTGGAATGGCCTCCCAAGAGGAATAGATGACAGTCCCATATTTCAGAACATATAGTTAGGCCATGTTTACACTTAGAATGGACAAGATACTAGACCACAAACCATGTGGCCTTGGCAGGGAGGTGGACTGCATACCCTAACATAGGGGTCGGCAACCTACGGCACGCGTTCCAAACACGGCACGCAAGCCGATTTTGAGTGGCATGCTGCTGAGGTCCCGGCCCCCAGTCCCACTCAGCCCCCCCCCCGCCCACTGCTCTCCCCTGCAGGGGCAGGAGGCAGAAGCTTGGTCCTGCGGCAGCCAAGCTTTCCCCCTCCCCCACTTCTTCCCCCAGCATGGTGCTTTCCTGCCCCTCCCCCTCCCTCTTCCTGTGCTGATCAGCTGATCGCCCTTGCGAGGGGGAGGGAGAGGAGTGGCAGTGTGCTCCCTGCTCCGTAGAGGAGACAGAGAAGAGGTAGGGACGGGGTCTTGGGGAAGGGGGTGGAACAGGGCATATCCCTTCCAGCCCCCTGTCATGAGCCACTCAGGGCCAGGGGCTGGGAGCACCCCCACAATCCGAACACCCCAGCCCTCTGCCCTGACCCCTGAACTCCCCACACTCCCACTGCCCTGAACCCCCCCCACACCCAGCCTTCTGTGCTGCACCTCCACACACCCCCTTCCCTCTGCCCTGACCCCTGAACCCCCCACACACACCCAGACTTCTGCCCTGCACCCCCACACACCCCAGCCCTCTGCCCTGACCCTGTATGTTTTGTTTTTGTATGCACACCTGCACATCCACTAATGTTATATATGCCATCATGTGCCAGCAATGCCCCTCTGCCATGTACATTGGCCAAACCAGACAGTCCCGCCGCAAAAGAATAAATGAACACAAATTGGACATCAGGAATGGTAACATACAAAAGCCAGTAAGTGAACACTTCAATCTCCCTGGTCATTCTATTACAGATTTAAAAGTCACTATTATTGAACAAAAAAACTTCAGAAACAGACTTCAAAGAGAAACAGCAGAACTAAAATTCCTTTGCAAATTTAACACCATTAATCTGGGCTTGAATAGGGACTGGGAGTGGCTGGCTCATTACAGAAGCAGCTTTTCCTCTCCTGGAACTGACACCTCCTCAGCTATTATTGGGAGTAGACTACATCCACCCTGATTGAATTGGCCCTGTCAACACTGGTTCTCCACTTGCAAAGTAACTCCCTTCTCTCCATGTGTCAGTATATAATGCCTGCATCTGTAACTTTCACTCCATGCATCTGAAGAAGTGAGGTTTCTACCCATGAAAGCTTATGTCCAAATAAATCTGTTAGGCCTTGGCTACACTGGTGCTGTACAGCGCTGCAACTTGCTGCGCTCAGGGGTGTGAAAACGCTCCCCCACCCGTGCGCAGCGCTGTAAAGCGCCAGTGTAATCAGCACCTGCAGTGCTGCACGCTCACTCGCAGCACTGCAAGCTATACCCCTCGGGGAGGTGGAGTACTTACAGCGCTGCGAGAGCCGCAGCAGCACTGGAAAGTCCTGAGTGTAGCCAAGTCCTTAGTCTTTAAGGTGCCACCAGACTCCTTGTTGTTTTTGTAGATACAGACTAACACGGTTACCCCCTGATACTTAAAAACATTCCTGAGGCCTGATTCTCCCATCACACTGGGTTTTACAATGTTGACTTTAACGGAGTTACTTGTGATTTACATCAGTTTAGGGGAATTAGGCCCAGGGTCTTTCAGATAAAAATAACAACATGTTTTCATTACACAGTGATGACAACATCTATGAGAGTCCCTTTAAGATGGAGCTTAGTGCCTCCAAGGGAAGCACTGAAGCACTTATCTCAGGTTTCTATAGTACCATTGGCAATGACGTATTACATCTATTTTAACTAAATACCAAAGCAAAATTTTGCAACGCTGCCCAAAGGCATTATATCACATGAGAAAAAATAAATTATGCATATTTAAATGTAAAGAGTTCTTAGAGCCCACATTATAAAAGAGACATGTTCAAGTACTACGTTAGGTTCCCTACTTTCAAAATAAAGGATGTCAAATGATTATAAGTCATTACAGTCATTCAGTCCTATGCTAAATGTAGAGATGACACTGTTAGAAAAACAATCTCATTCAACATTTACTAGCTCTGAATCACATTTGCAGTAGAATAAAGGAAACAGTCCCTTAGGTAGAATTAAATGTGAAAATGAATCCTAATAGTTTAGCACAGTCCATATTGATTTTGTCTCAGATCTCTTTCATGTTGCAGGAATCAAATGGAAATCTATGCAGTGTCCTTGTTCCCATGATTGCCAGAATACAGGTTGCCTTAGAGATATGATGTCACATTTGTAAAAGTGGAATATAGATATTTCAGCCACATTACTCTTGATAGATCAAGCCTCTGAAATTCTTCTTGGGGTCTCTTTTGAATGGATTACAGTGAGAGAACTCACGCAAATAGATTCAGCAAAATATCTGTAACACGCGATACTACTGTAAATTAAACATTTTGTAATGAAAGATCACTTTAAAGGCTAACTCTCTATTCTTCTCAGAGTGGCATTAGGAAATACATAATTATGCTTTCTAGCAGCACCAAGAAATGTATATTGCATATTAAAGGGAAAGCAAGCAAGTGAAACCTTTTAGTGTCACAAAAATGTGCAGTACTGTATAATAATTTATAAATCCTGAGTACATTTGATACACATGCCTAAAATTATTCTTAAATTAAATACTTCAAATGAATGCCGAAATTATTCACTCATTGGAAAACTCTGGTAAATGTCTGCTGGAAATGGAAAGTACAAGAAGTCAGTTAAACTGTATTACATTTGGGTTGCCAGGATTCTTTGGAGGCAGGTGTCCCTTCCAGCAAAGCAAGACATTATTTTTCCTGTCACATGTAGAATGTAGCAAGCCCATCAATGTAGCGTACTCTTACGTTGTCACACAAGAGACCAGGGCCGCCCAGAGGGAGGGGCAAGTGGGGCAATTTGAACTAGGACCCAGGCCCTGCAGGGGCCTCCACGAGTATGTCGGAGGCTCCCCCGGCCTCTGTCTTCCCCCATCCCACCGCGTCTCAGCTGATAAGTGGGCGGGGCTGTGAGCGGCGGCCAAGCGGCGGGAACTCAGGCCCCGCTGGAGATACTACGCTGCTGCAGCGCTGTCCGGGGCCACTCCTGGACGTGGCGCGCTGAGGCTCCGGGACAGGGGGTAAAGCGGCATGGTAAGGGATCAGGGCTAGGCACCCCCCCCCGACCCCATCCTCCCCAGAGCCCTGACCCCCAGCTCCGAGCCCAGCCCCTCTGGGCCGGACACCCCCCCGACCCCATCCTGCCCAAAGCCCTGACCCACAGCTCTGAGCCCAGCCCCTCTGAGCAGGGCACCCCCCCGACCCCATCCCCCTCACAGCCCTGACCCCCAGCTCCGAGCCCAGCCCCTCTGAGCCGGGCACCCCCCTGACCCCATCCCCCTAACAGCCCTGACTCCCAGTTCGGAGCCCAGCCCCTCTGAGCTGGGCATCCCCCTGACCCCATCCCCCCACAGCCCTGACCCCCAGCTCTGAGCCCAGCCCTTCTGAGCCAGGCACCCCCCGACCCCATCTCCCCACAGCCCTGAGCCCAGCCCCTGTGAGCCGGGCACCCCCCAACCCAGAGCCCAGCTCCCCACCCAGCCCTGGGCAACAGCAGCACCACCCCCAGGCAGCGACAGCCCATTGGCACCAACCATCACCATCACCCAGCAACAGCCCATTATGTAATTGCAAATGTATACATACCATTAAAGCATTTAAATAATGTATTTAGTGTATTTTCAAATTATTAAAAATTATTTTTTGAATGTATTTCACTAGTTACTTTTTACATTTCCAAATACATGTTACTATAGTATGGCAACTTTTTTTTATGGAAAGGGCCCCCGAAATTGCTTTGCCCCAGGCCCCCAGAATCCTATGGGTGGCCCTGCAAGAGACCCAAGTTCATGAAGGACTATGGGACTCAAAGGACAAAATCAGGGCACACATGATTCTAACGCACGCAGCCTCAGGATAAGTGAATGCAGTTCATCTCTCTCATTGCACTACTCAACAGCAACTGATCCATGAAGTGAAATGAGGACAGCATGGACTGAATCTAGGAATGTTGACTTGTTTGCTATATAGGCTGATAAAGTGGGACCATTGTGAAACCATCATATGGGGTATGGCTTGGTGGACCCTTACAAAGATCCTGTGCTCAGGAGGTAGGCTCCATGCTGGCACTGTGCTATTTTAGAGGGGACTGCTGGGGCTATGTTTGAGAGAGCACAAATAGCTCCACACATGGTTCCTGTCTAAAAACTGCTGCATAGAAAGACAGACTGTGCAAAGGCTGCACTGCATCCCCACAGGGTAGAGTCTGTCTCCTTAAACACCTGCTCCGGACAGTCATATGAAGCTCTCTTATTCCATTTACAGGGGCTTTTTGTGGCATTTGTGAATTTCACCATACAAAAAGAGAGCAGAAGATAAGCACAAGAAGAAAAAAAATTAAAGGGAGAAAAGACTCATTGTACGAAATACAGTGCTGTCTGGGAAAGGTGAAACCCTTCCGGTATGTTAGTAGTTGTAATTTTTGATGCATATGTCAGTGTGTGTTACACCAGTCAGCGTGTATTACATGTGCTACTCTCTGCTCAATCCACAGAGGACTGCAGCCTATTACAGCTCTCAAGCTCTGACCAGAAGACCACACAGGAAAATCGACACACCCACCTCAGAGACCTGAAGGTTACCGCCCAATGCTGAAGCAGCGCTGTTCTAATATAATACTTGATCATTCATTCCTCAGTCTGTTCAATAATTGGAATATATCAGTGCAAATGAAAGCTCTGTCCAGAATTTACAACTGCACTGAATGTTAATTATACTGTATCTTTACAGAATACAATATTCAGTATGATAATATACTCACATTCTCCTCACAGCCCATCCCAGTAATAATTAATAATACCATTTACTAACTTGATAATAGCTCAGAGAAATGTTATAAATTCACACTAGAAGTTAATGGGTGGGAAGGGTCATTAAACAAGTATGTCAGAATAATTTATGAAACATGTTAAAAGTTCCCCTAGAGTTGGTGAGCCTCGGCTGCTACTACTGATCTGCTTATTAATACAAACAGCAGCAAAAAACTCTACGCTTACAAACTGTGCACACAGCTGTGAAAGGACATGCTCAGACTATTGTTATCCAGTCCTCCCTGCACTTTTTATGTCTTGTTTTAAACTAAGATTATAATCCCTTTGTAGCAGGGATTGTATTTGATTATATATAAATAAATTTGTTATATAGCGCCTAGTGCAATGGGACGCTGACTTGGCTGGGATCTCTCAATTATTATTTATTTATTGTATGGTGGCAGCACCATTGTGCTAGGTGCTGTACAAACATGCAAAAAACCTGGTCCCTGCTCTGAAGTATAGTCTAAGTAATGTAGTGTAACAGAACTAATGAACAACGATGGTAACAATGGCTTGTGAGGCTCAGTGGGAGCAAATTTTCAGTGGAACTGCTCATTTTGCACTTGTTCTGTGACTTGGATAACTTTCTTACTTATAAATTGTAATTTTTCCAACAGACAACATAAGTCTCTAACGTCACACTTGAACAGGCATGAGTGACCTGGTGGAACTACATAATGATCTTAAACCTTCACTCACATCCCAACTGCAAATGCTACAGCACTAAAGCTACAGCCAGAAGAAGTGAGGTTTTTACTCACGAAAGCTTATGCCCAAATAAATCCGTTAGTCTTTAAGGTGCCACCAGACTCCTTGTTGTTTTAGCCAGAAGCTGAGATTATAGCTATAGTTTCAGCAGATACTGACCTTGTCCATAAAGTCCATTTACAAAGAAGACACAGATTAAAAAAAAAAATCTATTTCCAAGTGGACAAGGAAAGTCTCTAATTTGCTAGGAACTGAATAGCAGCTCCACAAGAAGAACAGATTACTTTTCAAGCACAGATGCCAGAATGACTTGGCCGAAGAGCTATTGGCAAAGTCATAATAAGTGTCTACTTTACAGTGTCTTATAAAAGTAGCTTTGGAACACCAAACTGCAGCTACACAGATCTGCTCCGACAAAGCATTATCCTGGCTAAAGAAATGGAAAGGCTGAGTGAGTGAGGCCTGACCCCCTAGGGGGCAATATTTATCCTGGACTGTGCAAGGGACTGCTTGAAAATAGAGGTTGGTTGAAAAATAGAAAATATTTTCCAGACACTTCCCCCAAGACTTAAGCCAAAGAACTCTGCAGTCCTCCTAGTAATGGACCTGGCAGATAAATGCCTACAGTACTGGGAGACTCTTTTCATTCGTATATGATGATCAATAATGTCTATTGTGAAACCAGAATGTCCAGAGGCACATTTTCAGTAGGAGCACAAGCAGGGCCAGTGCAAGGATATTTTGCACCCTAGGCAAAACTTCCACCTTGCGCCCCCCCCCCCCCCCCCATCAGTTCATTGATGGGCAAATCCCAACGAGCCTTTATAGACCCCAGGGGCCAGCCGTGCCCAGGGGCTGCTCCCCACCCCCTGAACTCCCCTGAAGGGTGCACAGCTCCCTCCCCCCGTAAACCCTCCCCACCCCACCCCGGTGGCCCCCGCCCCAAGTCCACTCACTGGCTTTGCCGGGCCTGGGCCGCTGCAGCAGCTTGGCAGGGAGGAGCCGCCTTCTGGAGGCGCCGGAGAGCCAGAGGGTCCCGCTTGCGGTGGGGGCGAGCCCCAGCCATGGAGGAGTCAGCGCGGCACAGGGGGGCAGCAGCCCTGCAAAGGCGGCAGCGGTGTCGCTAGTGGGGAGAAGCTGCACCCCCTGCATGTTCTGTCCAGGCTGCGCCCCGGCGCTGCTCCTCCTGGGGGCTCCTGCAGCAGATGCATGCGGGCAGAGGTTCCCGTGTGCCACCCTGCTCCCCCCTCACCATGCTCGGGCTCTGCGGCTCCCGAGAGCGTGAGCTGCCGCTGCCCCGACGGCAGCTCACATGTCCGGGAGCCGCAGAGCCCGAGCGTGGTGAGGGAGGAGCTGGCAGGCACACGGAGGCCTCTGCCCGCATGCATCTGCAGCAGCCTTTGCAGGGTTCCTGCCCCCCTGCACTGCGCCGGCTCCTCCATGACTGGGGCTCGCCCCCACCGCAAGCGGGAGCCTCTGGCTCTCCGGTGCCTCCGGAAGGCAGCTCCTCCCTGCCGAGTCAGGGAACCGCTTTTTGGCGCCCCCAGGACTGTCCTTAGGATTTATGGGGCCCTATGCAGTATTATTAAACTGGTGCCCCTTTGCCCGTCGGCAGCCTGACCTTGCAGCCCAGCAGGGGCGGACGGACAAAGCAGAAAGAATAACAAGATGCCCGGCCCGCCTCGTGGTGGCAGAGAGTCACAGTTCCCCACAGAGACCCCGGTACCCTCTCCCTCACGCAGAACGGACATGCAGAAGGTACCTAATTAAAAGCACTAAACTTGGGAATAAAAAATGTCAGTCACAGGTTTTTTGATATGCCCTGAAGTTTGTCAGACATTTATTTGCAAAAACTTTGTAAGGGTGAGTTAGCTGTCTTGCTGAATACAACATTAAATATTATGAAATACATGATGCAGCTCTTCTCTGTTTTACATTTTCTTAATCAGTATTTCTAAGCTGATTTTATATTTTAAATGTACTCTTAAGCCTAGTAATCATTCCAGATTACTACATATTTAACTCACTGAAACAGACATTATTTTAAATTAATCAGTCACAGAGGTTTAGTGCATTCATAACAATGTTCATTGCTTTTAGAAACAGGGAACACTAATTTACTGTGTGTGATCTCCATAATAATACAGGTTTATGAAATTTCACCAAATATTTACAAAATATGTTTCCAAAGATTTTAGGCATAACAAAGGATTTTATATCTTGCTACGGTACTGATTTTGCTGGAGGGTTCTCTTAAAATTAGTTCATCAGATAGTCAGAGGTAAAGAAAGGGAAACTCTTTGTCCAGCTGTCTGGAAGCAAAGGGCTGTTGTCCCTTTAAGCCAAGGGCTCTCTTCAATTGGGGGAGGTTGGGAAGGGAGATATGGATGGACAGAAAGGACAGGAAGACTTAGGAAGTAAGGTTTTTTTTTTTTTTTTTACTATAGTAATTAAAATATGTATTTTAGATAAGGGTGGTCTTTTGAAGAATTTATTTAAAAAAACATATGTCTGAAGATCCAAGCATTTAAGGCTAAAGATGATTGTGCAAGGATTTTTTAGAGATGTTATTTTGTAAGCTTAACCAACTCACTAATGAAATATTTTTAAAGCAAATTTTAAACTAAGGTCCTGTAGCCTGACGTGTCATGAGTAAATATTACAGTAATGCACAACCGTTTTTGTCAGTACATTCAGGCCTTGGCTACACTCGCGGATTCACAGGGCTGCCGCGGCAGCGCTGTGAAGCGCGAGTGTAGTTGCGCCGCCAGCGCTGCGCTGCAAGTACTCCACCTCTCCGAGGGGAATAGCTTGCAGAGCTGCGAGTGAGCATGCAGCGCTGCAGGTGCTGATTACACTGGTGCTTTACAGCGCTGCGCTCGGGGGGGGGGGTGTTTTTTCACACCCCTGAGCGCAGCAAGTGCAGCGCTGTGAATTGCCAGTGTAGCCAAGGCCTCAGAAACTAACAGTATATACCTGGGGGTGGGCAAATGCCTGTTAAATGACTTCATTACCCCTTGAATGGCTCTTTAACAGTTTCAGTGTTGTGCTAATAGGTCTGGCAGGCTGGAGGCTTTTTCTCTTTTAAATACTAGATCCCCCTCCCAGGAAGACTCAGAGCCTGGCTGCAAGAAGGGTCAGAACAGGGATAGGAAATCAGGCGGGTGGACACTAAGACTCAGTGATGCCCCAAATGTTCAGGTGCCCTACCCAGCTGCCTATGCCTAGGACAGCCCTGGGCGCCCCCAACCACTTGGTGCCCTAGGCAACCACCTAGTTCACCTAGTGGTTGCACCAGCCCTGAGCATAAGAAGGGTGCATAGTTAGATTTTACTAGCAGAACAGATAATGGGGTTAAAACAGGTTTCCTTCTGATGTAACTAGGTTCTTGAGTTTAGATCAAGCAGAGAAGATAGTGTCTAGAGTAATCTCAAGCTGGTAAGAAACATTGACTACTAAGACCAAGCAGTGTGGGAGAATAAGAAAGTTTCTGAGCTTTATTGTGGTCTACCTAGCCACATCCCACCCGAACAACAGAACTATGCTCTATGTTTACTAGAGCTATGGTTGCAGATTTTATCTACCTCAGGGACTGCTGCCGAAAGCAGTTGGTGATTTAATATAATAGAGACCCATCCACGCCAGGTCACACTGCCATATCACAAGAGCATGGGTGGCAGGTTTGTAGAAACTTTGGTGGTGCCCAGAACCCGCCCCCCCCAACTCCGCCCACCAGAAACTCCGCCCCCCCCAACTGCCTAAGGCTCTGGGAGGGGGGTTGGGTGGGGGGAAGAAGTCTGGGGTGCAGGTCCTAGGCTGGGGATTAGGGTGCAGGAGGGGTGCAGGGTGAAGGCTCTGGGATGGAGTTTGGGTGCTGGGTGCAGGCTCTGGGCTGGGGCAGAGGGTGGGTGTGCAGGAGGGGGTGAGGGGTGCAGGCTCTGGGATGGAGTTTGGGGTGGAGGCGGTGCAAAGGGCGGGGGTGCAGGCTTTGGGATAGAGTTTGAGGGCAGGAGGCGGTTTGTGGGAAGAGGGAGGGGGTGCATGCTCTGGGAGGGAGTTTGGGGATAGGAGGGGGTGCAGGGGTGAGGGCTATGGGGCTGAGGATGAGGGGTTCATGATGCAGGAGGGGGCTCAGGGCTGGAGCAAAGGATTAGGGTGTAGGGGGATGAGGGGTTTGGGGCATTGGAGAGGCTCAGGGCTAGGGCAGAAGGGCAGGGTAAGGGCAGCCTGCCTTGCCATTAGTGGTTGTGGGGCACTAGGACCCTGGGGCAGCAGACAGCAGTTGCTGCCAGGAACAGGGCTCCGCCTAGGAATGTGCTACTCCGGCAGCACAAGCAGGCATGGGAGAGGTGCATGCTGCTTTCTTTTGGGCAGGGACGCGGGGCGGTAGGGAGAGACCCGCGGGGGGAGGGGGGAGGCCGGGACCCGCTCCAGGCAGCGATACGGTGGGGCAGGGGGGGAGAGCCGCGGGGGCCGGGGCCCACTCCAGGCAGGGCTGGGGGAGAGACCCAGCTCCAAATATTGCTGGAGCTTGGGCACCACAAAAGAATATAGCCCGCCGCCTATGCACAAGAGGAGTTCTCACTTGACCTTCTCCAGCTTTGAACCTCGCTTGAACTGTAAAGGCCTAACTGGGGAAAGAAAGTTAACGGAGATTTTAGATGAATGTATGGAAGCTCGGGATTCCTGCTGGTCAAACTGTATGAGATATAGTGAGACCAAGATGCTGAGAGGAGCCATCAAGCTTACTTTGAATTGTATAAATTTGCAATTTCACTGATTGTTCAGACCTTGTTCACTAAGAAAGGACTTGGTGTCCAGTGAAGATAGCTTAGGAACATTAGTCAGCTTAAATTAAAATCCACTGGGAAAAAATAAACAGAAACGAAATCATGAAACTTTGGTTATGTATTTCAAATGATCCCTTTGCAACTTTCATAATGAGCTTAAACATTTCAGACCACCCAGCATACAAGCGGGGGAAGCTGAGAGCCAAGAAATATACAAAATAGAAAAGAAACATCCCCTCTCCAATATGTCCCTCTCCTCTGATTCTGTGTCTCTTAAAATGGCATGCCCACAGCTAGAGCTTGCACTCCTTTTTACTGACTTCTTGGTGCCTGCCAGCTGTCCGATTACTAAGTAGAACGAAGTTCTTGGCTGCTTAGTGCATTGGGAAATCAGTGTGAGCAGAAAGTGTGGAGGAGTGGGCACATAGAGAGGAAAGAAGGATTTGAAAATATCTCCCCATTGTGTAGATACCGGGGGCTTCAGTGCAGAAGCCCAGCTTCATGAAGTTGGTAGGAACATGACCCGGGACGGAGAGGAGTCGAGGAAATAGCAGCTCTGCACAGCATGCTCTGCTTTCAGGGCAGCACAATCGATGTTGCAGCTTGCACTGAATGTTACTGCTGCTCTGAGAGAAGCAGTAACTCTCTTCAGGGCTTTCCCACACTACAGAGGTCTGGGAATAGGGGAGGTAGAAAATGGAAGTCAGACAATGGAGCCATGTTGCTGGTATAATTCAGAAAGGTTTGGGGGTGTTGTGCACAGATATTCTAGTTCCCACAGATCTCCACTTTCCATGAGAACTTCCCCATGCAACCTTGTCTCTGGCTCTTTCATCCGGCTGCTGGTCTCGCCTCCCACAGGGGAACAAGGCATCCCCACAGGTACAAATCCCTATGATGAGTCCACTTCTTCCTCAGAACTTATCAGGTGAAGGAAAGAGGAGAGGCCTACTATCAGGAGAGTAAGATGTCAGGCAATGCTAACAGTTATTGCCCTGTTACTACCCAAGGATAAGAGATGCTACCTCAGTCTCTGATCGATATGAAGCCAATCTGTGTGCCAAAGTTAGTGCCATCGCGAACGTGAGAGTAAAATGTATCAGGGTGGCATGCTGTGCAGAAAGTGAGACTTTGGTTGTGGTCAGTGACAGAATCATCCTGTATGTTCTGAGGCAGAATCCCTCCAGTCTCTAGAAGAATTCTTAAAGAAAGGAAGAAAAAGAAAAGATGGAACATTTTATCAAATGGCACGTTCCTCAAGGCAGTGTGTTACTGCTATTGCAATAGTGCAAGACAAACTGTGTTAATACCATTTTTTCTTTAGATTAAAGTAAGTGGGTTTGCTCAGTCTTTAGGACACATACTTAAGCTTGAACACGTATATAGAACAAAGAAGCTACTCTTAAGGCATAAAATAGCTGAAATATAGCAACATTTGAAATTAGAAGAGTTGGTTCTGTCCTGACTTGCTATTAGAGGAAACTCAATACTTTGGCAACACATGCAAAGCATAACAAAACTTTGCTTGTAATGTTGTTATCCAGGAAAGCAAAGTTCAGTATATGGTGTCATGGCCAAATGCGATTATTTAATAAAGCATGACCTGGGAAGCCTCGTGCCCAATTGGCCGTTTTGGCTAAGATGCCAGCGTCCTCACGGTCCACCAATTCTGCTCCGTGTTCTAAGGCTAGCCGCCCGACCCAAACCATTGGTGCCTTATCAGCTTTTCGTTGAGTTTCCTTTAAAAACTCTTTAAGTTCGGCCTTAGTACGTGTTCGCAGTTCAGTAACCTGCGTGGTGTTGCCTGTTTGTGCATCTATTTTAGTTTTAGTTATCGCAATAGGCAAAGCTTCTGCTACAGTTTCAGATTCAGTAAATTCTGGGGCTGTTGGCAGAGCTGGATACACAGGAGTTTTAGGAGCTTCATATGGGGGTGGCAAAATTTTCTGAGAGGGACTTGGGGAGGGGGAGGTAGTGATGGGCTCTACCTTTTCTGTCTTCTCCTCATCATCATCTTTAGGAGAGCCTGGGGCTGCCTGTTTAGCTGCAAACATTGTGCCCCCGTGGAGGACAGAGCACAGATCGAGGGCCTTACATATCATGCTAAACAGGACGGTGGAAACATCCTCAGATTTATATTCATCGGGTCGCAATTTTTTGGTTTTCTTAATTAAATCTAATTCTTTTATCATCTGGCATAATAATCTGTGTGTTGGATCAGCAGGTATTACCCGAGGTGGGGGAATCAATTTGGAAACGGTGCCTCCGGATTTTCTAACAATGCGGCTACACTCTCTCCAAAGCTGAGAGGGATCTGGAGCACCGAGGTTCTTCACAGTCTCTGTACACTGAGGCTGTAGGGAACAATCGGCTGGCTGACACCTAAAGCTCGGGTGGCACCGAAGGAGGCATCCCGTATCTGCCAGGGTTAATGGTACAGTATAGCCTTTTAGAGTTTTACCTGAGCCAAGGGAACAGATCCATTCTATTTTTGGATCAGTCGAATTTTGGCTAGTAAAAAGGTGAAACTGCAAATGTTGGAACTGTTCAGTTTCATCATCTGCGCGGTCTGCAGCGTGCCACGGGCATGGCCCAACTCTCTTGCATCCTGTTCGTGACGCCATGTGGATTGCCACGGGCACGCAGGGGCGAAAGAAAATCCAGGCCTGTTATTTACCAGGCTGCACGTGGCAATAGACTATATTGGTAAGGGATGCAAGGAGAGTATGGGTCACGATGCAAACTGCAGACACACACACAAACAACTAAAATGAATCAATTTAAAGTTTTATTGGGGATAATTACAAGGGGTAAGGGAGCAGCGTTTGATTAGCTAATAGAGTTAATGAAACTTAAAACACACAATGACTAAAATATCTACTAACAATATTTATAAACAAAGATGCAGCATTTAGTAATAACTGATACTTACAAATACAAACCAATGCATAACGACCGGCAAACGTAGAAACTCTGTTTGAAACACATGAGCTGAGAGAGAGGCTTCGAGGTGATCAGGCTCGGTTATGAGTGTACACAGGATTCATTTTTTTTTCTCCTCTCCCTGCCTGCACATGGCAGCAGGCCCATAAAGTACCAACTATGACATCATAGAAGTGTCATAGGGGACGGGGCCCAAAACCTGTTTGTGTTCATTTCTGATTGGCACAAGCAAAGTTTACACCAAGGAGGGGAGCAGGTGCCTCAAAGTCTGGCTTCGCCCCCAAAAGGTGAGGAAATGCATATTGTTTTAGAATGTGTGCAACACTGAATGACAAAAGAAGAGGCCAGGGCAATACCGGTATGGGCAAGTTTTACAGGATGCAGACAGGAACTCATCTCAACAGTGTTCTTGGAGGCAGTGGGGATATTTTTTGTGTCCATCCCACCCAGTTTTTCAAGTGGGATTGAGCGGTACACAAGGTGAGCAAATATCGTCCCTAGGTTCATTCATTAAGGCTTGATACTGCAATGCTCCCATGAAATTCTGAGGGTCCTCAACTCCTACCCAGCAGGATCACACTCCATATCAGTGACTAACTGGGACTAGAACCTAAATTTCTTCTGATTCACTCTTTTGTCCTCATCCCTAGGCTGCTTAGCACAACAAACTATAGCATAGAAAAACACACATCAGACTTACCGTGTTGCCCTTCTAATATCAACATAGGGAGTTGGAGATTCAAACTGTCTGACACATTTTGGATCAAGATTGTAAAATTCCTTTGCTGATTCCTGAGGAAGTGTAAAACAGCACGGTCCAACAGATGGGCCCAGCACCACAAGTATATCCTTAACATTACAGCCATATTCTGTTATCATAGCATTTACTGTAGCCATAGCAACTCCTAACAAAGTTCCTTGCCATCCTAGGAAAAAACATAAGGGGAAAAAATCCTGCAAGTTTATTTTTAAATTGAATGGTTAAAGAAAATTAATTATTATTAATTATTATTATTATTATTATTAAGGATCTACAAGCCAAATACATGGAGGAATAATTAGCTTTTAGCAAACATTAACAGTCCTCAGAGCATTCTTATGAAGTAGCCGTATTACCATTTTAGAGATGGGGAAACTGAAGAAGAAAGGAACCTTTAATTGCCCAAGGGCAGAGGAAGTCAATATTACAAGTGGGCTTAGAACTCAGGAATGCCTTGCTGCCAGCCCTGATTTTACACCATTAAATTACACCTCACTGTTCACTCTGTGCTGCAATATCTCATGGGTTAAATACTGTAAAGGTTTCTTTACAATCTCACATGACAGCACTGTGGAAAAATATTATTTAAAGAGAAGGGAAAAAACATTTTATATGGGAAAAAAAAATCTCCTTATCTGTGCTACTTGGCTGAAGCAAGTGTAAACTGTGCTGCATGCCAGGATTGTTTGGACTACAAGGAAGAAAACCTAGCTCTGACTCCCTGTACCTTACACAGAGCTCAAGACAGGCTTTGCACAGAACTGAGTGTGCCTTAATGTAGAGGCAAAGGTATTTTGTTTCTTTTTCTCCCCTCCTTTTCTGTGACCCTTGGCTGCAGTCTGGGCCACAGAATGGTATTTAGGGGTATACAGAGCAAGGTTTAAACCTATTTTTAAATTTTTATCAAAATAATTTGACCTGCTACTGACTTCAGGCATGGATTTGGGGAGCGCCAGAAGGATGGAGATGGGGGAGAGAATATGTGACTGGTCAGGGACATGGTAGAATACAAGGTATGCGGATTGGAGAGAGGGGATTGGGTGATATGCTACCTGGTCTTGGAATGGGAGGGTGAAGCAGATGGAGGGGGTGCATGGAGAGGGCACAGGAGACTGGCAGAGAATGGACAGGATGAAGCAGCTTGGGGGGTCCGGTAAGGGGGGAGCAGGTAACTGAAAGGGGAACATAGAAAGGGACAGAGCATGCACAAACTCTTATCCACATTAAACTTTGAACACTTAACATTTCGAGATATAAAAACTTCAACCTCTTAAAATTGTCAACGTGGATAAAAGCTTCCCTTTTATCCTCGCTTCGTTCCCATCACCACTCACTTCCCCCACGCATAACACACACACACACATACACACACACACACACACACGGTGTAGCTCCCTACACATATACATCCTTCCTGTATGTATAAAGCCTGCAGAGGGAAGCTCCACGCTGATGGGCCTCCTAAGAGCTGTTAGATCCACGGACCTCTGGCACAATCTGATTGAAATGTTTGATGCTCACACCAAAAACTGGGCAATTCACAAACACAAACCTTGTTAGAAACAGGTAAAGTTGCAAGTGTGTTTGACTGGAATCCAGCTAACTATTACACGCTCTTCAGAAGAGTTCTACATCTTTGAAAAAGAACTATATTAGGAAGCCTGGAAAGGAAGAGTTAAGGGATTCATCCCGGAATCCTTCACTCACTGGCTCTCACTAAACCCAACCTTACTACTTGATTATTAATCCCGTTTACTATTCAAGGGATCCATTCCCAGTACTCTCCTAGTATTATATTACTTTGATTATGTGAAATGAATACTAAATGCCCTTACCAGAATGAGCAGCTCCACATGCTTTTTTGACAGGATCAGCAAAAAGCACAGGTATGCAGTCAGCGCCGAGAGCGGCTATTGTAACACCTTTCTGATTCGTTACTATTCCATCATAGCTGTCAGGCTGGGGCTTTCCCATAATCCAAACATCACTGGCATGATTGACCTGTCAGTACAAAGACAGATGAAGCACAGTTATGAGGCAGTGAAAAAAAAATGAATTCATACTTTGCTGAATGCCCTTTCTCCAGCTCTCTTGTTCTCACACTCTTCAGGCCAACACTTATGTTTAGTACTCCATCCCTCTTCTTGTTCAACAAACAACCACTGTCTTTGCCTTCGGATCCCTTCTTAAAACACACCTCTGGTGTGCAACCCCATCCGTCTGAGAAAGAAATGAATTTTTTAAGTAAAAAGATATCTGCACCACTTTGATTTTGGATCTTTATCTGGTCATATATGGTATTATGTCACTGAACTAACTGTATGATCCATTAGAACAAACTTCTTGGGAGAGGGACTGAATCTTCCTCTCTATATAGTACCAAGCATGTTGACAGCTATGATGACAGTTTCATCATGTTAAATTGCCACAATAACGGTCTTAAAAAGTTGTCCTACAACTTATAACCTCTTGCTAGGAAGAGAAGACTAATGCACAGTTAAAAAAACCAAAACATTCAATGCTACACAAAGCAAGCTCTGATTAGTTAATATAGGCGTGCACTGCTATCTGATAACATACCTTCACACGGTGAAATGTCTCCGGGTCAAAACCTGCAGCATTAGCTAACCTGCGTAGGTTTTCTTTAACTACAGCCTTTGGATCTCTCCGCTTAGCACTGCTGAAGAGGTTGAAGGAGCTGAGCGTTGGTATATAAGAGATCCCACCTGTCCTTGTGGTGAACCCGTGTAGGAAGATGTGACCTGGTGAAGAGAGAGAATTTGTTTGAAACAAATGGGAAACCTGAAAATTATACCAGATTCTGCCAAGTGGAATTGGTATCAGCCAGTCAGATTGTTGGATGGCTGATGCTTATTTAATGATGACATTTAAAAACAAGGATCCCATGCTCCCTTCTCCTTCTGGCAGGCAAGTGAGAAAAACTGTGACTCTTGCCAGGGTAAAGTGTGGAGTGAGTAAGAGCCAGGACAGGGGCACGTTCCCTGTGACCACATTACCCCTGGACTCCACAGAGCTCCAGGTCACGGGATGTGAGTCAGCAGGCTCTCTGCTAGATCTAATATTACCCTCTTCCAACTTCCAGGGTAAACCCAAGCAAATTACTGGTGTCCAAGTCTCTAGCAACTCCTCCTTCTAGGAGCACCTGCAGTGGAGGGGCTCCTGGCACACAGCTCCAACAGGTGAAATACTGTCCAGGAACCACAGAAGCCATGGTGGGGAAGCTGAGCAGCAGGGCAGTGGCAAGGGATTTTTGGGCAAATAGCGCTTCCCTCCACTGGAGATCTCTAAAGAACTGCAGGTTTAGGGAGAACCAGTCTTCTGCTAGGTGGATATGTGCAGGAAGACCCATTCCTTGTGCTGCAATAAAAATCCATTCCATGATTGCTTCACCCAATCCAGGATTTAGATGCACATATGTGGTGACAATCTGCAGCAGAGGCTATGGCAGGGGCATGGCCACGGCCCACACACTTAGCATCCAGGTCCACCCAAATCTGAGCAGGGGTATAGTGCTGCCACAGCAACCCAGAGCATCACTCGGGCACCTGAAATCCAGGTCGGAGCTATGTGCCCGCCCTTCAGAAAGCTATGCTCTGGTAGCTCTGCCTGGCCATTTTCTGAGCCGCTCCATGCACGTGCCCAGCTTGCCAGGTGAAGTCCTATGTCTGGGGACACCAGGACTAGGAAGAGGGTGTAGCGTTCGGGAAGAAGCTGAGCTAGCACTGTCTGTCATTGCCCGTCCACCTGAAAATTGGGGCCCACCCAAATTTCCACTCCTATCTATGCCACTGGACTGTGGGTGTGTCTACACTACAGACGCCACAGTGACACATCTATGGTGCTGCAGATGTGCTATGGTGACACTAGGAGTTTTTCCATCGTTGTAGTTAATCCACCCCCTCAAGAGGTGCTAGCTAGATCAACAGAAGAATTCTTCCATCAACCTAGCAGTGCCAATATCAGGGCTTAGGTTGGCTTACTTACTTCCCCCACAGGAGTGAATTTTTTGCACCCGTGAGTGATATAGCTAGGTCGGCCTAAGTTTTAGGTGAAGACCATGCGTGTATCTGTGACCTAGATAGCTAAGGAGAATTACAAAGTGTGTGTGTGCGTACACCTGACTGACAGTGAGAGACCAGGCACCCTGAATAAAGAATTCCCTGTGCATTCTCTGCAACCACATCCTCTACCTCCTCTGCCACAAGGGATGCTGTGCTATAATCTCCTGCCCCTGAAGGAAGAATTCCAGGAAAACTCAAATTGAAAAATCCCTCTTCTCGAGCTGGGAATAATGTACTTAAAGAAAAATGAGGTAGCAAGTCTTTGAACCACTACTGTAAGGTATAACTGATTTTCTGACTGGCTAAGGCACGTAGTGGGTGTGTTTTTGAAGATAGTTTCAGCAGTCCATACTTGTTATCTGAACATCCGAACAGATACAAGATATAGCCAGATAGAGATCTTCCAACAATTCAGTTCTTTGATTTGGGGAGTGTCATTCCAAGTAGCCGGAATATAAAGTAAGTAGCTTGTTTTTATCTAAACCGTGAGATGCCCCCCTCCAATAGTGCAGGAAAACACAATATCCAAAGATTTAATTAAATGTAAGGTGTGAGTGCTGGCAGAGCAGGAAACAGGGAACCCCTTGCCCACCCCTTCCTACCCAGAACTTCAACGCATGACACAGCCCTCATTTGGCTGCTTAGATCTCACAAGTGCTGAGATGGAGAGCTGTTAGATTAAGGGGAGCATTGTGCTCTATGGCTCCACTCAGTGGTGTTTGCTTTTTGCTTCTTCCCCATAAGAATGATTGCTACTGACCCCATCAGCTGACACGGTGTCTCTGTTTTCTGCGTCAGCACTAACACCGAACACATAGAATCTTACCCTATGTTGTGCCATTCTTTAAGCCACATTTGCTCCTTCCCAATTTTGGACTGCTTCCCAATTTTGGACTGTGATTTAGGCATCCATTGGGACTGATCTAAGTTATTCAGGAGTGCCACTCAGAATGCCCAGAGTGCTAAAGGCCTACCCCTTTAGGCCCCTTCTATACCCTCTGTGCCTGGACTTACAAGGGCGGGCTGCATAGGACAATCTATGGCTATCTTATCTGATGTCTGTACTGGGGACTTCTCCCCTGGCTGGCTATAGGGATATCACAGCAGCAGAGAAATATTTTGGGGGTGAAAAATTCACCCCTGGGGCCTCATGTTGCTAACCCCTGAAGTAGAAGAATCTGTAAACTGAAAACTGAATGAAATAGGGTTAAAAAAAATCCACAAAATCTGTTTTCCAGTTTACCTGGGATCAAGGAAGATTTTAGAATGGTAAGCTTCCCTTTCAGATCTGGCAGACTTTCCAAGTATGTCTGAATCTCACTCCTGATGAGTTCCATCTCATGGGCAGGAAGTGTTTGTATGTTGCTCTGAGGTTCAGCTATTTGTTGGAGGTTGTTTCCTTCACAATCCATCCCAAAATCCTCAAACTGAAACTGGTAAACAGCAGTGAATAGGTGGTCTATAAACACTTCCATTAAGGCTTTCCTTTGTACTGGTAAAATGATTTTAATGATGCTTAAATCCTTTTCATCTAGTTTTTGTTTAATGGTGTACAAGGCAGCAGCTGTACTTGGCTTGCACACAACCTCAATTCCTTTCTTTAGAGTCTGAAAACTGCTGATTACTTTAAGTACCGAATCTTGTTCACTGCTCCTTTTGCTTCTTGGAGTTTGGTAGCACATTATGTAAACAAATGGAGCACTGGCAGAGAAGCCTTTTTCAATCCTTTCTAGTGTGCTACATAATAACTTCTGAATGCCATTATTTTGTGAGTTCATTTGTAGACTGAACAGATCAATCAATACTGCTTCTGCCATCTTCCAGTTGATTTAAGGAGTTCTAAAGGTACCAGATATTGAATAAAATGCCTTCAAAGAAAAAGAGAACATTGTTAGTCTAAATAGGCAAAGTTACAACTTATTATTTGTTGTTTAGTGGTTAGAGGAATTAACATACTGAAAAGTAATGTAATTTCAAATATATATTCCATTGCATCCAGTGGTCAGAGCAAAAGGTATCTAAAACAGAAGGGAATTGTTCTGCTTGTGTTTAAATCCCCCTACTTCATTCTTTTTGACTTTCTCCAGATCTGAGATGTTAAAAGTATGGCCCACAATATAATCTGGCTTTCACAAATGCATTTTAATGACCTGGGCTCCTTTCCTCCCAAATACAGCTTCTAAGGTGAACTTGAGGTACAGCTCCATGAAGCACTTGGTGCCTCTTTTTTAACTGTATGCTCTGGAACAGTGGCTCTCAACAAGGGGTTCGGGGCCCCCGGGGGACCACGAGCAGGTTTCAGGAGATCCATCAAGACGGGCCAGCATTAGACTTGCTGGGGCCCAGGGCAGAAAGCTGAAGCCCTGCCACATGGGGCTGAAGCCCAGGACCCTCAGCCCTGCCATACGGAGCTGAAGCTGAAACCTGAGCCATGTAGCTTTGCAGGGGCCCTGTGGCATGGGACCCCAGGCAATTGCTCTGCTTGCTACTCCCTAACACCGGCTCTGGCTTTTATATGCAAAAAACGAGTTATTGTGACACAGGCAGGCCGTGGAGTTTTTATAGCATGTTCGGTGGGAGGAGGGGGTCAGAAAGAAAAAGGTTGAGAATCCCTGTTCTGGAGGACATTGAAACCTAGCTCCAAATCCACATGATAAATGAAGAACATTCCTGGTTTTCATTGTCACCTTTTTCAAAGCTGGTGTGTCATAGTCCTAGTGGAACTCCCCCTACTGAACACTCACCAAGTTGCTGTGTTTGGATCCCACCATGCTGGATTTGTGTACTCTGAACCTTCCTTTGATCTGAGTAGGCTCCAACACTGCTCTTTCCTTCACCTCTCTGGCACAATTCTTAGACACAGGCTCTCTTCCTATTAGCGCTTCATGGAAATGGGACCTCATAGGCCAGCTGCCCGAGATCCCCAAGACCTGTGCTGAGCCCCAAAATATCCCTGTTGCTTAAGCACACCCATTTCCAGAGCTCCAACATTGTGGACACTCTGGTTTATAGCGACCTCTCCAGGAACACGTGATAGTTGAAGTACATACTGCACAGAATTTGCAAAAGGGATTCTAAAACAGTGACTCTTTACTTTAGGTGGCCCAAGAGATCTAATATTCAGATAAAACAATGAAATATCTACATACCCTTCCCTGTCTCCAGCACTCTTAGGGCTTAGGTCAGAGACCTCTAGAGCAATGTTTCTCAAACTGGGGTCCCTGGATCCCTGTGGGTCTGCAAGGGTACTCAAGGGGGGCTGCGGGCACCACTGATCAGGACCTCCCCCTCCTTCCCAGCACCTCCTGTATACGGGGAAGAGCTGTTCAGCAATGTGCAGGAGGTTCTGGGAGGGAGGGGGAGGAACGGGGATGGGGCAGGCTTGGGGAAGGGGGCGGAATCATGTCTGGGGTTGCTGGCCCTGCTGATCAACTCCTCCCCCTCCCTCCCAGTGCCTCCTGCGCACCGGGGAACAGCTGTTCATAGGTGTGCAGGAGGTGCTGGGAGGGAGGGGGAGGAGATGTGACAAGGCACACTCGGAGGAGGGGCAGAAAGGGGTGGGGAAGAGGAGAGGAAGAGGTGGAGCAGGGGCAAGAAGAGGTGTGGCAGGGTGGGGCCTTGGGGAAAGGGGTAGAGTGGGTGGCAGCACCTGGGGCTGAGCAGGGAGCTTGGGGGGGGTCTGCAAAAAAAATGTAAATAAAAATGGGTGTCCTCAGGTTGCTAAAGCTGCTCTAGGGTATCCAGGATCCTCACCTTTCTGTTCTTGCACAGCACTGCTTTCTGCTTCTGGTCTCTTCCCCCTCTTTCTAAAATGGCTACTGAGAGTCTTTATAAAGTTGCAGTTTCCTCTGTCATGTGACCTTGTCAGATGTTCAAAGTCCACCACCAGGTGATCTGTTGCCTGAATACTAGGTTTCCTGGCAGAACCGGGTTTTCTTAGTTTTGCTACCTTCTTTTTTCCAGGTTTTTCCCATTTGAATAGAAGACTAACCTTCCATTGCTAGCCCTGTGTCATCACCTCTTGGAATTTCATCCCAAAATGGAAGTAAAAAAACAACAGAGAAGACAGACTAGCCTTACAATCAAAATGAAGTGTGCAGTTTGGTAAAGATTAGGGTTACCATATTTTGTGCCTCCAAATGGAGGACACTCCCCGGGGCCCCGCCCCCGCCCCCAGCCCCGCCCCCAACTCCGCCCCCTCCAAAAGTCTCCGCCCCCTCCCCTGCTTCCCGCGAACATTTAATTCGCGGGAAGCCTGAAGCAGGTAAGGGGGGCGGGGGGAGAAGGCGCGGCCCAGGCTGGTCCCCCCGCGGCTCCAGCCTGGGTCGGCTCGGGCCCTGGGGTGCCGGCCCCGACCGACCACCCCCCGGCTCCCAGCCCCGCAGGCCCGGCGCACCCCCCGGCTCCCCGACCCCGGCGCACTCCCCGGCTCCCCGACCCCGGCGCACTCCCCGGCTCCGGCTCCCCGACCCCGGCGCACTCCCCGGCTCCCCGACCCCGGCGCACTCCCCAGCCCTGGCTCCCCGACCCCGGCGCACTCCCCGGCTCCCCGACCCCGGCTCCCGGCCCGGCGCGCTCCCCGGCTCCCCGACCCGGGCTCCCCGACCCCGGCGCACTCCCCGGCTCCCCGACCCCGGCTCCCGGCCCGGCGCACTCCCCGGCTCCCCGACCCGGGCTCCCCGACCCCGGCGCACTCCCCGGCTCCCCGGTGCACTCCCCGGCTCCCCGACCCCGGCGCACTCCCCGGCGCACTCCCCGGCTCCCCGACCCCGGCGCACTCCCCGGCCCCGGCTCCCCGACCCCGGCGCACTCCCCGGCTCCCCGACCCCGGCGCACTCCCCGGCGCACTCCCCGGCTCCCCGACCCCAGCGCACTCCCCGACCCGGGCTCCCGGCCCGGCGCACTCCCCGGCTCCCCGACCCCGGCTCCCGGCCCGGCGCACTCCCCGGCTCCCCGACCCGGGCTCCCCGACCCCGGCGCACTCCCCGGCTCCCCGACCCCGGCGCACTCCCCGGCTCCCCGACCCGGGCTCCCGGCCCGGCGCACCCCCCGACCCCGGCCCGGCTCCCCGACCCGGCTCCGCGGGCCCGGACCGGCACCGCGCCCCCGGCTCCTGGCCCCGCGGGCCCGGCTCCCGGCCCGGACCCCGGCCCCGCGCCCAGCCCGGCCCGGCACCATGCCCCCGGCCCCGGACAAAGAGGCCCCGGCCGAGCCTCCCGATTTTCCTGGACATGCCCGGCTTTTGGGGATTTCCCCCCGGACGGGGATTTGAGCCCCCAAAAGCCGGACATGTCCGGGAAAATCCGGACGTATGGTAACCCTAGTAAAGATACATACAGAGTTCATAATCTGAAACAGGATTCATAAATTGTATATAGACAGATTCCCCAAATCATCATAGGGTGTTACAGAGAAACAGTCTGTACTCATTCTGTCTCTCACGGGGACTTCCAGTTTGTTCCTTCTTTATTGTTGTTTCCCTCAAATGGAATTTAATGTCATCCTGACTAAAAGTGCTTGTTTTCTCTTTGTGTACAGTAGGGTTACCATATTTCAGCAAGCAAAAAAGAGGAAGGGAGGAGCCCCACCCTAGCCCCTCCCCTGCCCCTCCCACTTCCCCCCCTCAGAACTCCCAACCCTCCCCCCGCTCCTTGTCCCCTGACTGCCCCCTCCTGGGACCCCTGCACCTAAGTGCCCCCCAGGACTCCACCCCCTACCTAAGCCTCCCTGCCTCTTGTTTCTAAGTGCCCCAACCCTTATCCACATTCCCACTCCCAGACAGACACCAGGGACTCCCACGCCCCATCCAACCACTCCCCACCTCCTGACAGCCCCCCACCCCAGAACTCCCGACACATCTAAACCCCTCTGCTCCCTGTCCCCTGACTGCTCTGATCCCTCTCCCCACCCCTGCCACCTGACAGCCTCCCCCAGAACTCCCAAACACCCCCCCCCCACTCCTTGACCCCTGACTGCCACCTCCTGGGACCCCTGCTCCTAACTGCCCTCCAGAACCCCACCCCCTACCTAAGCCTTTAGCTCAAAAAGCCGGACATGTCCGGGGGAATCCGGACGAATGGTAACCCTATGTACAGAATACATAAACAATTTCATTCGTGCTATCAAACGCAGAGGACTTGACTGGTCTACTTGAAATAAGCTAGGACTCATGATCAAAACCTGACAGTTGGTGACAGTGTCTGTCACAGGATTTATGACTCTCAATCTTCCTAGGAGTATTATTACATACAACTGATGATACCTAGTAGGGAAATCTGCTTGCTAATGAAACTGAGTGAGGTAGGTCAAGGCCAAAGACCCAAAAGCTGTCACCAGAGAACTCAGAACGTAGCTAAAGTTACAAGTGGCAATCATAAGGTGGCAGTTGCAGAGGCACCTTCCTTGCCCTGCTGCTCCCAATGGAGAGTGCCTGGCCTGTCTGCCTATCAGAAGATCCCAGCTGAATTATAGGCAACATCATACCCCACAAAAGGAAACCTGTCTGGGACAAGACAGGAAACTGCAACTCCCTCTTACCTCATACAGATGAGAGGGGGAGGGCAAGCAGGGGTCACTGACTCCCACATCGGCCCTCCTTCCTAAAGAAAACACCACCCGTGAAATGAGGGAGGGAGGATGCCTGTTGAAGGAGAAATATCTACCAGCACAGTCATTAAGATGTGCGTGTACAGAAAGAAATCCACTAGGGCAATTATGAGGCTGTGCACAAATGCACATAATAAAGCTGATTCACTAGTGCATTTGGCCAGTTTTTCATCGTATATCTCCATTGAAATCAACGGTGTTGCACTGGCATTACTTTTATTGCAAATACATTAGAGTGGAATTTGATGACTGCTCCTTGAGATATTCACAAAACACTGGGTACTGCTATACAGCACATTGTGTGACAAGCAAAGCTGTATGTTAGGTTCTCTATAATGTATCATGGTTGTTAAAGTTTGAAATATCTTACCTTGATAATCCTAATGCTCCATAGAATGTGCAACTGCCAATTCCTTCATCAGAAAAGATTTATTAGAGAGCAGATCATTGCAGTAAACAGTGAAGGTTTGTAAATCCATGCAGGTTTGAAGACCAATCCTGCAAATTCACTCTCTTCTGCAAACCCTCTGAAACACTCAGTACACAAAGCTGGATAATAAGAAGAACCCATGTCACAGACTGTATCCAAAGAAAAGAAAGGAAGCATAAAATGAAGGGAGGGGAGGATCAAATAGGGGAAAGAGTGGTGGGAACAGCTAGGAAAAGGAAAAGAAGAGAGGGAAAAAAAACATTAAATGAAAAAACACAAGTGGTGGAAAAAAGCCAGGTCAGAATAGAAAAATATCATGATGAAAATTTACCAAAAAATTAAACTCAAATCTGAAAATGAAAATAAACTGAATATATTCCCAGTTTTCGACTAGCAAAGACTGCCACTTTCCCCACATTGACCTCCTTTGGATCTTATCCATCACTCTTATTTTTTGAGATGTAAAGAGGTATGTGCAGTTTTGAAAAGAGATAAAAAAGCCAGAAAGTATTTAACATCTTATGTTAGATTACTAAGCGAAGACATGCATCAACTCCAGAAAAAATACAGAGGGTGTTTATAGTTCCACACAACACTTTTTTTTTTTTTCATAGATTCATAGATTCTAGGACTGGAAGGGACCTCGAGAGGTCATCGAGTCCAGTCCCCTGCCCGCATGGCAGGACCAAATACTGCCTAGACCATCCCTAGTAGACATTTATCTAACCTACCCTTAAATATCTCCAGAGACGGAGATTCCACAACCTCCCTAGGCAATTTGTTCCAGTGTTTAACCACCCTGACAGTTAGGAACTTTTTCCTAATGTCCAATCTAGACCTCCCTTGCTGCAGTTTAAACCCATTGTTTCTGGTTCTATCCTTAGAGGCTAAGGTGAACAAGTTCTCTCCCTCCTCCTTATGACACCCTTTTATATACCTGAAAACTGCTATCATGTCCCCTCTCAGTCTTCTCTTTTCCAAACTAAACAAACCCAATTCTTTCAGCCTTCCTTCATAGGTCATGTTCTCAAGACCTTTAATCATTCTTGTTGCTCTTCTTTGGACCCTTTCCAGTTTCTCCACATCTTTTTTAAAATGCGGCGCCCAGAACTGGACACAATACTCCAGCTGAGGCCTAACCAGAGCAGAGTAGAGCGGAAGAATGACTTCTCGTGTCTTGCTCACAACACACCTGTTAATGCATCCCAGAATCATGTTTGCTTTGTTTGCAACAGCATCACACTGTTGACTCATATTTAGCTTGTGGTCCACTATAACCCCTAGATCCCTTTCTGCCGTACTCCTTCCTAGACAGTCTTTTCCCATTCTGTATGTGTGAAATTGATTTTTCCTTCCTAAGTGGAGCACTTTGCATTTGTCTTTGTTAAACTTCATCCTGTTTAACTCAGACCATTTCTCCAATTTGTCCAGATCATTTTGAATTATGACCCTGTCCTCCAAAGTAGTTGCAATCCCTCCCAGTTTGGTATCATCCGCAAACTTAATAAGCGTACTTTCTATGCCAATATCTAAGTCGTTGATGAAGATATTGAACAGAGCCGGTCCCAAAACAGACCCCTGCGGTACCCCACTCGTTACGCCTTTCCAGCAGGATTGGGAACCATTAATAACAACTCTCTGAGTACGATTATCCAGCCAGTTATGCACCCACCTTATAGTAGCCCCATCTAATTTGTATTTGCCTAGTTTATCGATAAGAATATCATGCGAGACCGTATCAAATGCCTTACTAAAGTCTAGGTATACCACATCCACCGCTTCACCCTTATCCACAAGGCTCGTTATCCTATCAAAGAAAGCTATCAGATTGGTTTGACATGATTTGTTCTTCACAAATCCATGCTGGCTATTCCCTATCACCTTACCACCTTCCAAGTGTTGGCAGATGATTTCCTTAATTACTTGCTCCATTATCTTCCCTGGCACAGAAGTTAAACTAACTGGTCTGTAGTTACCTGGGTTGTTTTTAGTTCCCTTTTTATAGATGGGCACTATATTTGCCCTTTTCCAGTCTTCTGGAATCTCTCCCGTCTCCCATGACTTTCCAAAGATAATAGCTAGAGGCTCAGATACCTCCTCTATTAGCTCCTTGAGTATTCTAGGATGCATTTCATCAGGCCCGGGTGACTTGCAGGCATCTAACTTTTCTAAGTGATTTTTAACTTGTTCTTTTTTTATTTTATCCGCTAAACCTACCCCCTTCCCATTAGCATTCACTATGTTAGGCATTCCTTCAGACTTCTCGGTGAAGACCGAAACAAAGAAGTCATTAAGCATCTCTGCCATTTCCAAGTTTCCTGTTACTGTTTCTCCCTCTTCACTAAGCAGTGGGCCTACCCTGTCTTTGGTCTTCCTCTTGCTTCTAATGTATTGATAAAAAGTCTTCTTGTTTCCTTTTATTCCCGTAGCTAGTTTGAGCTCATTTTGTGCCTTTGCCTTTCTAATCTTGCCCCTGCATTCCTGTGTTGTTTGCCTATATTCATCCTTTGTAATCTGTCCTAGTTTCCATTTTTTATATGACTCCTTTTTATTTTTTAGATCGTGCAAGATCTCGTGGTTAAGCCAAGGTGGTCTTTTGCCACATTTTCTATCTTTCCTAACCAGCGGAATAGCTTGCTTTTGGGCCCTTAATAGTGTCCCTTTGAAAAACTGCCAACTCTCCTCAGTTGTTTTTCCCCTCTCCTCAGTTGTTTTTAATAAATCACTATATATCAACAAGCGGAAAGCCATCGAAATGCAAAAAACACTCTTAACTTAGGAATATTTATGTGTGTAAAAGAGCCAGAAGTTAGCATTTACAGTTACAAAATACAAAGTATATACAGTTTCCATAAATAAATATAAGCTCAAAGACTTAAGTATTTACTTACGGAGATGGACAATCCTTTTACAGCTCCCAAGAGAGATCATACAAAATACTGACATACTGTTATGAGCCTTATATATCTGCATAATTGCAAGTCCTGCAGTAGATTTGTGCAAGATGGAAATCCCCTTCCAGGTGAGACGTGAGTGGGGGAAACCCGCCTTTTCTCTTCCTGAGGCCCTGAGCTTATACTGTCACTGTACACAGGAAATCTCAAAGGGTACTCAAAGGCACTAACGTGATTAATTCTTAGGATAATACAAAACCAGGAAGCAGTGTTAACCCTGCCATACCAGTTCTGGGCAGCAGGCAACTCGTTGTAATCATATGTGCATCTGCGAGTGATCAGTTCATGTATATGCAGCTTCACATAGCCTCAGAAATGGCTGGAGCCCAAAATAAGAAAATAAATACACAGAGTGGAGGGAAAGGCAGCATAGAAAATAAAGGAGTCCTCTCTGTTATAGCATAACTTCCTGTTCTGCAGAGAGGTTTGGCAGTAAATCAAGAAGAGAACAGCTACCGAAAGTTAACTCAAAATTACCGAAAGAGAGAAGGGGCCACAGGAACAGAGATAAGGAAGGATCTGCCTTAGAGGCGCGGAAACACGTGAAATATTTTTAAAGGCGTCACTAAAAACAGGAAGTGCTTTTTCATTTTCATAGGAGCCAATAATTCCTGTGAGCCCTTCAGAAATTTTTAACTTCACTGGTACATTAGCATGGCCACAAGAATAAACCATTTCCAGCAGTTTGCAGCCAACAATCAGATTGTGTATGGTACCTGAAGAAAAGTACAGAAAATAAAACTACAATAAAAGTAGAAAACACCATGATGACAGCTGATGAGAGTGCAGCAAAAGAGGCAAACAAAATGTTAAGAAATAAAAAGACTGGAATACAAAATAATACCAAAAATATTATAGTGACATTGATATTAATAATAATTAACAATAATTGATATTACTTCACCACCTGAAATATTGTTTTTAGTCTGAAAAGGAGAAGAGTAACAGGGGACATAGTATTATTGTATAAAATAATGAATGGTGTTGGGAAGGAAAATCAGGTCGTCCTATTTATCCTCATTCATAACCAAAGAACAAGGAGAAGCCAATGAAACTGATGTTCTCAGCAATTTACAATGAATGCCATCAAATTTTAAAACTGATTTTAAAAAAATTACATTTTAACACAATGAATTAGTTAAGCTAAGGGACTTGTTACCACAAGGCAACATGGAAACAAAGAGCTTAGCATGATTTAAAAACACCCCACATTTATAAGATAATGATACCATCAGTTAAATTGAGTAGGATAAAAATTGTAGGGATATAAACCTTCAATTTGAGGGTTGCAATGACAAAAGCATGACCTTTTCCATTTTTTGCATTGCAAAAAAATCATCTTTCTTATTACTGGAAATGTGAAAGCCTAATTAATAAGAAATTTAACATTAGAAATGGATACACCTTCATGTTAGAAAATGGAAACAAAAACATTCCCCTAAACCCACATTTTACCCAAGTTTCTAGAAAATCAGGGTGAGAGTCTGTGCTGTCCCTTTATGTATGTCTTCACTGAAGAGTTAATTTGTGCTCTTACTCAGATGTTGCCCCTAATCCCACTTCCATCCACACAAAAAACCCCCCTCACAAGTTTAGTGGTGCTTAAACCTCGGCTAGCTGGCACAGCTGGGGGTTTAGGCCAGGGCCCAGGTGCTGCTTTCATTCAGACAGGTAACTTGCCCTCTTTACAGTGAGGATGCAGACTAGGAGATGTAGCACAAAACTTACAGCCCATGGGGTGGGGTAGCAGGTGGGGGTGAGCTAAGGTGGTTTTAATACACCTGTATGCCCAGCTGAGCCTGGGGTGTTTTGGGGGTTGGAGAAGCCCATTGGGTAACTTAGAAAGCCCTGGCCTAACTTTTCTAAGGGTATGGCCACACTTTGAGCTGAAAATGTAATGTCCAGCTTAAGGAAACATGCCCTCACTAGCTCTGATTGAGCTACAGTACTAAAATCAGACTGTAAAGGAGCAGGGGCTACCCACCCTGAGTACAATCCCATCCAAGATACTCGTGCATACCTGGGGTGGCTAGCCCCTTCTGCTGCTGCAGCTACCCTTCCGTTTTTAGTGTGCAAGCTCTGATTGAGCTTCCGCTGATCTGTCTCCTTAAGATGGAATTTACACGTCCAGCTCAAAGTGCAGACGTACCTTAAATTACAGCAGTCTCCTAAGGCACAGGTCACTGCGCAGTGCTGGTGAGATGAGAGGGAGACAATTGTACCATGGCCCTGAGCTCAACACATCTGTGTAAATAGAGTGAAAAGGGAGAAGGTGGGGCCCCAGTGAACAAGATGTACTGGGCCCCACATGTCTCCTGATGGGCCTGATTGCACAGCCAGGAATCTCAGCCCCACCCCTAAATTAGGGCTTGCAGAGGAGTCCTGTAGCTGTTCATATCTTTCTGCCTTGATAAGTTGCTTACTCCCTTTATTTTGTCCTCTCTTCCCCACCCCCGCACTCCCTTTTGTTTTAATTCTTACACAACCCTTTTTGTAATTTGCAAACACTTCTTTTATTTGGTTTTCCCTTCCAATTTCCTTCCTTGTTTGCCAGCACATCCAGACACGCCACCTCTCGCAAATTTATCACGAGAGACGCGCTAAGTAAAATTAAGCCCTACTCATGATCTCGCGATAGAACTCTCAAATGTCAGGATATTCCCCCCAAATTCTGACATTTGAGAGTTCGATCATGAGTGACGCTTAATTTTACTTAAAAATTGCTGTAAGCCTTGGGTGGCTGGGGCTCCCCACTGTCAGCCGGGGAAGTGGGAGAGGAGACTTTACCGCAGCCCCCCAGGCCTGGGGAGAGTGAAGAACCCTAAGAGGAACAGAGATGAGGCTGGGAGAGTTGAATTATGGCCTGGGGCAGGGATCGGCAACCTTTGGCACATGGCCCACCAGGGTAAGCACGCTGGCGGGCCAGGCCGGTTCGTTTACCTGCCACATCTGCAGGTTCGGCTGATCACGGCTCCCACTGGCTGCGGTTCGCCGTCCCAGGCCAATGGGGGCTCTGGAAGCAGCGCGGGCTGAGGGATGTGCTGGCCGCTGCTTCCCGCCCTCCCCCCCCCAGATAAACAAACTGGCCCGGTCCGCCAGGGTGCTTACCCTGACGAGCTGCGTGTCAAAGGTTGCCGATCCCTGGCCTGGGGGTTTCCTGAGGGGGCTGAAGTGAGGAGGGTGGGGACTGATGGGTGGAGGGGCTGTATTGATGGTCGGTTCTGAGCAGATTGGGTGAGTTCTGGGAGGGCAAACTGAGGGCAGTGGGGGTCGATAGTGTAGGGGGATTGAACTGATGGGATGGTGATGATGGGGGCTGGGGTACTGAACTGATGGGGGTCTGGAGGACAGGATTAATTGCTGGGCAGAAGACGGGCAGATGTGGGGGTGAGAGCACCTGCAGCGGGGGCCAGAATGACCTTATCCGGTACATGTGGAAGAGTGGGCAACACTAATTGTCACATGCACACACCCTGGGGACGGGCCAGGTGTTTTTTTGTATTTTTTTCCCCCCAAAATCAAGAGACTGGCCTAAAAAACACAATATCATCTTTTTTTAAAATGTTATTTTTTGGGGGGCCAATCCCAAGATTTTGGAAGCTCCGACTCACAATGTTTGATCTCTTGAAGTTGGCAATACTGCACTTCCCCTTTACCTCCTTGTCTCCCTGCTGGCTCTCTCCTGCTTAGACACTCCCTTCATTCTTCTCTCTCATTTCGCCCCTCTTTAGAGACGCTCCCTAGCCATGGCAGGGGCGGGCCCCCACAGGTTTCCTGCCCTGAGGGAGCAGGCAGCAGCAGGCCCTGCTCTGGGGCTGTGTGACACTGAGGGGAGGGGGGGGGCCGCAGCAGTTTCCTTTGCTTCCCCCTTCACCCCAAGGTACACAGGGGTTGGTTGTGGCACTGCAGGTGACCCCCCCCCCCCCCCACACACACACACGCTCCCTTTTCTTTGTTTGCGGGTTTATTTTTAATGCCACAACCTCTAGGCCCCTTCCCACTGCCTGGTGGAATGGGAGGGGAGGGGGACACTCGTTGGCTCTAATTCGTACACCACACCCCGGTTTCCTGGCACACTCCTCCCCTCAGAGGGGCTGTCACAAAACCTTTCTCTAGGGCCATCAGAGCCAGCCCTAGGCATAAACAGACTGAGCAATTGCCTAGGGCCCCAAGCAGCTCAAGAGGGCCCCCTATTCATTATTAGTTTGTGTGTGTGGGGGGGGGGGGGGGGGAAATATTCCTGCTTAGGGCCCTCTGTGGGTGAGCACTGCCTCTGAGGGCAATACTAACTGATGCTAGCCACTTACTGGATGACTTCTATATTAGAATTAATCCTGAGTCAAATCCCATGGGCAGCCCCTGGCTGTAAAAGGCCCAAAACACGCATGTCACATCTCCACTGCACATAGCCGCCAGGGAGCAGGTGCCACAAGTACTCCTGTTCTTTTTGCGGATACAGACTAACACGGCTGCTACTCTGATACCTGACATAGGGAATGTGACTCCCGTACACTATGGAGCAGATCTGTTTAACCTCAGGTTTTCGTCAGGGGAATTCCTCAGGGCTGCAGAACAGCCAACCCTAAGGATTACATTTTTTTTTTTAAATCATGAATCAGGCCTCAAAAAATTAAATGATTGGCTTAAATATCATGAGCTTTTCTTTCAAAAATAATAAATGTGGGGGTCTTTTTATTTGCCTTCTGATTCTTGAGGCTTTAAGGTTTTTGTTTTCTCTGCAAGCACTAGGGCCAGAAACTTACTCTTTAAAAAAATGACAACTGAGATTCTGACAATAATATTACTTCAGAAGTTTGGGCTTTAAGCAAAACACAAAATATCATCGTGACTCATAATACCATCCTGTGTGGTAATATTAGGACTGCTTCCATAATCTCAAGACTATTTATTTATGCCACAGATACGTCGTCCACAGAAATTGCAGCTGCCAAAGTAATGTTGAATAGAATAGAGGGTGAATTAAGAGTGTAGACAGGTGAAGAGTTCAGGAGTCCCACTAGTATTCAGTTTCACCTAAAGAAGTGGGCATAGTTGTTTTCCTGATTTAAAATAAATTGAAATGTATTTGATCATTATCCCTGCCCCTCCCTTATCTCAAAATGGTATAGAGAAATCATCTGAAAGGAAAATCTCTACATTTTCCTATTGTGGACAAAAATGCTGGAAAACGGAGTACTCCTCAGCTATGGCTACATTGTCCGTACACAGCAGGTCTCCACGAGGCCAGAACTGTATGGGGAAAAGCAGCTGCTCATGTCCAATACTCCCCACAGACCCAGTTCATGGCTAAATTATGTGTTGGTGACTGCAGTTTAGTACTGAAGATATCCTTGATATGTGCCCCTTTCGTGCACATTTTTTCCAGAGCATTTAGCATTTAGCCAGTTTACTTAACTGTACAGTGATTTTCTGTATTTAATTAACCTTTATTTGAAGCGATACAAACAATATCAATAGGCTTCAGGTAAATGGTTGTAAGTAAAGTCAATCTGACAAACACATTGTGTTCTCTATTATTGTTTCACTACTGTGTCTTTTTTTCAGTTTTTCCTGTTTTTTGTTTTACCTGAAGAAGGGATAAAGGGGTAAATGAGCAATAAAATTAGGCCTGTCACTTAATCACAGTTAACTTGCGTGATTGACTCAAAAAAATTAATTGTGATTAATCACAGTTTTAATCACACAGTTAAACAATAGAATACCAACTGAAATTTATTAAATATGTTGGATGTTTTTCTATATTTTAAAATATATTGATTTCAATTACAACACAGAATACAAAGTGTACAAGTGTACAGTGCTCACTTTATATTATTTTTATTGTAAATATTTGCACCGTAAAAATGATAAACAAATAATAATTTTGAATTCACCGCATACAAGTACTGTAGTGCAATCTCTTTATCGTGAAAGCGCACCTTACAAATGTAGATTTTTTTTGTTACATAACTGCATTCAAAAACAAAACAATGTAAAACTTTAGCGCCTACAAGTCCACTCAGTCCTACTTCTTGTACAGCCAATTGCTAAGAGAAATAAGTTTGTTTACATTTACGGGAGATAATGCTGCCCGCTTCTTATTTACAATGGCACCTGAAAGAGAGAACAGACGTTCACATGGCACTTTTGTAGCCAGCAATACAAGGTATTTATGTTCTGGATATGCTAAACATTCATATGCCCCTTCATGCTTTGGCCGCCATTGCAAAGGATATGCTTCCATGTTGATGACGCTTGTTAATAAAATAATGTGTTAATTAAATTTGCGACTGAACTCCTTGGGGGAGAATTGTATGTCTCCTACTCTGTGTTTTACCCACATTCTGCCATATATTTCACGTTATAGCAGTCTCGGATGATGACCTAGCATGTTGTTCCTTTTAATAACACTTTCACTGCAGATTTGATAAAACACAAAGAAGGTACCAATGTGACATTTCTAAAGATAATTTCTAAAGATAGCTACAGAGCTTGACCCAAATTTTAAGAATCTGAAGTGCCTTCCAAAATCTGATTGGGACGGGATGTGGAGCATGCTATTAGAAGTCTTAAAAGAGCAACACTCCAATGCAGAAACTGCAGAACCCAAACCACCAAAAAAAAATCAACCTTCTGGTGGTGGCATCTGACTCAGATGACTGGATCGTTATCGGGCAGACCCCATCATCAGCATGGACACACGTCCTCTGGAAGGGTGGTTGAAGCATGAAGGGACATATGACTCTTTAGCACATCTGGCACATAAATATCTTGCAATCCTGGCTACAACAGTGCCATGAGAATGCCTGTTCTCACTTTCAGGTGACACTGTAAACAAGAAGCGGGCAGCATTATCTCCTGCAAATGTAAACAAACTTGTTTGTCTTAGCGATTGGCTGAACGAGAAGTAGGACTGAGTGGACTCATAGGCACTAAAGTTTTAAACTGTATTATTTTTGAATGCAGTTATTTTTTGTGCATAATTCTACATTTACAAGTTCAACTTTCATGATAAAAAAATTGCACTATAGTACACGTATTAAGTGAATTGAAAAATACTATTTCCCTTATTTCTACAGTGCAAATATTTAAAATAAAAATAAATATATAGAAAGCACTGTACACATAATATAAAGTATATAAATAATATAATATAAATAATATAACAAACACAATTTGTTTTGTGTTGTAATTGAAATAAATATATTTGAAAATGTGGAAAACATCCACAAATATTTATATAAATGGTATTCTATTATTGTTTAACAGCGTGATTAATCACACGATTATTTTTTTTAATCGCGCGATTAATCATGATTAATTTTTTTAATCGCTTGACAGCTCTAAATATAATAGGAGTTTATGATTAAATTGCATCAATCATATATTGCTGTTGCAATGTTAGAATTACATTAGAACTGTAAGCAAACAATATGGGAATAGATCCTCAGCACACTTTGCGACCATATGCAGCTATGACTGTTCATACCAGATGAGGATCTGCCCCATGAACCAGCAGGAAGAACACTCAACAAAGGAAAAAATTTAGTTTTACAGAAGAAACACAGCAGTGTAGATTTTGAATCCTCTATCATCATTTCCTTTGAGTTTCAGACCATTAATTATGTTTCCTTGATGATCAAAAATGGGCCATGAGGAATAATTTATTGATCTGGGTTCTTATATGAAGAGTAAGTCCAAGAATATTTTGTCCTTTGTCTTTATCAACTGTTTAACATGGGAATCAAACTAGACTATGTGAAAACAATATATTTTTATTCTGTGTTCTCACAATACTACCCTTTTGTCTAGAAATGGCTAAGCAAAATTCTCCATCATTAATTGAAGTTGTAAAACAAGTAGCAGAACAGCAACATTCACAAGCATCCGAAATAGAAAAAAGCAAAATAGTTCTTTCTCAGTTACAGGTAAGATCTAATTTAGAATGTTGGATTTACAATGTAGTACAATAGACAAGGAAGTATGACTCTGAATAAGGGAAGCTGATATTTCTCTATTTTTCTGGGGTATCTTAATTCAAAGTTAAGGCAGTTAGTCCATTCTTAAAAAAAATGAGGAGTCCGGTGGCACCTTAACGATTAACAGATTTATTTGGCCATAAGCTTTTGTGGGGAAAAAACCCACTTCTTCAGATGCAAGTCTCCACATTTCACACTCAACGGCAAGTCATCCATACTGCTGAAACCAGTAAGGAGAATCACCACTGAGCAATGGGCTCCTGCCATCTTTTTAAGGTGCACAAGTTAGAGGCCCGTTTATTACCTTATCAATCCTCTATCTACCTTAGTAGCTCCCCTGCACCTTCCCCAATTTGGGAGCTCTAAAGTTGCACAGGAGAGGAATCCCCTTTGGATCTTCTAAGGAACCAAGAATGTAGGGCACGTTAATAGGACTATGGACTGTATTTTGGAAGGCTTAGAAATGGATTTAAGGACAACCAGCTAAACACTAACTCACCTTGTAATGCATATGCTAAGAGAGCAAATATGATTCTTAGAAGTATAGGCAGGGGAATATCAAGTGAGTTCCATCCTTGAGGGGGCCATTTAGGGATCTGGGGCAAAAATATGTCTGGGGATTGGTCCTGCTTTGAGCAGGGGGTTGGACTGGATGACCTCCTGAGGTCCCTTCCAACCCTGATATTCTATGATTCTTTAGACCTTCTGGGGCACATGGCAGCGGGATTCATTTCTGCAGACAATTTTTATGGCTCACCAGAGGGAACCTGGGTCTGACATACCTTGAAAGCTTTTATCACCTGCAGCAGAGGTGCCTCTTCCTGCAGACTTCCTAAGGGGCATGCAGCAAAATATTGAGATATTGTTGCAGCAAATAGTTCTATATTATAATATTTACACAGGTTATATGCAACTTTTGGGAAGCCCACAGAGCTCCAAAGTCCTGGACAATTACACTCATTCATTTTCTTTTAGTTTCTTAATTTTTTTAACCTAGAACATTCCATACAAAAGCTAGCATTAATGTTAAGGTTGAATAGTTATGTACTCAAAAGTCAGGAAACACCAAAATTAAGATTGTATATACATCTCTAACTCTACTTCCTTATATGTATTTCACAGAAAACTAAATTAACTAAACAGAGCTCACTTCTTTAGACTCTCAGTGTAAGGCAGATTTTCCAGACCTTGAATCATTCTCATAGATCTTTTCTGAACCCTTTACTATTTTTCAACATCCTTTTAAAAATGTGGACACCAGAACTGGACACAGTATTCCAGTAATAGTCTCTCTAATGTTGTGTATGGTGTTAATACCATGCTCCTACTTGATATTCCCCTGCATATACTTCTAAGAATCATATTTGCTCTCTTAGCATCTGCATTACAAGGTGAGTTAGTGTTTAGTTGGTTGTCCTCATGACCCTTAAATCCACTTCTGAGCCTTCCAAAATACAGTCCATAGTCCTATTAATGTGCCCTACATTCTTGGTTCCTAAATGTATGACCATGCATTTAGCTGTATTAAAACATTTTGATCGAGTAAGCCCAGCTTACCACAAAATTGAGATCTCTCTGTAGAGATCTCTCTATAGAAATCTGTCTTTATCATCATTTACCTCTCCGCTAATTATTGTGTCATCAACAAACTTTACCAGTGATGATTTTATATTTTCTTCCAGATTACTGATAAAGAGATTGAATAGCATTGGGCCCAGAGCAGATCCCTGTTGTATCTCATTAGAGATGAGCCATTGGATGACAATTCATTCAAAACTACTTTTTAGATTAATCACTTAGCCAGTTTTTGATCAATTTAATATGTGATTTTGTATATTGCTATTTTTTTCCTCGGAATGTCAGGTGGTACTAAGTCAAATACCTTCTAAAAGTCCTGGAGATCACAAGATTTAGGCTTATCTAGACTAGGAAAAAGTGGTTGATGCTAGGAAGATGTGAGTTAACATAAGTTGACAGGAACTAAGGACCATCACTACCTCCCACTGCAAGTGAAAGGCATACTTCCTTGACCTAAAATAAACACATAGCAGCCCATACATTTTTACAAAACTCCATACCTAAACCAAAACAAAAAACTTTACACTGCACATGCAATTCTCCCCCTCGGGAGAACATGAGAAAGAGAGAACAAACTATACCTGACAGATGTGATTCATATCACTTAATGTATTATTGGAAGGCCGTCAGATATTATGGTGATGAGAGCAGTGTAAGAACCTAGATTGAATTGAGTTAGCTAAACCCAATTAACTCAGCCACTTTTCCTAATATAGATGCAGAGTGACACCTTTACTTTGGTTTTAGTCTGTGTCTCCTGATTTTACCCTGCATCTGCAATAGAAAAAGCAGTCGACTTTAGTTTGGCCTAAACTCCTAGTTTAGATAAAACATTAGGGAGACTGATATGGTTAGGGTCTCTGACACATCCCACTATACATCATCTGAATATGAGGAAACTGAACCAATTTGAAAGATAACAAATTTCATGTACACTTATCTTTAAGACCAAGCCGACAAAGCCTCAGATATTATCACCTATCATGTCTCTTGGTGATGATTTTAGGAAATGGATCTCTTCTATTCAAACTATTTTTAAGTTGCATAGATTTCTTTATTGTGTGTTCTGTATTAAATGAAAAGAACGAATTCTGTTAACTAAATGTAGATGATATTGTTTCAATAGCTTGCTGCTATACTCCCAAACATTGGCTTTCCACTGATAGGAGAATATTACAATATTTTACAGGCTGAGCTTCAAGAACTTGAAAAACAAATGGACTCTGCTTTATTAGAAACAAAGGCAACAGAAAGGCAAATTTATCAGCAAGATGATGACATAGAAACTACAAAATATCACTGTGAAAGTCTGGAGTCCCAAGTCAGATCCCTATTGGCTGAAAAGATAAAGCTGAAACTTGACACGGAAGCAGCACAAGAAGAATTTGAGATGATGCTTGCAAGAAATGGTGCATATCATGAGAAAATAATGGCTCATAAAGAGCGTTATTGGGAAGCAGAAAGCAAAATGCCAGTTATGCTCGAACTTGCTAAAAAACAAGACATGGTTCAAGAGCTAAAGACAAAGAAAGAAGAATTAATGAGTGACCTCCAGAATCCTGAAGGACAAGTTATAAAACAAGTGCAGGTCAGATGTTTCTGTTTCTAGATACCTTTCCTATTGTGTACAAAAATATTTTACAATTTTAAATAATAATCTGGTCTAGCTTTGCAGTACTTGCTATGGTGTGCGGAAACATGTAATATCTGGGTTCATTGCCTAAGCTAGATTGAGTAAATGGTGATCTTAGTTTACAGTAAAAATGGTACCAGCCACTATTCTTGATGTTTGATTCCAAAAGCTAAGTTCACCTGATATAACAACATTAACTTGGCTGTGAAAAAACTACAGTGCTGTCAGCTAAAATGCATCAGTTGGCTCCACTGTTATTTGTAGGATACTGCAAGGTCTTGGATAAACCTACATATACACTTTTCAGAACACACACTGTATATTCCTGTAAATGTTACTACATTACTAGTGTCAGCGAACAGCACAGTGTTTAGTTGGTAACAAATTGTACTTGAGCTATGTGAGAACAGAAGGTGAAGGGGTGAGAAAAGATGACAGAAGAAGGGAGAAGGAGAAAAAACATCAATTTTGCTATGTATAATCTCCAGCAATTGTGTGTGTGTGTGTGTAATTTTAATGCTTTATTAAATTTGTAAAAGTTAAAGCAGTCTGAGCTGCAAAAATGTCCAGCTATAGAGGAAAACTAAATAACTTCATATTTGAAATTGTCTTAGAATCACAGAGTCTAATTCTGATGTAATTTACACTGGCATAAATCAGAAGTAACTCCACTGGAGAATGGAGTTACAGTACTATAACAATAATGTGAGATTAGATTAAACCTACTGCTCTCAGACTGAAAAAAAAAACAAAACAAATTATCATAATAAACCAAGTCTTGCAACAAGATTAATGGACAAAATTAAGGCTTGTCATAGGAAGGTTGTAAAAGTTCAATGCCATTTATGTAAGAAAGAGACACTAAACCCTGAACAAACTTAGTCCTTACATAAGCAGGTGCAACCCCATTGTAGTCAGTATGAGACATAACCTTCCTATGACAAGCCTTAATTTTGTCCATTAATCTTGTTGCAAGACTTGGTTTATTATGATAATTTGTATTTTTTTTTCAGTCTGAGAGCAGTAGGTTTAATCTAATCTCACATTGCTGTTATAATAGTGTAACTCCATTCTCCAGTGGAGTTACTTCTGATTTATGCCAGTGTAAATTACATCAGAATTAGACTCTGTGATTCTAAGACCATTTCAAATATGAAGTTATTTAGTTTTCCTCTATAGCTGTATATTTTTGCAGCTCAGACTGCTTTAACTTTTACAAATTTAATAAAGCATTAAAATTACACACACACACACTCACACAATATTACTGGAGATTATACATATCAGAATTGATGTTTTTTCTCCTTCTCCCTTCTTCTGTCATCTTTTCTCACCCCTTCACCTTCTGTTCTCACATAGCTAAAGTACAACCTGGCGACCCCTGCACTATAACTTAGAATTTAAGATTTATGTAAATGTATATATACATCTATATTCACATCTGGTGCTATAAAGAGGAACATAGAAGATATGCTGTCTGTTTGCTGCCTGTAAACTCTATTAATTGTTCTGCTTTCATGCTGTGGCTTGTGATTGCATATACTTTAAATTCCATGTGGCTTTTCTACAATAAAAAAGCCTATGTAGAATGAAGGTTTTATCTTGTTGTAATCCCCTCTTTCTTCTCTGAGAATGAACTCTGTATAGAAACCAGCTTTTTTATTAGAAATCATTTAGTTATGTAGGCGATGTTGCTATTTGAGCATTATCATAGAAAATTACAATAGATGAGAAATGATTTATTACATGTAAATCCATTTACAAATGTGACCCTTCTACCAGGTGGAGTCAGCAGCAACAAGGGCCAGGTTCACTATTTAGGGGTTTATCTTAACGCTATAAAACAGAACTGACTTGAGCCCCCACCCAGTAATCTGGGAAAATTGAACACCATCTCCGGGCACCTTTAAGAGGCAATACGTCTGCACTCATAAGCACTGAATCTATGTATAACAAACAAGAACTTTTATTAAAAGGGAAAAGGAACCAAGCATTAGTTTGGGAAAACACCACAACCATATTCAAAAGCAGGTGATCATGTGATCATCCCACCCCAGAGTACGCTGGGCAGTGTCCTTCTCCCCAGGTTCTCACCTAACAGTGTGAAAGTCCCACAAACAAGTGTTCCTTTAACAAGCCACTCCCCTATCCCTACACTGCACCCCACTCGCAGTTGCTGTCCTTGTTCAGCAAAGACCTAGAGCCATAGCCGCTGCAATTGGCTCACAGCTGCTGCCGTTCGCTCTGTATCCCTGCCCGCTGCCATCACTGCACTGCCATTTGCTCTACCCCCATTGGCCACTACACCATCGCTTTCTCTGCTGCCACCTGTAGCTCTGCTGTAACCTCTGTGACACCATGTCTTGAGGTCCCACCACCTAACCCAGCTCTCAGTGATTTCAGTAATTCATGGGGAATCTCACAGCTACTGCAGGCTGTTTTGCTGAAATGCTTCCCACAGCAGGTCTAAGAGCAGGTCTACACTTAAAATGCAGCATGGGCACAACTGTGCCACTGTAGTGTAGACCTGGCCTAAGGATTAGCATTTAGAACTGGTTTTCAGAGACTTCAGCTGTAGCGATCGCTTAAAATATCAAAAGACTCTCAACTGAATTTAATCAGCTCTGTCTTTAAAAAGTGGGGAGGGGAGTGTCAAATAGCATCTAAGACACTTAGAAAGAACCCACGCCACCAGGTAAGAACAACTGTCCCCACTCCCTCTCCCCTTTCATTGAGATTTGGCATCTTTATCTGCTGCTTAGCAAGTGCAGTTCAGTTGAAGGTGACCCCCTCAATCAGCACGTGCTAAGCACAGTTCTGCTGCCCGTTACAATAAGGATAAAATTTCTTTACCCCTGCACTCAATGCTAAAGTGATTTGTAACCCAATACCAGCCAAAACTGATCACTTTGACAACACAGTTTGTCTGCTGAATATCGAGGCAGAGTAGGTGTGTTCATGTAAATACAGTGGGGTTCTCAAGTCTTTTTCCTCCAGCTCATCACTAGATGTCAGGGGAGAGCTCATTCCCTGCTTACACTTTGATAAACAGAATAGCCATAATTCCATTAGCATTAGATTTCACATGGGAGGAGAATGTAGTTCACATATTATGCACATTATACCCCATGATTGAATTTTTAAAGTTGACTATTAGTCTTGTATATGTGCACACTTCTAAATACTTTTGCAATAGTGTGCTAGATAAATTCAAATTGTTGCATCCCTGTAGCTGTAGTCATGTCCCTGAGCAATATTACTATGTAGTTTTTGTAACTATATCAATACATATGATTTGCTAGTAGGCAGGAAGTATATTTAAGTCAAACTTTTAAATTGTTGAACTTATTTCTTTAGCTAAAGTCAATGCTTATTCAAACAGATTGTTAAAATGACATTACAGAAGGTAACCCATTTGTACTAGAGTCATCTTTGTTTTACAAATGGGGTTTGGGTTTTTTTTGTTTTTAATTCCCACTTGTATCTTCAGGAAGAAATTACACATTTAATAGAGGAAGTTACTATGGTAAAAGAGTCTATCAATGAAAAGAAAAAATTGCTTGAAGAAGAGAAAAAAGTGCATGCTAAACTTAGAAAAGAGATTGAGGTAAGGTTTAGAGTTATTTGACTAGAATATAATTACAGTCATATGACAGAATATACATACTGTAGTTGAAGTTGTAAAATATTTTACTAAGCAGGTTGCTACATATCCAAGCATATACATTAACCAATGATAACACCATTAGACTCAAATCCTGAAGAATATTTAATATTGGTAGAACTCATCTAACCTTGAGAGCTGATATTTGAATTTTTGAGAGCAAAGGAAAAATTTTAGTCATCAGCATTTTCCTCCGCAACATTCTAGGAATGAATTCAGCCATGAGATCTTAGAATAATGTCGATTACTTCTCTTTTGCCTTCTTCTGAAAGCGAATGAAGAGATTGCTGAACTTGTAACACTTGTTGTTTCTAGAAGTTGCTCTTTATAGGTGTCAAGTTTAAGATGTTTGGGGAAAGGAGGTAATATTGGGAATTTTAAAAAAGAGTCTGCAATGGGATAGTATGCACAATTTACCTAAAACAGTTTACTACTTGTTTCTGTTTTGACTATTTATTGCTTGCCCTATGGTACCTGATATCTAACCAATGGAAGAATCAATTGCACCAAGAAAATGGCCTTCCTGAGCCCCTTCAAAATTTGAGCTGTGTGTAAAGTAGAGAGAGCACAACTACTCATAATTTGCAATCTGCCCAGACAGTATTATTAATCGTTATGAGGTTATCTGTTTAAATAGTTGAGTGATATTCAAAAGTACATCTGAGAGGTGTTGATCCTCAGACTTTCATATCCTTTGTCTCGTTAGGCAAATTAAATGCCATAAAATGTAATGATCTGATTCAAAGCCTGATAATATAAAGGTTTTGAACAGATTTGAGACTAGCTCAATAGAGCACTACAATATGGAAGGGAGAGAGTGGAATTTTTTCAGATTACAAGGAACAGGAGAAAATTCTTAAACTGAAAACTAAAACACAACCATTTTAAGACCCTAGGTCAACTCTCTGTTCTTTGGCATCTGAAAACAGACTTTATTATCATGACAAAATCCATCTGAGAAAGATAGAGGAGGAGTTTTAGTCATCTGAAAGCATTTTGTAAAACATTAGGTTATCAGAATAAATGTAATTAATGCCCTTTATACTCCAGTCAGTTAATATCTAATTTATGACTGTTGCGGGCTGAAGATTAACTCTGATCCTGGGGTTACTTTCCATTTTCTTTAAGTTATTTGGACTGTGGTCTCAGAGGAAAGGGGAATCTGAAAAAAACCACCCTAAAACACAAAGCATGCGCACGTACACACACACACACACACACACGTCCCCTTTGAGGGTATCCTTTTTTTTTTGTGAAAAGTCGAGAAAGTTCCACAAGGCAAATGCCTTGGTCTATGAGGTGTTTGGATGGAGAACTCCTAGGCCAAAATCAGCAAAGCATTTGGTTGGTTGTATAATATGAATATTGGAGACTATAAAGAGATCATCTAACTCAGGCGTTCCCAAACTTCATTGTACCATGAGTCCCTTCTGACAACAAAGTTACTACATAACCCTGGGAGGGGGCCGCAGCCCAAGCCCTAGTGCCCGGGGTGGGGTGGAGAGGGGGCCACAGCCTGAGCCCTGTCCCCCCAGGTGGTGCTGGAACTAGGGCTTCAGCTTCAGCACTGGGTCCCTGGATATCTAATGCTGGGCCTGGCGGCCCCATTAAAATAAGACCATGACCCACTTTGGGGTCCTGACCCACAGTTTGAGACCTGCTGATCTAACTTATTTCTCTAGTAACCTAAGTTACAGTCAAATCCAGTTTTTGAGGAATTAAAAAGTATCTTCACTCTCTACTCTTTGTATCGTCTATAGTCTTTTCTGTACAAATCAATGTTTGCCAGAGCAGTGCAACTTTCCTGACTGTAGAGCCTTGCCAGCTACATTAGTCTGAATCTTTGTGTTCCATGTGTTACCTGCAAAACAGCCCTCAGATGTATTTATTCTATTTTATTAGGTACAGAATAAAAGAAGTGATGCTATTCTAAAACGTTTGCATTGTCAACTGAACAAACTCCAGTCGAACAGAAGACAGTGGCACTGGAACATTCAACAGATGGAAAAAAAGGCAACTGAACTAAGAAAGTGTCTTGGAGTAACAGAGTGATATATAGTACAGTACAATACAATGCTCAGCAATTTATAACATATGTCATCCTTTATATATAACAGGTGGTTGTTGGAAATAATCCCTTGAATCTTGGACTAAGGATGAGTGATTTTTTCCCCCGCTGCTCTGTGCCCTAGAATACTTTGTGTTCTGTGCCAACTTTAATGGCCTAAAGCAATGTTCTCTTTTGTTCATGGGGCCAGTGACTTCTCAGGAAGGAATTTATTACAATTCCCAGACTGCCTTCAAAAGCATCTACCAACATTTGCAAATCCTTTAAGACCATATAAATTTGGAAAGTTCCTTTTCGTTTGGTTGGATTTTTTTTTTTTAGATCAAGTTCTGCATTGTTTTTCACTCTGGGAAATTCATATGAGGTGGATAATTGCATTTAATGAGATACAAAAGCTTCAGATCTTTCATGCACAGCTCTAATCAGTGCAGTGTACTAAGTAACTCTGAGCTCTCTGGTAGTATTTTGCCATGTGGAAGAGTCAGCTGTACAAGATACTATAGCATTCCTGCTCTCCATGTGCCAGGATTCCCCTCGCCCTAGCACAAGAGAAAGAAGACATACATAGTCTGTCCTGCTTGCTTACCATGAAAGGGCCCGGGACAATCACAGTTTAAGGATTGCTCCTCCTAAAACACAATCGCTCCCAGAGCTCCCGGTAAGGCTGTGCAGGACTACACTACCCCTTATTCAAAACTGTCGCTAAGTGCCACAGTCTAACTCTATAGAGGCTAAAGCATGGGTAAAATTAATTCTAGTAAATAAAGATCACTTAATAGAGACCAGTTTTGTTTGAAACATGCAGAGGTATGTTTTCTGCGGTTGGGTGATGCAAGGAATGTAAAGAGTGAAATGGCAGTTTAGAATAACATGATGCTGCAAATTCCTCCATCCTTCTGAACCAGTTCCTATGTTAGGGCCTGAGACTATTCCTATTGGTACCAATGAGAAAACTCTTCTTGAATTCAGATGGACTAGGATCAGACGTGCTGTTGATCTATGTCACAATGAAAGAAGAGGGAGACAACATTGTATGATGGCCTTTTCCCTGGCAAACAAACAAACAAACAAACAAAGAAACCCAAACATTATTTAAACTGTAATTTTTTAAAAGTCAGCTTTGTGCAGACGTTTTTTACTGCTCTGGACAATAGAAAATGTGGAATTTCAGCACAACATTATCAAGTTTTCTCAGTTCACTTTTTTCTTGGCTGAGGTTTTGTTTTTACAGAACTGATCACTTGTTTGTCTCATACTTCAATTAACTTTCTGGGCTCAAAGTCAAAGCTTCAGAGGAGCACACAGAGCATCGTAATTATAAGACTTAAGTCATGCATTTCCCCAGGACTTTTGGAAAAGAAAAATGAACACCAAATCACCATTTATTTAAAACTTCATGTCAGAACCTTAGTGAATAACCAGTTTCTCTGCATAATAATATTTCTCTGCATGATTTGTATTGTTTTGTATTTTGCATTTCTGGAATTTGTATTCATTGTTTATTCTTATAGTTTAGATGACAATTCACTCCTGAGCCCATCAATAATATTCATATTTATTCCAGAAAGTATTTAATTTTGTGTTTGATGAGTTATTGGTTTATATAATTTACATTTGCCTTTAAACCTGAGTATGTGCATGTATTTGAGCAAGTTGAATATTTATGTTTTACTTAGTTTCTTTTTATTAAACTGTCTAGATACTGTCAGTTTTAGGAAGCTAAAATTAAATGCATTATTAGTGTTTTAATTACTATTTTATTCTTAGTAAGAAAGTTCATATAAACTTCTATATACTTTAAAGAGTATGTGTTTTCCTTCATATAAACTGATTTATGCCCATCACAATGAATCTCAAACGGTCACTGTCACTTATTTAGTCCCCAAAATTTGCCTACCTTAGATAAAGGTAAATTCCCCATGCAGTAATCCATCTAAGGCACATTTTTAACACAATAACCTAGAAATGTAAAGCTCTATATCAGGGGTTGGCAACCTCTGGCACGTGGCTCGCCGGGGTAAGCACCCTGGCGGGCTGGGTTGGTTTGTTTACCTGCCGCATCAGCAGGTTCGGCCGATCGTGGCTCCCACTGGCTGCAGTTCACCATCCCAGGCCAATGGGGGTGGTGGGAAGCCGCGGCCAGCAAATCCCTCGCCCGCACCGCTTCCCACCACCCTCGTTGGCCTGGGATGGTGAACCGCAGCCAGTGGGAGCTGCGATCGGCTGAACCTACCGACGCGGCAGGTAAACAAACCAGCCCGGCCCGCCAGGGTGCTTACTCTGGTGAGCCGCGTGCCAGAGGTTGACGACCCCTGCTCTATATCCTACTGCAATTGCCTGAGATGAATAATTTGCTGAGTTAAAATAAATTCACACTGTTTGATTTTAAAAGAAGACAAAGAAACATTACTTAAAGCAACATCATCCACCCCAGAGTCCCGGGGTTACATTTTGTTAGCCCAGGGGATTGGTGCCATTTTACTCTTTACATTCCTTGCATCACCCAACCGCAGAAAACATACATCAGAGTCCCGGGGGCGGAGGGGAGCAGGGGCGAGGGAATGTCTCCAGTATAAATCTCTGCTCCTTGTTAGCCCAGGGGATTGGTGTTCTCCTTTCTGTGATGGCAGAGACTTTTTTGGCTGCCAGACTTCTCTCTGGGCACTGGCAAGCTAACAGTCTGTTCCCTTCCCAAGGGTAACCCCAGCTGAGTGGAGTTCCCTCTTTTTAACTCCTCCTCCAGGCCCTGATTTGCAGATGCAGAAGGGTGGGGGCACTTCAAGTGAAAGCAGCTCCCTAACCCCTTGCATGCTGGTGTAGGGTCTGTTTACCCCATCACAGCATCCAGTCTTGATTTGAGGACCATAAGAGATGGAGAATCCAACACTTCCCTTGGCAATTTGCTCCAATGATTAATCATGCTCACAGTTACATTTTTTTTTCTTTATTTCTAATTTGTGTTTGTCTGGTTTTAACTGCCAGCCACTGGTTCTTGCTATGCCATTAGACTGAAGAACCCTATGATACCTGGTATTTTCTCCCCAGGAAAGTACCTATACACTGTACTCCAGTTGCTTTTAACTCTTATTTGATAAACTGAACAGACTGAGCTCTTTAAGCCTCTCATTGTAAGGTGTTTTCTCCAGCCCTCAAAGAGTTTTTAAGGCTCGTTTCTGCCCCATCTCCAGTTTTTCAAAATCTTTTTTAAAATGTGAGCACCAGGACTGGACACCGTATATCATTATCAGTGTCACCAATGCCATATACAGAGGTAAAATCACCTGCCTACTCCTACTCACTACTCCCCTCTCTAGGCAGCCAAGGATTGCATTAGTCTTCTGCCACAGCATCTCACTGGATGCTCACATTCAGTTGTTGTCCACTATGACTACTAAATCCTTTGCAGTCACTTGTTTCCAGGATACAGCCCCCTTGCATTCTTTGTACCTAGATGTAAGACCTTCAAATGGGCAGTATTAAAATGCATTTTTGTTTGAGTGGGCCCAGCTTACCAAGCAATCCAAATCAATCTGTCTGGCTGCTTTGTCCTCATCATTATTCACCACTCCATCCATCTGTGTCTCATCACAGGTGTAATGAGCAGCGATTTCTTATTGATATCCAGGTCATTGATAAAAACATTAAATCACATTTGGCCTAGTACTGATCCCTGTGGAACGCCACTAGAAAACCCTCTATCTGAACATCACTTCCCAGAGTTAGCCTGGTCTCAGTCTAGTTAATGCTTTATCCATATTGCATAGTGCTAAGTTTTTAATCAGAATGTTGTCCAGTACTAAGTCAAACATCTTCCCAAACCTAAGTATATTACAGCTACGCAGTTACCTTTATCATATGGTACAGACAATAAAATTCTCAGTTATTGTAATTACTCTTTACAGCCCTTGCTAAATGCTGCAATTGTAGGCTCGGATCGTGCAAACACGATGAGTGGCCCCATTGATTTCATTGCATTTCCTTACAGTGCTGACTGCCCACTGAAGATTTATTGAGTCCATTGAAATTTGTGTTCAACAGGAGTTTAAGGCTCTCAGCACTTCAGAGCAGGTGTTCAGTTCTTTGGAGGAATAGGCCCACCTTGCAGAGACCAAGAATTAACTTCATATTAAGTGTAATTCTGTTTTACACAATATTTAAAATTTGTATCGTATGTGGAAATTCACAGCATCCCAGCTTCAGGAGTTTAATATTTAAGAAACAGTGCACGAAAGAAAACAGGAGTAAAAACTTGCAGTAATGAATTGCAGTGTAACAGGAGAGGGCGTTGTTTGAAACAAAGGAATGTATATCATTGCCTGCTCCTGAGCCTATCAGCATTCTGTGCAAGACAATGCTTTCAAAATGTTTGAGACGTGTTTTATGCTGCTCTTAGAATGCTGACAAATCTTAACGGGGTGATGAGGCAGTTAATTCTCGGTGTAATATTCAACAGTAATCATTTTCCCCAGGGGCATTCTTTCCTTCAGCAAGCAGACACACACAACTGGGAATAACGTCTAATAAACAGAAATAATCCAGTGCATGTACAAGCCCATTTTTACGTTTATTCTTATGCATGAACACACTGCAAAGCTTTCCCTCTTTTCTAGCCGTTGTGCCTTTTAACAGTTATTCATATACGATAGACATTAGTTTTATGTAGTATGTGTGACAAATAAGGCAAGTTCCTGCAATATCTTTGGGAGACCATATGATATTAAGTGTATGAATGGTTTATATATCATTGTGGGCCAGGATTGTATGTACTCTGAGGGGTGGGGGAGGAGGGTTACCACAGCTCCACCAGGAAATGAAAACAGTAGGGGATGATCAAGGCAAATTACTCAGGTTATAACACCTCCAGGGAGGCACCACCTCCTGGGAAGGGTTGCTTGGTTCAAACCTGATTCCCCAGAGACCAACAGACAAAGGAAGGTCTTTTGCATAAATAGCTTGAGCTTCAATTGACTCAGGGCATTTATCCTGGTTACTGATCTAAAGACTGATATGTATGTGTCACCACGGGGAAAACCCAGTTGTGGGATTTGAAGGACTGACACCTCTCAGAGCCCTATGTTGGAGTTGGAGATAGCTTTTTAGCATGCATTTAGGTTCTTTGATCATAACAATATGTTCTCTCTTTAAGGAGGAATAAAGCTGCTTGCTTAAAAGGAGCTGTGTGGAAACTTGAAAACCACTGGCGATACACTGTCCATAGCCCTCAGAATGAGAGAAAATTGCAGGTGCTAGTCTCTTAGGCAGACTAACTTGCTGGGAATATCACAGCATAGATCAGGGAGCAGCTGTGCGGCTTTAAAACCCTGGTCAGAAGGGAGTGAGATGCCAATCTCTGCCCAGGAAAGGTGACAGCTGGGAGCTGGAAACCTGTAAATGGGTGCCCTTGAAGGATCTCAGAGGGAGAAATACAGGTCAAGTTACCTTGAAGCTCTGACAATTTGTATTCATTTTTCCCCTCTCTGTCCCTGAGGAACCACCCAATTTAAGGCTCCTGCCCTAAAGGACTTGTGTTGAGGCTAAGGAACAGAGATAAATTAAATCTAAATAGGATCCCAATTGTCAGCAGTGAGGACTTGCATCTGTATCTGGTCAGTCTCCGGGCAACCTATGAGTACAGCTGAGCTACCTGAGTGAGCATTCCTCCTGGCTGGCCAAGAAGGTCAGCAAGCCAACTCTTAAGCCCAACAGCACCAACTGATTGCTGGCTGCTCAATGTCCATGCTTGCAATTGCGATCACGCCTGCTCTAGCCTGGCTTCCCTACTGGCTTCCTGACTCTGCGTCCTGACCCTGGGCTCTGGCTCCTGACTCCCGACTCCGGCTCCAGCCACCAGGCCCAACACAAGTCCCAGTTTGTGACACCAATCAGCTAAAAAGAGTTACTTGAAAAACCAGCACCATTTTGTTTTCCTTAGGAAAAGGGGTGGTTTGTGTATTTCCCAGGATTTCTTGTCTTCCTGTGCTAAACTTCAGTGTTTCAAGTCTTGGGGACACTTTCTGAGCATGGTGGATCGAGATTATCTGTTCCATTGATCCTGCCTTATACCCCAATTCAGCAACGTTACTTAAGCACGTGTTTAAAATTAAAATATAATTCATATTACTTTGGCTATCAACGTTGTTTGTAGTGTGGTTGTAGCCATGCTAGTCCCAGGATATTAGAGGTACAAGGTGGGCGAGGTAACATCTTTTATTGGACCAACTATCGGTGAAAGAGCCAAGCTTTCCAGCTTATAGGGGTGATCTGAAGATCTCTGTGTAGCTCGAAAGCTTGTGTCTTTCACTAACGGAAGTTGGTCCAATAAAAGAAGTTGCTTCATCCACCTTGTCTATCTATCAAAGCCTTTCTAACATTACTTTGGCTATTGCATAAAGTTAAGCACATGATTAAGTACTTTGCTGAATGGGTCATTAGTCCTGCACTAGTGGGGAAGAATGAATAGTTTTCCATTCACAACACAAAGCATAAACTATGCATCTTCTCAATAGACCAAAAAACTGTTACGGTTGAGGTACAGGAAGCATTGCTTCTCTCCTAACCTCTCTCACTGAACTGCCTCTACAACTCCAGCTGGCTGAAGGAGCAAAAGGCCAAACCAGGAAACAAAACAAAGTCTCTTTGACTGCAGTGCACTGCACTATTATTAGGCAGCCAAGTTTGCATTCCTTTATAATTGACACATGCTGCACTGAATAAAGAATACATATATACATGAACTTGCTATGATGCTAGCCTAGTAGGACGTATCTTTTAACCTCACACATCCATAGCTCCTAGACATCATATCCCATCACATTGTCCTCCCAGGTCACCTTGACAAGGTGTTTGGGGAGGTGGGTAGAGCACCAGCTTTGAGCCCCATTGATTATGACATATTTGCCAGAATTACTGTTGGAATTATTCTTTATGCAGGGTATTACCACACCACTAATTCAATGATAAATTCCATTCTTAAATTCAAAGGCTTAATGGAATTTATACACTTGCTATAAACATTCCTAAAAAGCGTAAATGATAAGCAATTTATTACATCCAAACAGTAACACAACAGTTATAAGTATTTGATCAAGTTACTTACAAATGGACAAAACACAGGGGTGCTTAGACCCATATTGGTCAGCTCCAATTTGGTCAGCCAGATATTAACAATGCATCCTCCAAGAGTTTATTTTTCTATATCCTTTAGCAAACAAGTGATGTCATTGCCAATTATAGGACTTTATCTAAGGGCAGGTGAAGGAGTTCTTTATATAGCCAATTATTTACTGCACCTGGTACCCAATTAACTGTGTTTTATTTTCATTACTTTAGCTCAAACCTTAAATAAGATAACATTAGTATTTTGAAGGGTCGCTACTAGTTTAACAAAACAACTCTTGTTTCTCATGCTCTCTTCCTTTTTGGTCACATGCTTTGGGCCTATTGCTCATGCTAATATCCCATATTACCATAGTTCACCCAAATCTAATGTGGGCCTATATTCCTACAGTTACTCACACATAGAGTATGTGGTAGGGTCAGAAGCTGATAGCAAGGTTCACACTAGTGTAACAAGTAAAGAGTGTGGGCATAGACGCCGACTCCGTGGGTGCTCCAGCTAGACTGGAGCACCTGTGGGGAAAAATTAGTGGGTGCTCTGCACCCACCAGCATCCAAGCTCCCCTCACCTCCTTCCTCACTGAGTGCACTGCGTCCCCGCTCCTCCGCCTACCTCCCAGCATCTCCTGCCCGACCGCTGCCAAACAGCTGTTTGGCAGCGTTAGCACACTCCAGGGAGGGAGGGGGAGGAGCGGGAATGTGGCGCGCTCAGGGGAGGAGGCAGGGAAGAGGCGGGGCTGCAGGGATTTGGGGAAGGGGTTGGAATGAGGGTGGAGAAGGGGTGGGAAGAGGAGGGACAGCGGCGGGGCCTCATGGAAGGGGTGAAGTGGGGGCAGGTCCGGGGCCAGAGGGGAGGTCGAGCACCCACGGGAAAGAGGGGAGGTCAGCACCTATGAGTGTGGGTGTGGGGCTTTTGTTTTGTTTTCTTTTGCTGGGATATTGTACAAGATAATCAAGGTGTACAGTACCAAATCAACAGTCTTCAATGCCAGAAGCTGCCTTGCAGGACTCATAATGAATCAACAGTCTTCAAGGCTGTTTTATTTGGTTTATTTTGGCTCATTTGTGCGCAAGTTATTAATGAACTGAGCAGGCACGAGGGCATTGCCTTTGCAATGAACTCTGACATGAATGGGGCCCCGCAGCCTACTCTCCATTATCTTTTTAATATAGTGTCCAGAGGAATGATGTCAAGAAATTAATCAGCTGGTAACTCAGAACATCTAAAATGTACACAGTCCTCACACTCACAGATGTTCAATATGTGACAGTATCCTAACACGTCACATGGCCTCTTCTGTTCCCTATTAGCCCTATAAATAAGTGTTTGAGCCTCTCTCTCACTGAGGTTGAAGTGATTTTCCAGTTCTTGGATCTATTCTTATTACAGATTATACAGCAGCCAGGGTCTGGTTTGTCCCCAGAATAAATTAGAGCAACTTCAGGGCTGATCTAATTAACATGGACTTCTAGTGGCTTCCAAGGGACATGCTACCTCTCTTCCCCAACATTTTCCAGCATATTCCCTATGACGCTGTGTGGTGGTACAGCCTTATGCCACCTGGGGGGATCCAGAGCTGCCCCTAGCTTCTCAGCCGCTAGAGTAGCACCAAAGTATTGGCGCATGAGACAGGATCTTGCCTATAGGATCTGCCATACTGCATGATATCACTGGTCAGTCACGTATGGTATCTTGCCATAGACCATATGTGATGCAGAAGAAGGTGTTTAAAAAAAACAACAGCATCATGCACTTGGTCAATTGTGCAGTGCTGCTGATGGGGAAAAAATCCTTCTTGATCCCTTTGTTAGTCGGTTTACTCCCTGACACATGAGAATTGACTACACTGCTCTTTTCAGCTGCTACTAATGTCAGCATTACTGTATTACTAATGGTAATACAGTGATCCAGCCCTTTTACAAAATCCAGCTACAGTATTTAATTCTGAGGCCTCTTGAGGCAGAGAATTTCAGAAGAGGAATTCCAAGCAGTCTGTAGAAATAATTTTCTTCTATTTGTTCTACTGTGCGGGAGCCAGAACTTTCTCCGGGACCAGGCCAAGACTGTGGAACTAACTCCTCTAGGAACTAAGGGTCAATACAAACGTCACCACCTTCGACTCCAAGTGCAAGTCACATTTCTTTGTCCTGCATTCTCTAAGATAAGCACATAGTAACATGTATATTTAAAAAAACAAACAAAACTCTCCCAAAACAAAACCACCCTACCAACCACTGCACAGACTTCTCCCCTCGGGAGAGGATGCAAGAACAAACAACACATGACTGATGTTAGTCACATTGCTTAATGTTCTACTGGAAGGTACACAGATACCACAGTGATGAGCACGGTATAAGACATAACATAAACTAGAATAGAAAACTTTTACATGTCATTAATTTAAATTAGTGGCCCTTATTTTAGGGGACATTTTTCAGACAACTCTTTCTATGTACTTCATTTAATCCCTTTAACTTTCCTCTTTACCAAGCTAAATAATCTTATTTTTTAAAAATCTCTAATTTTATATAAATCTCACCATACTCCAATATTTACTGATTAAGTGTTAACACAAAAGCTCTCATGTTCTGATAAAAAAACACTGCTAAATTTAATGTATGACTTGAATTATTTTCAGCTAAATTACAAATGATCTCCTTATGTGCAAATAGCACTATTTACTTGAAATGTGTTCTTTGAATTTTTGGGGGCTTATGAGTGCTTTCATTCAGAATTTCTGCCATTTTTGTCCAAAATTCAGTCTAATGGTTCCCTCTAGTGGTCAAATGTTGTCTTTACACATGGTAACATGAAAGTCTTTTATTTGAGGTTATGGGAGAGTGTTAGTACTTTTAAAGCAGTGTGTCAATATGTACTGTAAACTATTCTTCTTCATATGTTCTTTTATATAGTAAAATGGACAAATCTGAAGGAGCCATGTGATTGTTCCAAGCAAAGTCCCAACTCTTACAACTATGAGACAGTGGCAGGAGGGTTGGATTTTTTTTCCTTCTTAGTTAGCTACTTGTTTTAAAATTAAGCAACCGCTTCCATCCAAGATGCAGAATCTTCCATTTGAAACAACTCTAAGTAAAGGAAGAGAAACAAGAACATTTGAAAAGCTCCCTGCAAATTTTCTCTTCTATTTTTACTACCTACCTCTTATATAATGCTTTTCATCAGTAGAGGTCAAAGTGCTTTACAAAGGAAGTTAGTATCATTACTCTAATTTTACAGAAAGGGAAATTGAGGCATAGTACAATGCTGTGAGTTGCCCAATGTCACCCATCAGGCTAGTGGTAAAGCCAGGAATAAAAGCTAAATTTTCTGAATCCTAGGCCAGAGTCTAGTCATCAGGCAACACTGTCTTCTACAACCTAATGACTTAAACTCCTCTGTGAATTATATAGAAAGGTTTCTTTTTTCCTAACAACTTTTTAATCGTGTTTTCTTGAGATAAGAGTGAAACCATCACAAACCTGGGTTCAAATTACTTGTCTTAGTAGTTACTGTTGGCAGGGCCCGATTTAGAGGCAGGCAACCCAGGCGACCGCTTGGGGTGCTGAGCTTGGGAGCACCGGGTTTGGGGTGCTGTTTTTGTTGTTAGCGACAAAAGGGAAAATAGAATGTCTGAAGTAAAATGTTTCAGGTATTCTGCATGTGGATTCATTTTTCACTAACCTCTTAGAATGTTCTGGACTTTTGTAGAATCTTGTGGAACCTTCCAAACTTTCTGAGAACTACATTTTCCTCGAACCTCCTAGAATGTTGTCAGCCAGGCCCTCCTGGGTATATTTGCTTATAAATGGCATGAATAAATACAGATTTACTTCCTAGCATGCAAATGTATTGTCTTATATGACATGCATGCAAATCATTCATCAAAGTCATGAAATGGGCTACAATTGCAATAAAAATAAATTATTCAAAAATTTAACAAATGGAGGTGGGGGGCAATGAAGACGCGCCTCACCAGGGGTGCCATTTGGGTTAGGGCCGGCCCTCACTGCTGGTCTTAGAACTATTAGCTGTTTTGAAAAATTTACTGTGTTTTAAACAGATTAAAGGCTGGCTAAAAGAAAACCAGCTAATTAAAACTGATTAAAGCTGGTAGTGCCTCCGTTAGTTAGAGTTTTAGGGTATTTTCCAGTATAAGAATATTTTTTTAGTTGTTTATAACTTTGCCAGACTTTAACCGTTTGGACAGAAATTTTCTATGCTGGCTGTCTACCTCAGGCTGAATTGTTCTGGAAAAGTTTCAATACAAATGGTTCAGCCATCACCAAGAGCAAGATTAAGAGATAATGCTTTCTTTTTCCCATGTTAAAAACATTCTTACTTCCATTTCACTAAGAAGCTGTAGCATCTCCATGATTTGAAGCATAATCTTGAAATTTGACAGATGGTCGGCCTTTCTGTCAGGGTTGTGTTTTTGATCTCACCATGAAAAACTGGCCAAATATGATCAGCTTGAGAAAAAATTCAGTTCACAGATGCTCAGTAGAGCCAGCTAAATTTCCTGAAGATTCCATCTGCACTGAGCATGACCCAACCCACAGCTACAGGCCTGAGCAGCACTTTCCCTGCAGTTGCTGTTCTCAGTGGCTACACTGTGGTGCTGGCATCCCCCTCAGTCTAATGATTCGTTGGGTCTTAATTAATTTTATAATCAAGAGGTGGATCATCCCATACTGATGGGTTTAAACTGCTGCCATACATTTGCCAAATGGAGTTAGTCTAGTTGGCCATTCTTGTTGCAACAAGGGATTATCTGCAATCCATAAAACTACACATATTCAAATACTAATCACCCCCAGCACCTACATTATCTTCTGCATCGGGGAGACGGGCTGTCTCTCCTCCAGGGTCTTTGTAAAAATCAGGGCAACAGAAGAACAGAAGTAGAGAGTCTCAGTAATTCCATCTTAGTGACTAATATCCTAAAATGTTCCCTCTGGGAGATGCAGTCTGCTGTATCCTAGACATCAGTTACATTCTGTATGCTGGGTCTTACTGTATATCCCAGCAATAACTCTGACTTTTTCCTGGGCAATTTTCCACATGAGAATCCATTTCCACATGGTCCTCGGGGAAGCCCACCTGTTTGCAGTGAGAAGAACCAAAGTAAGCAGGGCCGCTCAGAGAAAGGGGAGGCAAAAGGTAGGGTGACCAGATGTCCCGTTTTTAAAGTTTTTTGGGACTTTTCTTACATAGGCTCCTATTACCGCCCACCCCCCTGTCCCGTTTATTTACAGTTGCTATCTGGTAACCCTAGCAAAAGGGGAAGTCTGCCTTGGGCCCCCTGTTTGAGAGGGCCCCCAAACCGAGCAGTGTTGTGAGCCACTATGTGGGGTCCCAACACCACTCCCTGAAATTTGGCCCAGCAGCCCCTCTGTCAGGATGGAGGAGTGGGCAGGCCAAACCTGAGTGGCACTGCAAACCAGCATGTCAGGTCGCAATGCCACTCACAGAAATTTGGTCCAGCAGCCCCTCTGTCACGGAGGGGCAGCCAGATCAAACCTGAGTGGTGCTGCAACCCTGCACACCAGGTAACAATGCCCAAAGCAGGGAGCCAGGCCCAGGCCCAGACCCCATACGACAGCCAAGCCATTACTGCAGGATGAGTGCCATGCAGTCTCGCTCTCCAATTTCAGGAGGGTTTGTACTCAGCATGGCTAAGCCGTGCCTTTGCTGCCTCTACCCATGCTACCATAGTTAACCTGCTTTTTATATCCATGCTAGCTTGATGAGAGCTACCTCAAATATGTAGACACAAGCAGGGAAATCACACCCCTAGCTTGTAATGTAGTTGTAGCCTAAGCTGACGAGAGATGTATCATTTACATTGAATGAAGGGCACTAAGGACAAAGCCCACAAGTGTTTGTTAGCCAAAAGGGTCAGTAAGTGCACTTGCCTTTCTTTGATGTTAATCATTGTTGTATCTGAGCACCTCACAAACATTAATGAATTCGTCTTCACACATGTCAGGTAGGGAAGTATTATTATCGCTACTGTTCAAATGGGGAACTGAAGCACTGAGAGTTTCAGTGACTTGCTCAAGGTCATATAGGAAGTTTGTGGCAGAGCGGTAAATAGCATCAGGGTTGCTTATAATGCATAGGGTAAGCAGTGTAGATAAAAGATCCGTACCACTGGAAGAAATGTCATTTCTTGTCCTATTTCTGAAACTGACTTTGTCCATCAGAAAAACATCATTTTACAGATAAGAATTTTTTTCTGTTCAGTGTGTTTGTGTGAGCATACACAACCAAAAGGTCTCTCAGTTGCTGGAAAATGTCCCTTTTATACCTACACCCATTTTTAATTAACACCTCCTTTATAACTATTCAATTATCCCACCTGCTGTTCAAGAAAACCAGCATAACAATCATCTAACACAACACAGGGGCAATTAGCACCCAGAAGACAACAAGGAAACTCATCACAACTTGGAGTTTCTGGATAACACAGGAAGAGGGATCAAAGTATGACATCAAAGTCAACTCATTACAAACCTCCAAATGGAGCTTGAGTTCTTATGGCAGTGACCTTATTTTGGTGTTTCTGAATTCTTCAGTTATTAAAAATAATATTTAAAAAGATGCTATGGTGCATACTTGTTATGTTTTCAAAAGTATATCTTTTAACCCTTTGAGAACTCTCCATGATGATACTGAAAGGCAGAAGCTAACAGATTCATCTCTGTTACTCCAGTCTTATACAGTCAAACTCCATTGATTTCATCAGCATAAAACTAAAGTAATCCATTGATGAATCAAGCAATATGCCTTTACTAATGTGACCTGTAGAGGATACAGTCATCACTTTTTACATTTTATCTAACTCTCTTTGCCCTCATACTGCCTGTTCAGCTTTTCTTTTTAATGGCTTTGTGAAGAGCCTGTACATTTGCTACTTTCCCCCCCTAGGAATTGCATTATTTTATTAGCTGATGGCACAGGGGATTTTAACTACTTTTTAGGTTGTTGGCATCAGAGACATCCTTAACCATGCTTATTAGACCTTCAAGAGTGCTAATTTCCTTGTACAAAGGGAGTTTTGAGCTTTCATTAGGATATTTCCCAGATGTTTTAATTTTCTGATACCATTTAGCATAATTATGTTTGCTTTTAGTACATAAATATGGAAAATAATGTACATTAGGAAACAAACAAACAAATATGCTGTCATATTAAAGCATAAAAAAGAGCAGCTGATAAGGAAAAACAGCCCTGGCAACATTGTTTTAAAAGCCATGGGACACATAAAGAGCAGACATATTGTGATGGTAACAACTTTAATTACCCACGCGTAAATAAATAAAAAGAAAAGATAAGGGAATATATTAATATGAGAAGTTCAAGGATGTGCAAAACTAAAACCGAAAATCCCGATGAAATGTCTGAGCTGAAAGAGATTTTTCAAGAGGGGCAGCCTTTTGGGTATAGTACAAGACATTTGTATAAAATGACCCTGTTGCTTTGAGTCAATAGCAAGGTGGGTATTTCTTTTCATTGGGGAGTAGGTGGTGATGAAAGGGAATGGTCTGTGCTTTGGCCATTTGTTTTACACTTTTGTCGGTGTGCCTAATGATGTCATGCTGGGTGTGATGTACATTATTAGCTGGATAAATGAAGATTTTGCATAGCTCTACTCATGAATTCCAAATGATTTTTCTTCAGGCAAAATTCTCCCCCTCTCTCCTTGGAACTCTTAGCAGCACACCTATTCCCTCTGTGCATAGCTGCAGACAGCCCTTTGGCAGTGAAACTGATGCTGTTCCACGAGGCAAGGATAAGGACAGGATGTGCAGGAAATCATGAGTATGTAAACCCCTTATGTGCTCAGAGCCCAGCAACGTGCCTGGGCAGTGCAAATTGGGACAAGAGCAGAGCTAGAAGATATGAGCTGTGAGAATTCTCATGTCTTCTGACGAACAGGGCAGTAAGGAGGGCAGATAGGCCCTTGCACAGGTTACTTAAACCACAGACCAGTTTTGTAGCTGCTTCATGGCATGGATTCTTCCTCCATCTCTGCCTCCAACACACATATTTTCCCAGCATCCAGCCTGACTACTCAGGGGAGGGGCTGGGCTCTGGCTTCTGGGCTTACTGAAGATTTTATTCTTGTTCCATAAACTCCCATACAGAATTCCGCATGCGGAACAAATGGATAAATATATTAAAAATGTCTGTTGTGTGGGTAAAAGATCCATAAGGGGCATGAGAGATAAGACTATAGATATATCATTTCAATATTTTTCAGCTCGCTTTGTTTCCAGTTGTTTCCTACCCAGAGCATGCTGAGCAAGCTAAACTTCACATTCATAGGTCCCAATTTAAGTACTAGATGTGACCCCCAAATTCTCAATGTGTAGTACCTTACCCCACTAGTATTCCCATTGATACCAGTGGTACTATATTGTATATGGTATTGTACAAAGCAACAGAGGGTCCTGTGGCACCTTTCAGACTAACAGAAGTATTGGGAGCATAAGCTTTTGTGGGTAAGAACCTCATTTCTTCAGATGCAAGACATCTTATGCTCCCAATACTTCTGTTAGTCTGAAAGGTGCCACAGGACCCTCTGTTGCTTTTTACAGATTCAGACTAACATGGCTACCCCTCTGGTATTGTACAAGGCACTATTCATGAGTAAAAGTACCACAATCTGGCCCTGGATAATTCTAGGATTTGGTCTAGTGATTAATACCCTTATGGCACTTCCTGTTAAAATACCACTAGGAATAATCTTTCTTCTTGAATTCTGTTGAGATGGAAATGGTGGCATTCAGGAGAACCCAGGCAGAAAAGCTTTTCTCTTTGATTTATTGCAGCATTGCCATTTGCGTTGATGTATTGTATTGATGGCTCTGCCAGCATTTCACATCGTGAACTCCTATTTTTAGAACTATAGAGCTCCCTCATAAAAAAGAAAAATGTGGAACTTGACCCACCAAATCCCAGACTGAGAGTGACCTTCATTTTAGATAATTAAACAAATCCATAGGGCGGTTTTTGAGTATAATCTCTTCTTAGACGTTAGTGGTTTAAGATGATGTTTTGCATCTCTGTAACTTTTTTATTTATTTCTTTCAATTGTAAGTGACTAGTCTGTAATAGAGGTATTTTTTTAAGTTTAATTAAGATGGAAACACTCCAGCCCTGCCCTTAAAAAAAACCAGACCAAAATTAGTAACCATGCTTCAGAGGGAAAGGCTTATGGAACTGAGTTCTCGGATTTGGTTCTCCCTCCCAGGCATTACAGTAGTAGCGTCGCAGAAGAGAAAGATACCTCAAAGAGATTACACTCCAAGACTGAGATCCTCAGCTACAGAGGCTCACATCCTGTGGGCAAAGATTGTTCCGCAGAGCTCAGGAGCAGGGCGAAATGCAAAGGTGGCTTAATGCTGAATGCCAATCCCACAGTGTAAGTTAGAACAGCCTCATGATGGTTTTCACAGGTTTCAGACCATTCAGAAACCCTTCAGTTGTAATAATGGCTATTGGGATTTTTAAGAGAGATGAATGTTAGTCTGTGACAGTAATACATACTTAATACTGCTTTCACTTGACATGTATGAAGACAGAGAAATAACTGGCATGCTTTATTTGATCTGTTAATAACATGTCTGAGTGCAAGATGCCGCACAGCACATGTATTTTGTACAGTTAAAGAAAATGCTTTTTAGCACTACACTCCCTGTTTTGTTTCAACTATCTATAGCTCTCTGACATGGCAGAGAGGGGAGTATGAGGTCTCTGTCCATCAAGGGCCAGGCATAAAAAAGACCACTTAACAATGTCCCTGTCTATGTCATAGACTGGGATGTGGGCAGTCATACCTAGTGGTCAGAGCAGTGGTGGTCAGGGCTAGTGACTAGCACAAGAACCAGGAAGCAGAGGTCAAAGTCAGAAAACAAGCCAAGGGTCAGAGCTGGCATCAGTAACCAGGAGCTGGGTGTAGAAGCAGGAATCTTGAACAAGGCAAAAGGTATGGCCAGGCTAGGCCCGGCCCTCTAAAACCCATCCAGACTCCAATATTGCAGTCAGACAGGGATCCACCTAGTTGCTCAGATAACTTCCAGTGCCTCCTTCTGGCTTAAATAGGGAGTCTGAGCCAATCAGAGAGGCTGGACATCTCCACTTGGAGCTTCATGGGCGGTGCCTGTGGTCCACCAGCCCACATTCCTGCAAGCTGCTAGTTGCAGTGTAAGGACTGCCTGGAGACCTGCATTCAATACCTACAATCCCTCAGTCTAGTGTCTAACCTTGTGTTTGCTTCCTGCATGTTATCAGAGCCAAGCGTTGAACTGGTAGCCTCAGGGTTCATAGATAACATCTGTAGCCAAATCTCTCCAGTGCTCCACCTTGTGCAAAATGCTTTTGATTTAGGTAGGCCAATGAAAATCAAAATCTTTCCAGAACATCTCCTTATTGTTTCTTATTTTAGAGAAAATTCATCCTGTGGAGACAGCCAATGCAAAGACTGCACACCACTTAAGCCCCATCTAAGACATATTTTGAGGACCTGTGCTGGCCCTCTGTACAGAAGTGAATTAATCTTCATGCCCCAGCCACTTCTAGAATCGTGACTGATCCTGTGGAAGGAGTGGACATATAAGGAGTTCTCTTCAACCGGAGGACAAAAGCATCTGCGAATGATAAAGAACGAACCTAGGAAGATAATGATGGAAGCAGATGGAAAAGAGAAGCTGTGTAAGCCCTATTGGAAGGCTCTATCTAGTTATCTTATTTATAAAGCTCTAGCCAGTGCAGTATCCGGGCACTGACAAAATTCAGCACTTGGTAAATCTGGTGAAATGAGAAAAAAAAGAATGACAGATTCTGTATTCTCTTTCTATTGGTAGGAAAACAAAACCAAATCCATTAGCTGTACTAAGAAAATCACACAGTGCTTATTCATTTTCTACTGGCATACCCATGCAGTGCTTTGAACACATAGCACAAAGTGACTACTATGAATCTTAGCCCTTTGCTACACCTCTTTGGAAGTCATAGAATCATAGAAGATTAGGATTGGAAGAGACCTCAGGAGTCATAGTTCAACCCCCTGCTCAAAGCAGGACCAACACTAACTAAATCATCCCAGCCATCCCAGCTTTGTCAAGCCAGGCCTTAAAAACCTCTACGGATGGAGATTCCACCACCTTCCTAGGTAACCCATTCCAGTGCTTCACCACCCTCCTAGTGAAATAGTTTTTCCTAATATCCAACCTAGACCTCCCCCACTGCAACTTGAGACCATTGCTTCTTGTTCTGTCATCTGCCAACACTGAGAACACCCTAGCTCCATCCTCTTTGGAACCCCCTTCAGGTAGTTGAAGGCTGCTATCAAATCCCCCCTCACTCTTCTCTTCTGCAGACTAGACAAGCCCAGTTCCTTCAGCCTCTCCTCATAAATCATTGCCCCAGCCCCCTAATCATTTTTGTTCCTCTCCGCTGGACTCTCTCCAATTTGTCCACATCCTTTCTGTAGTGGGGGCCCCAAAAGTGGATGCAATACTTCAGATGTGGCCTCACCAGGGCCGAATAGAGGGGAATAATCACTTCCCTCTAAGACCCTGCTATACATCACAGGTGAGGATTGTGCACCTACATGAAAAATCTACAGCCCCTATCACTGCAGAATTTAATTAGAATTAATCCATCTGGACAGTAGGCAGAGGAGGAGGAGAGTTTGTTCCACCCCAAAAGAAGTAAGGGGTTTGATTTAGAGAAGCCACAAACCTTGGATGGCCACTGAAGGCCAGAGCCATGGGTTGCCCTTGATCTCCCAATGCACGTGAACTGCTGGCTAGGAGAGGCTAGCCCCAAGTCCTGCCCCCTCTGCCAGAGCCTCACCTAGGGTGGCTGCTGGCCACCGCCCCAGGGTAGTATCTCCAGCCCCGGAGCGTCTCCAGTCCTCTCCCAACCCTGGAGTGCCGGGAAGGTGGGCAGTGTGGCCCCAGCCCCCACTCCAGCCCTGGAGCACTGGGCAGGCAGCGTGGCCTCAGGGCCAGCCCGAGCAAGGGCCACAGCACAGAGGAAGAGCCACAGAGCCAGAAGCAGGAGGAGGACTGGGGGGCCAAGCCACGCCTGGCTGTTTGGGGAGGCTCAGCCTCCCACAGCCTATGATACCCGCTGCCCGTGCCGATGAGGCTGTTGTCTCCACGCCAGCTTCAAGACTCAGTCCTTTCCAGCTGCCAAGCAGCATAGCTTAAAATGGAATCATGCTGCCAGAGATTCCTCAGCCTGTTGCTGCCTGTGAACCCAGTGTCAAAATATAACTCACGGTCTGGGGAATTTTCGGGGGACAATGCCATAAGCAGTTAACGCTCTAAACATTGCTGTGCAGGCAGCATAAGTCTACACACAGCTCATCAAGGCATGATTGGGCCCCCAGTGTTGTGACAACTGGAGAACTAGTATAATGGTGACCTTACAAGAGTGAAAGATAACTAATTGGGCAGGGCAGGGCTTAAGCTCTATTTGACTTCGATGGCTAACCCACGTTTTGGAGAAAGGAGTTTTGTTAAGGATACAGCACAGCAGTTTATGTTAAGTACTTTAGAACTCACAATAAACAAGCTTTGAAACACTCAAGAGGACCTGCAGCAAAACCAGGGAGGACCAGACATGGCACTCCTGACATTCTCACATCCTGATATTGTTAGAAAAACAATCAAGAAATAAAAAACGTTAATAACCACTTCAGACCTTCTTTATGCCTCATAAAGGACCCAAAAGGAAGCAGAAACCCAATTTTTATTTTTTTGCTTTTTGCATCACTGTGACAAGTTGCTGGGGATATCTAGAACTGTGAGCCACTGTGCTACCTGTCTCGGTTTCAGCAACTAGATGCTTTGCTGCAGCAAAGTTGTGTGACAACTCCCTGGTACACCAATTTGCCTGCCTTGCCAGCAAACTACTCAGGGCTCTCCCAGGCCAACTTCATAATAAACAGTGAACTCCAGCCCCTGAGCTCCTCAGAGATGTCTCTCTGCAGTGCACAGCTCCTGTTGCTGGACATTCACAGAGGATACTAAGTTCACTGCTCCTTTAAAGAGATAGAAACAGCACTTTGTTATCTTGACTGGAGTTAACAATCACTTCAGTTCAATCAAAACACTAAGCTGGCTTAGATAAAAAGTAAAGTACATTTATTTAAACAAAAAGAGAGAGATTTTAAGAGTGTTGAGGTATAAGGGATAAAGACAGAAAGAGTTAGAAACACACACAAAAAGTAAAATTACACTTTCTAATGGCTAAGAAATAAATTAACAAGCTACATTCTCTGTTCAAGGTAGATTCGTCATCAGCCTTCCTTTTCCAGCAATGGCTGACTAGCTCTTAGTCAGGATCCCCACAGAGTCCAAGTGGCTGGTTTTCTTCATCTCCTCAGGTGAAGGATAACTTAGGGGTTCTCTGACCATCGCTTTATAGTCCAATAAACCTTTGGAAAGTATCTCTCTCGAAGTTCATTGGCCCTGGTTCAAGAGACAGGAAATCTTCCTGGGGATATAGTATCTATCCCCCACTGAGATTGTTAAATGATCACTTTTTCCCCACTTGCTCTCCTGATGGCTTTGTTTGCCTGGCATGAAGACTGCTCATCTATATGTTAATAATGTTCAAGATAAGTGTTAAACTTGTAAAGATGTGTTTAGTCTCTATAAAATGTTTGTAAATTGCTGCATGCATTAATCTTATTTATAATGGCTGTATCCCATGCTATAAGGTAATATTTACATTTTGCTTTATAATTGTAAAAAATGCCTGCTCTGAACTTGTAAACCCAGGCAGGAAGAGTGGTTTCCCCATCCGTCAAAAGGACTATCAAAACTAAATGAGCCACTGTAGGACAAAAACTTTGTTGATTGCCTCATCCACCCAAGAAGAAGTTACGTGCAGGAGTGCTCATCCCATCAGTTTGAACTCTGGGGGAAGGGCATATAAAGATGCTCACAAGAAGAAATGGGGATCTCTTTGCTCTTTGGACTCTTACAAGCGCTGGAGCAAAGGAACAAAAAGCAGAGATTGCCAAGGTCAACCTCATTAGGAGAGTATATATGCTCAGATCTGAAAGAAAACATCTAAAACTAATTACAAAATAAAGGGTAAAAGATCCTATTAAACTGACATTTATAATGCATCCTTAACTATGGAGTCCCCAGCAACTCCATGATAGTACCTTGCACTTCCAAGGATCTCAGATGAATCTATGAGGCACATAAGTGCAGGGGCGGCTCCAGGCACCAGCGCACCAAGCCTGTGCCTCGGGCAGCAAGCCACAGGGGGCAGCCTGCCGGTCGCTGTGAGGGCGGCAGACAGGCAGCTTTCGGCGGCATGCCTGCAGGAGGTCCGCTGGTCCTGAGGTTTCGGCAGCAATTCAGCAGCGGGTACGCAGAAGGAGCGAGACCAGCGGCCCTCCCGCAGGCATGCCACCGAAAGCCACCTGATTGCTGTGCTTGGGGCGGCAAAATACATAGAGCCGCCCCTGCATAAGTGTGATCTTCATTTTATAGATGTGAATCTGAGACACAAACAGTTATAACTTGTCCACTAGCACATCGCAAGTTGTGGCAGCAATAAATCCCAGGACTTCTGACCTCTCCCAAGTCCTCTGATAAGCTGCTTCCCAACAGATTACAACCACCATTACAAAAATGGATTTTCATATTATTATAGATTTTAAGGGGGCTAATGAGCATTATCCAAAGATATTGAAAAAACAAACAAACAAGTTTTTTTGTGCCAAATTCAGCTCTCAGTTACACCAGCACAGCCTCCTGAGAATCAATGGGATTGTAACTGAAATTAGAATGTGGCCCAGCATTTGAGACACATTCACAGGGCCACTTATGTTCCCATTCACACTGCTGTATACTAGGAATAACTGCACTGAGATCTGGGAACAGAAACAGCCTTATAATTTCCATATCTATCTACACTGTTTCTGTGAGTGCTGCTTTGTTTAAAAAAAAAAAAAAAAGCGGCTGGGGCAGGGACTAAAACAAACAGCATCACTCTATAACAAAGTACTTTTACTGAGATTTTTAACCATGGACATAAATTAGGAACGTCTGAACCACATCCTCTCTGTCTGATCGATCTCATCACTGCTGGGGCAACAGCCTTCCCCTGTGCCATTCCTGCCATCTGGGTCAGCTTAATTACATCCCTCTTCCTCATCAAGCCTTCATCCAATTTCAGTTTTCAACTAGAGACATTTCAACTAGACACCTTGTAATTTCTCTCTCTTCCTGTTAGTAAGTACTATTTAACTTTGGAATTGTTTGCTCTACAGAAGCTGCTGTAAAGCATTCAGAGAGGAATGCGTATGAAACACACTATATAAAATAATATGAGTGTGATTTCTTTTTGAATTTTAATTCTATTTGCAGTAGCAATACTGTATAATCAAAAGCCTGATGTTGAGCCAAAGCAAAAAATAACCAGTAGATGGCACCATTTATTACATTATAAAAGATTCATAACTACAAGCTAGAGGCTCCCACCCCTAAAACCTGGTTGTTAGTATAACATAAATCAAACCTCCATTTTAAGAGATGTTACTTATAAGCTCAATATAGCCCTAACTTTATGTCCCTTTCCAGTGCTTCCTGTGGAAGATTTGGTGGTGATCCCTTAAATGGAAAAAAACATTTTAGAAACAATAATGGATCTAGAGGGCAATAGGACACTGCCCAGGGGAGTTTTCTTCTGCTCTGCTCTTAAAAATACTAGGTTGCTTCTTTTCATTCCTCTGTTAAATAATAGAGCTGCTTCAAGGGACATCTCCCTACCCGACCAACATAACTTAGAAAAGGTTTAGGCAATGGGCAGTTATAAACACTGTTGTAGCCATTCTATAATAATAAATAATAATATACACTTATAATAAACAGCAGCTGTTACCCGGGACTTTCAAAGTGCTTTGGAAACATTACTTAAACAACACCTCTATGAGACTGGGAATCCTAACACTCCAGTAATCTTCTTGACCTCATTGGGATGTCAATAGTTCTGCTTGTATGAGTAAGGGTTACCCATGCGGGTAAGGACTGCAGGATCAAAAGTAAATACTGTAATATGTTTTCTGCTATTACAGGCATATTTCTTCCGGGAGGGAAAAAGGAGGAAGTTTGATGTGTTCACCTTCTAGAAATTAATCACTGCAAAATATTTGTCAGTGGTTCAGGATGTGTGTCATTTAGCTATAAGCTTCAAATCTGTAATGTTTGTACTATGTGTGCTTAAAAGGCAGACTTAGTGGCTTCAGCATAATTTACTATTTAAGGTTAAAAGCTGTTGCTCTCTCTAATCTTCTGCTCCACAGCCAATGCAACTTTAATACTGCAAGCCTTGGAAGAGGAGAGAAATGCATTGCTGAAACATTTAGCATGATACAGTTTTCCATCTTTATTTTAAGTTATGAAAACTGTCTGAAAAAGCTAGTAAGTGTTTCCAGTCAATGATAGTTTCCTGGCATCAAAAGATTAAGAAAATGAACTGAAATATCCAGAGGAAGAAATACTGAGTGAAGAAGATAGATTGCAAAAAAAAAAAAAATTGTATTTTCTATATTTATCTGTGTGCTATGTGTATCTGCTTCACTAGGCTGTCAATTTTAATTGGACTGAAATCTGCAGCAGTTCAGTTCACACTAGTTTAATTCAGAATTCTTGTTGTTACTTCTTCCCTATATTCCACTTAAATAGAAGTGTTGTAAGAGTAGTGATGTTAACCCCAGTGTCCTGGCATAATTCCAACTCAGGTACTTATGAGCTGCCTACATAATTTCTGCCTTCAGTTTCATCTGAATACTTTATTCTTCTTTTTCTTCCCTAAAGTGTTGTATGACATTGCTCTGCATTGTTAAAGAGCTGCTTTCCAACCGAAAGGTGGCTGCATTTTAGTGGCTTGAGAACTGATCTCTATACATTCCAGATAAATGAATTAGCAAATGTTTGCTATGTGTCATGAGATCCTTGGATGAAAGGAAGTGTAGAACCACAACATATTATTATTTGTCCCTGACATCAAACAGGGAAGCTAATTATCGATCTTGCCTACCTGTTTTGGTGGGCTGTGAATTTTTTGTTTTGGTGGGTGATTATTGTTGTTTGTAGCTTTGCTACAAGGAGGGTTAAAAAGGAGTTTGACTTGGCAGACAAGACCCACATGTAAAAGACAATGGAAATCAATTATGGTTTCAATTTTAGATGATGGAACACAGGACAATAAGATCCTCCCTGCTCAAATAGAATTCCTGCCTATTTGCAAATCGTAAGGATGCCATGTGTGCCAGGTAGAAATCACGTGAACTGAAGGTTTGTTGCTTTAAAAGAAATGATAACATTGTATTTTGTCTTAGTTTTACATACTGTTATGGTTTGCAGGACCATTGTATTGCAGCATAACAGTGAATATTCTTGTGGACTACTCAGAAAGATCTTCACATGCAAGGTAGGCCAGGAGAAATCTTTGACTTGGAGAAAGTAATAACCCTACAGTGGGCTACCACTTGACAATCTTCCCAGTATGTCTGTGAAAGGAGGGCGGGGGGAAGGGAAATGTGATCACCTGAAGAAGGAAAGAGAAAAGTCTTCTGATTGATGGGTTGCAAAAAACTTTGGCAGTGCTCCCTGACTGCAATTGCTAGAAATGGAAGGATTCCATTGGGTAGAGAATGTTACTCTCTAATAGTACCCAACTAATAGTCTCCAAGAGGAGACTAGATCCTTTAGATTCCTGCCCCGTGTTTTTATGGATTTCTACTGGCCTAGAAATGCATTATCTCCAGACACCTAGTTTGGTCTATGTTTATTTTAAAAAAGATTAGAGGTATCTGAAGAGGGGTATTTTCAGAAGCATTCAGCATTTATTCAACTCTGCTTGCAAAACACCCTGCATTGAGTTAACTCAGCTCCCATTGACTTCAAAGTGGGAAAGGCACCAAGACTTCAAAGTGGGAAAGACTTTTGAAAACCCCACCCTATAATATTACCTCTGGTACCAGATAGTACAGTGAGGGATGCTTAGAACTATATGTAATGATAAAGAGGATTATTCATTCCCTTCCAGAATCCTGCTCTGAGTTAATTATAAATGAAATAAAGTCCATATTACAAAATTGGCAGAGATAATAAAATACAACTGGAATTCAGGGATCAGCAGAAAAGAGACTGCTATTTTGACCTTTGTGCTATCTTCTCTTTCAAAAGAGTTCTTACTACACAACAAGGAGAAGATTTTGCAAGGTACAAATGGCAGTTAGGTACCTAATTCCCAGTAAATTTCAATGAGAGTTAGGCACCTAACTGTCATTTGTGCTTTGGAAAATTTACCACCTAGTCAAGTAGAGGACATCAGTTAACAGAAGGTATATTGATATGGTAAAATAGCTAAGCAGCACATTACAAAAAATTGGAACTGCATTTTAAAATGTATTAATGTTGTTATTACCTGCATTGGCTTTCTTTCTGTATTTAGTTTACTTACTATTTCCTCATAGATTGCTTTTGTATTTTGTCCTTGGGAAATGCTGAATAGCATCTCTTAATAACAAAACATATAGCTCGATGCAGCACCTGACTCACCTGAGTAATCCTTACTCTTGTGATGAGCCTACTTGAATTCATCAGGACTCCAGTGGAACTACTTGCCTGTGTGAGAATAACCCATGTGAATAAGGGCTTTCAGGATTAGGCCCAAATCCTGTCAAGTGTTTTCTGTTTTTTCCAAGTGTAAGTCTTCAAAGGTGGGGAGGAAGAAGAACAAAACGTGTTGTTTTTCCTTTCTAATGGTGACTGGGAGATTAAACACAAGATGTGAGGCTAGTCATAATGCATAACAGTCCTCAGAACTGACAACATTAGCTTTTGTATCCAGTTGTACAGCAACGATGCAATTCTTAGCACACAGTACATGGAGAACTGTCAGCTCTGTAGCAATCCAATTAAGTTACATGGTTTCTAAACCTAGATGATTTGAGGAAGTTTAAAACAGAGAGCGAACACTGTGCTGGCTCAACTGTTGTGCCAATTATCTGGTGGAATGTTTTTGTAGCTCTGGCTGCTATGGTATTTTCAGAGCAAGACCAGGGTGAACATATTTCAGGGTAAATTATGAATTAGCATTATTATTATTTATTTATTAAATAAGATGTCTAATATGTATTTTAAAGAGACACTGGCACCATCTGAAAAATGGGACAAGTGAGTGCATGCTACCTTTTTCAAAATGATTATTGAAAAATTGAATAAAAAAGTACCTCACTGGTAGTTAAAGTGGAGTCAAGTAGTATTAATTCCTGTAGAGTCCCTTCCAGAATGGCTGCTCTGTGGGAAAAGCAGCATGACTCTTGCCAGAACTATACTGTTTCGATTCTATTCCATCTGTTTTTTTTGTTTGTTTGTTTTTGTTTTTTAATCGAGGCCATCAACATAGTATTTGAAGTGGGAAGATAAGAGTAAGAGCAGCAACATGGAAGGGCAGCCTCTTCATGGAGGGCTGCCCTTTTACCTCTTTACAACAGAGGGCTCTTTTCTCCATGGATCTGCACAGGAAACAGGAAGCCATGGCCTCTGCCCACTCTGACCCCTCCCCCCAATTTGCCCTTCCATGCAGGGAGCAGTTTCCTGGAAGCTCAGCCTTGCAGTTAGCTAGCTCCCACCAGTCCTCTTTCTGCAGGTTTCTTCATTGGGAAGGCGAATAACTCTCCTTTATTTATCAGTCTGTAAAATGAGCTGAATTACAGCCTCTTGAGATATATGTGCAATATTAAAAAGAAATACATCTCTGATAACTTATGTCAACAAAAGAAGTCTCCCCTCTGCCCCAAAGGCATCTAAATATGCTGTATCTAGCTCCAACCCATGGAGAAAAGAGATGGACCTGACATCATGTTCTAAATGTCAGGAGTTCTGCCCTGTTGGTCTAGTATGGAAAGGTAAATTCCAGTCAACAGCTGTCTAGTTAATGCATTCTGCTATCGCTATCCCAGAATGAAATCCTGACCCTATTAATGTCACTGACAGAACTCCCATTAACTTCACTGGGGACGGGATTTCACTGGGGACGGATATTTAATCTAGGAACCTTTATCTTGAGCACCTCAGCTGATCTCAGCTGCCACTTCATTACATAGGGAGAGAGGGCAGCATCTGCGGAACCAGCAGCACCTACACAACCTTGAGAATGCTACTGCCTGAGGGCTATATTTTAGAAAAGTTGTACTGCAGTAGTAATGTGGAATTTACAAAATGAAGTAAAAAAGCAAATATAGCTCTGCTTGTTGACTAGCTATTCCTGTCCTAATTCTGCTTTGCATTAGGATGTAAATCCCAAGTAACTTCACATTTACACAGAGTAAGTGAGAACGAGGTTTACCCTTGTGTGCTTAGGAAGTGCCTAATGAAGTGCCCAACTCTAATGAAAAATGGAGTCCTCTATTGATTTCATGCAATACAGCTAGTTTAGTGCAAGGTTTCCCACAGAGTTCTACCAATGTGCTAGAGTTCTGCTACAGCAAAAGTCCTCAGGTGGTTCGGTCTTCAATACTTATTCAGTCTTGGGCTTCTCTGATAAGCATGCCAATGTGGTGCTGGTTTCACTGATGGTTTTTGCAGTGGCTGAAGTGAACTGGCTGAAAAGTACATTGACCCATCCAGCCCCTATACTACCGCCTCCCCCCCCATGATGAAAGCTTATACTTTTTGTTTATATTTTGTTTCAAGGCCGAATTTGGAGGAAAAGGGTGGATTCTCGTAGTGTGGATAAGCAATATAAATGCAAATATATGGCAGTTGTTATAGGAATAAGGACCCCAATGACTCGTACAGAGGAAAGTGTGAGAAAGGGATGAGAAGAAACATACAAATATGATGCTATTTAAGGCACTGGCAAAACTCCCATGGGAGCAGAGTAAGGCCAGAAAGAAGGAAAGGAGTCAGAAGTGTTTTTGATCAGTTTCATGCCCCATTTTCTTTTGTGTTTGTTATTTTTCTTAATCTCTTTCATGTACATCATCGTAACGGAGTGAGCAGATGAGGGGGGTATTTTGGCTGCTGGCTAGTAATCTGAATAATCAAAGCACAGAAGCCAATCAGAGCAGAAGGATTGTAGTAGGTGGAATAGTGATATTTACATATTCACAGTACAGTTATTGGAAAAATCGCTGTACAATAATCATACAATGCCCTGCAATCTGATTGGATGATAGTCATTATTAGCCAATCAGAGTTCAGAGATTCAAATAGCATATGGCTATTGAGAGCTAATCATACAGTAATAGTATAAATCAGATACCAAGAATCAGAGTGCAGGGAACTAAGTGGAAGAAAACAGCTTGGTTATGCCTCTGTAAGTGTATAGCATCCCTGTCCTCTGATTGGTTGAGACAGTTCCATTCCAGTGTAATGTATCATATTGTGTATATTAATGTTTCAGCTTTACAGTTCCATTTCCATTAGGGGAAGATTGCCTATGAGCCTCTTAGTGGATAAATAGGAATTTACAGCTTTCAAAAAATCTCTTAAAGCTTGCAGAATCCAAAGAAGAAGGAATTACATATGACTATTTTTGAAGCTTTAAAAGTCCAGAGGGCCTAATTGTGCCCTTAGCTGTGTCTATGCAATTCCTATTGAAGTCAGTGCATTAATGAGGGCTGAAATGAGGTCTGGTGGGGTTTTTGGTTTTGTTTACACTATCAGTCACATTTTCTGCTAAAAACAAAGCTCCAGACCAGGCCTAGGGGAATTCACCCTTCTGACTACAAAGATGACATCAAAAATAAATTGTTTCCATTTAAAAAAACTTCAGTTATTAAAAAAAACATTGTGATGTCTTCTGGGCAGGGGATGTGTCTTCCTGTGTGTGTACAGTGCCTAGCGCAGTGGAGCCTTGCTCCTTATCAGGGCCCTTAAGAGCTACTGAAGTACAAATAGCAAAATGCTCAAATGGACTAGCTCTAGTGAAATTCATAACAGATAAAGTCCTTTCTGCTTCTCAGGATGTATAGACGTGTGCAAAAAGAGTTCTGTGAGTACAGTTGAGATAGTATAAGACAATTAAAGGGACACTTAATTGCCAGGACAAAATAATCCTTTAAAAATGTCATCACTGTAGTCAGATATATTAAACAATTCCAGTGTCATTGGTGAGATTTTATATTAGCTCTGTTTTATATCACTCTCCACTTACATAATTGTCAAATAGAGCTTGTTTATACTGGGTGGAGTCTTTTTGTTTTTTAATTTTGTTTTTATTTTCAAACCAAACAAGCAAGAAGATTAAGAAGCAAAATAAACAAAAGTAAACAGAGACAACTGGAGAGTTATTTTCAGAGACTGGGGTTTAGGACATATTTGTTAATTATGCCCTGATCCTGCAAACACTTATGCTTAATTTTAAGCATGAATAGTTCCATTTGTGGCAATGTACTTGAGTGGGAGTACTCATGTATATAAAGTTAAGCATGTGCGTAAGTACTTGCAGTATTGAAATCTATACATTCTGTAACATCATTCAATAGGTTTGTTCCAGTGTAAATATAGGAGTGAGCGTTCAAATTATGACTTTCTTTCACCAGGACTGCATCTGATAGAAATGCCTCCAGCAGCTATTCTTTTATAGCTATCTGTGTCATTGTCCTATCCAAAACAAAGGCAAACTGGTGAAAAATTAACTACAGTGAGAAAATGCAGGGCAGACATTCCCATCTTTGCATTGGTGGGTGATTATTGTTTGTTTTTTTAGAGTATAAGTTGTTAGCACTTACCTAAAGCAGTGAATTAGTTTCTATGCTTTGTCCTCTACACGGATGTCCTTGTGTTGGTTGGTATAAATTGTGTCAGTATTGCTTGTTGTCATTACTCAAACTGAAGCTGTGACACTAACCCTGCCAGCCAGGGAAAAAAGCCACACACAGAGGCAACGCAAGCCAGTACCGTTTAAATCAGGCAAGCCTAGTGGTGTGGAAATGACTTCTGTTGCATAAAGTGTATTTACTGGTAAACACAAAATGATCTGGTAATGTAAATACAAAATTAGCACAACACCTTTGGATATACTGTAGTGATGCTTTAATGAAAGAAGACCCTCAGGAATGAAAGAAAATATAAAACAACAATCCAACAGCTTTCTACCACTAGCAATTTAGGATGTATCCAATATATATGAAATGCTTAATATGCTGCTTTAATATCCATGTTTGATACGATTACTTTACATTTACTAAAGTAATTATCAACCAGACGTATTCTGAACCACATTGTAAACTGATATACAAAGGCATCACTTTATCCAGCACTAAAACACTGACACCTCAGCTGTTTGCAGCACATGACAACTCTGCACCACCATTTAGGAAAGGATTTGAAGAATTCACTTTTCCAATTGAAATTGCAGGATGAATTTAGATTAGTAAACACATTCTGCATGAGCTTAAATTCGGCCACAAAAACAGTATTAACACGTCTGCTCATACTAGGTGTGTCATCTAATTGTTAATAATAGTACTTAGTTCATACAGAGTTCACTTTTCATCTCTAGGACTCAGATCCTCAAAGATATTATATCTTTGAGGGTCTGAGCCTAGTTTACTAAAGATCACTACATATGTACATTTCTATAGATGGGATAAAGAAAGCACAGAGAGGTGATGTGACTTGTGCAAAAACACAACCCAAGGTTTTCTGACACAGTCTAACACCCTGTCTGCTGGATAACACTGCCATAAGCAATCAAGACCTACTGTAGGTTTATATCCCATTGGAAAAAAGCACCTCCGGCAGCAGTGTCCTAATATCATGACTGATAGATTCTAAGGCTAGAAGGGACCATTGTGATCACCTAATCCAGGGATCAGCAATCTTTGGCACCTGGCCTGCTAGGGTAAGCACCCTGGTGGGCTGGGCCAGTTTGTTTACTTGCCCTGTCCGCAGGTTCAGCTGATCGCGGCTCCCACTGGCTGCGATTCACCGTCCCAGACCAATGGGGACTGTGGGAAGCGGCGCGGGCTGAGCGATGTGCTGGATGTGCTGGCCAGCGCTTCCCGCCACCCCCATTGGCCTGAAGAGGTGAACCATGGCCAGTGGGATCCGCGATCGGCCAAATCTGCGGACGCGGCAGGTAAACAAACCGGCCCGGCTCTCCAGGGTGCTTACCCTGGCGGGCCATGTGCCAAAGCTTGCCAATCCCTGACCTAGTCTGATCTCCTTTGTAACACAAGCAGTAGAATTTCCCCATAATAATACCTACAGCATCTCTTTTAGAAAAACATCCAGTCTTGATTTAAAAATTGTCAGTGATGGAGAATCCACCATGACCCTCGGTAAACTGTTTCAATGGTTAATTACTCGCACTGTCAAAAATGGACACCTTAATTCCAGTCTGAATTTGTCTAGCTTCAGTCATTGGATTGTTATACCTTTCTCTGCTAGACTGAAAAGCGTGTTATTATTTTCTCCCTAGGTAGATACTTATAGATTGTGATCAAGTCATCCCTTAACCTTGTTAAGCTAAATAGATTAAGCTCTTTGGGTATGTCTACACTGCAATAAAATAACTGTGGCTAGCTTATGTCAGCTGACTTGGCCTGGGGCTGAGGGCCTAAAAAACTGAAGTGTAGACATTCAAGATTGGGCAGGAGCCTGGACTCTGGGCCCCGGTGATGAGAGAGAGTCCACAAGCCTAAGCTAGAGACCAGGCTCTAGCCCAATGCCTATATTCCAATTTTATAGCCCTGCAGCCCAAGCCCTGTGAGTGCAAGTCAGCTGGCACAGGCCAGCCACCAGTGTTTTATTGAAGTGTAGACATACCCTTTGAGTCTATCACTATAAGGCACTTTTTAAATCATTCTCTTGGCTTGTCTTTGAAGAGAAGAACATCCTTCTTGAACTGTGGGCCAAATACAGAGGTAAAATACATGTCCAACAGGAGTAGAGAGGTTATGTTAAGGATATTGATTTAGACTCCATACTAACTCAAGAGGTCAGAGTGCTACTAACATTACTTCCTGTAGCACCAAATTCTCCTTGGAAGATTCCTAAAGAATTACTGACCCAGTCAAACTGGGCATACATTTGGGAAACTGAACAGGACAATAAAGTGGTTGCAGATGTAAACCTTTCACAAGTGTTCTTTAGTGTTGACCTGTGTGTAAACTCAGGAGGCCTTAGGATGCCAGATAAAATGAGCAGAAATAGCAGTTATATTTTTGCTTTGACAGCCACCTTGTCCCCCTCACTCCTTCCTCCCTGTTGAAGATAGCCCTGTGGGGAACCTCCTACAGCTGCTCCTCTATAATTCACTGTATAATTGATGCTGTAACTAAGCAAACAGAATTCAGTGTCCCCTTTCCTGGGAGCTAATGCAACAGAACTTTTCAGGGAGTGAAATGGGGTGGATATATTGTAATCAACGTTCTCCCCACAAGAGTAAACTAAAGTGGCAACCTGCTGCCCAGCATTTAACACAATAGGAGACACAAGGAGGCTCTGGGCATCAGCTATGAATGAGCCGGAGTCTCTTTATTTAAAGCACTCTGGTCCCTTCTGTCCTTCTCCCCCAGAGCTCTTGGCTGAGGGCTAAGTCCCTTTGTGTCCCCACCCCTTACAAGCATCCCCTCCTATTCACTGGCTGCCAGCTCAGTGCCAGTTTGCCCCGGCGCCTTTCAAGGTCGCCGTGGCGTCTGTAGGTGACAGATTCACCACTTGCTGCCCTGAGGAGCTGAAGCCACTGTCTCTGCTTCCCCGTGCGCGGCCCTGGCACGGCGGCAGCTGCCAGCAGCTCAGGCGGATCTGTGCGCTCCCTCCCATCCCAGGCCCCCCTGCCCCCGCACCAGCCGCCAACCCGCTCCCGCTCCCGCTCCCTCCCCAGCACACCTGCTTTGCCAGTTGTCTACGGTTTTCCTAAGCGGGGGAATTTTCCCTCGCTCCCTTGCCGCATCCCTCACACTCGCGCGCACCCCCAGCCCGACACTGACACACACACACACACACGTTTTGGATCAGAGGCGCCTGTTTCTCCAGCGCCCCTAAGCCGGCTCGGCTCGCTGCCGCTGCCCCGCGCCGCCGCTCGCCGGGGCTTCCCGCCGCCACGGGGCGTCCTCCGCCCGCAGCGCTGCAGGCTCCGGCGGCCGGGCTCGCGCTCTGCCCGGGACAGGGGTGGGGGCTGCGCGGCGCCGGCCGAGGGAGAAGGGGCCGCGCCGCGCCCCGGCAGCTCCGCACCGCCAGCAGGTAGGGAGCGTAGGGACGGGCGGCGGCAGCATCCTCCGGGCTGTGCCGCTTCCCGCGGCTGCCTGGTCCCCCGCCCGGCTCGGAGGGGGCGCTGCCGTGTGGGGGCGAGCACGGGGGGCTCGCCGCTCCCCCGCTTTCCAGCGCCCATCCGCAGCTGCTGCCGGCTCTGCCTCCTAACCCCCCCCCCGGCCCCCCGCCAGCATCCCTCTGGGTGTGTGTCCCTTCCCCAGCAGCGCCCCGGCCGCCGCCTCCCCCCCCCCCCCTGGCAAGCCCAGTCGCTGGTCCCCGGGGAGTCAGAAAGTTTGTTCTTCTCTCTAGGGGGCATTTTTCTTTTGGCAGCCGCGGGGACGGGCTGGTCCCTCCCAGGCAGTTGCTGGCACCGGGAGTGGGGACAGGGCAGCTGCTGCCACTCTCCCCCGGGCCACGCTCGTTCCTCTTCCTCCCACCCAACCTGTCTGGGCATCCCCCCATTCCCATAACATCCCGCACGCGTGGCGCTGACAGCTCGTAGGGCCCCTCCGGCCGCACGCCTCCTGCCCACCCACCCCGTAGGTCGGGCACCCGGGGCTCCCTCTTGCTGATTGGCTGGAGGGGCAAACCCTCTCCAGCCTGGGGAGCCTGCACTGAGGACCAGCATCACTTGGACCCTGGGTGAAGCCATCCCTGGAAAGTCTCTCTCTGCAGTTTCCAGGACAGTTTGGTTGTAACTAAAGAGCAGTTGTACTAGGTGACTGATTTTTTTTTCCTTGGTCCCTTGGGTGATTACTTAAGTCAGGTTTTACTGAAGTTGGAAATGACAGGACATGGGTGTGCGGCCAGCCAGGGGCAGAGAGACCCTTAGGTACCACTTGAACACTATCGCTTGTGGTAGCATATTTTGCCTCTTGGCAAGGGGATGGATTTGGTGAGCTAGGTCTTGTCCCTCTCAAATTTCTCTGTTCCTATTGCTAGGGTTAGTTTATTGTTGTGTGCTATGGAGAGATCTGGCTTACATTTCACTCTTACTCTTAATTTTAAATATACATTGGTAATGACTGTCGGGTTCTTTAAGGAGAGGGTAGACATTTGAATAAATTCAACTCTGGGCTGAGGAGAGAAGGAGCTGTGAGATCATCCCTGTGATTTGTGTATTTTATATGCTGCCTGTATTACTTTTAATATCAGAAGTTCCATTGTAGTATGTCAAAGCTTTGATGTCTTTTGGAACATACCTCATTCATTTTCTCTCAAATTTTAATGTAACAAAAAAGTAATATGCATTGATAGTATTTCAAAGGCCTTTCAAGTTTTTTTTAATGTATATGTTGTGTAGGATGTGAAATTTCAGGTGTGTGTGAAAGAGTAACAGCTACTCCACACGTTTTATTTAAAATCTTTCTTTGAGGCTAGATCTGTGCATACATATATTCACCTGTCACTCTATTTCTAAGTATGATTTCCTTCTACTAGGTTCTGATGATGCCATCACAGGCACCCACATTGTCTGGCAGTAACAATCTTTTTAATTCCTTGTTTAGGAAGCTTTGATAGTGTAAAAATATGTGACATTTTTACGGTTAGAATTGTTGTGTGCAATTTTAGATACAGTATCCTGCATTATCTTTTGTTATACTGAACACAGGAGCAACCTTACTTGGACTTTTCTATCTATCCCACTAAGCAATAATTGTTACATAAATAAATGGAGACCCCAACATGAGTACAATCTGAATAGCAAAATTCTTTCTGATACGAATTATAAACTGTATGCCTCTCTTGTCCACACATTCTATTATGTGTAATGTATACAGAACTTTACAGGCTTGTTCCACTTGGAAAAGGATATACAATATTCTTGGACAAATTAGGGAAAAAATATAGATATGATTGCAAAAAAATGATTGTGTGTGTGTGTATTTCAGTAGAGTACTTAAATTAGCTTGTTTTCATTGTCCAGGGATATTTGCATGTTTTTTCTTTAATAAGTTTAAAAAAGGCTTCATGAGATTCTTATTCTCTCTCTCTCTCTCTCTCCATATTTCTCTTAGTCTTTATTTTTCTTATACATAATAAATTAATAAGTGACCTCTGTTAAATTTTAGAAAGCATTATTGCCAGGCAAACTGGGCAATAGATCATGAAATCAGACAATAGTATTTTGTTCCCTAGCAACCACCTACTGTGAAAAGAAAACAAAACTGTGGTGGATGCTTCCAAATCATGATAGTCATCGATCGAAACCCTAAAGCAGGTGCAGAACGATAAGTGAGACTTGCTCCTGTTCATTTCCTTTAAAGCTGCTTTTTAAATATTCCACTTTGGCAAAAAAGGGATTTACTATGTTTTGCAATTAAACAATTAAAGTTTCACTCAAATGCTTGTAGCTTGACAGTTCTGCATGTTAGAGTAAAAGGACATAAGACTGGTAATAACTAAAGTTTTTACAAATAACAATTCTAAATAGTTGTTAAAAATATTTTTATCGCTGGTTTTTATAATAAAATATTACTAGACCTACAAAAATCTGACTTAAATCTATTTATTACCCACTGTAACTACTGTGCAATATTTGTTGGATATTATTGGAATGAAAAAGAAGTATAGCATGTGCTCTGTCCACTATATTTATTACAATTTGACATTTCTTTGAGTGACAAAGTCTAGTAAGTAAAACCTGTGGTGCCTCAAGGTCTTGTGGCCCAACATACTCCCATTGAAATCAATGGATAAACTGCCACAGTGGGTCCTAAACTATTATCCTTATAAAAGTTATTCTGATAATGCAATAATGCCTCTAATGTAAGACTATAAACACTGAAATGAAATCTTGACACTGGGCCATATTTTAATCTTAAATGCACTGTGTGCATTGCCATCTATCTGAAAAAATCCATTATTGCATGTTGTAAATCTAACCCAGTACCTGTGCTGCTTGCCTATCAGTTTACAACTTTTTTAACAAGCTTTAGTGCTCAAAATTCTGGTGGTGATATTGAACTATGGTAACAAAGGGAGTTGTATAGTTTAATGTGATGAGGAGTTTGTGCATTATACTTCTTGCTCCTGTCCCCCTATAGTAGAACAGGTTTCAGAGTAGCAGCCGTGCTAGTCTGTTTCCGCAAAAAGAACAGGAGTACTTGTGGCACCTTAGAGACTAACAAATTTATTAGAGCATAAGCTTTCGTGGGCTACTGCCCACTTCTTCGGATGCATATCATAGTAGAACGTTAGTCTGAGTGGCCTCCTCCTGAGTGCCCCCTTGTGGCCTCAAGACAACCCTGCAAGCAGCCCCTCACCTCAGTTTCCCCTCTTAGTTCCTCAATAGCCCTCCCAAAAAGATTTTACAAATCCAGTAACTGATCTCCTTAGGGTTCAATTTGAAATGTTCAAAAAATAAACTCAAAAGTCTCGTCCAGCCTTAAACTGGGCACATCTCCCAAGTTCTCTGCTGTCTTAGCATCTTCCCTGCTTTACAAGGCTATTCTCAGTCTTTCCCTCTCCCAGTTGTGTGCTCCTGCTTTATTTTGTGTGTTTATTGATCTAATGAAGTTTTCAAGTCCATCCATTCTCACAGGCCTTCCCAGTTATCTCACTCCCCAAGTTTCACATGTTTCTGGTGGAGCCTACTCACTCCCAGCAGCCTATATGGATATATCTGTGCTTCTTCTGGGAGTGAGCCTCCCATCCCAGGTCTACAGACTCAGGGCTTATGCTAGCCCAAGCTCCAGCCCAGCTCAAGTTCCAATATCTACACTACGCAGTTATTTTAGGCACACTAGCATGAGTCTGACAGCTTGGGCTGGGAAACTCACTCCCAGATGCAGTGTAGACGTATTCTATATTTCACTCTGTTCTCTCTGAGAACTCTCTCTCCAGGGCCAGCAGCCTGGCTTCTTCCTGCTGCTCTTTTAGAGTAATCAGGTAATTCCTGCTCAATTGTTCCTCCTTAGTAAGCATGGTTGGCTGGCCCCAGGCCTCTAGCTCATAAGGGGCAAGACACCCTGTTAAATTTACAAAAAGTTCTTCATATAGCTTTATGTATCCATCTTCTGTAATATAAACAGACTATGTTGTGCAGTGGTTAATTGTCTTATTCACTCCCAAACTGGTTGCAGATTTGAAGCAAGTGAAATAAAAGTACTTATTACATTCGAGAGAGTTAAAACATCTTGTATTTGCAATCTATAAAATCACAAGGAAGATTTGATAGTGGGAGAGCGGCAAACTTTGATCATATATGCATTATTAAACAGCAACATTTTGTATTCGGCATAGAAACTGGATACCTGAGTGACTTCTGGGGGTTTATAATGTTTTTTAAAAGATCCAATATGCTGTCATATGTGATTAATTGATATCACATACAGGTGTGTTCCTAGCTCATTTAAAACAGTGAGATACACACAATTTGAATAAAAATGATTGAAGTTGAGTGTTGAGCGAATATTATAATTCTGTCAAGTACCAGTGAGTAGCTGTTTTCATATATACATTTCAAATGAACATTTTAGTAGTGTAGCAGGTGTGCACAATTTGGTGTATAGCATATTAATCTGGTTTTCATAGCCTGCATGATTTTGTAGCAAATAATAATTTCTTCAGTATTTTTCTAAAGTGGCACTCCTGAATCTAGAACCTTACAACCAGGTGGTCAACAGACTGATCTCACCATGTCTTACAAGAGTGACAACAGTCCCACATCGCCTCCCTTTCCTACTCCCTGCCAGTTTACAGAAAGTAGACGAAGAAAAAGGAAAAGAGAAATGTGTTAGAAAATCAAAATGGGAAGAAAGAAAAGCAAAAACAGGGGAAGAGAATGATAACTCAGCAGTTCTGCACATAAACCTAAGGCATTTAGAAGTGATTTTTAAATACTCTCCATGAAACTTCTGTCATGACAACTGCTGTAGTTTTGACTAGTCATGAATGTAAACTCTTGGATTAAAACTGTTGTGTTATTAGGGTTTTACTCTTTGCTGCACCATCCTTTTCACGTCCAAAGGGTGCTGCCCTTTCTCCCTCCTAAATTCCATCCCATTCAAGGGGCAACACTCAATAGGGTGACCAGATAGCAAATGTGAAAAAACAGAATGGCGGCAGGGGGAGGAGGTAATGGGGGAAGCTATTAGGTGCCTATGTAAGACAAAGCTCCTAACATCAGGATGGTCCTGATAATATCGGGATGCCTGGTCTCCCTAACACTCAGCCTGGCCCACTTCATGTAAAAGTGTTCAGCACGTATGAATTAAGAATTTGACATTTTTGTTCCCCAAGGGCTCCTTTTCTGTCTGTGAAATGATGGACCTGACTAGTTGTCACAGTTTCACAGGTCTGGAGCTCTGGAACAGCCCCTGGGAGAAACTCCCTTCAGTATGCCAGCCCTCCTTGAGGGTTGCACTCTCTATCTGAGGTAAGTCCCTTGGCTTTGCCATCTCCTGGGACCGAACCTCAGAGCCTTCAGCGCCCCTACATCATGCCATGATTTCCCCTCAGTGAGTCCATTTGAATTGGGCACCTGGGGAAGGCTTGCACAACCAAAGGGAGCAATACACCCCGGCTTTCTTTGACTGGAGTGATTCTCCAGGCAATGTGTGACTTGCTTCCGCAGCCTACACTATACTATCCACGGTGGTCCTCAGTTCTTTGTTCTTCTTTCTGGGCAATGATAGTCACATGGTTATTCTCCTTAGCATTTTGTTCTCCCATTGGTCAAAACTGGTGGGCTTCCTGAAGAGGGTGGGTCCCAGGGTCGTCAGTTGCTGGATTACAAAATATCTGGGCCATTGTCCGAGCCTAGGCAGCTAGACGACAGTCACACCTGGATTACTACAAAGAATAAACCATCTTATTCCCACCGCCTAGTTAAACATGCATCACATAGGGAAACTGAGGCACACACAATATACATACAAAATGTTATGAAAAAATTCCACTTTGTCACACTAGTGGACTAGCAATGTGTTCATTCTAGGCATTATCTAAGATTAACTTGCTGTAACCTTGACTTGTGATTTTCATTAACACATTTTTCTTTAAGGGATGGTCACAGTTCATAATAACTTATTGGAAATTTAAATCTAAAATCTTAATGACTGTTGCTTTATTGCATGTTTATTTCAATTTATTTAAAAAAAAAAAAGAGAAAAAAAGAGGGAGCGGAGTCCCTATCCTGAGATCTAGGAAGTGTTCACACAGTTTAAAAACTAAATCCTACAATAGCAAAACACTTAGCAGCCACTGCACACCAAATACCAAAAAAACCCCAAACAACTCCCCCGCCCCCTCCAAGCAGTTATAAACTGAAAAGACTGACTATATTCTACCCTCTTCTGTTACTGACCTCCCAGACATCCTAACTCTCAGACATCCTGACCCCTACCCTGCGTCCAAAAGCATAGGGGGAAAAAAAGATGGATTTTGCAGCATATCATGAAGAATGACAAATTTGGAGCCAGTGTGTGGAGAGTGAGTTCCAAAGCCAAGGGAATTACCTTCTAGGAACCCCCCTCCTTCCCTGCACATGCACTTCTAAACTTTCAAAGAGAAGGGGCGATCTCTCAAATAGGCAGGTCCCCTTTGCCTTTTAGAGAATTGTTGTAGGCCTCCTGCTTCTTGGCACTGAATTTTCTTTTCTTATTTTTCCTTGTTTTTTTTTTCTTTGGAGTGTGTGTGTGTGTGTAAGGAAATGGAGGGTATGTCTACACTGCAAAAAAGAAAACTCCACGGCAGAAAGTCTCAGAGCCTGGGTTAATTGACTTGGATTTGTGGGGCTTGAGCTACAGGGCTGAAAATAGCATTGGAAGACATTCCTGCTCTGGCTGGAGCTGGGGCTCCAGCCCAAGCAGGAACATCTACATTGCTAGTTTTAGTCCCACAGCGTGAGCCCTGCAAGCCCAAGTCAGTTGACCCAGGCTCTGAGACTCTCTGCTGTGTTGTTTTTTCTTTGTTTGTTTTTGGCAGTGTAGATGTAACCCGAAGCCCTGATTTAACAAAGCTCTTAAATGCATGCCTAACTTTAAGCACATGCTTGAGCCCCATTGGTCTTGCTGAACAAAGAGGATTTTAAGCACATGTTTTAAGTAGGCTTGGCAGAACTCAGTTTGATTTATCTTTTATAATTGTGACAGATAACATCAAAGTTTATTTTTAATATTTTTTCTATTTGTATCAATTTACATTTTCAGTTGCACAAAATGATGGATTTTGAGCATTTTTCCAACTTCTATGTATTTACATTTTCACAGTTGTGGGAAATTATGGGGAGGTCAAACAATGGGTGTGGGGCGGGGGTCAGACCATAATAGTTTAATGACAATAGATGTTGAGATTCAAAAAATGAAAGATTTATAAAACACAAATGTCAGCATTACATATCAAAATATAGCAAGTAAATATCCTTAAATCAATCTCTAAGAAGTTCTCAAGCAGCATTTTTTTTCTTACTTTGCCTATCTGTAAATTTTCATTATCATCAATGGACATTTTTTTTCATTGGTTTTTGTTGGCATGCAATGAAATGCTTTGTTGAATTTGGGCTGGAAGCATTTGTATTTTGGGCAAAACATAAAACCTTTCAAACTAACAATATTTTCGTTAATGAAGAACAAAAATAATGAGATAACAAAATTGGGGAAAAGTACAAGTTTGTGTGGGGAAAGGACCTGAAACATACACACTTGATGGGAGGGAGAAACATGGGAAGCAATAATGGTGGAAGAGAGCTAGGAGTGATATCAGACAGCAAATTATGCATGTGTGCGATATGGTTACAGAAAAGGCCATTTTACCTTTGAGCTGAATATGCAAGGGCATTGTGTCATAGAGCAAGGAGGCAGTAATCCCTTTCTGTTAGACGCTGCTGTGAGCACACCTGGAATTTCTGGACACATTATTACCAGAAAGCTGTTGAAAATTGGATGGAGCTCAGAGAAGAGCAACAAAAATACTCTGGCCTGAAGGCATTGGCTTATGAGGAAAAGATAACAGATACATATAAATAGAGAGAGCTTGGCAATAAATAAGGTTAACAGTGTACAGCTATTTTGAGAGTGTTAATGTAAAGAATAAAAATAATTATTTAATGTGGTACATGGGGAAATTCCTGGGAGTAATGGGATGAAATTAAGAAAAGGTATCTTTGGCTGAATATCAGGAAAAACTGCTTGACAATAAGTTGTACTAGGCTGTAGAATAGACAGGGGAATAGTGAAAGCCCCATTGACTGGGACATTTAAAACTAGATTGGACTAATCACTAATAAATGTACTGTAGAGAATAATCCTGCATTTTCCAGGCGATGGAGTGGATGATTTAATAGAGCTTTTCCATGTGTAAATTTCACTGTTGTAATTTAAGGCGGGGTAGAAAGTAGGACACATTTTGGGTCTAGCATCCTTACAGTCTCTCTGTGCCTACAATATTTATATTTTGGCAAAGTAATTTCCAGAGTAAGAAGAAGTGTGTGGAGCTTTGTAAACTTGTATTGTGATCCTATCCTAAGTCATAGGGTCAGCCTGAGTTAGAATTTTAATAGGGGACGTGCAAGAATCACCTCCAGCAGATGGCATAGGAAATGCTATTGACTTTTCCACTCAATCAGCAACCTGTAAGGGTAAGGGACATTGTGCTGCTAGAGCATCCATCTCTTAGTTGAGAAATAAAATCAGACTCAGTGCTACTAGGTGGCATTTGGGGGTGTTGCCTCCCTATTCCCGCCTCTGAGCTCATAGCAGTTGCCTCATGTAATCTGGGTGGACTCTGGACAGCCGCTCATCAGTGCCCCCTGGCTGCCTGCCACACTAGTGGAGGGGAGGAGAGAGAAGCTCTGCAAGCCTCAGAGAATAGGGTAGGATCTGGCCTGGCCTTGCTTGAGCCCTGATGAAGAGAGCATCTAACTCAACTCCCCTTGTCACGCAGCCTGGGATAGGAGGAGGAAAACCTGGACAGAAGCCTGCAGGTGAGAAGTTGTGGCACTAGCTCTCATCATATTTGGTGTTGGGCTTGAAGCCCCAGCCCCTGGAATCATGTAATTACCAGAGAATCTCTGGGTTCATTTAAAAAACAAGCGTTTCTAGCTGTCACGTTTTCAGACAAAGGACTGCAGTGTGACCTGCAGGCACGCAAAGACTTGGAATCCCGCAGGCTGATAAAATTAAACGAAGCTTGCCACCTAGAAACAAACCCCATCACTTCTAAGTCAATCTCAGGCTGTGCTAGGCTCTAACTCATGATTTTTGCACCTTTGGGGTTGGCAGCGCCGAAGATGGAGGCAAGAATCAGCAGGCCTGCGTGCAAGCCAGTTCCACTGAGCTGAGGGAGGGAGGAGATTGGCTAACTGGGGTTGTTGCAGGGGCTAAGGATGAAATGACTGGGGTTGGCAATGCATTGCCGAAGGTAGAGGATCATGTGGTTGATTGGGGGATGCCTGTGGGGCAACAAGTGGACTGAGTATGGGACATGGAATGGTTGGATTTGGGTCACAGAGAATTGCAAAGAGTGAAGTTGGGGCAGAATGATTGAATGGATAACAGAGTACAGATTGGTGAAAACAGATAGTTGAAGGAGATGACAGAATGTACTGGCTTTAAGAGGACTACTTGCATGTGTTAAAGTTACTGTCACACACAAATGTTTGTAGGATCTGGGTTTAACTATTGGGATTCTTTAGAATGACAGAGTAAGATTATTATTATTCTGTCTGCCACTTTTCCAAAGAGAAATGATGCCATCAACAACCTTAGCTACAGTTTGTTAACGTTTATGTTGTTTTTGTGTCTTTATTTTTACTTTTAACATAAATGATTTTTTTTTAATTAATAGTACTTTACATGGCCTACAGATACTTGTAATATTGCTTTAGCGCACAGCACATTATGCTTTAGGTATACTTGATCTCATCAACAGACAACAAGAAACGTGTTCTTGTTAAATATTTGTCCCTGCTCAGTATGATTTAAAAAAGCCAAATTGTCAAATAAAAATATTTGGTTGCCTAACGTTTTGTGTAAATTTTATAGGGGAGCTCAGCTCATAAGTCCCAACAAACAGCGGGAGAAATTTAGATAGGCAGAATGTAATTATTAAGAATTGGAATTTGGCCAGGATATCGGTGTTAACACCCTTTTAAGAAACCAAAAGATTCCAAGGGGAATGTGAGAGTAGAGTCGACTTCTTCCGGTCTTAATCCTTGTTATCTGACCATTTTTAAAAAGTTCAAGAAAACACACACACAGCCATGCGTGTTATGATTGCAATAAAAATCTTACATTTCTATATGTAGGATGCTAAAGTGCTTTACATGTTGCACAGGAATGGTTCATATACAGCTGAAAGGCAGCCACCTCTGGAGTGGAACATGACAGGTGTTTAACAGTATACTGCAATTCTATTTAGACATTTCATGTATACAGTGTGGTATACAAAAACTCTCTCATGGAAAGTGAGAAAGAAATGAAACTATGTATTATCCAACTAAAATTGCTGGCAGGATTTAGGAGGCTAGAATGTTATTAGTTAAATTAGATTGCTCACAACAATGATGCTAACACACCAGATCTTATGAAAAATGTTGTGGGATCTTTAATGATGTCAGACAGTTCTATCTTTCATCTGAAAGTAGCAGAGTGTCTCTTAATATTATGCTGGTGACAGGATGGTGAAGGCTGCTGTCATATTGTACTGGTTGGTCTGCATACAAAATAAGAGCTTACTACTGCTACCAGCTAACGGAGTTACCCGCAAGTGGTAGAGGCCCATGCTTTGGTGCCAGAAGTCCTTGATTTAATCTCTGCTGATGACCCAAGGTGGAGGTTATAACGTTATTTCAAGACTGACTCAGAAGAAAGAGTTACACTTACTAAGTGACCTACTTAGTTCATGAGGGTTTTCCTTGGAAATGTGGCCCAACTTAGCTGTGAGACCTTATCAGGTCACAGACTAAGATGGAATAGTTATAAACACACACAAAAATGGTTACTTTTACAATCCTCTGCTGCTAGATGAGGACGGCGGGCACATGCACATAAACTCTCTTGACACATTTACTCGAAGCAGAGATGCAGCATGTTCATGCTTATTCATGCCTCCCTTCTACATGGATGTCTTTTGCGGTCTACATAGTGACAAGGTAAACGAAAGGTGGTCAGCAGTTTTATTTTAATGACAGTTTTAAAAACTGGAAACTGTTAAGTACAAAAGAGATGGAAATTAATTCTCATTTCAGATGTTTCTTGAGTTTCTTAAAAATAAGTGCTCCTCTGGCAGATTTCTTCTTGAAAAAATGAAAGAACATTTTGCCGATTTAGGTAATCGGAAAGTGCACATATATTAAAGGTGTGAGGAAGTACCAGGAGTGATATGTTTTTGGGGATATAGTCATTTGTCTCTTAAGAACCATAATGAAACAACCATCTTATTTCACTAAAGAGCCATCAGCTGGCATTTTCAGTCGTAGAGACTTGGTCTAAATTTTAACTGGTAACCCACATAAGTATGGCCATAGGAGGTCAACCCAATGGTCCATCTAGCCTAGTATCCTAATGCCAGATGCTTCAGAGGGAATGAACAGAACAGGGCAATTATCAAGTGATCCATCCCCTGTTGTCCAGTCCTAGCTTCTGGCAGTGAGAGGTTTAGGGACCCCCAGAGCATGGGGTTGCAGCCCTGACCATCTTGGCTAATAGCCATTGATGGACCTATTCCCCATGAACTTATCTAATTCTTTTTTTAACCCAGTTTTAATTTTGGCCTTCACAACATCCCCTGCCAATGAGTTCCATAAGTTAACTGTGCTTTGTGTGAAGGAGTACTTCCTGTTGTTTGTTTTAAACCTGTTGCATATTAATTTCACTGGATGAACCTGGTTCTTTGTGTTATGTGAAGGGATAAATATCCCTTCCTTATTCACTTCCTTCACACTAGTCCTGATTTTATAGACCTCTATCATAGCACGCCCTCCTCCGCTTAGTCATCTCTTTTCCAAGCTGAAAAGTCCAGTCTTATTAATCTCTCCTCATATGAAAGCTGTTCAGTATCCCTAATATTGCTTAGAAAGTAGAGAGTGGAGTTGTGAACTGCTAGAATGGGTTTGATTTGTTAAAATCTGAAAAATCCTTTAGGCAGATTTAAGCTTTCAGGTCCACTACTAGATTCTGCAGGTGAAGAAACAGAGGGAATGTTGAAATAAGAATGAAAAGAATCAACATTGACATTTAATGCAAGGTGGTTGGTTGAACATGAAAAATGACCTGACAAGTGTCCATACCAGGAAAAATGCATCCCTACTTAATGCTATTGATTATATCGCCTGAAAAGAAAACCACAAAATATTGTGTCCAAGTTTTTGAATAGATCAACCAAGAATGCTGAGAAAAGCATGAGGAAGTGTTCTCCAAATACTTAGAGAACTGCTTCCCTTCTCCCCAAAAAGAAATGGAGATCTCTTCAAGTGCAATCTTTATAAATTTCTCATGCTTGGGTGTTCAGGACATTTTTTAAATCTCATAGAACAACAGTCCTAAAGCACATTGTGTATTTCAATAATTCTTCCACAACTACATCATCTTCATTGGTGGATGGAAAAAGGATGATTTATGCCCTCGCTTCCCCATGACACTTGTTGGAACCCTCAGGAAGTTTGTCTCTATAGTTGATCTAGTTATACCATAAGTGCATATAAATTTGCATTGAGCATGATTCTTGCAGGACTCTGATCAAAACATAGTATGCATCTTGTACAACAAGGGATTCTACAGAGAATCTCAAAATGTAGCAAAGCAACTGAAGATGATTTCAGAAAGACTTTGGCACATTACAGGCTGATGACACCTCAGTCTCAGTGGAAATTTAGCTTGATTTATTTAGTAACCAAAGAAGTGGAGCCACAAAAGGACAAAATTGAAAAATGATTCGGAGAAGCTGTAGTAGCTTAATTGCAAGATTGGATCCTAAATGTAAAGGTCAAAGGTTGAGTACAAGAAGAAACATGAAATATAGATTATTTGGACAAAATTCCTTTCTGTCACTTAAAATTGAATATCCAGATTTCCACCCTAAATCTATGTTTGAGGGAAGGTCACAATTAATTGCATCAAATAGTGGAAAATTATGGAAATAAAATCATGGAAGACAAGACAAGTGACTTCAGATATCTTTTAGTTTTGAAAAGATCTGCTATCCTGTCCAGCCAACTCATTAATTGTGCATTCTATTATCACATTTGTTCTCATTTAGTTGAAACATTGTATTGGGCTGGGATGCTGGGAAGGTGAGCAAGTTATTAAGAGTATCTGTATATAAGGGTAGATACAAAAGAGCGAGCGGCTTGACTTGATGATAAACTCATGTCTCAGCTGTTGTATTCTTGTATAGAGTTGCAAGCTTTTTATTTTGGACAGTGTGTGAGCATTTTCATATCTGAGGGATAATTGTGTTTACAAGTGAATTGGATAAAGTATTTTGTGTTTAATAAAATCTTTATAGGCTTTTTTTAGGGTGTTGTTTTATCTCTGGCTGTGTACTTGTGGGGAGGGAGAAAATTGTTTTTTGCAGAAGGGGGTGGATAATGGACCCCATTTTTTACCAACTTAAAATACACAGTAGCATCCACATCATTTGTGAAGAAAGTAGCACTTACGTTAATAAAAATAGCAGGCGATATTAGGAGCATCAAGGCAAGAAGACTCCTTTTGCAATGTTTTCTGGACTGTCCTGCGAAACAAATTAGTTCCTGTGCATGACACATTGATGGAGATTGCCTCCTTTTAGGTATGTATTAGTCAAGTGTTCAGATAGAATTAAAATTTACGAGGCCAGATTCTGATCCATGCTGTCTTAAATCGGGAGTAACTTCACAGACGACAATGGAGTGTTTCTTGATTTACATCAGAGCAACTGGTCACAATTTGGTTCTTAGTCCTTAGGCTTCTGATATGGTCATAAAAGGATATTCAACTATACATTTTCTAAATCTCTGGTCAGTTAGTTATTTATCCAATGTTGTATTCATTCTGGAGTGAGGTTGCTTAGTTTGGATATGTGTGTGTGTGTGTGTGTGTGTGTGTGTGTGTGTGAGTGTGTGTGAAATACCACACAACTAATGCATAATGGTGGCCTTAACTAATTGTATAATTATCCAGATATATAGTGCTATCATTGCCTTGAGTTACAATGTAACTACTTTTATTTTCAGTAGAGAGAAACCCAATTGTTGTAATGAAATAAACCACATTATTTTGCAGTAAGTATGCAATTAGCTCATATAACTCTATGCTTGTTGTGCCTTGTAGAAGATCTAGGGTGACGTACAGTTATGAGAACAGAGACCTGGAGACTGAGGGGATAATACTGAAGTTAATATCACAATTCACAATAGTTGTCAATAAAATGTCTATAAAGCATCTAACTTACTAGTGCCATGTAAATATTAACAGATAATTATTGTTTCAGTTATTATTATTATTTTTAGTATTCTGAAGGATGGAAAGAGTAACTGGATAAAATTGGGTGGATTGCTGTTTCTTGAGCACTTTTCTGTGCAGATATTTTAGTAAAAAGTGTTATCCACATCAAAGAGTATGAAATCTGTTGTCACACACACGGTATCCATAACATGGATCACAGTTCATGTCGTGCTCCCTGTCAGTATCTGGCCCAGGTTGGGAAAGCTAATGATCCAACCAGCAGACCAAATTTGGTGATGAATCCTGGTCACATGCCACCTGAGGCACATTGCATACACGTTAAGAAGAATAAATTGATGTTCCCAATGCAATTTATTTCTTGTACAATCTCCAGGTAAAAGAATACATTTGTTTGAATGATTAAAGTAAAATTAAGTTTTGTATGCACTCTTCTTGCCTCTAGGGTTTGTAGAATGAAAGGTATAGTAGCTTTATATTATTAATTCTTCACAATAGAAATGAGAAGTCCTTGACATCTACAATACAGTATACTTAATTTAACTGAGGCATGGTTAGCCTTCAGAGGACACTGCCGGCTCTCATTTCCTTGCTGGAGGCCGTTAAATTGTTGAGAGACAAGACTGGTAATCAGGAGAACCACGTTTGCTGGGCTCCTGCAAATCCTTGTGTGGTGTGAAGCAAGGAGCACAAGGTTGTTAAACTCCAGTTCAAGGTAAAGCATTGGGTGTAGTCTTCCATGGTAGTATCAACCCTACCTGACATGCTTTACTGCCAAGAGCACATGATCAAAGGGAGAGCAGGGTTGATGGAGAAATGTGCGATAGCATAGCTATATGATCCCTCTCCGAGTACGTACACATTGCGACTTGAGATGTGATTGCAGCTCAGGTAGACATATCAGTGCTAACTTTACCCGCACTAGCATGGCTAAAAATAAGAGTGAAGATGCAGAGGCACGGCCTTCAGCACAGGCCGCGCAAGCATACCGGGGACCCTGGGGACCTAGTTGCATTGCTAGCTGGTGCCCCTGCATCGACGCTGCTATTTTTAGCTGTTCTAGCATGGGTTTGTCTACCAAGCTGCAATCAGAGCTTGCAGTGCAGTGTAAACCCTATCCTTCATCCTTGGCTGTTTCTGTTAGGCATGAGTAACATGGAAGTCTCATAAAAGAGTTCTCATTAATATGGGATTGGCTTCTGCTGCATTCCTATTCAGGTTTATCGCTTTCTACCTTTGACTTATAGATGTAACACTTAGTGCCTGTGCAGTGCAGGTTGAAGTCCATAACTGGGATGTCTGTCAGGGAACTGATTTAGTCTAATAATTATGAGTGATGGCTATTTTAGTGGAATAACTTTGACAAAATTTGTGCACAGTGGTAGACACATTTGACCAGTTTTATGAAATTAAGTGCTTTTAACTATCTCTGAAATTCCAACCTGTGTTTCCTTAACAAAAAAAAAAAATTGTCAAAGGTTAAATGAGAAAATAAATGCTTTTATTTAGTACAATATTATGGAAGAGCATGGGTGATCCCATAATTAAGGATGAAGGTATTATTGGGCTAATTTGCAGACTTCCCTAAGTTCGCTAAAACCAAACCAATCCACTTCAGAGACATCTCATCTCAGACTAGCTTTTTTTTCTCAAAAGTATGGGTCAAGTCAAGAAAAGAGTTTCAGAAAGAGAAGAGTTTAAAAAACATACCTGTCCGTCACTTTTCAAAGGCTTTCTTCCCACTGTTTTGACCCCATATTATTTCTGAAACAGATAAATGTTCAAACTTTACTATCACAGTATAGCCTAAAGACTAGAAGTGATTTAAAAGTGGACTTGAAGTTCAGGTTGCCATGATTTAAACATTTAAAGATACTATTGTGTAAATATCGAAACACAGATGCCCCTACAGTTAAAATATATACCCATACTTTATGTACATGTAATTTCAATGGGTGTATTATATTACATGCACCAATTAAACACATGCTTTTTCACAAGGGTGTGTTGCTCAGATGCTAAAGGCCCTTATGAGGAGAGGGAAGAGTGATTGTCTGGGAGCTACACAGTAGGGCCGATTATGTAGACCAGGGATCAGCAACCTTTGTCACGCGGGCCGATTGCGGCTCCCACTGGCCGCGGTTTGCTGCCCCAGGCCAATGGGGGCTGCGGGAAGTGGTGCGGGCTGAGGGATGTGCTGGCCACGGCTTCCCGCAGCCCCCATTGGCCTGGAGCGGTGAACCATGGCCAGTGGGAGCCGCGATTGGCCGAACCCGCATACGCAGCAGGTAAACAAACCGACCTGCCAGGGGGCTTGCCCTGGCAAGCTGCGTGCCAAAGATTGCTGATCCCTAATGTAGACCCTTAAGGCTATGTCTACACTACAAGCTAGGAGTGTGATTTCCCCCTCCCTCCCCCCGCTTGTGTAGACATACTTGCACTAGCACTCACTGAGCTAACATGAGTATAAATAGCAGTGTAGCTGCAGTGGTATGGGTAATGTCAGTGGAGGCAGAGTTTAGCTAGCCGAATATGTACCTACTTGTTTCAGGTGAGTTTGTACAACACGGCTAAGCTATGCTTCTGCTGCCAGTACTCATGCTACTGGGGTTATAATTCAACTTTGTACTCATGCTAGCATATGTGTACACAAATAGGGGAAACCACACCCCTAGCTCTGTACCGGATTTACCATGGCGCCAGGACCACACTCCAAAGGGGCCCTGGCCCGGCCCATTCTTCTCCGCCCCCTGCTCTCTCCTGCGGGGGCAGAAGCTTGGTGCTGCCAGCTCCTGGGGCTCCTGCTGCAGCAGGGCAGGCTCTTCCGGCAGCCAAACTCTTCCCCCACCTCTTCCCCCAGCGTGCTGCATCCCTGCCTCTCCCTGCCGCGAAACAGGGAGGGGGAGGAGCAGAGCAGCAGCATGCTCGCCGCCTGGGGGAGAAGGCAGAGAAGAGGTGGAGGCAGGGCGGTGGGGCTTGGGGAAGGGGCTGGAATCAGGGCATACCCTCTCCAGCCCCCTACCGTGAGCCACTCAGGGCGCTGGGAGCACCCTCACGACCCCAGCCCACACCCGCCGCCCCTTGCCCTGACTCCTGCACCCCCCCACACACCCACGACCCCATGCCCTGACTCCTGCACCCCCCCCCATTCCCACCTGCATCCCTTGCACCAAATGCGAGCTGCCCCAGGTAAGCGCTACACACCCCTACCTCCTGCTCCAACCCTAAGCCCCCTCCCTCACTCTAGCTCCTGGCCAGACCCTGCACCTGAACCCCCAGCCTGCTCCTGCACCCTAACTCCCTCCCAGACCCTGCACCCCCCAGCCCTATGCTCAGTGAACCCCCCACCCTCAGCTCTGTGCAGAGAGAGATGAAAAGAATGGGCTAGAACCAGGGAAAAGGAAGGTACCTGCTCCATGTGGGCAGGGGTGGGGGTGGGGGGGATCCTGTTTACTCCTTCCCCAGCCCTGCTGTGCTTGCAGTTCACCCCCGGCCCCTCCCTTGCTCCAGGGATGAACCCTAGCTCCCGCCCTGCTGTGCTTTTGCCCCCAGCCCCTGCCTTGCTCTAGTCAGCAGGGACTAATCCTTCCCCCATGTCCCACTGTGCTCATCATGCCCCTGGCCCCTGCCTCGCTCTAGCTGGGGACCAATCCTTCACCCCCCATACCCCGCTGTGCTCTTGCCACTGGCCCCTGCTCGCTCCAGCTGGGGACCAATCCTTCCCCCCACCCACCCACCATGCCTCGCTGTCAGTGTGGATAAAAATCAATGAGTTTTAAAAAAATAAAAAAATCTGTTTTTTTTATTTAAATTGGATTTTTGAGGAAAATACTATCTAAAGATAGTTTTAATTAAGATACATTATATCTCATCATGGAATAGGGATTATAAATTCTAATTCTGTAGTATGAGACAATATATTCATGTAATGTTTAAGAAAAGTTTTGTAAATGAGTTCCAATAGTTCATGGATTAGGGACCCAATTTTATGGGGTTCCACGGTCTTCTGTATAGATTATTTAGGTTAATCTTTCTATCTACCCAGTGGGACTCAGTGCTCAGTCTAGAAGATACCATCAGAGATGCTTAGTTTTGCAGTTCTCAAACTATGGATTTGTTTTCTCCAGAGGTAACATGCTTGTTAACAGCAAAAATATTTTTAAATAAATAAATAATATATAGAGGTGAGAAATAACAGACCTCAACTCTATTGTCCCCCTGCAAATTTGTGTACACAGAGTCAATCCCTTACCTCTCTTTAAAAGTGAAAAGTTTCAAAAAGTTCAATGAATAGCAGGTTGTTGGAGGCCGAATAGATCTGGACAAGAAGAAGAAGTCTGGAGATAAATATGAGAAGCGAGGGACATATGCTTTTTTGTTAAAATATTATGTTTGCTGTTGAAGAAAAAAATGCAGAATAGTTAACGTGGTTGTTTTAATTAAATAAAACAATGTAAATGTCTGTCTGGTAATGTTCTCCTTCTAATAGAGCCTGGCAAGAAAATCCTCCAAATATTAATGATTTACCTCTTGAACTGGAGATAGTTCACCTCCCAATGACTTCATAAATATCAGCTTCAATTATCTTTGGTAAATGAAATAACCAAATAATCATTCATTTTCTGATATAGCTGTAAAACTCATCTGAAAAGTTTTCAAAATAAATCACTATTTAAAAATGTACAGTGTGTACCTTCTAAAAATGAAACCTACATCTATCTCTGAGTTGTGAAGAATATATATTAAGGTTATAGAACCAACAAGAATGCACTTTTATGCAGAAAACCATGATTAAATCGAGTCTTCCTGATTAGTGATTTAAATCATGATTTAAATCAAATCCACCCTGCCTGCTGTGTTCTTGCCCCGGCCCCTTCATTCCCCACAAAAAGTTAATCTGGCCCTGCCCTAACTTGTAGTGTAGACATAGCCTAAGATCAGGAGCGGTTTTTGGCGCCCTAGGCGGGGCTCCTTCCGCGCTCCCGGTCGTCGGCTGCAGTTCTGCGGCAGGGGGGTCCTTCTGCGCTCCCAGTCTTTGGGGCACTTCGGCGGCGGATCCCGGAGCGAGTAAAGGACCTGCCGCAGAATTGCCACTGAAGACCCGGAGCACGGAAGGCCCCCTAGCCGCCGAATTGCTGCTGAGGGCGGCAAAATGCTGCCCCCCCCAAATCCTGGTGTCCTAGGCGACCACCTAGGCCGCCTAAATGGAAGCGCCGGGCCTGCCTAAGATAGGTGGGTCTGGCCTGTAGGAAGCACCACAGGAAAAGCCACATGGGAAATGAGACACAGCAAGCCAGATATGGAGGGAGAGGGCTGTCTATAAAAGAATAGCTTTTATCCCTGTGTACTTTGAAAGGTCAGTCAGAGCACCTTGCAGTGTCTGAAGGAAGCCTTCTCATTGAGCAGTTCTTAAACATTTTATTAGCCTAAGACAGCAGTTCTCAAACTTAATTGCATCACAATCCCCTTCTGACAACAAATATTACTACATGACCCTAGGAGGCGGGACCGACATCTGAAACCCCACTCAAGCCCCGTAACCTGTAACTTGACCTCCACCGCCCACGGCTGAAGCCCTTGGGCTTCGGCCCCGGGCGGTGGGGCTCGGGCTTTGGTCCCAGGCCCCAGCAAGTCTAAGGCAGCCCTGGCGAGCCCATTAAAATTTGGGGTTCCGACCCACAGTTTGAGAACCGCTGGCCTAAGACATTCCGAGGCAAAAGGCTTACTTAATATGTGGTTAAAGTTGAAAGAATCTGTCATTTCAGACAAAAACCTTAAGAGAACATTGCAATTTTCTTTTTAAAAAAAAAAAAAAGAAAAAAAAAAGAAAAAGGGAAAAAAAAAATAGAAAATTCCAAGGTTCCATTTTACACAATCAAAAAACATTGTAAAGTATACAAATACATAGTTAGCTGTAAAGGTCACCAATAATACCTTAACTGCCCCTATCACCCCAAGAACAAAGAGAAACAGAGACCATCATATCCATCATGCAGTTTCATCTCATTAGTCACCCCAAAAATGTTAATCCCTTACCTTATAATATTACTTGGAGGAGGGACTGTTTCTTACTCTGTGTCTGTGCAGGCACTTGGCACAGTCCTGCTTTAATGACATTAGCTGTGCATTTTCATGCAATTTCGTTAATTTTTTTGTGAAGCGGCCCTTTAGATTGGAACTTCGCAGCTAATGCTTGGTCTTGTTTTAATCTAAGAAGACACACTTTGTTAAGATATTTTAAAATATTTATTGATTACAGTCTTTAATTTCTTATAAGCCTCTTCAGAGTTTTTTGAAGGAAGATTTTTTCTCTCTCTCTCTCTCTCTCGCTCTCTCTCTCAAATCGTAACAGCCACTTCATTGGAATGATAAGATGTTCACTGGTGTGTCCCAAATAAGAGCGTTCTACCCTATCAAAAACTCCCTTGAAAACCTTCAGTAAAGCAATTTCATAGAGATTGCTTGGCTAATTGGCTTAACAGTCCATAACCTGTTCTGATAAATTGGCCATTGACAGGTGATAGAAGGATTTATTAGTACTGTACACTATAATAAGTGGTTTGATAGCTTAATGACAGGCCTCCTAATTACAAGTGCACAGTAGTAATTGTGTTGATATGTGGGATATTTTGGCAGACTGTGCACCTTTTTAGTCTCTTGCCTATTGAAGGCTGGTCATCATCAAAGGTGCAGAGCTGATCTTATGCTATACATGGCATCAGGCATTCAAGAAGTGGGAAAATCAGTCATAAGTTGCCTCTTTACTCAGTGAGATTACCATGGGAGTTAAAAAAGATCTGGCACAAAGTCCCACTGCTGGACAGGAAGCCACGAGTGTAGATCTTGAGTGGAAGCTTCAGTGGCTCAAAGAAATTCACACTTTATTAGCTCCCTTTAAAAGGTTTCCTTTGTCATTTTCAGGGGGAAAGCTATGGAGTAGCAGTGTTGAATATTCACTATTTTATCTGTTTCTCTTCCTCTTCATTCTTTCTTCTTTGTCTCTCACCTTGTCCACCTTTATTTCTGTTTAACTCTACTTCCTTTGGCTCTGGATTAGTCTGTCTTTTTGTTGGTCTCTCTTTCTTATGCTCCTCATTTTCTTCTGGCTCTTCTAACTTGCCTCCTTTCTTTCTCATCTTTTCTTTTTCCTCTTTTTCTTCTGTATACTTTTATCCTTCCCGTTTTCTGCTTCATTCTCTTTATACTAATAGTTTCCTCCGGCTCACTTTCTTTCTTTTTGTTTTTAGTTGAAGCAAAGCAAGTTCTTGCTATGGGATGCTACTTCATCTGTGCCTGTAGCCCATTGTGGTATTGCATGCTGGTGGCAGACCACTAGGTATGCTCATGTCATGTGTGATGAAGACTGATTATGTGTGCAGTCTAACAGTGCATTGTTTATTTCCACTAATGTCCATATTTAACCTTTTCTTGTATTTATCGTTAGATGCGGTACCTTAAGTAATTCCCTAAAAGACTATTCAATTGCTTGATTACTCTTACTATCAAGAATACTTTTCTCATATTCTAAACTTTTCCTTCCTTAAACTTGGGACATTGCTTCTTGTCCTACCATGTGAGTAGCTGTATGCACTTGTACAGTAGTATTGGGTAATTCACAGAATTTTGATACAGTTTGCTCAAAGGAAACTGCCAAAGAAAACTGAATAGGGATCCTAATTTTTAGGTGGTAGCTACACAGAGGAAATTATTGGTATAGTAGAGTACTGCTTATCCTTTATCATTGTGGTAAGTCAATAGGAGAAATGTTCTTGTGTTCATAAGGTCACTAATCTTAAATGTTCAAAAACGGTACTCATGTCTTCAGTTTCAGAATCCTAGTGTGAAATATTTAGTACCATAGGAAAGCTAAATTAGCAGTGAGTCAATGTAATTAAGGGAAAGTAAATAATCTCCCAGGTTCTCATTCCCCATGAAACTAATTTCATATCTTATCCTTCATGTGTTTTAAAAATAGTTCCCTGCTAATTCAAGATGCTTGTGTACAGTGTTTGTGAAGTGCACTTCAATTCTATTGAAAGGATGGTAGATTAAGGAGTTATTTTCAATGGATTGATTTTTTTTTTTAAAGATAGATATTCATTTTGACAACATGAGTGAATAAATTGTGCTCTACAAACAGAGCATCTGACACACATGCACTAAAGCAGGTGATGAGCCAATAATATTGTGTTAATTTTCAGCTAGACAGTTAATTTGATTTTAAATATAGGGACAGTAGAAGTATTTTTCTCTCCCAAGATTTTTTTTCATTCTGCTAAGCGATTGATTATACTGCCATGCCATTTCCGTTTACCTATTTACCTATTTTACCTCCAGTAGGTCCTCTCTGTGACCGTGCCATTGGGAATGCAGATTATTTTTGTTGATTTTTGCAATGATGGAACCCACCAGAAAAGACAAGTGGAGAGTATTAGTTCAGCAAAAATACTGGAGAGCTGCAGCCCTGAATAGCACCAGCATAAGTCTGATGGTGACTCGATGGGAGTGTTACAAGATTGCACTGTTAACTCCATCAGTATCTCTACTAGTCCCCTTAAGAGGACTAATGCATGTTTATGACATGTCTCCTGTTGGCTGCACAGAAGAAAATAAATCTCAAATTTATGTATGTACGTATTGCCCTTTAACTCCATACATTTTCAACTGACCAAGGAAGGCTGAACATGTAACCCACATGTGGATTTCTTCCTCTTGGACACAGAGGAGTAAGTAATGATGTGAAGCAGGAAGACTGAAAGAGTCAGGGACCATCAGGATTCAGATGTACATTGTACAACACATATGGTATACTGATGCTTGTGTACACACCTATACCAGCAGGGGATCTGCAAGTGTTATTAAAAAAGCAGGTACATAGGCTAATTAATAAATTAATTTCTAGAGAGAAGTCAGAGGAAGGACTTCAATCTGGGTCAGCAGCATTCCCAGATGAGGTGGTGAAGCTGGTTCCTTTACTCCAATTACAAGAGACTCTGATTTATTACTTGCAGGTCCTAACATTAGATTAAGAAGATCCAAACTTTGTGGTTGTATTCTGCTCTCTGAAATCGCAGAGGAGTTCTATGTGAAAAGTTACTGCTAGGCTGTGGCCATGTAGATTTGGTGAAAGAAGGAGACCATCAGCTGGTATTACTGAGAGCAGGTTAAATGTCTGAAAAGGGCATTCAACAACCTGTTAACTCTAGTGGAAAGCTGCTTTTTATTCATTGATCAAAGAAAAAGGTGAAAATAATTGGCAAAATGACTCGAGGGAGGGGAAAAGTAGAATTGAAGAGTATTAGTAGTAGGTTGATTCTTAAATCTTTCATATACTGTATGTGCTGTAAAGAACAAGCCTTCCGTTTTTTTCCTGAGAAAAGCCCTGATGTTATCTCAGTAATTGAAAATAATCTTCTAAAGTTGCTCTTTAACTAGACTTACACGATTCCCTTTTAAATCACCTGTTATCTTTCAGTGGATTTTACAGTAAATGTTGCTGCCTGCACTAGGACGGTGTGGTCCTGTATAACAAACAAGACTAAGTGCATTCTATTCATAACTCCAAGCAGAGTGTTTCTAGCCCAATTATAGTGGCTCCTGGCAGTGCTGCTGTAGTTGAAGGTGCCTGTTGGTGTTTCCATTATAAATCGTGTTTATGAGGATACTTGGATGGTACCAGGCAGAAGCTTGACAGTCTTTTCAGTTAGGCAAATTTTTCCTTCACTTAAAAAAAAAAAAAAAAAAAAAAAAAAAAAAAGAGAGACTTAAATTAGGAAAACAATGTTGAGTTCTAGAATATAAAAACATTTCCCCCATTTTTAGGCACTTTTTAGTCACAACACAAAGTTGTTATATAATGTACATGGTTACAATTTATTTAAATGTGTAAACTACGTCCACAGACTTTGTCTGTTTTAATGACACAAATCCTTCTATGTAAAACAGGGCTGGGAAACACACAAAAGGTATGCAATTATCTCCATCAAGCAATCTGCATGTACTCTCCTCTTTGAGAAAACAGGAATAATTGAGTTGCCTAAGTTAAGTGCCTCTGGGCAATGTTAATTTATGGGCTTCTCACTTATGAGAAATATTGCCAGATGAATTCCTTCGATTTTCAATAACACTGAACAATCCCTCTAGACATCACTCAGTAGTCATATCCATCACAAGCCATATTTATGCACATTAAATATTCTGTCCTTGCTCACTGCAAGATGACCAGTATTACATCTAGTTTTATTTATTAGTCATTTTTGGATAGGGGTCAAGAAGGGATAAAACACAAACTGATTAAATTGGGCCATGTTGCAAAAAAATGCTATAAGGCTATTTTCTCAACAAAATGCCCAGTAAATTTCCTTTCAGGCTGTGTAGAAATGCAGGTCGTGGCAGGGGTTTTGGAGGAGGACGATCCCATTTACAACTCTCTCACTTTAGACCCTGGTTAGAGGCATAGCCCTGGATCCACAAAGGGACATAGGCATTGCAACATTCAAGGAGAGGGTCGGGGGAGAGAGAGAATGTGACTGACTCTCTAATGTGGTGGCTAGGGCACACTCATCTGGGAGGTGGGAGATCCAGGGTCCAGACCCCCTGCTCCCATGACTAATTAAATAAAAAAGTAGAATAGCATCCACAGTAAAGATTGTAAGAGACCCACATGAGTATATGCCTTAGATTAGTGATTAAAGCACTCTCCTAAGAGGTGAGGACCTTATTTATATCCTTTCCTCCTGACTGAACCTGTTTCCCCAACATCCTGAGTGACTGCTCTAATCACCAGGCTAAAATTTTTAAGGGAGGCACCACCAGCACTTCCTCTGGCCGGATTTTGAATGGTTCCTGATTTGGAAGATGTGCTCAGAGCAAGGCTACTGAATTGGGCCCCTCAGGTGAGGTAGGAGAGGGGGAACACCTATCTTCATCTGGTTTGAGGATCCCATTGGGGCTTAGGCATGAGGTGTGTTTCTGGATGCCTAGAGTGAGGCATTGTGCACGTGCTCAGTGGCAGAAACTGCGGCTCCTTTCAAGTGAAAATTTTAGGTGCTGAGGGGATTATAGGTGCCTACAGGGTTATGTGGCAGCCAAGTAGGGGGATTGGAGGATCTCAGTGGTGCCTACATTTTGGATTTAGACACCTAAAATGGGAAATTAGGTGCCTAAGTCCTTTGGTGGATCTGGGCCATAGGGCATGATTCAAAGCCCACTGAAGTCAATGGTGGGAGTCTGTCAACTGACCTTTCAAAGCGGTGTCTGCCAAAGTCTGAAGAGGGATTGAAGCCATGGCTTTGAGAGGCATAAAGTGGATCTATAAATCTCAATGGGGCATTAATTCCAAACCACAATGATGTGACAACAAAGGTAGATATTTAACTATTAGACTGCTTGTCAAAGTGCGGGAGACATGAGAGGGACAGTCATGTGAGGAAGCGCTAAACAATCTACTTGCATGTTGTCTTATTTTGCATCTCATGTTGGCGAAGCTTGTTTATAGGAGTTGCTTGGGAGATTTCTCTTCCAGTTTGATATCTGATTTGCTTTCATACTTGTAAATAATTTTACTTTTTGCACCATACTTCTTGGGCTTGTGGAAAAGCTTTGACCAGCAGAGTCAAATAGCCCCCATCACTAACAAATTAACATTTTTATAAAAGCTCTTTTCAAAAAACTATTACAACTATTGCATATCACTGTTTTAGTAAAAATGGGTTTTCAAGCATATGCATTCCAGGACATGATTGTGTGTGAAGGAATAAGTGTATGCACACAAATTGCAGATGTATGCATTGGGAATTTGCACACAAAAATCATGTGTGCACAAAGCCATGTGCACACACATTTGAGAAGTTGGGCCAATAATATTTTACATTTCTATATGATCTATAAATCTTTGGAATCCTATGATAAAATAATGTACATTTTTTTTCACAACAAGGAGAGTTTTTTTTAAAATATCGTATTCAATTTTATACAAAAAAAATTTAGATCTCAGTCCTGTATGAATTGTGGTCCCCCACCACTCAAAAGAGCACCCATCCAAATTTCAGAGTGTCCTTGACATATATTTTAAAAACACAAGAACATAAATAAACATACAGAAATTAAAAATGGACCAAAGCAACACTACTTCTTACTACATTTCATTTGCTCATCAGTCATGTAACCAATATGGCTTAAAACCCCCATTGCACTTTTCATCAGACAAATTCCACCCTCTGTTGCCTCAGTCCTCCACCAATGATTGTTCGGACAGATGGTCTTTGCAGCATGTCACAAAGTCAACAAATATTAATGTATTCCAGCTCAAGTGGAACATTGGGGGAGAAAACAGTCATGAATAGTAGTATGAGAAAGAGACAAGAAATGGAATATATTCATAAAGGTTTCACATTTGAAAAAAAACAGCCTGTTTTCCATTTGTATGGGAGGTGTACTGAGTGTTAGCATTTTACATATTCTGGGGTGGGAGGAACAGTCAAATTCTGAAGTGTTCTGCTAGAAGAACAACCATTCAACCTTCTAAAACTTATATTTGTCATAATACCTTGCTCCAACTTATTATTTATCTTTTGATATCTAAAAGCTCATTGCTTCATCTCTCACAGTATATAAAAAATACGTAACTTACTCTCCAATACTGAAAATTTTTTGAAAGACTCACATCACTCAGCCATATGCCACATCCATAAACACACTGTCAGGCAATAGTCTGAGAGAAGAGGGAGGGGGCCTAGGAAGTGGGGTGTGCATACATGTTTCCCCCACCTCATAGGAAAGCAAGTAATTTTATGTTGGGTCTGTAATTCTCCCAGCAGAGCAGTGACTCTCGGGTGACTGCAGCAGTATCTGTTCATGCACATCTCTTGTCCAGTGTATGCCATGAACCCTGCTGTTCTATTCGGAATACATCTATACAGCATTTACAAGAAAAGTTTTGAGTCTTGAATTGGTACTGTTGATACACAAGATTTTAACTCTTCATAATGTTAAAGCACAAAATAATAGACAGACAGACATATAATGTGGTCAAAACACTGCTGCACTAGTGCAGTTTCTGGCTCATATAGTGGCTCCTTGGGAGCTGTTACCAGCTTGTGAAAGTTAGAGTAGTGTTGAGGCTGCTCTAAATTACCCAGGTTTGAATTGGTCCCTGTGCAGTCCCCCAATTAGGGGCAGTATAAAGGTGGGACTCAGGGATCCCCTTCTCTAGTTTCTGTGTCGAGTGGAGCTCAGCCAACCCAGGCATTGAGCGCAATATTCCAAAATAAGAGATTCGAGAACTTCAGTCAGAACACACTTATGATCTTCTGGATAGGTCTTGTTTAGTCTCATCTCAGACAGTCATTTCTTCTGTGCCTTTCTCTAAATGAGAAACTACTTATATTAAACCAGGGATCGGCAACCTTTGGCACGCGGCCCGTCAGGGAAATCCGTGGGTGGGCCGGTATGGTTTGTTTACCTGCAGCGTTTGCAGGTTCAGCCAATTGCAGCTCCCTCTGTCTGTGGTTCACCGTTCCAGGCCAATGGGGGCTACGGGAAGCAGCTGCCAGCACATCCCTTGGCCCACACCGCTTCTTGCAGCCCCCATTGGCCTGGAACAGTGAACCGTGGCCATTGGGAGCTGCGATCGGCCGAACCTGCGGACCGTGCAGGTAAACAAACCATCTCGGCCCGCCAGTGAATTTCCCTGATGGGCCGTGTGCCAAAGGTTGCTGATCCCTGAACTAAACTATCTGTTCAACCTTCTATTTAGCTGTGACACTTGGAGTACCTTTCCTAGACCGGAAGAAGAGCTCTGTGTACCTTGAAAGCTTGTCTCTCTCTCAATAGAAGTTTGCCCAATAAAACATATTACCTCACCCACCTTGTTTCTCTAAACGATTCAGAGTAAGATCTCAGGATCTAGAATAAGTTTTTATGGGAATCATAAAGCTTCCTTTGCTTTATTATTTATTCTTTGTAGTTAGTGAAATCTTGTTTGATGTTTCTGATTTTTTTTTTTTTTTTTAAATTTTGGCTTGTGCCATGGGGCTAAAGTAAAGATAGATACAAAATTGGAATGTGGAAGAACATGGTTCCTGTTGTATTAATTTCAATGAAATAAATGTGCCAAAGGTGTTAACATAACCCAGGCACTGTCCAACATAAAACAGTGTTAAAGAAGGCCCAGGGTTTGGTATATAGAGACCTCAGCCTGCTTAGTACCATGGCAAACACACCACTGAAAATCCTTTAATTTTTTTTTTTAAAGATACAGAAAAGAAGAAAAAAAACAGTTTAAGTATTTTGAAATGTGAAGTATTAAGTAAGGCTTTCATTTTAACTACATCCTTTGTTCCCTTTCCCTTTAGTTGTAGAGAGTTTTTAGAAGGAACTCCCCCACCCCATTTCTCCCTGTTTGACAGTCTCTTGTGTGGTAATAATGGTCCTTTGGGGGAGAAGAGAAGAATTTAGTTGAGATGGGCTGGAGATGTCATTGCTGCAGTTGCTGTTAAAGTCCAGTCTTAGAAGGAACTCCCCCCCCTCCTTGTTTGACAGTCTCTTAGATAGTATTAAAGATGGTAATAAGTGTCATCCCATGTAGTGTTTGGGATTAAGCTGGAGCCAGTAAGGGTGGTGATGTCACCTGGGTCCCTCTCTCTCTGGCCCAGTCCAGATCAGGATGATGGAGGCCCGGGGTCCCAGGAAATGGTGGGGGTGGCAACTGTGATGGTAAAGCTCGCTTCAGTCATCTTTGTCTGTTCTTCCTGATTGTTCTTTTTGTTCTTTCATACTTTTCCCATACAATCCCTTTCTTTTAAGGACCCCAAAAGGGAGTGATAGGTGGAATAGCCCATCCTCTTATTATTTTGGCCACCAATTAGGCTTAATATCTGACATGGCAATTTTGCTCATTAACTTCCAAGTCCTTATCTCCTGTTTTTTAACCAGTATAATTTCAGCACAGTTTTTGAATCTATTCAACTTGGCCTTTTTGCTTAGATTAATTCAATTATTCTGTCTCCCTTTTATACCTTTTCCCATCAGCATTTTGTTATTATAGGTTATTGTAACCTCTTGTAAACTTTTACATACTTTTTACAGTTGAGATCACAAGTTGGATAAATTTATAGGCCCCCTGCTGGGTTTGAAAATGATGGGCTTGGTTCTTTGTGTTTCAACTTGCGTTTCAAGTACAACATGATCAGGATCAGTATGTTAACCAGATCAACACATTAGTCTGGGAGATTGTTACTGTGGCAGAAAAAAGACTAATGGTGCAACTTCATTTTTATTACCTGTGCATGTTGTTCTACTTCCATAAATAATATGAATGGGACAATTAACCTAGGGGATATAAATTTTGATCTTTACCTCTAGAAAGGTCACCGATAATTGTGGCTTAACTTTTTGGAGAAGATGTCTTCAGATATGTCTCTGTGTGTTCATTTTCCACAGACCTGTGTGCAGGGGGCATCAAAAAGTGTGCACAGTAGAAAACTATTGTCTGAAATAGTGCTGCTTTTTTAGTATACATTAAAAGGTTTGTTATCCGGTATGTTGGGGGGCTGGGGGTGCTGGTTAGTCAAAAATTCCGGTTAACTAAGAGTTATACTTACCAATGGAGGGAGGGAGTTTGGGGCAGGAGGGGGCTCAGGGCTGGGGTGTGGGCTCTGGGAGGGAGTTTGGGTGCAGGAGGGGGCTCGGGGTAGGGGCACAGCAGGGGTTTTGGACATGTTGCCATTTCCGGGCGGCGCTCACCTGGGGCAGCTTCCCAGAAATGGCAACATGTCCCTGCTGCTCCTAGGTGGAGGCGCGGCCAGGCGGTTCTGCATGCTGCCTCCCCCTGCAGGCGCCACCCCCGCAGCTCTCATTGCCCAATGGGAGCTGTGGAGCCAGCGCTCGGGGCGGGGTGGGGACAGTGCACAGAGCCCCCGTGGCTGTTCCTCCATCTAGGAGCAGCAGGGACATATTGCCACTTCCGGAGAGCCACTCAGAGCCAGGTAGGGAGCCTGCCACCCCCATGCCAACTGGACTTTTGGGAGATATCAGAAAAGCCAGTTTCTAGAGCTTTCCGGTTGGTAAAGTGCCGGATAACACAGCTTTTACTGTATTTTGAGAATAGAGGGAGGATGAGGAAAGTTTTTTATGTTAAATTTTTTTAAATTGCTGCTCCCTCCAGCTCCCCCTAAACCAGCATTTCTTTTAAGACAACAGTTCATGGTGACTCTCCTTTGGCTGAGGAGGGTTTTAAGAGCCCCTCAACACTGCTCAGAGACTTGAGTGCAAATATTTTCATTTTGGGTTCATCAGTGTTTTTTGGTAAAGAATCATGGGCTGTCAACATCAAAATGTATTAGGGAGATCACTGTAAAAGAACAGAATGATGGTATTCTTCTTCCAAGATAAGTTTTTCAGATGAGATCCAAAAAATATGGTTTGTTTGAGTTTTCAGCTATGATATGTATTGCAGTGAAAACAATCATGCTGACTTTGTTTGAAATTCCTGATTGTTTACATATGGGTACAAATCCCACCTGCATCCTCTACAAAAATATGCATTATCATGCTCCAAGACAGATTTTCAGGAAAATCTTAAATCAATTTTAAATAAGAAATATAAAGAATCAAGTATTTAGTATCTACAAGGCTACATTTTTCACATAGTTATATCTGTATAATCCCATTGGAATTGCCTGGGTGAAACTGAAGGCAGAATTTGACCTACTGTTTCTTTTATAGGTTAAGGAAATAATCTCTCTGGTTATTTTTTAAATTAGATTAAAACACACTGATTATCAGGTGAGGAGAGAATCTGGTTTTCCTCCTGGGAAGTAGGTGGGTTCTCCTTCGGCTACTCTGTTAACATACTTACTGTATTACTATTACTATTTAACCCAGCAGGGTATTTCTGTGGCTACTTTACTCTGCTGTAATCCATTCAATAGATATTCATCTCTATTCACCTGTGGAAAAAATCAGAGTCCGAAGAATGAGGAGTCCCTTATTGGTTAAGAGATGCTTTTGCTTTTAGAACACATGTTGTTATACTCATGCTTGATATGACTATGCCAATAAGTGATTTGTCATTTGTTTATTTCAGAAGCTCATTTGGAAAGAAGTAAAAGTAGATTTGGAAACTGGTGCAAAAATACAATATCTCATTCAAATCCATTTCCTTAAGCAAATGTAAGATGTTTATCTTAAGGATTTTTTTAATGGATGTTGATTGATAGTATTGATTTGTGCTTTCAACTATTCCAAACACCGGAATCACCAGGAATTAGAATACATACTTTATTTATAATAAAGGGTGAATCTATTCTTTTACTTTTTCACCAAACACCAAATGATAGCTATTTGTACTTGTCAGGTACTAAATAGGGATGTAAAATGTTAACCGGTTAACCGGTAAGCATTAGTCTTACCAGTTAACCGCCTTAACCGTTAATCCTTGGGCTGGCTGGTCTGCTGGCCCCAGCGCCCCCATGCCGGCTGGCCCAACGACCCCAGTGGCCCCATGCCACAGCCCGAGCCCCAGCCACGCTGGCCCCAGCCGCTTAATTGGTTAACCATTTAAATGAAATATTTTTTAATAATTTAAACAGTTAACTTGTTAAACGGTATTTACATCCCTAGTACTAAATATGAATCTGAAATTAATGCCCTGTAGAGCTTGTTAGTTCCTGCTCTGTCTGTGAGATCTGAAATCCCTTAGCAAGTGTGCATTTGCCAGTAACTAGGGCTTCCATAGTGTAGAATCCATTAATCAGCTGTTTGTGTAGCTCCACTATGCAGTAGAGCCAACAGGGGATAAAAATCTGGACTGTCACTTCTTGGAATCACAAACACTAGCAAAGACAGCCAATGCATTTGGTGAGAGCCTGTGTATGTATATTTAAGAGGCCACCATAAGCCCACGTCTCACTAAAAAGGCTGTTTTAGGTGTCCAAGTCTAATATGGCCAACAGACTGCATGACTTATACAGTAATGTCTGCTATATACTGTTCATTTCTTTGATGTTGGTGGAGAAAATAGGAGACAGCACAGCTCTTCAAAACCATGAAGGGGATAAAAGCCACCTTCCACGCAGCCTCCCTCAAAACCTCCTCCTTTCTGTCCCAAACTTTCCTTATTAGTTTAGAACTGTTTGCCAGCTGTTTGCCTGCTCCATCCCAGCCTCCAAAAGAAATAGACAACTGTCAATCTTTTATCTGTTTGTAGGTGCCATCAGATAGTTAAATATGCCTTTACTTAACACCACATTTTTTTCTTTAAACGATTTCCCCCTTCACATTGATTATGGACATACTGCACAGTTGGAGAGGTTTGGAGATGAGCAAAGAGAATGAATAAGGACATGGAAAAACTCTCAGATGAAGATTGATTGAGAAGACTGGAAATGTTTACCTTATAAAAGAGATAAATAAGAATGGACATGATAAAAGTATACAAAGTAATGAATAGAGAAGGCAGATGAGGAACTTCTTTCTAGTCACCCTGTCTCGTAACACAAGAACGAGAGATACCATTCAATGAAATTGGAAGGTAGCAAATTCAAAACTGACAAAAGGATTTTTTTTCAAACAATTAACCAGTGGAGCTCCTTGTCACAGGGTTCTAGGCCAAGAGCCTAGCAAGCTTCAGAAAGTTTGGAGACATTAATATGGACAAGAAAAATATCTAGGGTTTTTATAGTAAAGATTAACAATGTAGTAACCCTTTTGTTTGAGGGCCTAATTATTGAGGTTTTGGAGGAAACTTTAGAGACAGACTATCCTATGACTGCCTCCTGCCACTGCTGGAGACAAAACATTGGACTAGATGGACCACTGGCCTAATTGAGTATCACAATTCTTGTGTTCCTTTGAGGGTGCTAATTTGGAAGACTTCTTTAAAACTTTAGCCCAAAAAAGTTTAAATATTAAACCTAACTTCAACATAAAACTAATTTGTGAGTGAGCTTTCTCATGTTTCTTTCTCTGAATTCCTTAGGAGAACACTGCCTTCTCCCTGGCTAGCTTGTAATATTGTTGATAATTCATAAATACTAATATGCTATTTAGCTATGATTTATATTGCAAACTTTGACTCATCACATTCCTTAGGCAGTTAAGCACCAAGGAGAGTGGTTACAAGCTTTAGGTTGGGTTCAAGGTCAGTGCTAAATGTATCTTGTTTAGGTCTCTGTCTCATATTCTTGGCAAGAGTTGATTGTTCCATAAAGGGTGAAAGCAGAATACTGTATAATAGTGCGTGGAGTGCTACGGACCCCCATGATCTGATCTGGATATGGATAGAGACATCTTTAATATTTTTAATAAAATAAATACTGCTGAGAATTGTGTGATTACAGGAGATATAGATTGGAAGACAAATGCTACTAATAACAGTAGGCCCCAGATTGTCCTTGATGTGATAGCTGACAAATAGTCACTGAATCAACAAGAGATGATGCCATTTTAGATTTAGTATTGGTGAGTAGTGAGAACCTCATGGAAAAACTGGTTGTAGGGGACAACCTTGATTTAACTGATCATGAGCTAATTCAGTAGAAAGTAAATGGAATAATAATCAAAAATACATCTACAATTAGGTTTCAAAAGAGCAAACATAAAAAAATTAAGCTAATCACTTAGGGAAATGGACTGGACTGAAGAACTTAAGTATCTGGATGTGGAGGAGGCTTGGAATTACTTTAAGTCAAAGTTGCCAAAGCTCTCTGAAGCCTGTATCCAAGCAAGGGGAAAAAAATCATAGGGAAGAGTTGCAGACCAAACTGAATGAGCAAGCCTCTCAAAGAAGGTAATTAAGAGAAAGCAGAAGGCCTATACGGAATGGAAGATGGGATGAATCATTGAGGAAAGTTACCACTTGGAGGTCAGAAATTGTAGGGAAAACATGAGAACTGTCAAAAAGTCAAGCAGAGTTGGATCTTTCAAAAGAAATTATAACCAATAGTAAACGGTTCTATAGCCATATAAATAAAAAGAAAACAAGGAAAGAAGAAGTGCGACTGCTATGCATTGAAGATGGGGTGGAGATTAAAGATAATCTAGGCATGGCCAACACCTACATCAGGGGTTGGCAACCTCTGGCACGTGGCTCACTAGGGTAAGCACTCTGGCAGGCTTGGCCAGTTTGTTTACCTGCCGCGTCCGCAGGTTCAGCCGATCGTGGCTCCAGGCCAATGGGGGCTGCGGGAAGCGGTGTGGGCCGAGGGATGTGCTAGCCGCTGCTTCCTGCCGTCCCCATTGTCCTGGAGCGGCGAACCACAGCCAGTGGGAGCCGTGATTCACCGAACCAGCAGACTCGGCAGGTAAACAAACTGGCCTGGCCCGCCAGGGTGCTTACCCTGGCGAGCCACGTGCCAGAGATTGCCGACCCCTGACCTACGTGAATACTATGCGTCAGTTTTTAATAAGGGTAGTGAGGATATTAGGGGTAGTGGCACGGTGGCTAATGGAAATAAGGCTATGGAAGTAGAAATTACTACATCTGAGATGGAAGTCCAACTCAAACAGCTTACTGGGACCAAATCAGGAGGCCTGGATAAGCTCCTCCAAGAATATTAAAGGAACTGGCACATGAAATTGCAAGACCAATAGCAGGGATTTTTAATGAATCTGTAAACTTGGGGGTCATACCCTATGACTGGAGGATTGCTGACCTAGTACCTATTTTTAAGAAAGGGGGGAAAAGTGATCGGGGACATTACAGGCCTGTTAGTTTGACCTCAATTGTATGTAATGTCTTGGAACAAATTTTGAAAGATGAAGTAGTTAAGGAAATACAGGTAAATGTAATTGAGGTAAAATACAACATGGTTTTATAAAAGGTAGATTGTGCCAGACCAACCTGATCTCTGAGAAGATAACTGGCTTTTTAGACAAAGGAAATTCAGTCAATTTTATCTACTTGGATTTCAGTAAGGCATTTGATACAGTTCCACATGGGAAATTATTAATTAAATTGGAAAGGAAGGCGATTAATATGAGAATTGAAAGGTGAAAAAGGAACTGGTTAAAAGGAAGACTACAACGGGTCATACTGAAAGAGGAACTGTCCGGTTGGAGGGAGGTTACTAGTGAGATTCCTCAGGGATTGGTCTTGGGACCAATCTTATTTAACATTTTCATTAATGACCTTGGCACAAAAAATGGGACTGTGCTAATAAAATTTGCAGATGTCACAAAGTTGGGAAGTATTGCCAATACTGAGGAGGATCAGAATATCCTACAAGAAGATTTGGATACCCTTGAAAACTGGAAGAATAGAAATGGGATGAAATTTAATAGTGTAAAGTGCAAGGTCATGCACTTAGTGACTACAACAAGATTTTTGCTATAAGTTGGAAGTGACATAGGAGAGAGAGACCTGGGTGTATTGATTGATCACAGGATGACTATGAGCCACCAATGTGATGCGGCCGTAAAAAGGCTAATGCAGTCCTAGGAGGCATCAGGCAAGGTATTTCCAGAGGAGCTAGGGAAGTGTTAGTACCATTATGCAATGTACTGGTGAGAACTCTTCTGGAATACTGTGTATGATTCTGGTTTCCCATGTTTAAGAAAGATGAATTCAAACTGGAACAGGTGCCGAGAAGGGCTAGTAGGATGATCTGAGGAATGGAAAACTTACCTTATGAAAGGAGACTCAAAGAGCTTGGCTTGTTTAGCCTAACCAAAAGAAGGATGAGGAGAGAGATGATTGCTCTCTATAAATACATCAGAGGGATAAGTACCAGGGATGGAGAGAAGTTATTTAAGTAAGCACCAATGTGGATGCAAGAACAAATGGCTATAAACTGGCCATCAACAAATTTAGGCTTGAAATTAGGTGAAGGTTACTAACCATAAAAGGAGTGAAGGTCTTGGACAGCCTTCTAAGGGTAGCAGTGGAAGCAAAAGACCTAACTGGCTTCAACACTTATCTTGATAAATTTATGGAGGGGATGATATTATGAGACTGCCTACAGTGGCATGTAGCTGATCTGCGATTGCTAGAAGCAAATATCTCCAATGGCTGGTGATGGAACACTAGATGGGAGGGCTTTGAGTTATTACAGAGAATTCTTTTCCAGGTGTCTGGCTGGTGGGTCTTGCCCACATTCTCCAGGTTCAACTGCTCACCATATTTGAGGTCAGGAAAGAATTTTCCCCGCAGTCAGATTGGCAGAGACCCTGGGGGCTTTTCACCTTCCTCTGCAGCCTGGGACATGTCGCTTGCAGGTTTAAACTAGTCTAAATGGTGGATTCTCTGTAACATGAAGTCTTTAAATCACGATTTGAGGACTTCAGTAACTCAGCCAGAGGTTAGGGGTCTATTACAGGAGTTGGTGGGTGAGGTTCTGTGGCCTGCAATGTGCAGGAAATCAGACTAGATGATCAGTTCTGGCTAGTGGTGCAAGTAAAATTCATTTCTTACCAGTACGGGGGAGGACCAGCTAAAGAGGGGAGGCACGAGACCTCCCCACATGACCCTCCATGTGACTCCTCACTGCCCCACCCCCAGCCCGGGGCCGCCACGCTCTCCCTGTCCCCTCCCCATGATCCATCCCATGTTACCTCAGGGAGACGAAACTCTGTCCTCCTCCTGCTGCACCAGAGACTTCGGAACAGGGCTGTCCCAGGAACCGCAGCGGGGAAAGGAGCAGAAGGAAGGACGAAGATGCAGCTCTGTGCATGGAAGGGCAGGGGACAGGGCTCAGATCTCTGCTCCTTTCCCAGCCTCGCCTCCCCAGCCTGGCCTCCTGCTGCTGCTGTAGTACACAGACGGAGGAGACGCAGCTGCTATGGGGCTGCCCAGCGGCCCCGTGTTCTGCTCCTCTCCCTGCAGCAGTTCTGGAGAGCCCTGCTATGGTGAAGTGGATATGGATTTCTATCCGCGGATATCCGCATCTGCGGATAGAAATTTGTATCCGCTCAGGGCTATGAATGCTTTTGGAAGTGACTTTGGATGTTCAGTTGACCAAAGTCTCAACTGATTTCAGATGCTCAGCAAAATCCAATTAAGTAAGGAATCAAAACGTCTCCTTTCCATGATGAGACACATATAGTTTCATGAATTTAAACTTTTATTTGTTCCTTTAGCCTATATGAAAAAGAATGAAATCTTTTCCCTTCCAAAGAATTTTAATTATATCTCTTATCCAAAACATTTCAGGAACATAAAGAACATTCAGGTAAACAGGTTTCATTTGACCAGGTAGAGCAACAGATGCATGTATTCATTTCTCAGCATAGAACCAAAAAAATCAGATTCTGCCACTTTCACATTTGCTGAGTAGTACTTTACTCCATGAATAGCTCTAATGAGGTACTTCTCTTGGAGTATAGTATTATTCAACAAGAGAAAGGATGGCAGAATCTGGCTCAAAATAAGGTCCGGCTGTATTTTGTATCAAGCAGAGAGTGTCATGACTGTTGATCATAGTCTCCTACTTGAGTTATTTTCTCTGTTAGAACAGCTGGGGGAGCTAATTCTGGAGTTGAGGGTTGTTCACATTAAATGCACAGTCACCACTGCCCAGTGGTTTGAATCTTGGATCTGTAAGCTCAAGCATTTTTTTTTCCGTTGATATGAACTGCCATGGCAAGCTCACTGGTTGAGAGACATTTCTCAGGTAAGATCTAGCTCTAAGAATAAATGTCTAAACAGATGCAGTTGTAAAATGATACTTTGGGCCCCTGGTGCCACCTGTACTTCCAGATGTCATTGAGGATCCAGCAGCACTCCAAATAGAAAACTTCTTAAATGAAAGAAGGATAGGAAGGACAATCACACTATCAATGCCTCCATTATGCAGGGCCGCCCAGAGGATTCAGGGCCCCTGGGGCAAAGCGGGGGAGCTGCGGCGCTTGTACTCACCCAGCGGCGGTCTGGGTCTTCAGCGGCATTTTGGCGGTGGGGGAGCCTTCAGTCACTCCGCGTCTTCGGCAGCACTGAAGGACCCGACACCAAAATGCCGCCGAAGACCTGGAGCGACTGAAGGGCCCCCCGACGCCAAAATGCCGCTGAAGACCCGGACCACCGCCGGGCCACGTCTCGTGGGGAATTTCGGTGGCGGGGGGCCCTTCAGTCGCTCTGCCTCTTCGGCAGCACTGAAGGACCCCCCCCCCCCCCCGCCGAAGACCTGGACCGCCGCCGGGCCAAGGCTCATGGGGCCCCTGCAGGGCCCAGGGCCTGGGGCAAATTGCCCCACTTGCCCCCCCCCCCCAGGTGGCCCTGCCATTATGTCCAAACTAAGCTTCTACCAGCTTGCCTTTATCTAAGTATTGCTCTCTGCCAGGCACTAGGAAAGCAAAGATGCTGAGCCATCTGGGTTTGATGGAAAAGAGGCATAGAACTGTGTGCCATGTGCACGTTGATAGAACTACAGCCCAAATTGTTTTATTATTTTCCTCAGCATGACATTCAGGAGGGGCAATCAAAATCAGCCTGGCAGAACATGCATGAGAACTGTCTCTGGACAGATAAGCAATTGATCAAAATCACATTCTTTGATCTCTTGAGGCCAAATCCTGTTCCCGTTGAGATCAAAAGGAGTTTTGCTATTGAGTTCAATGGGAACAGGCTTTTACAGTTGGAGAGGAAAGAACAAAACCACTCAAGCAAGGGCAGGGTTGCCAAGCCAGCTCCTTTCAGCTGGCTAAATTCACAATCCCAGCAGCATGATTCGAACTCAGCCTCCAGAAAGCTAAAGCATCTACATTTCCACTAGGTAACTCCACAACAAATGTCACTCTACGTTGTACAGACCCTGGCCCAGACAGGAGAGAGGAGACGCTGCCAGCGTGGGATGCTGGCTCCTGGGTGAGTTCCTCTAGCGTGGTTGTACCGCCCTGAGCACTGCCCCCCACCCCCTGCCCTTTGATGCAGCTGCATCTCCTCCATCTGTACAGCAGCCCCTCCGGGGGGTGGGGCTGGGGGCGGTACAGCCGTGCCAGAAGAGCTGCCGGCATTCTGCTCCTTTCTCCGCTGCAGTTCCCGGGAGAGCCTTCCCGGCCGGGAACTGCAGCGGGGAAAGGAACAGAGCCCCCACCCCCGCACCATGCCCTTCCACGGAGCTGCATCTCCATCTGTGTACTACTGCAGCAGCAGAACAGGGCTGGGGGCGGTACAGCTGCCGGAGGAGCTGCAGGCATTCTGCACTTTTCACCAGCGGGGAAAGGAGCAGAACTCCCAGCCCCGCTCTCCAGCCCTCTCCTCCGGCGGGGCTGCTGCTGTCTTTCCGGTACGCCCTACCGGCTATAAACAACTTGCTGGTATGGCGTACCACAGCGTACCAGCATACTTGTACTGCTAGTTCTGGTCTTAATGTCTATGAGTCTATTTTAACTTAATAATGGTAAATGAGTTGCATGTTTCAGTTATTGAAGTTAACATACCTGCATCTTGAACCAAATAGTATGGATCTTAGAAAACTTTTAATATTTTGCCTTTTTTTTTTTAAACTGGTCTTCCATGCCTCTAAGGACATAAAAATCTCACCTCACCCCCTGAGCCCACAGTATCTGTTGTTATAACATACCTTCTGGCTGAGGGCACTCTTCTGAGCCAATCAGTGATGCTCCTGTGTGGTCTGGAGGGGCTTAGGTGCTCTTTTGCATTGCTCCTGAGTGCCTCTGCAACACTTTTCCCCATTCCTATTATGCTAATCTGATTTTTTTAAATGAGATTATTTTCTAGGCCTTCGTACTTATGTATATGATGCCATAAAAATGTATGGCACATTAGAGACAAATAGATAATTTATGAAATTTCCAGTTAAGCTAGTGTCCACCCACAGGCTGTTATTGTTCGGACCCTGGTATTGAGCACATCCTGCCAGGTTTGTAGATGGCATCCCTAGTCTCCACACCCTGGCGGTAATGCTGAATCACAGCTCCACAGCAGCTATACCCCAAGCCCCTGATTGGCTGGGCAAACAGCATTCCCGTTGGATACCTGGACTATATAAAGACCCCAACCAGAAGAGGAAACTGTCTGAGGCCATTGCCCACTGGTTGCTGCCTAAACTGCCTTGCCTTGCTGCCCTGCTGTTTTGCCTGACTCTGCCTCTCTATCCCACCAACACAGCCGCTTTGGATTGGATCTTCCAGCTACTGACCCCTGCGAGAACTCTGACAATTGCCCTGGGCTGCCTTTAATATCGACTGGCCTCCCAGCTACCAGCCCCACCACGTACCACTTGACCACAGCACTGGACGTACCTACCCTGCTTCAGCCATTGGCCATGACAGTTTGCTCAGACCTGCTTCAGTCCTCCTAGGTTTATCCTACCCTAAAAGGCTACAAACCCCCCAGGCCTGGCATCAGCAGTGTCTCAGGGGGTGCTGAGCCCCCAGAAGCAGCTAGCTCATGTACATACGGAAAACTAAGTCTTGTAGGCTATGCTGGATCAGCTTTAGGCAAAAAATGGCATCCTTTGGGGACAGATCAAAAAACTGCAAGTGGTGATAATAATAATAATATAATAATTAATTAATAGAGATATCCCATCTCCTAGAACTGGAAGGGACCTTGAAAGGTCATCGAGTCCAGCCCCCTGCCTTCACTAGCAGGACCAAGTACTGATTTTGCCCCAGATCCCCAAGTGGCCCCCTCAAGGATTGAACTCACAATCCTGGGTTTAGCAGGCCAATGCTCAAACCACTGAGCTATCCCTCCCCCCTGAAGGTGATGCCTTTTCTGGCCCAGCATCTCGCGTCACCTTCTGAACCCAAATCTACTGTACCTTTATCAGAACACTATGATGGGACCTGTAGCAAGTTCTGAGGTTTCATCAACCAGTGCCGGCTCTATTTCCTGCTATTGCTCCCAGATTAAAAGATAGACCAAGCAAAGGTGGGATTGGTCATCAGCCTTTTGAACAGGAGAGGCTCTGGACTGGGTGTTCCCTCTGCTAGAGCGGGATCATCCTGTACTGGCCAGCTGGCACACATTTCTGAGGACCTTTGCGACAATTTTTGATGATCCTCACCGGGGTTGAACTGTGGAGGTGGCCTTACAAAGACTCTAGCCCATTTCCAATGCCTTGTGGCAGCTATTGCTAGGAATAGACCAGCCCAGCTGCACCAATTTGGTCTTGGTCTCAGTGAGAAAATAAAAGATGAGCTTAGATGCATTTCTTGAGCGTTGCATCCGAATCAACACACGACTTAAGGAGCGATGACCTAACAAAAGAGGAATTCTATCCTGCGTCCAGACACTGTCTGAAAACCCTGTGAAGGTCCCCTCACCTGAGCCCATGCAAGTGGATTCAGCATGGATTCTGCTGGACCCATGTGGACAGGAATGCTGATGGTGAGAAAATTTATGCTTTTACTGTGGTGGCACCAGTCGTATATGGTGTCCTTTTGTCTTATCAAGTGCCCGAACAGCCAGCTCCAAAAAAATGATCGTGCCCAGCCTCAGTAAGGGGGTTGAGCCTGGGGAATACTGGGAAAACCCCATGAAGGCCCTTCCATCAACCCATGCCGTGCACCTGGCCCAGCACCTTGAAACTGTCCCTGCATCTACAACTCCAGCTGTAACTCTGCCTTTGGGTTTCCGGACAGGTACTTCCCCTACAAGAAGTCTATGGACGTTGGGGCAGGTGATAGTTTTGTGGATGCTACTGTGGCTCAGGTACTTGGCCTGCCCATACCTAAGGCCACCCTGATCTAGTCAAGACAGTTGATTGATCACTGCTTGCCTGTAGTCCCATCGTGATGGTTTAGGAGTACCATAAGCTCCTCAAGTTCAGGCTGATCTGGTTCCCCACATTTCCCTTTGATACTTGAAATTCCCTGACTGGCAAAACGACCCACATATCTCCTGGTGACAGCCCATCATGACATTTAACTCTGAATTCTGCTGGGACAACTGCCTCCTGACTTCCAAACTTGAACCCTTGCCTGGGCTCAGAAACAGAGAAAGATGCTCAGGCAACAGAGCAGGCTTCTCTGCTGCGAGGGTCAGCCATCACTCTTCCCGCGAAGTACCGGAAATGTTCACATGTCTTCAGAGAACAAAGCACAGACACACTGCCCCCTCACCAGCAATATGACCATCTGGTTGACTTACAATCTGGAGCAAGATTCTGTTTGGCCGAATATACTCTGTGTCAGAGCCCAAATTAGCTGCTCTTCAGAATTATATCCACCAGGATCTTGAAAAAAGGTTTATCCAGCATTCCTGGCCAGGGCCTCTGTCCTCTTGACCACAGCTCTGGATTGCCCCCAGCCAGCTTCGGTCATTGGGTATTACAGTTACACAAATTTAAGTTTTTTCTCTGTTTCTTGCAATCAAAGAAGTTCTCAGACTTCACGTTTATTTCAGGTAGCCTGAGCCATGTCTTGCTATTAACTAAGATCTGCAGAGTTAGTCTGAGATGGTTTAAATAAGGAGTGAAACTAAGTGCAACAGACCCCATCTTTGGGCTAGTAAAGGGGTCGGCAACCTCTGGCACGCGGCTCGCCAGGGTAAGCACCCTGGCGGGCCGGACCAGTTTGTTTATCTGCCGCGTGGGCAGGTTCGGCCGATCACGGCTCCCACTGGCTGCGGTTTGCCGTCCCAGGCCAATGGGGCAGCGGGAAGCAGTGGCCAGCACATCCCTCGGCCCGCGCCGCTTCCCACAGTCCCCATTGGCCTGGGACGGCGAACCGCGGCCAGCGGGAGCCGCAATCGGCTGAACCTGCTGACGCGACAGGTAAACAAACTGGCCCGGCCCGCCAGGGTGCTTACCCTATTGAGCCGTGTGCCAGAGGTTCCCGACCCCTGGGCTAGTAGGAGCTTCAGAGACACTTACAAACCCTTCTACAAATCTTTTTTTTTTTTTTGGTGGGGTTTTTCTTCGTTTTTTTACTGCTTATTAGTGTTCCTCAATAAACAAACATATGAGGCATCAAATGTCAGAATCAAAATGTTCCCTTGCTCTAACCTGCCCTCTTTGGACAAGGACACAGAAAGTGACACAGAGTCGACTGGCAGTATCTAAGATCTCAGATTTCTTTATTCCCTGTTGACCTGGCTCAGGTCTGTGTATGACACACAGATAGCATTGCTCTTGTTGGTTGATGAACCCCTCCTAGAAATGGATAAAGGTCATTTGTCCATGTTTACTCAAAAGCTGTTTATACATACACAATGCCTTTGACAGTGCTCTTTGTTGAACTGATTGCTGATCCTGACATGGGTGGAAAGGAATATTTTTGAGTGTCTGTTCCTTCCTCTCAGAGGGATCCCAGAAGGTGAAGTTGAATAATTATCCATACTAAGATATTTTTATCTTGAGCAGTTCTGCTAGGTAGGTTCTGTTCTGTCACCACTGCTGTTTAATGTCTCTGTAAGGGAGCTGGAGCAAATCATGGTTTGGGGCTATGGTGCTATTGGTATGCTGATGATATGCCAGTCTGCCTTCTTTTCATTAGATCCAGATGGTAACTGTCCAGTGCTTGAGGGAGATAGAGATTTGGACCTAGGTAAACTGACAGAACTCAGTCCAGATAATTTGAAGATGCTGATGGTTGGATTCTGGAAACAACTACAATGTTTGGCGAAGATATATCTTTTCTCTTCTTCAGCACCTGCCATCTCCAGCTTTTGAAAATTTGTCCACGCTTTCTTAAGGGGGTTGGCATTCAAAGTTTATTTTTTGGACTCCTGATTTTATATATGGCTTTAGTGGTAAAGAGTGCACATTTTCATCTGTGCAATGACTATGAACATTTCTTTTGGATGTGGTCCTTACCACAGTTATCCATTTTGTCATGTCCAGATTGGATTGCTGCAATGGGCTGCTCATGGGGCTATACTTCTAGGCCACTTGGAAACTTCAGTTTGGTCCAGAATATGACAGCTTGGTTACTTTGTGGGATCAGCTGTAGAGATCAGTAGATTACTCTAGCTTCATGTTCTTTCTGGTTTCAATTCAAGGGACTTTATACTGAACGGTGAGTCAGACCATAAATTCCTCACAGGCCACTGATTTCTCATGCATCTCTGCAACATAAGTGTTTTTATTGTGCCAGTCACCATAGTTTCTAGATACCACATACAAGAATTAGACTCTGCCGTAGTCATAGAAGGACCATGTTTCCTCTACCCCACCCATGGAGGAAATGTATTGCATAGATTGTGTTTCTTAAGGGAGAGATGTGTTGCTTGCCAATTATGAGGTTTTCGTTTTGTTTCTATTATGGTAAGGCCTCTGCAAACGGATTGGTTGCATTGTCTTTTAAAGAAGGGAATACATGCACTCATCCCTCCTGACCACCTGCAGTAGGAGTGCACATCTAGCCAACGTGGGCCTGTGTTCTTCAAACTGCATTATCCCTGTTGATAATGGGATTCTTAAAGTTGTGTAAAGAGAATAGGGTTTTTTTAGATAGTCAGATCATAGCCCTCAAATTTCATCCAGTACTAGATTGGGAGCTGGTTTAATGCACACAGCACTAGTATGATTATTTTCCCTCCTCTACCCCTCAACTGATGGGTCCACTTTGGAGACATGTGGCTGCATGTTTTATAAGTTGCAGTTTCCACTGTATGTAGAAAGCTGGAAATAGGGAACATTGCAGCACTCTTTGTAGAAGTGACAAAGGAATGGATCACTGTGGTCAGGATCTGCCTCTGAGGGAAGCAGGTGAAATCCTGTCTTATAGAGATGGGGAAAAAAGATATTTCTGGCCACTGTTGCAACGAAGGTGTCCAACCATAGAGATGTATATGAATCTGAACATGCACTTAGAGGTATAGAGTCTAATTCAAAGTGCAGGTAGAAATACTCCAGTTGACCTCAGTAGACTTTGGATTCAGCCCATAATGAACACTTTTGAATCCTGAAAAATAAATAAATAAAAGTAACTTAAGCAGAGGACCTTTTAAGAAGTTAATTTTCATGCATGTGTAGTTTGTCATCTTGGTTGGCCCATATGTCCTCACCTACTTTATATTTCTCAAAACTCTCAGATGAAATGGAATTAAAGGATTATTATTATTATTATGAAGCTATTTGTAAATGAGTTAATGAAAACATTACTTTGCTATACATGTCATTGAGTATGGGTCATTAAACAGTGTGGTAAACATCTTTTGATACATCTTTCTTTAGTAGGCAATTTGCAATCTATTTTCATTGCCATGTGTATACAGCAAGAGGGGATAGAAATAAACAGTAATTAAAATAACTTCTTTTCCTGCATGATTTTCCCCCTTCATTCTTCTTATGCATTTGCTATATTCTATTTCCTTAGCTTTTAGTCATGTTATAGTGGTGTATGTGCTTGTGTTGTTGGGCTCTGTATCATTTTATTTTAAAACCTTTTTTTCAAGGATATATGACCTTAAAATAAACATAAAAATACTTCCCGAGGTCCAAACCTAATCATCCAAGATCATCCTGGAAATGCTGCCTTAGGTATAGGGTTGCCAATTTTGGTAAGACATATTCCTGGAGGTTGCATCACATTACATAATCTGTAATTAAAGATTAATCTTTAATTCCTGGAGACTCCAGGAAAATCCTGGAGGGTTAGCAATCCTACTTAGGTCCCAATCTTGCAGTTACTTGCAGATGTGCTTAACTTTAAACATGGAAGTAGTTCCTCTGAAGTCAGACTGCTCCCATGCTTAAAATAAAGCATGTGCATAAGAGTTTGCATGTTTGGGGCCTTACTTATGAGCATTCAATCCCTTACATGAAGTAAAAATTTAGAGTTATAGTATATCTAAAGGATAGCTTCCTGAATTGGGAGTATGCCTTCTTCTAACAGACCTAGAAGAAGAAAGTGGAAAAGAACCAAGGTCTATTGATGGCATGAAATTGATCATATGAGAAATACCACACACAGTCAGTCCTTTTACAGCATACACTCCCATTTATTCATGCATTTTTAGGCAATGGAGTAGTGTGACAGCAGCAAAAACTCACAGCTTAAATATGCTGGCACTTCTTAACAATCAGTGTTTTGGTTAGTAAATTTGCATGGTGAATAAGAGGGTTTAATATGTGATACTCTATTTTAACAGCTGTTGTAACTATTACATTATGGTATTGCCCATTAATCTTATTAATTGCTGCAAATTTACTTCTAAAAAGGTGATTTTCCCCCCTCCTGCCCCCAGGAAAGTGCTATTAACTTCAACAGAGAGTTGCTACTATCAATGGTTCCATTTTTCAAACTGAACCAGAAATCCTCTTGGTTGCAGGTTTGGGTGTTCTGGTAGCATTTTTTTTTTTTTAAAAGGTTGAGGGTAGAGGGGAAAAAAGAAATAGGAAAGCTAGAAACAAAGCTGATGGTTTCATAGATTACCATAGACAATGGAGATAAGGGGGGAAATGTGGAGATCTGGAGCAGAAAGGAAGAGGACAATGAAATAAGAGAAGCGAGGCGGGGGTGGGGGGGGAGATAAAGTGGCCTGCTCTATGATATGCAGGGATTAGTGTACAGAGCTCCTGGAAATACCAATGGAAGCATAATTTTTCACATGTTGGAATGAGATTGTAACCTCCTTTTTTTTTTTCAATCCTATTCTGCTTTTTTTCACTCTTCCAAAATATGTTTTGCCTAGGATTTTTTCTCTGATTCTTGCTTCGTTTCTGGAGCTAGGGTCTCACTGATCATGACTTCCTATAACAGCTATATTTCACTGGAAAAGTGGAACTGTCAAGCTTTTACCGTCAACTGTAAAATTTGTATGTGCAGGTGATAGGGCTTTCTTGGAAACTAATCCAGGAATCCGAAACTCATATCCAGAAGAGACGGAACAGACAAGGATGAAATGAATTATGGTGAATTTACAGCAAAATACAAACACCACCTTTTTTTTTTTACTTAGTCTGTTCACACTAATGCACACTCTCACATTCTGCCTTTGCTCTGTGAGTGTGTGTGAGTGAGAGAGAAAGAGAAAGATGTGATCTGTTCACTGATAGTTTTGCAAGGCATTGGGATAGTAGAGGAATGGAGATACCTGAAGAGAGTTCTTGAGCCATAATGAATTAAATCTGTTCAATGACGCAAACCCTCACAGGGGCCGTACCTAAAGAGAAACCCCTAGAAATTTCGGATGACTTTTTTTAAAAAAAGAGGCTACCAGGAAATGCAGTAGACTCCTCCAGATCTTCCAATTTAGAGTTCTCTTTTTTTCTTGAGGACAGTGATCTATTAGAGTTGGAATCTAAAAAGTCAGAAATGAGAACCCAGGAGAAATTACTTCCCTTCGAAAATCGTGGAACTTTTTAGGTTTGCCAGCTGCACTTTGCTACCATAAAGTTTCTCTTGTCTGCAGCTTGCAGCTGGAATAGAAGGAAATAATTCCACTTGTAGTGAAATATTTCCCTAGTATTATCAAGAAAGGAACCCAGAATGTCTCTTAATCTAATCAAAACAGTAAATCAGAAAGGAGAGAATAATCTATGAGCAAGTGGCTAAATGGATAGCTCATGATATTTTCTACCTTCTGAAAGGCACCTCAGTTCCTTTCCAGGGTCCCCATAATCAAACTGGTGGTAGCAGTAGATAAAAAATAAACCGTAGTATCAGTGGACTATGATTTTTTTTTACTGAAAGACCAAGTAAATCAAAAAATCAATCAAAAAATCAAACCTTCTCTTATGAGGAGTTAGGGAAAAAAGTAGCCACAAAAAGTAGTTGAAGTGAACAGTCACAGTCTTGCTTAGACCCAGAAGTTACAGTTGAAAATTAGGTCTGATAATTAGCCCTCGGCTCATCTTGTTTTTGGATATTACATCGGTGTCCAAAAAGAATAATGGGTGTTCTTGCATATTATGCATGCTGTAGTCCTTAGGCACAACAGGGTGAGTTAAGGACAGAATGTCAGACATAATTTTCATCCCTAACTCTGAATTTGCTTGCTGTTGTGGACTTGTGTCAGACTATTAATACTTGGATGTAGTTTTTTTTCTGGTTTCCTGCTTTTTAAAATGTCTCAGCATGCTTTTTTCCCCTCTTCGATTTTAATAGTGTAGAATTCTGCTATTAAACAGTTTTGTCTCCTGTTTTCATTCTTCTTTATTTTAAAGAAAACACCCTGTTAAAATAAACAGTATACATTTTACTGTTTATTTCACTTTTGTAAACACTGCAGTGTGTTTTATTGATTACATTATTACTGTCATGTTTTCTTATGTATGACAAAAGTATTTTGGGCTGGTCAGTAAATCTATCTTCTATCCATATAACTATTTGTAAAGGTCACCTCTTTTTCCTAGACAATATGCTTGCCAATATGTTTAACCACTCCCTAGCTTGATTTATCTTGTGTATTATAGCAGTTTGCTAAACGTATTTCAAAAATTGCCAAAGGACTTTATTTCACGAAAATGAATATCAGTTTCCGTTCTTTCTTCCACATCTTGCTACTCCAAAAATATTAGCCAGTTTTGAGAACATATACCATTGATTTCCATTTGTTTTCTGTTATTAATTTGGCTTACATATTTTACACCTAACACCAGTGCTTAATGGAATGAAAATAATTTCCCAGAGAGAAACGCTGCTGTGTTTGAGAGAAATTTGCCTTAAGGTTATATCTGGAGCTTCCAAACAAATGGAGGGAGACTAAAACAGTCTCTTCCTTGTTTTAGTTTGTTTATAAATGCTGGTGATACACATGTGCAACCCCAGGCACTTGAGTGTGGTGCTTATGCATTGTTCATTTGAAATTAATTCTACTGTGAATGTTTCAGAATGACACATTGTATGTGTGTGATCTTTGTTAGAGGCAGGCTAAATTAGACAGTGACTTATACCCCTGGCAACCCAATTGACTTCAGTTCAGAGTTTAGTCTATTGTTTCAAATGCTTGTGCTCTGTGCTAGATTTTTTGGTTTGCTACTATAATCTGGAGAGAGTAGAAACCTGTAAGCTTTTTGTTGCTGTTCTTATTACTTGGATATGAATTGTTGCTCCACACTTATGTCTTTCCTTCATTTAGACCCTTGTCATGTTTACCCTGCCCCTTGCCCTTGCTATTAATATATAGAAAAGTCAACAAGAAGGAAAAAACATCAGGCTGACTGGAAAGCCGGGAAGCCTCCCAGTATTTGTATTAGACAAAATCTATTCCATGAGGCAAAGAGTTAAACTGAAAGACTTCTGTAGACTTACACAGCCAATTAAGTGTGTGCTGTCTCTTACTCTGCATGCATGCCCTTGTGCAGGAAAATGTAATTTATGTTAGTAATGTATGCTGTCCCTGCTTAGTGACCTGGGCTCAAGCTGTGACATATTCAATACACTGTGACAGTGAAGAAAGAAGATCTACATATATACACATGCGTAAGACTGGATTATTAAAACTGGAATAGCAAGGTAAAGTTAAAGACTGTATTGCAGGGGTCGGCAACCTTTCAGAAGTGGTGTGCCGAGTCTTCATTTATTCACTCTAATTTAAGGTTTCGCGTGCCAGTAATACATTTTAACGTTTTTAGAAGGTCTCTTTCTATAAGTCTATAATATATAACTAAACTATTGTTGTATGTAAAGTAAATAAGGTTTTTAAAATGTTTAAGAAGCTTCATTTAAAATTAAATTAAAATGCAAACCCCCCCTGGACTGGTGGCCAGGACCCGGGCAGTGTGAGTGCCACTGAAAATCAGCTCACGTGCCACCTTCGGCACGTGTGCCATGGGACTTTTCTACCCCTGCTGTATTGTCTGCTCTTTAACTGCAGGCAGACAAAAATCAGATCTTAAGATATATGCTTGTTCTTGCAAGGTCCTTGAACAGATATTAAACTGCTTGGTGTCAGAAGGACCTGCCAAGTTGGCAACTAATGAGAATTAATCTGGGTAAGAATTTTTTAAATTAATAGTGTATGAAATTGTAGACACTGGATTCTCTTGTCTCTTTGCTGCTTCTATTAGCTTTTAAGTGTTTAATAGTTGGGAATCTGTCAGTTACTTGGAGGTGAATTTATTTGAAATGGTATTAAAAGTAGGGGGCTCGTTTTCTATTTCACAACTATTTTCTGAGATTTGAGATGTGTTTGGCATCTTTTAAAGGGATGTGCACAGTTGTAATGCAGAAGTAGTAAATTTTCAGTGTCAGACGTTGTTTTGCAGAGAATATTTTTGGTGTGTGTGTATATATGCAGTATCTACTGAAATGCATTATATGTTATGAAGTACATGTACTATATGCCTACCTCATACTTGTACAACTATGTAAAAGCTCCGTCTGAATTTCTGTGGTGCACTCAGATTTATAAACCAGAAACACTAACTGTATTTTGTCAGTTGGCATAAAAAAAACCCTAACCAACAAACAAAGCCCAACAATAGCAACACTAGAAGACATTCTCTCAATTTGCTACCATTAACTCATGATTATTTCTTAGTGACTTAACTGTTGTTTTCATGCTATGTTTGCTTTCCATTTTGGAAGGTGCTGCAGACCTCTCTGATGTATGAGTTGTTTATACTAGTCAATGCTATCTAATCTATCTAGCCATATATGCGACTCATCACTGTGGTATTGGTCTGATTCAGAAGCAACCTCAACAAAGGCTTAAACGAGAGAACATAAATGAAGAAACGTATTATCAGCATTGTAGAAACTTAGGACACACACTGTACTTGGAGATTGCCTTAAAGAACAGCAGAACTGATGGCTGAAGCAATTCGTCTGTAGCTACTTTTGAAAGTCCTCCTAGGAGTTGCCTAATAGTAGTAGCATGAGCACTGTCAAGAAGAAGGTGGCCCTATCAGAGAACTACATGGTGCCTGGGGAATACTGTTTTTACAGGGGTGAGTTATACCCAGGGCCAGCTCTAGGTTTTTTGCTGCCCCAAGCAAAAAATGTTTTGGCTGCCCCCCACCCCAGCCCTGGGCTCTCTCCTCCTCCCCCCCCCCCAAACTGCACCCTCCTGTGCCCCATCCCTGGGTCACTGGTAACTCACTCCCAGGGCGGGTCATTCAGCAGGAATTTTGGATGTGCACAGAACACAGACAGGATTGGTTCCCATATGGTTACAGAACTGCAGTAAAGTGGAACAATTTTCAGCTTGTGTGACTGGAGGATATCTGGATGCATATTATAAGACTGTCCTACATAAATGAGGAAAAGTTGAGGTGCCTTTATTATTCTTTTGTTCCATTCTTTGTTTCTATGGGGAATGCACTATCACGGTCTTCCTTTTAAACAAATAAAACTAAAACTTTAAAAAAAAAAAAAAAAAAGCAATGGCTGTTGAAAATAGCAATTCCAGTCCTAATAACCACTGGGAAGCATTTCTTGCTCAATTTATTCTACTTTTTCTACAGCAAGTTACAGTGGATCAGTATATTTGATTTGGGGGAAATGAAGTAACAGCTGCCCAAATTGAGCTTGAGCACTCCTGAATTTTGAGGGTGTTCAAATCTGGAAGGCAGGTGCTAGATTCCCTTTCTGAATATTAGGTATATCTGGAGAGGAAAAGTCAATTTCTGCTTCCATGGTTCAGAAGTGGAAATCCTCCTAAGTGCCTGGTATTGTATCTAAAGCTGCCCAGGTCCAGAGCCTCCCCTCCTTTACTTTTCATGTTAAATTCTAGTCGGACCCACATACCTCCCTTGCTAGGCTTCAGATAGAGAGGTGCACCGTCCATTTAGTCCCCCAATTCCTTCTTTGGGGGAGAGCCCAGGGCTGGGGCAGCAGGAGGTGCAGGTGGGGGCCAGAGCTGGGGCTGCAGGGGGTGTGGGCGGGGGAGAGCCCAGGGCTGGGATGGCAGGAGGTGCGGATAGGGGCCAGAGCTGGGGTGGCCGGGGATGCGGGGGGGAGGAGGGGAAGAGCCCAGGGCTGGGGCAGCAGGAGGTTGCATGTGGGGGCCAGAACTGGGGCAGCAGGGGGTGTGGGCGGGAGGGGGGAGCCCAGGGCTGGAGGGGGAGGCGGCAAAAAACCTAGAATTGGCTCTGTTCCTACCATTCACAGCAAGCTGCAGATTTCAGTTCCAGATGCCTTTCCCACACCCTTTCCTGTTGCTAGTGGCCAAGGGACTGCTGGGAAATGTAGTTCTTTCCCTGCTCCAGGGCTCGCTCTATAGGCACGGAGCTAACCAAGGAACTACAGCTCCCAGGGCCCCTTGTTGATTCTCAGCTACCATGCTGGATTCTTGCACCCTTTGCAAATCTGCTGCCCCAAGCAACTGCTTGCTTTGCTGGTGCCTAGAGCTAGCCCTGATTATACCTTTATGAAGTCAAATAGAAAAACAACTTGAGGGAGTTAGCCGCAGCCCACCCTACAAGTTAAGCATGCACTTGAAATAACCTTGTATTAGAATTTAAAATGTGCAGAACATATTACTAGGCTAGTAAATACGTATTCCGGTGACCTTTACAAAAATGTTCCTACTTTATGGTTGTGCTAGTAGAGGTTACTACAGTGCTAGTTTTATATTCCCAAAGTACAATGATACTGGGAAGAGCTGATTTAATGTTTATTGAGAGTTAACTTTAAGCAAACTAATCAGATCATCTGCATCAACATACCATACAAATCCAGCAGAAAATTGAATGGGTAGGAAAAGTTTTTCATGGGTGGATTAAAAGTTTCTTTGCAGCATAACACTAAGCTAGAACCTGTCTGATCTTTAAGTCTTAATGACAGAAGCTACAGGATCTAACATTTCATACGACACAAATTAAGCTAAAGGCACAAGAGAAGTATAAGAATGGGATATTATGTGAGTAGCTCTTTATTTTGTTCTTGCATCTGGATTTGAGGAAAAGAAATCAAGTATGCATTCATGCAGGTGAGTTTATAGGGAAGGCAAATACTACAGTGGCAGGAAGAAACCCTTTGCATCATTCAGCCTTTATATTATCTGTCCACTTTGGAAGCAGAGTTGATGGACCTCATAGGGAGTGGCACCTGTTCCTCCTTGACTTGAATGGTGATGGCTGCTATGCAAGATTTAAGAATTTAGGGAGCAGGGAAATGGAAAAATGTGGTCCCTGAGGCTTCAAGGGGTGCTCAGGGAAGAAAGAGAGGATGTGTGGATTTCACTCAGTTATAGGTAGGGCTGCAGATTTGTCTCAGGGTTGTTTTAATTAAAAAATCAGAGCAGTCACTGTAAATTTAGTGAAGGTCACAGGTTTCATGAACTTGATTTTTACAAAAATGACAAATGAGGAAGGGCCCTGAAGGAGAGGTTAGAGGGCAAGCCCCACCCCACACTCACCACACAGTGGTAGCTCCTCGGCTCCTGTCCCGGGGGGCTGGGCCCGCTCCCCACTCATGGATTTGGGACCTGGCATTGCCTGGTTTGGCCTCATTGAGATCTTGTGCATGGGGTTGCAGTGCTGCCAAAACTGAGTGGCGCTGTGACCCCATGTGCAAGGTGGTAGCGCCTGGAGCGGAAAGCTGGGCCCAGCCCTATGGGACAAGAGCCACAGGACACAAAGCCAAGTCACAGACACATGGGAAAATCATGGTATCCATGACATTTTTCCCACTGTGACAAATCTGCAGCCCGAGTGATAGGTTCTAGATCCTCACTTGATGTAAATTGGGATTGCTCCACTGAAGTTAATAGCTGTGCCAGTTTATACTAGCTGGCTCTATATCTACAAGAGAACTGAGTGTTCAGGTCAGAATTTATATAAAGCACATGGTATTTTTTTTTGCCTGTGTCTTCACGAACAAGGTCAGCTCCCAAACTGCTGCACTGGGCAGCACAGTATGGGGAGGAGGTGACCAGCCCTCTATGGAGAAAGAAGTGGTTCGGGGCTATTTACAAAAACTGGATGAGCACAAGTCCATGGGGCCGGATGCGCTGCATCTGAGGGTGCTAAAGGAGTTGGCGGATGTGATTGCAGAGCCATTGGCCATTATCTTTGAAAACTCATGGCGATCGGGGGAGGTCCCAGATGACCGGAAAAAGGCTAATGTAGTGCCCATCTTTAAAAAAGGGAAGGAGGAGGATTCGGGGAACTACAGGCCAGTCAGCCTCCCCTCAGTCCCTGGAAAAATCATGGAGCAGGTCCTCAAGGAATCAGTTCTGAAGCACTTAGAGGAGAGGAAAGGGATCAGGAACAGTCGGCATGGATTCTCCAAGAGCAAGTCATGCCTGACTAACCTAATTGCCTTCTATGAGGAGATAACTGGGTCTGTGGATGAGGGGAAAGCAGTGGATGTGTTATTCCTTGACTTTAGCAAAGCTTTTGATACGTTCTCCCACAGTATTCTTGCCGGCAAATTAAAGAAGTATGGGTTGGATGAATGGACTATAAGGTGGATAGAAAGCTGGCTAGATCGTCGGGCTTTAACGGGTAGTGATCAATGGCTCCATGTCTAGTTGGCAGCCGGTTTCAAGCGGAGTGCCCCAAGGGTCAGTCCTGGGACCAGTTTTGTTCAATATCTTCATTGATGATCTGGAGGATGGCGTGGACTGCACTTTCAGAAAGTTTGCAGATGATACTAAACTGGGAGGAGTGGTAGATATGCTGGTGGATAGGGATAGGATACAGAGGGACCTAGACAAATTAGAGGATTGGGCCAAAAGAAACCTGATGAGGTTCAACAAGGACAAGTGCAGAGTCCTGCACTTAGAATGGAAGAATCCCATGCACTCTTACAGACTAGGGACTGAATGGCTAGGAAGCAGTTCTGCAGAAAAAGACCTAGGGGTTACAGTGGACGAGAAGCTGGATATGAGTCAACAGTGTGCTCTTGTTGCCAAGAAGGCTAACAGCATTTTGGGCTGTATAAGTAGGGGCATTGCCAGCAGATCGAGGAACGTGATCGTTCCCCTTTATTCGACATTGGTGAAGCCTCATCTGGAATACTGTGTCCAGTTTTGGGCCCCACACTACAAGAAGGATGTGGAAAAATTGGAAAGAGTCCAACGGAGGGCAACAAAAATTATTAGGGGTCTGGAGCACATGACTTATGATGAGAGGCTGAGGGAACTGGGATTGTTTAGTCTCCAGAAGAGAAGAATGAGGGGGGATTTGATAGCTGCTTTCAACTACCTGAAAGGGGAGTTCCAAAGAGGATGGATCTAGACTGTTCTCAGTAGTAGCAGATGACAGAACAAGGAGTAATGGTCTCAAGTTCCAGTGGGGGAGGTTTAGGTTGGATATTAGAAAAAACTTTTTCACTAGGAGGGTTGTTGAAGCACTGGAATGGGTTACCTAGGGAGGTGGTGGAATCGCCTTTGTTAGAGGTTTTTAAGGTCAGGCCTGACAAAGCCCTGGCTGGGATGATTTAGTTGGGAATTGGTCCTGCTTTGAGCAGGGGGTTGGACTAGATGACCTCCTGAGGTCCCTTCCAACCCTGATATTCTATGATTCTATGATTAGATACACTTACAAACCTTGAGGAGACTTTCTGTTATGGATGGCCCAATTTAATTCTAGGAAGCTAATTTTGTCATAGAGCGTCTTAATCTTGAAATTAAAAAAAAATAGTGGAATCTTGGTGCAAGATTATCCCTGAGTTATTTGACACATCATAATATAATCATAGATCTGGACCGGTAAAGATGAAGGCAGTATGTCCTGTCTGATACTAGTTATAGTATGTTTACAAATACCTAGCTAATGTTTCAAATGAGGTCATTCCCAATTAGGAGTTTTGGCTACAAATTAATGAAGAAAAATATTTCAAAGTCGAATTCAACTTAAACATTAGTAGATCACTGCTGATGGCATAACTTTGAGAGTTAATGATGAGGGATAATCTCCATATTTAAAAGAGAAAATTAAGCATCATAGTGCCCTTCATTTATTTTGACAAATGTCAGTTTTAATTTAGGGTACTTCATACTATAATAGTAATGTACTATTGTGTAATTTGTAAGCAAAATAGTAATAGGGAACCTCGCTGTTGTTAAGTCTGTGATGAAAAGTGAGGGAAGATGCTGGAGTATTGTATGGACGTGTGAGAGAATAATTGCATTTTATGTAAAATGGAATTAACAAGGTTCTTCTGTCATTTATAGAGCCTACTCTATTGTCTCCTTGCTCCCCGGGATTGGTAGGAGATGTTGTAAAGGTTATGGGCCAGGTTCTGATCCGCACTAAGGTCTATTTTGTGCTGCAGGAGCAATGCAAAAGGATCTCTTATAACGAGCCATGAATAGGAAGCTGAAGATTTCCACAGTGTGGGGGAATCATCAGCTGGCGATATTGGCTGTATGCCAGCCTCTCCTGTCCCATTCTCTTCCTCCCATTCTCCCCCGCAAGCATATGGGCTCTTTGTATGTTTAAAAAAAATCTCTATTAAGACAAAACATGCTTCTCCTCCTGGAGGGAGGATTAGAAAAAAAAACACATGACATAGATAAGTCACATTGGTTAATGTGCTACTGGAAGGTGGTCATATACTATAGTGATGAACGCGGTACAAAAACCTACACAGAATAGAATCTGTGTAAAGCTGGAGCACACTCAGCACTGGTGATCCTTGCTAGCATGTAATGGCCCTTAAAGCGTATTACAAGCTGGCACTAGTTAGAGCAGCCTTTAGCCACTCCAGATTGCACTGGAGGCTGGATCAGCCTCAGGATTGGGTATTGGTAATGGAAAGGTCATTTAGAGCCACCTTTGTCTCTTCCCTCCACTCAGCTGCACTGAACTCTGCTGCAACAGAGCTAGGATTATTTAACCCGATGTGAAGAGGTTAGTTGACAAATTACACCAGGTGGCTAAAAATATAAAAGGAAGAAAAAAGAAAATACAGAGAATTGCAGGCAAAATTAACAAGTTAAAAGCAATTCACAAACTATTCCAGGACAGTATTTCCTAGGTGAAAAAACTGTAGTGGGACAGGAAAGAAAAAGTACTTGAGAGTTAATTGCTATTGACACAACACTTCTTATGTACAGAGTCAGGCCTTGTTGCTATGATAATAAGAAGTTCAGCTGAATGCAGAGGCCTCCTCCAAGGCCCTTAGCACCACTTAAATTGCACGGTAAAGGCTTAAGTAGGGCTTACGTGGCATGTAGGGCCCTGTGTGGGGGTTAATTTCAACTATGTAGAAGATGTTGATTCAGTTCATTAACTTCATTCCCTCTAAGAAAGCTGAAAATACAGTCTCCACAATATATACAGCTGCCAGAGAGACTGTTCCTGGGGAGGGAAAAGAGAGGCATTTCAGTATCTTTAAATGGATTCATATAAATTATCATATAAATCTAGAAAGATTATCCGGGACTATTTGAAGTGGGGTGAATAACTGAGACTAAAGAAGGATGACAAAGAAGTTATTTGCCAATTTGAGATGTAAATCCTGGAGGCCATTAAAACTTTAACACAGGGAAAAATATGGATAAATCAGTCCCCTGTAGAATTTTATAAACAGCTCTGTGAAATATTGATCCTATTACTACAAGAATCTTTTTGATCAGACTCTCCAGGCAGAGAGTCCTCTTTCTTCACCGTGTAAAGCTTTAACTGATTTTTTTTCCCAAAGGTTCTTCCAAAAAGCTTGGACTAAATTTTTCCAGAACGATTTATTAAGACCAGGTGAGATTTTTGGGAAAGGTTTGTTGGGAGGCAAGCTGTGAAAAATGTGACATCTATTTCAAACATTATTAAAGCTGTGCTGTCCTGCCACCATGCTGTCCTTGGCCATTAAGGACTGGATTAAACTTTAATGGTGACATTTGCATCCTCATCTATTAAGCATCTGTCAGTTTGGTACACAGATTCATTTCAGGATCAGTATTTGATACATGCAGCAATGATGGCCAGTGGGATCTGGTACCCTTTTGAAATTTTTACAGGCCATCCAAGCAGAGTTTGGACTCTTTCAGCAAAACTAAAACCACATATGGTGGTTGCGATAAAAAAAATTAGCACTTACCAACACCTGGTGGGATATTTTTTCCATACTTGGAATGGTAGACAACTTTGGAAATTATATTTAGTAAAAGTGGAAACAGTTGACAATTTTTTTTTACTTTTCATAGCTTCTACTCCATGTGTCAGAGGGTGAGTTGTGGTTACTGTGAGAAAAGTGAAGGAATTTTCTGACTTCTGTGCTTGTAAACCATTTGAATCCTAACTGCGTTTTGTGTGCTGATTATAATAAATAGTGTCTATATATACATACTATATGTAAATAGATTCACATGACTACCTGTAATAACCACAGATTTTAACACTGGGGAAAACAGAAATATTGTATAAATAATAATTGTGTAATGTTTGAATTGTAGTTACACTGTTGTTCTTCCTCGTTGTTCCTTCTAAATAAAGATGTCTTGAAACTAACCCTTAAAACTGAATGGATCTCTACTAGGGCTGTTAAGCGATTGAAAAAATTAATAACGATTAATCACGCTGTTAAACAATAGAATACCATTTATTTTAAATATTTTTGTATGTTTACTACATTCTCAAACATATTAATTTCAATTACAACACAATACAAAGTGTACAGTGCTCACTTTATATTTATTTTGATTACAAATATTTGCACTGTAAAAAACAAAAAAAAATTATTTTTCAGTTCACCTCATACAAATACTGTAGTGCAATCTCTTTATCATGAAAGTTGAACTTACAAATGTAGAATTATGTACAAATAAACTGCATTCAAAAATAAAACAATATGAAACTTTAGAGACGACAAGCCACTCAGTCCTACTTCTTATTCTGCCAATTGCTAGATGAACAAATTTGTTTACATTGACGGGAGATAATGCTGCCTGCTTCTTATTTACAATATCACCAGAAAGTGAGAACAGGTGTTCACATGGCACTTTTGTAGCCAGCGTTGCAAGGTATTTACATGCCAGATAAAATGTAGAAAAACATCAAAAAATATTTAATAAATTCCCATTGGTGTTCAATTGTTATAAGTGCGATTAATCGCGATTCATTTTTTGAGTTAATCATGTGAGTTAAATGCGATTATTTGACAGCCCTAATCTCTACATTAGAAAATTGAGGGCTAGATTCTCCATTGGCTTAACTCCGCTTTAGTCAAAATCTCTTCCCCACCCATTATTATTGGTTCAGTTATGAGCAGGGCCCTACCAAATTCATGACCATGAAAAACGCATCACGGACCATGAAATCTGGTCTCCCCCCATGAAATCTGGTCTTTTGTGTGCTTTTACCCTATACTATACAGATTTCATAAGGGAGACCAGTATTTTTCAAATTGGGAGTCCTGACCCAAAAGGGATTTGCAGGGGGTACACAAGATTATTTTAGAAGTTTTTGCAGTATTGCCACCCTTACTTCTGCGCTGCCTTCAGAGCTGAGCAGCTGGAGAGCAGCGGCTGTTGGCCGGGCGCCCAGCTGTGAAGGCAGCGCCTCACCAGCTGCAGTGCAGAAGTAAGGGTGGCAATATCATGCCATGCCATCCTTACTTCTGCACTGTTGCTGGCAGTGACTCTGCCTTCAGAGCTGGTCTCCCAGCCAGCAGCTGCCGCTCTCCAGCTGCCCAGCTCGGAAAGCAGCACTGCCGCCAGCAGCAGCACAGAAGTAAGGGTAGCAGTACCACAACCCTCCCCCCCAACTCCTTTTTTGGGGCAGGACCCCTCCAATTACAATATTGTGAAACTTCAGATTTAAATAGCTGAAATCATGAAATTTACAATTTTTAAAATCCTTTGACCGTGTAATTGACCAAAATAGACAATAAGTTTACCATGAGCTCAGAGTAAGGGGCAGTGATTTGTGACCAAAGCTCTTATCAGTCCCTACCCTGTTCCTCCCACCTGTACAAGGTCAGCCTGTAGCAGTTCTGTGGAAGCTGATTCCCCCAACTGTCGACTGTGGTGCCAGTGCCCAGCACAGGGACATAAGGTTCAGAAGGCGTATGCCCTGTTTCTTCCCACCCTGCTCCCCGCCCGCCTGGTGACACTTCATTAACTGGGCCACAAGTTGGCTCTTCACACCAAAAGGAAAAAATATATCAATAAGTTGTGCTGTATGATCCTGATATGAGCATCCTCAGCTCCTGCTGAAATGTGCCTGATCCTGCAAGGTGCCCAAGAGCACATGTGACTCCATTGACTTCAGTTGGAGCGGCGGGTGTTCCACAACTTTCAGGATCAGATGCAGTAAATGCCTAGAAAAACGAAAAGTTAGACTCCTTCCATATAGGACTAGATGCTGTGACCATAACTGTATCCCCTCCCACTCCCCAAGATATGAGAAAACTCAAGTTAAGGGAAATGCTTAGTCAGATGGAGCCACTCTCCAGGACCTTATCCCTCAACATCTGTGCTCCTCAGGAACAATGAAATTGTCTGGCTCGAGGATGAAACTTGTGTTTGTTGGAGACAGGGCTTTCCTGGCTGCTGGCATGTGCATATAGCACTCGTTCCCACAGGATGCCAGAATGACCGCTTTCAGGCCCACAAGAAAGACTCATTTCTTTGACCACTCAGTTCCATTCAGCAGCACGCAATTTCACTCAGCATTTAGGACAGAGCAAATAAAAGCCCTTATAACCAAGGCTCAGCAGCAAGCTGTATCATCACTGTGCATCACAATTCCTGGATTCTGCACCACTCTGATGTGGTGGGCAGGAAATTCTGCCGAATTTATATTTAGAAATACAGGGTTGTAATTTAAATATAATATTTAATAATACAGTCAATACACTAGTCTCTGTGGTGTTTACTTTCATAGTACATTCAGTTTATTTTACATTGTCCTCCCAGTTGGGATATGCCAAAGATTTTTGGAGTTGATAACGCATCCTACACTGGAGGTGTTTTTGGTAGTTGAGCAGGAAGAAGTTGAGGATTTTTGGCCCCAGGGGAGGTGTGGGAGGCAGTTGGGATTATAGGATAAGCACAGTAGCCATAATGAACACCAATAAAATGGTTAACAATGTTGACATTTTAACTTTTCACCTTTACAGATTTACCCTCTCATTGACATGAACAGGTGGAGCACACAGGGCCTTGCTTGTAGACCTCCTAGTCAAAGGGCAGGAGAAATACCAAAGATTAGATCCTTCTCTGGGCTCTTGCCCATAAAGTGCTTAGCTACTGTGGGTGAAGGATGTTGTAAGAAATCTCCATAAAACAGAAGTGATCTATTGTGTGGTCTTTCCTTGGCCATCTGCATAACTCACCAGTGCCAGCAAAAGATCTGAGTAGTGGGTCTTTCCCATTGCTTAGGAAATGTGCTACCCTTTGTGGCTGAAAGATCTTACATATGCTAATGATTCGTCTAATCAAATGGAATCAGTAGGAGGATAAGTACTGTAACTTGGATTATATTAATAACATGAAAAATGGGTTCTTTGCATCATTTCCTGGTGTTCACAATGTTATTTAAAAGACCTAATGTGCTGTCACGTATGATTTATGCAATGCAGATATGTTTCTATTACATTTGGAGCAGATATGTATTACAAATAGTATATTGCGATTTTGAATATAAAGATATTGCAGTGGTGTGAGGTGATATCCCAGAAAGTCGTTTCTCAACACTTGACTGGGACTCAGGAGACCTGGGTTCTGTGCCTGAATGCCACTGGCCTGCTGGTGACCTTGGGCAAGTGACTTTAACCTCTCTGTGCCTCAGTTTCCCCCTCTGTGAAATGAGGTACTGACCTTCATATAGCACTTTGAGATCTACTGATGCAAAGTGATATACAAGAAGTAGGAGGTATTATTTTACAGAAACATGCAGCCCTCTACCTTTATTCTTCTCCAACAAAATGTTTGCATGTTAATTTTTTCTTAGACAAATGTACACTACATGACAATGTTTTACATGCTTTAATAAAAAAATGCAAGAGAACTGAAATAGAATATAGATAATTTGAGAGACAGCTCTTTGTGAAAGATTTCATTTTGAAGTTGAAGAGTACCCTAGATTTTTACAGAATTCAGTGTCACTTAATATTGTATAATTTTGTAATTTCTTTGTGAACAATGAAAAAAAAAATCTAGTGAGTGATATTTAAATCCCCTGCTCCTTTCTAAAATCAATATTTTGCTTTTCTCCATGGGCATGCAAGTAATAGGGAGCAGTGATCTGCTGTACTATTGTGTACCCGCCCATGGGCACTCACATAACTACAACGTTGAGGGGGAGAATAAAGCACCATCCTTTAAGCTTCATCTCACCAGAAGTGTAGCATTGTCTCATGATGATTTCTTTTGTTCCGCTGGTGGATGTGGTGTTTAGCTCAACTCCTAGAGCTAATGTCTTACAGCACTTGTGTTTGGCTTAGCAGTGAGGGGCTGCTGTGTGTGTGAAGTAGCTCATTGCTGGATTCTACTTGGATCACTTGTGCTATATGCATATACAGTCAACCCAAAGTGGAATTGTACTCCCACATCTCCCAGGTAAAAAGGGGTCATTCCATTACAGCATCATCAAGTTGGCTAGAATAAGTTAGGATGATATTGGATAAAATATTTTCTTGAGATGTCTGGGGAGCATATCATGCCACGTACTGAGGCTGAAATCTTCAAACTCGGGTGCCTGAAGTAAGGAACCTAAATTTATACTTAAGCACCTAAATACAAATGGCCCAATTTTCACAGGTGCCTAGGTACTCACAACTTTGAAGTCAATGGAGCTACAGCTACTCAGCAACCCTAAAAGTTTAGGTCACTTTTATATAGGTGCCTATGGGATAGCCCACCACCATACCAACCCAGGAAAAAACAGTGACACACAAAAGTCTGTTTTGGCCCTTGCCTTTGGCACAATTTATTGTTCAAACACAAAATACTCATGAAGTAACACTAAACAAAGTGATTCCCCTGACCAAAGCTTTTGCAGTCCCAGAGGCCTTTCCCTTTGCTTCTCTCATCCCTGCAAAGAGGACACACCCCTTCCTTCAGTTCCTTGCTGAGTCCTGTGACAGGTAACCCTTACCCGTTTCCTTGCTTTTTCTCCTTGTCACCCTACTCTCCCTTGAGACTCTCCCTTCCTGGAAAATCTGCATTCACATGGGAAGCACCATGAAAGCATAGGGATGCAGAGCCAGATACCAGCCTGGGGTTGGTCTCCTTCACAGATTGCAGACATTTCAGGGGACCCTGGTCAATCAACAGAGTAATAGGTGCCCCAAGCAGATGATAGCTCAAGGCTTCAATTGTTCATTTTATCACTACACCCTCCTTCTAGACTGCCAAATAGTTGTTCTTTCTGGGAAGGAGCTTTCTACTGAGGTGTGGTACTGGGTGCTCCCCACCAGATGCCTGCTAGAGAAGGACCCCAAACCCTGCTGAGTCCTTAACTCTTTCCTGGCTTGTTCTCCCTGTCACTTTGCTTAACTTTGAAGTATCCCAATCAGAAAATTTTGGACTACTCCCATTATCTGTGACAGCATGATTTCAATCCACTTCCGACTAAATTTGCAACCCACACACCATGCTAAACAAAGAAGAAAGTTCTCTACTATTTTCTGTGTTATTACATTCAAACATCATCATCGTAGTAATATTTGTTACCTTTAACCTTAATCATTGCTTTCACACTGATACTTAGAACATACACCTATATATTTTGCCATCTTTACTAGGCCTGGTCTACACTACGAGTTTAGGTCAATTTTAGCAGCATTAAATCGAATTAAGCCTGGACACGTCCACACGACGAAGCCCTTTTTTCCGACTTAAAGGGCCCTTTAAACCGGTTTCTTTACTCCACCTCCGACGAGGGGATTAGCGCTAAAATCGGCCTTTGCGGGTCGGATTTGGGGTAGTGTGGATGGAATTTGACGTTATTGGCCTCCGGGAGCTATCCCACAGTGCTTCATTGTAACTGCTCTGGACAGCACTCTCAACTCAGATGCACTGACCAGGTAGACAGGAAAAGCCCCGCAAACTTTTGAATTTCATTTCCTGTTTGCCCAATGTGGAGAGCACAGGTGACCACGCAGAGCTCATCAGCACAGGTAACCATGATGGAGTCCCAGGATCGCAAAAGAGCTCCATCATGGACCGAACGGGAGGTACAGGATCTGCTCGCCATATGGGGAGATGAATCAGTGCTAGCTGAACTCCATAGCAGTAAATGAAATGGCAAAATAAATTTTAGAAAAGGTCTCAAAGGCCATGAACGACAGAGGCCATAACAGGGACGCACAGCAGTGCGCATGAAAATTAAGGAGCTAAGGCAACCCTACCACAAAGCCAGAGAGGCAAACGGAAGGTCCGGGGCAGAGCTGCAAACATGCCGCTTCTACGCGGAGCTGCATGCGATGCTAGGGGTTGCAGCCATCACTACCCCAACCGTGTGCTTTGACTCCATCAATGGAGAAAGATGCAACAGGGAAGCGGGTTCAGGGTACGAGGAAGATGATGAAGACAATGAAGATAGCTCACAGCAAGGAAGCGGAGAAACCGGTTTCCCCAACAGCCAGGATATGTTTATCACCCTGGACCTGGAACCAGTAACCCCCGAACTCACCCAAGGCGTGCTCCCAGATCCTGTGGGAACACAAGGGACCTCTGGTGAGTGTACCTTTGTAAATATTACACATGGTTTAAAAGCAAGCGTGTTTAATGATTAATGATTAATTTGACCTGGCAATCGCGGCCAGTACAGCTACTGGAAGAGTCTGTTAACGTGTATGGGGATGGAGCGGAAATCCTCCAGGGACATCTCCAGAAAGTTCTCGTTCATGTATTCCCAAAGCCTTTGCAAAAGGTTTCTGGGGAGGGCTGCCTTATCCCGTCCGCCATGGTAGGACACTTTACCACGCCAGGCTAGTAGCACGTAGTCTGGAATCATTGCATAACAAAGCATGGCAACGTATGGTCCCGGTGTTTGCTGGCATGCAGACAACATCCATTCCTTCTCTCTCTTTGTTATCCTCAGAAGAGTGATATTCACGGTTACCTGGTTGAAATGGGGTGATTTTATTAAGGGGACATTCAGAGGTGCCTGTTCCTGCTCGGCTGAACAGAAATGTTCCCCGCTGTTAGCCACGCGGTAGTGGGGAGGGGTGAAGTGATCATCCCAGAGAATTGGGTGTGTGTGGGGGTAGTTGGGTTTGTGCTGCATGTTAACCCGGAAACCGCAGCCCCTCCTTTTACATTGCAAACCCATTTAAATGGCCAGCCCAATGGGTGCTTGGTATGGGAAATGAGGGCGCTACTGTTTGAAACCATTCCCACATGTTAAGAAGGTTAAAAAAAGCCAAAAGACTGTGGCTTACCATGGCTGCCTGCAAGCCGAAATCTGTTGCCTGGCACTGCGTGAGTGATCTCTCACACCAAACTGGCAGGCCCTCAATATAAGAGGAAAAATGCAACCTTGTAACGAAATCACATGTGCTGTGTAATGTGAACAGCAAAATTTAACGTGAAAGAGTGTACCCATTGTTCTCTAAAATGTGTCTTTTTTTAACCACCTCTCCCTTCTCCTCCACCAGCTGCAAATGTTTCTCCTTCATAGAGGCTAGTGAAGATTAGAAGGAGAAAATGGAGGACTCGGGATGATATGTTCTCGGAGCTCCAGATGTCCTCCCACGCTGACAGAGCACAGCAGAATGCATGGAGGCAGTCAATGTCAGAGTGCAAAAAAGCACAATATGAACGAGAGGAGAGGTGGCGGGCTGAATCACAGGCTGAAGAGAGCAAGTGGCGGGCTGAAGAGGATAGGTGGCGTCAGCTTGCTGACAGAAGGCAAGAGTCGATGCTCCAGCTGCTGGAGCATCAAACTGATATGCTCCAGCATATGGTTGATCTGCAGGAAAGGCAGCAGGAGCAGAGACCGCTGCTACAGCCCCTGTGTAACCAACAGCCCTCCTCCCCAAGTCCCATAGTCTCCTCACCCAGACGCCCAAGAACACGGTGGGGGCGCCTCCGGCCACCCAGTCACTCCACCCCAGATGATTGCCCGAGCATTGGAAGGCTGGCCTTCAATAAGTGTTAAAGTTTTAAACTGCAGTGTGTCCTATTCCTTCCCTCTTCCCCCACCCATCCCGGGCTACCTTGGCAATTATCCCCCTAGTTGTGTGATGAATTAATAAAGAATGCATGAATGTGAAGTAACAATGACTTTATTGCCTCTGCAAGCAGTGCTCGAAGGGGGGGTGGGGAGGGTGGGGTGGTTAGTTTACAGGGAAGTAGAGTGAACCGGGGGGGGGGAGGGGGTGGAGGATTCATCAAGGAGAAACAAACAGAAGTTTCACACCATAGCCTGGCCAGTCACAAAACTTGTTTTCAAAGCTTCTCTGATGAGCACCGCACCCTGCTGTACTCTTCTAACCGCCCTGGTGTCTGGCTGCGTGTAATCAGTGGCCAGGTGATTTGCCTCAACCTCCCACCCCGCCATAAATGTCTCCCCCTTACTCTCACAGATACTGTGGAGTGCACAGCAAGCAGCAATGACAGTGGGGATATTGGTTTTGCTGAGGTCTATCTGAGTCAGTAAGCTGCACCAGCGCACTTTTAAATGTCCAAATGCACATTCCACCATCATTCGGCACTTGCTCTGCCTATAGTTGAACAGGTCCTGACTACTGTCCAGGCTGCCTGTGTACGGCTTCATGAGCCATGGCATTAAGGGGTAGGCTGGGTCCCCAAGGATAACGATAGGCATTACAACATCCCCAACAGTTATTTTCTGGTCCGGGAAGAAAATCCCTTCCTCCAGCTTTCAAAACAGACCGGAGTGCCTGAAGACGCGAGCATCGTGTACCTTTCCCAGCCATCCCACGTTGATGTTGGTGAAATGTCCCTTGTGATCCACCAGGGCTTGCAGCAGCATTGAAAAGTACTCCTTGCGGTTTATGTACTTGGTGGCTTGGTGCTTCGGTGACAAGATAGGGATATGGGTTCCGTCTATCGCCCCACCACAGTTTGGGAATCCCATTGCAGCAAAGCCATCCACTATGGCCTGCACGTTTCCCAGAGTCACTACCCTTGATATCGGGAGGTCTTTGATTGCCCTGGCAACTTGGATCACAGCAGCCCCCACAGTAGATTTGCCCACTCCAAATTGATTCCCGACTGACCGGTAGCTGTCTGGCGTTGCAAGCTTCCACAGGGCTATCGCCACTCGCTTCTCAACTGTGAGGGCTGCTCTCATCCTGGTATTCTGGCGCTTCAGGGCAGGGGAAAGCAAGTCACAAAGTTCCATGAAAGTGCCCTTACGCATGCGAAAGTTTCGCAGCCACTGGGAATCGTCCCACATATGCAACACCATGCGGTTCCACCAGTCTGTGCTTGTTTCCTGGGCCTAGAATCAGCATTCCACGGCATGAACCTTCCCCAGTAACACCATGATTTGCACATTGCTGGGGCCCGTACTTTGTGAGAGGTCTATGTCCATGTCAATTTCCTCATCACTCTCGTCGCCGCGCTGCAATCGCCTCCTCGCCTGGTCCTGGTTTTGCTTTGGCATGTTCTGGCTCTGCATATACTCCAGGACAATGCGCGTGGTGTTCATAGTGCTCATAATTGCTGCGGTGATCTGAGCGGGCTCCATGATCCCAGTGCTATGGCGTCTGGACTGAAAAAAGGCGCGAAACTAGTGTCTGACGGAGGGCGGGAGTGACGACATGGTGTACAGGTACAGGGAATTAAAATCAACAAAGGTGGCTGTGCATCCGGGAGAAACACAAACAACTGTCACACAGAATGGCCCCCACAAAGATTGAACTCAAAACCCTGGGTTTAGCAGGCCGTTGATTTCACGGAGGGAGGGGGAAGCAAATGAATACAGAACAAATCTGGTCCATCTATTTTTTTACATCGTAAGCTGGCAGCAGACGGTGCAGCATGACTGATAGCCATTGGCATCTTTTGGGTGCTTGGCAGAAAATGATGTACTATGACTGCTAGCCATCATTGTCAAGATGGTTCAGTAGGACTGCCAGGTCTCCAGGAGACAAAATGAAGAATCAGATGCCCAGAGTGGAAAGTTTGGTTCAGTATTTCTTAGAGGAATCTGCTGAAGGACTTTCCCGGGTGTCTCTGATTGAACTCACTGAGGAATATGACGATGACGGATATCAATCTTAATACACCATCCACTGCCAAAAGGCAAGGAGCTGCTGCTGTGTAGCAATGCAGCTCCACGTCTGCCAGCACCCAGATAGCCGATGACGGCTACCAGTCATACTGCACCATCTACTGCCAAAAGGCAATTAGTTACTGCTGTGTAGCAATGCAGTATGATGTCTGCCGGCACCCAGATGACACATGGTGATGGTGAGCTGAGCTGAGCGGGCTCCATGCTTGCCGTGGTATGTTGCCTGCACAGGTAACCCAGGTAAAAAGGCGCAAATCGATTGTCTGCCGTTGCTCTGATGGAGGGGGAGGGGCCTGACAACATGTACCCAGAACCCCCCGCGACACTGTTTTTGCATCATTAGGCATTTCTGGGATCTCAACCCAGAATTCCAATGGGCGGCGGAGACTGCGGGAACTGTGGGATAGCTACCCACAGTGCAACGCTCCAGAAGTCGACACTAGCCTCGGTACTGTGGACGTGGTCCGCTGACTTAATGCACTTAGAGCATTTTATGTGGGGGGACACACAATCGACTGTATAAAACCGATATCTATAAAACCGGCTTCTATAAATTTGACCTAATTTCGTAGTGTAGACATACTCTTAGTCTTGCTTTTACACTCTGCTTGCTGGGCCATCTAAACGTATACCTTTGCTTCATCTGCTGTCTGTACAATGCCTCCAAGTGCATTGCTGAGCAAGAATACCCTCAAACACCTCATTAATTCCCTTTCTTCATCTGCTTCCCTTGTCTGTCTCTACCTTGCCAGTGAGCTTGGTCTCATTCAATATGTCTCATTAGTGCTTCTAAGGCCACATCTACCGGGGATCGACGCAGCGGGGATTGATTTAGCGGGTCTAGACCCTCTAAATTGACTGCAGAGGGCTCTCCTATCGACTCCGATATTCCACCAGAACAAGAAGATTAAGGTAAGTCGACTGGAGAGCATCTCCCGTCGACGCAGGGCAGTGTAGACTCCACAATAAGTTGACCTAAGCTACGTCGACTCCAGCTACGTTATTCACGTAGCTGGAGTAGCGTAACTTAAGTCAACTTAGGCCTATCTACGCTACGGGGGTAACTATTGCTACCTTCACAACATTACTCATCACACCAGTGCCTCTGTGTTGAAATCCACATCCATTCGTCCGTCTCCTCTTGCTTCAGATAACTGTAACTCTCTTCCCTGTGCTATTCCACTTGTCTAGGACTGCTCTTCTGTCTCTCCTGCCATGCCATTGTGCAACTGCTTGGTGCTGTGAAAGGATACTTGGGGGTCAGCCAACCATTTGAATGCAACAGGTACAAAATTAACAGTGGGCTGAAGGAAGCAAGTCACTCACAGAGGCAATCGGGCTGCGTGTTCTAGGGCTGTTTTAAGTATGACAATGCAAAGGGAGAATTTCAAGAAGCAGTAAAGAGTTACCAATATTAGGAGGCAGCACCTTCCAAAGTGCTCTGCACTCCTGTCTGCTGCTTGGAATCAGGCCTACTCCTGCCTCAGCACAAGCGAGTAGCAGGAAAGGCTGTGGTTAGAACTGCTATTGGTGTCCAAAGCAGCGTCTGCATTCCCTTCCACTGCTGTGCCTCTCAGACTACTCTTAGCCCAGCTGGAACACTTATAATGTCTCCTTTGCCAGCATGTTTTAGTTTTTCATTGGCTATTAAGTAACTCTGTATTTTTGTTTTCTACTGTAATTCTTCAAAACAATTTGTGGCACAATACACTTTTTTTTATTTTTAATATAGATTGTTATTATTTACAGTTCTGTAGGAATTTATTTATATTACTGTAGTGCCTTGGAGCCTTAGTCATGGACCAGAACCCCCTTTTGCTGGATGGTATACAACCACCGAACAAATGGCAGTCACTGCTCCAGGGCTTACAATCTAAGCCCCGAACACTTCATAACAGTTGTAGGGTTGGCCATAGGTTGTGTAGGGAAATGCAACAAATTAGTTTTGGGAGCTTTCGGGTCATAATCCCATTGTCAGCTGGAGCTTCCTTTCCTGGATACGTAAATGTTGTTTGCACTCGCTCAGTAGATATACAAATTTCCTGAAGGAAGTGAAGTTTCTAATCCCCTCTTTTAAATTACATCTCTTGAAATAGACTGCAGAAGAGAGTGTCCAGGAGAAGACTGTACATGTTGTCATTCAGTTAAGTCTTTTGTACTGGTTCTTGCACATCTCTCATTAGTATCAAAATAGCAGATGAATTTGCCTTTAAATAGCACTGGTTTTTTTATGCTTTGTTTAATGAGAAGTCTAAAACTTCGGATTTATTAATGTTCTGCATTAACATGATTCATAAACATTAGGATCTATTAAACACTTCCTAAAGCCTTCAGGGAAACTTTTAACAAACGTTAGTTTGTATTTATAATTTAGAATCCATTAGAAATTGGGTTATCATTAGTTTCCTGTCAAGGTAAAATGTTGCAGAAGAGTAGAAAGGATGATCTAACATGACCTAAAATGAAAGTCTCATTGAAAACCTGGTGTGTAGCCTGACTCTGATCTTGCCTTTAAAATTGGTGTATCGGTGGACCCTTGGCATTACACATCTAAGCAAATGCAAGGGAAGCAAGAAAAAACATAGGTAGAAATTGAGGTTACAGTTTGCATAACAATAATTTAAAAATGAGCGGAAATATAATCTGATTGTTTATTAGATTGGCAGAAAATCCAGCTCAAGACAACATAATACAGAACATGGCAAACCTTAAATATTCAAAACAGGAACTTGCTTCTTTGCATTTGTAAAATCTTGGTATGAAAAGATTTGTATGCTCTAGTAGCATACAAAAACTAATCTAGCAATGTGCCAAAGTAATTAAAGCAAAGCAAATAATCTCCAGTGTTCTTATTCCCCATAGAAATTGTTTAATATCTTATCTTTCAAAACTAGTTTTCTAAAAATTCATGATGTCTGTGTAAGATTCTTCAGTATTCATGCAAGGGTTTCAACAGTCTGAGAGTATCTCCAAACTATTATATGCTTTGGGAACCGCCCCAACTCCAAAGAGACTTTTTCCATAGAGTGGAAATGCAAAGCATAAAACCAGCAATTGAAATTCCTAAATTGGCAGTTGCTGTGTATAAATTGGAGAAGCTTTGATTTACTGGTGTTGGTGATTCAATAGATAGTACTTCCTTTAAGTTAGTGATGTACCAAGGCCCCTGCTGTTGGAGGCTGTGGACCTGATTCTGATCTCATGTTAGGGCAAATTATTAGTAACTTCATAGAAGTAAATTAAGTTACATCAGTGTAAAATTTGAGATAAGGATCAGACTGTCTTATCTTTTGTTTGATGCAGACATATTAGGTTCTGATTACATATGGTTGTTAGAGTTCCCTTGGTGCTTTTCACAACAGAAGTAATATTATCCCCAGTGCTGTGGACAGATGCCCATTTGGGTACTTGCTGGCTCACTTTGGATACCTACATTTCCTGTGCTGTTTCAATTGGATACTGTATCCTTCTTGCTCTCCTTTAATGTTGTTCATAGTTGCTTTGTACTATTAAACAGCAGTCACATTTGTGTCAGTGATGGATGAAATGAACCAGGTCCAGTGGTTAGGGTTAACCTGGGACCTGTTCTGCAACCTACTTCTGTGTGACCTTGAACAAATCAGTCTCTCATAGTTTCCCACTTGTATGGCCCTACCTCACCAGAGTGTTGTAAGGATAAATGCATTAAAGACTGTGGGGTGCTCAGGTACCATAGTACTGGGGGGCCATATATGTACCACAGATAGGTTAGGAAATTACTCCTGTGTATAGGAGTTAGTCTTTGTATAGTGAAGACTGTTTTTTTTTTATTGAACAATATGCAAATTACAAGTTATTAGTGCACAGTTCTGAAATTGAGACTCTGATTCTTTGTATCAGAGTTGGTTACAATAAGCTTCCATTGTGCATGTCCAGGAGTGGGAGGAGAGTAAAATTTTTTGGGACTATTTGTGATAGAAGGCCCTGTGAAAATGAAATATTTTTGAGGTACAGATTTAATTATTTTCATATATGAACTAGTATCTATACAACAGTTACTGTAAGCAGGATCATGATCATCAGTAGTATGTTTTAATTACCAATTTTGAGCACACAATTTTATTTTCAAATGTTAATTTGTCCGTAGTGAATAGTGCATCTCCTCAGGAGAACTTTCAGATAGACATGCCGAGCAAAATCAGTAGAGCAGCTTCCTTTTAATGTTTCTTGACATTAACAGCTCCATTTCTCAATTAGAATAGGAAATAAAGTTGATTATGCATGTCCATGGGGTGACTGTACATTTGATCAGTAGCTGTAATGTAAACTGGAAAGGTCACAATAAATAATGTTTTAGTTTAATTGTTCCTAGAAGGACCACAGTGACTCACTGTAGCTTTTTCCTATGGCTAATAAGCACTGTTTAAAAGAGTAATTTCTACATATTTATAAAGGGTTGCAATTTGACAACATGACCGTGGTTTTTTCAGATACTTTCTAAAAATATCACTATGCTTGTTCTCTTTACTAGAGTTTGCTTATTTTTAAACTCATTAATATGTTATTTTACTTTGCTTGCAGTCAACACTACAGATGTGAGCTGGCCTATAAAAACAACTTGTAGTCTTCCTACTTCATATATTATTTGTAATAGCAACTAAATTTCTATATTATACACTGCAGATGGTGATATTTGAAGTAAATAGACTTTGGATAATGATGGTCCTATAAAAGTGACAATAATAAAGACTTGTTGGAGCTAATAAAAACTGATGAAAGAATCAGAGCAAAAGTGTCTGTGTTTGTCTTTATTTTTATTGTCACCAGTTATGCTGGACTCATTTCCCCCAAGAAAGAGATCTGATTATTTGTGCTAATTAGAAGTACATCACTGGTCTGAATCACTTTTGTAATTAGTAGGTTTGCAAGTGGATGGCAGAGAGTTCCTGTGTGATTTGTACTGTTAAGTTCACACACACACACACACACACACACACACACACGGATTTATTGGAAAAATCAACAACAACAAAAAGAACAGCCAATTTTCTTTCACAGACAATGTGCCAGAAAGTGCTCCATTTTCTTATATTGCTATTCCTTTTGCTCTTGGTTGAGATGTGCTGAATTTTCTGTTTGTGGACAGCACTAGTTTGTCATAAAGAAAGTAAGTGGAGATGGGAAGCCAGAACATAAACCTGTTTGCTCTTGTCCGTTGCTGTGCCTGGTAATTCACTGTACAGAAGTGTTGGAGCAAAGAGCACTCCTCTAGACTTGCTGCCTTGGTTTCTGGGACAAATAGCAGATAAAAATGCTGGAGCAGGAGAGAGAAAAATTTGAGGGAAGGCTAGCAAGAAGTAGGCCTGGGGCATGGAAGAAAAAGTGAGCCATCAGTAGGCTGTTTTAGTGTACCATATCTTGTTGATTCCAGATTGAAATTTAGGTACATAGGCCACCCGTCTGCCCTCACTGTGTGTAAAATGAACCAATGAACGGGTGCTAATGTAGATGACAGGATAAAAATGGCAACTATTCAAGCCATGAGCAATCAGCCTATGGGTTTCTGGTAATCTTAACTGCATAGATATCTTTGTCATTTACTTGTAGATGTGCTCTGGAAGGCTGAAGCCTATGTGTCTGTTTCCAGCTGTGCTTGGGTTGCCAACTTTCTAATCACACAAAACCGAACACACTAGCCCTGCCCCTTCCCGAGACCCCGCCCCCTTCCCCACCTCTTCCCTGAGGCCCCGCAGCGGGTTGGGGTCGTAGTGAGGGCTCTGGCTGGGGGTGCAGACTCTGGGGTGGGGCCAGGATGAGGGGTTGGGTGCAGGAGGGGGCTCCGGGTTTGTGGGGGGCTCAGGGCTGAAGCAGCGGGTTGGGGCTTGGGGTTGGGGCGTGGGCTTACCTCAGGCAACTCCCGGTCAGTGGCACACCAGGGCTAGGGCAGGGTGCCTGCCTGCCTTGGTACCGTGCTGCACCCGGAAGCAGCCAGCAGGTCCACCGCCTAGGCTTGGGGGCCAGGAGGCTCTGCGTGCTGTTCTAGGTTCTTGGCCAATTAGGAGTGTGGAGCCAGTGCTTGGGCAGTGCACGGAGCCCTATGCCCCCACACCTAAGAGCTGAACCTGCTGGCCTGGACAGGTAGGGACTAGTCTGCCTTAGCCCCGCAGCACCCCTGACCAGACTTTTAACAGCCTGGTTGGTGGTGCTGACTGGAGCCACCAGGATCCCTTTTTGACTAGGTGTTCCGGTCGAAAACTGGACACCTGGTCACCCTAAGCTATGCATGCACATGAAATAGGGAAGCAAGCTAAGCCACCAGTCTCAGTGTTGCTCACAAAGATGTGCATGTAAAACATAATTTTCTTCTCTGGTGATTGAGACCTTAGGCTGCTGTTCACACATATTTTTGTCCAGGGAGACCCCCTCTTCTTTTAAAAAAATGAAATATGGGGAAGATCCCAAGTAGGGACAAGTATACATGGGATAAAACCTAGGGATTGAGGATCCCCAAAAGAAATGGAGAGTTGCATTAAGTGCAAAACTCGCAAGCTCTTCAAATAGCTCTAATGTATCTCTATAAATAATGGCTCCATAAATATTGAGAGTTAAACTAATGTTCATCGAGAACAAAATGTGCTATTCTCCTCGGAAGAAAGACAATGGCCACAGCTAGGCCCTAGGCCAAATGAAGCAGTTACCAGTTGGCCACACATTCCTTACAATACTTGTAGAGTATAAATCTACATGGATTTCCATTAGTCTCTGCCTGCTCCTGCTGTGTCTACACGTGGCTAAGAAATAAGTTTAGACATGTCTGAGTCACTCTTTCTCTCTGTTTATTTCTGACAGAGCCCCTCTTACCCCACCAATAGCTGGCAAGTGATGTCAGAATCCAAGTTTTACTCCATTCAAAAATGAGAGGTCTTTTCACTCACAGGATAATTGTCAATCACAAAGGAAAGAGATATCTCATCATTTCTATTGGAATGCTGCACCTGTTTACTCTTTGCTAATGAAACGTCTTCATTTGACATTCTCCGGTGTATGTGTTTCTCTCTTGTTCCACTAGAAGCTCTTTCTCATATTTAAGGATTTGAATTTGCCAAGCACACTGACTCATTTCTCTGCTTTTTTTTGTGTGTGTGTGAAAACACTAAAAGCAAGGTGCACAAGTGCCTCTTAGCAATACACTCACTACCTGTGCACACCTGGTTTGACTTGATTGTCACAGGAATTACCCACAGCAGTTCTAGGTGCAGCACCTGTTCCATTAGCAGTCAGTGCCTACTCAGCCATTCATTAGCACATACAAAACTTCACCTCTTATAGGACCTTTTCACTATGTAATCTAGGAAGGCTAGGAGGAAACAAACTCATTCACCAGAGTAAAGTGCCAATAATCAATGTAATCAAACTTTTCCCAAGAAGGAGGGCGTTACTGGTGGAGGAGGCAGTGAAAATGTCTGTTCAAGTGGACCCATTTGAGAATCCAGCTCTTTGGCACAAAATAATGGATAAAATATTTTCCATGAAGATTACAATAGGGATCTTGGGAAATCAGGATGATGCAGCAGGATTCACAGAGACAGTTGAGGGGGAAAGTGTCTGGACTCAAGAGATCATCAAAGTAAACAGGCAGAGAGTTATTCTAGGTTCCAAGCTTGACAACCCAGAGAGATGCATTGCTACAGCCCTTAATCAGAAAGCTGTAGACTGCCAGTTTTTGACATCAGCATTTCTCTACTACATTCAGATAATAAAGGCTCTATTTTAAGATCCATATGCACTTCTTTGAAGTCAATTTACAGGGACATGTTGTTGAGAAACTGTCAGTGAAAGCAGGGTATAAACAAAATATCAGCTTTGAGGGAAGGGAAGGATTTCAAAATCTGGATCCAAATTTTCTGGCTCAGGATCAGTTTCTAGTAGAAAATATTCCAAATATGCCTGTTTGTTTACAGTCTCTAGGGCTAAAGGTCACGGGGAAGATGGGTCATTTAGTTAGTTTTCTTCTTCTTTTCTTAAAAGAATCCTCAGAAATATCCTCTTAGGAATCAAAAGAGTGAAAAAACAGAATATAGAGTTCATGCCTTACACTGTTTGGAAGAAGGCAACCCTTCAGTTTTCACTTTCTCAGGGGAGCTTGGAGGGAGTTTCCACACGCATGGAGGCTCACACCTCTACAGGTGTAGCTGAAGAATTTTGAAGTCACTGAATTTTCTCAGCTTTCCACTTTCCTGACCATTGGCATTAGTTTTGTGATGAGTAAATGATGGAGACCCTGTTACTTTGGCATGCTAAGTTTGTATTTAGAGCCCATGGTACTAGGATTTAGGGACACAAGGAAAACACTGAGATGCTGCAGAACTTGTGGTGAAATCAGAGGTACTCTGATTAGGCTACAAAAACAACAAGGAGTCTGGTGGCACCTTAAAGACTAACAGATTTATTTGGGCATAAGCTTTCGTGGGTAAAAACCTCACTTCTTCAGATGCAATTTTTACCCACAAAAGCTTATGCCCAAATAAATCTGTTAGTCTTTAAGGTGCCACCAGACTCCGTGTTGTTTTTGTAGATACAGACTAACATGGCTACCCCCTGATATCTGATTAGGCTAGGTTAGGTTTGTTCTGTTTACTTTAGTTCTTGTACTGAGAGTAAGATTGCTGAGTGGTTGTGTCAATAAATATGATCCGTAGTACAGGCTTGTATCGTATGGCTTTTGTTTTGTTATCTGATCTGGCATCCCCATGGCCTGGTGTTGTAACTAAACAAAATCTATATTCATGCTACTGAGTAAACATTTTGATCAGAACCTACCTGCAAAACTGAGCGCCGTTAATCATTTGTTTTCCTTTGCTTCCTTTGCTTCTTTTCCTTCATTTTTTTTTGCTTTAGTTAATGTTCCTAAATGTGATTTAGCAGGTTCTTGCACCTCCTCCTATTTAGGCTACGTCTACACTAGCACTTTTCTTGGTAAAACTTGTGTTGGTCAGGGATGTGAAAAAACAGCCCTCTGACTGACAAAAGTTTCACAAATAAAACCAGTGTGGACAGCGCTATGTTGGTGGGAAACGCTCTTCTACCAACATAGCTATGTGGGTGGTTTAATTATTCCGGTGGGAGAGCTCTCTCCTGCTGGCATAGAGCAGCTACACAGGAGGCCTGACAGCGGCACAGCTGCAGCGTTACATTTGTGCTGCTGTAAGGTCCATAGTGTAGACGTAGCCTTAGACTTGATGCATTAATTTCCCGTGGATATCCAGTAGTGATCAGTTACTGGCTATGATATGTTCAACACAGCATTCACAAGTATCACGGACTACAGAATAACGTACCAGCCAGTTCTATACTACAACCTGAATCACAATTTTAGAGTGACCTATACCCACTCTATAACTGACATGGGTAAGAACTATATGGGGATTTAGAAAGAGAGTTAGTTGTAAGTCAAGACTTCAGTGTGACACCATCTTAGGGAGCATGATAACTAAAGTTTTTTGTCCTCAACTGAAGTCTTACAGTCAAGCTGCTAAAGTAGAGATGGCAGTGAGATAGAGTGTTACCAATTAGCCACCTGCATGAGCTTTCTCTGACTCGAACTAATGGAGGGCTGATTGCTGCTTCATGTATGTGCTGCATGACATGATCTTGGGTGCTTGTCTGCCATATCCAGGACCTGACACTTGGCATTGCACACCAATCTCAATCATTCTCATGCACTATGAATGTCTTAGGAGCAAGTTGTGTGTGCATCTGGTAGCTCCCAAGGCAGCTGGAAATTGTGGCATGCTATAGAAGGTATCTACTGGTTGGTGTTATTGCTATACTTATATGAGAAATCAAACATATTAAATAGTTTTCTTCAGAATATCCCCAGTAACGCTAAACCGATATGAGTAATGCCTATAGAATTTCTTACAATGGTTTAGCTTTCCAAGAGCTCAGTTCTGCCACCTTTGCTCAAGAAGTAGCTTTACTTTGTGAGTAGCTGCATTTATTTCTGGTGCGCAGTCCCAAATGCTAGGCTTTGGATTTTGGTTGTACTACATGAAGAGGAAGGTGCTGTCAAGTTGTTTGGAATGACTCAAACGTCTGAGTACGAACCTTAGAGCGGACTGTTAAGAAGCAGGCCACACACCCTAAATTGGTGAGTTCTATACATAGATTTCACCGACTAAATATCAAATGTGAACTCCTCAAGGACTACAGCAGCCTTAACATGGAGTCCCAGACAGTCCCCTTGGGCACTCTGATCTATCTTGTCACCCAGGTAAGCCTGCCTTTGTAATAGATAGTCCCTTACACCAAAATCACAGTACTATTCAGGTTACTCCCAGTCCTAAAGGACCAGTCATTTACCCCAGATCAATTGCACTTTAGATCTTGCACCAGTGATAACACTTGTGTCAATCCTATAATAACCTAACCATTTATTAAGTAAGAAAAATAAATGAGTTATTTATGCGGTTAAAGCCGATAAACATACGCACACAAAGGAGTTACAGTCTTATGTTCCAAAAGATAACAGAGGTAGGGTGACCAGACGTCCCGATTTTATCGGGACTGTCCTGATATTTGCTTGTTTGTCCCGCGTCCCGACCAATGTTAGGTCGGGACACTGGACAAACAAGGAAAGGCTCCAGAGCACGGAAGGGCTCGCACCCCCCCCAGACTCCGCTACCCCCTTCCCCCATTGGCTCCCTCCCCAAATCCCTGCCTCTTCCCCAAGCACACCATTACTCCTCCCTCCACAAGCGCTGGCGGGAGTCCCGGGAGATGCAGGGGAGCATGGGGCCAGGGGGAGTGAGAGTCCGGCCTGGCCCCGAGCGCAGGCAGGACTCAGTCGGGCCGTATCTGGAGGGGGGCGGCCTGCGGGGCCAGGCAGCGGCTGTTCTCCCCACCTGGGCAGCGGGACTCGGGAGCAGCTGCTGCTGCAGCTCCTACTGCCGCGGCCAGAGGAAGTGGCCATGGCGCTCGGTGGCTGCGGCTGCGGCTCTGGCGCCCAGACCCAAACCCCCCAAGCCCGGGCCTGCTGCAGGGACCCAGCGTGCATGCTGTGCCCAGCCCCTGGCCAGTCGCGTCTGGGCTGGCTGCCCAGCTGGTGCTATCCCGCGGTGGCCCCGGGGCGGAGGCATCGGCAGCCCAGCCCCGTAAGTTACCCTGCGGGACCCGAGCGGGACGGGGGGGCTGGGACCTGCCCAGGGGCTATGCGCAGCGTGTGCGCTGCTGGGTCCCCGCATCAGGCCCGGGCTCGGAGAGTTTGGGCCCGGGCGCCAGAGCCGCAGCCACAGCCACCGAGCGCCATGGCCGCTTCCTCTGGCCACAGCAGTAGGAGCTGCAGCAGTGGCTGCTCCCGAGTCCCGCTGCCCGGATGTGGAGAATAGCCGCCGCCTGGCCCCACAGGCCGCCCCCCTACTCTCACTCCAGGTACCGCCCGACTGAGTCCTGCCCGCGCTCGGGGCCAGGCCGGACTCTCACTCACCCCGGCCCCACACTCCCCCTGCGTCTCTGGGACCTCCCTCCAGTGCTTGCGGAGGGAGGAGGAAGTGGGGGTGGGGTTTTTTGCTCTTTTTTTTTTTTTTTGCTCCGCCCGCCCCACCACCCCGCATCCCAGTATTTGACCTGGGTGATCTGGTCACCCTAAACAGTGGGCTGCTCAAATATGCAATCTCTATATGTCCTCTAGGGCAGTGGTTCTTAAAGCCAGTCCGCCGCTTGTTCAGGGAAAGCCCCTGGTGGGCTGGGCCGGTTTGTTTACCTGCTGCCTCTGCAGGTTCGGCCGATCGTGGCTCCCACTAGCCGCGGTTCGCTGCTCCAGGCCAATGGGGGCTAGGGGAAGGGCGGCCAGCATGTTCCTCGGCCCAGGATAGCTCAGTGGTTTGAACATTGGCCTGCTAAACCCACGGTTGTGTGTTCAATCCTTGAGGGGGCCACTTAGGAATCTGGGGCAAAATCAGTACTTGGTCCTGCTAGTGAAGGTAGGGGGCTGGACTCGATGGCCTTTCAGGCCTTCCAGTTCTATGAGATAGGTATATCTCCATATATTGTGTTTTACCTGCTTTAACCTTTCAATAACTCTCATTTCCTTTTCTCAGCTAATAAACCTTTAGTTAGTTTACTAATAGAATTGTCTGCCACCATTGTCTTCGGGGTAAGATCCTGAGAACCAATTGATCTGGGCTAAGTGATTGGTCTCTTGGGACTGGGGGAAACTTGATGTGGTGTGATTTTAGGTTTAAGTAACCTTTTCTCACAAAGTTCCATTTGTCTGTTTGGCAAGAAAGGCTGGCGAGTCTGTTTGGCAAGTCTAAGGCAGGGATTGGCAACCTTTGGCATGCGGCTTGCCAGGGTAAGCACCCTGGCGTGCCGGGCCGGTTTGTTTACCTGCCGTGTCCGCAGGTTCGGCCGATCGCGGCTCCCACTGGCTCCAGGCCAACGAGGGCTGCGGGAAGCGGTGGCCAGCACATCCCTCGGCCCGCACCGCTTCCCGCAGCTCCCATTGGCCTGGCACAGCGAATCGCGGCTAGAGGGAGCCGCGATCGGCAGAACCTGCTGACGCGGCAGGTAAAGAAACCGGCCCGGCCCGCCAGGATGCTTATCCTGGCGAGCCATATGCCAAAGGTTGCCGATCCCTAGTCTAAGGGGAACTCTCTGTGACTCCATGGTAAGACTGGTATAGTGATCCAGGAGTTCACATTTGTTACTGGCTTGGTGAATCTAATTATGAAATATACCACCAGTTTGGAGTGTCTGTCCTTGTTTTCTGACAGTCTGCCCTGAGAGAGGCACAGTTGTGAGCCACTCCAGACAGCATGAAAATGGGATACCAATATTACAAATGAGATTAATGCATGTAGCATCCTATAAGCATTTCATAAAGTCTAAATACTAAACACCAATTTAACATCTATTTTAAATATTTTGGAAACCAGCCTGGTTTTCAACTTTGTATTGGTCAGCGTTCTGTTGAGGCCTAGGGGCATTGGCATGAGCAGGCACCTGGTCTGCCACTAGGGTTGCCAACCCTCTAGGATTGTCCTGGAGTCCCCAGGAATTAAAGATTAACCTTTAATTAAAGATTATGTTATGCAATGAAATCTCCAGGAATTTGCCACTGTTTGACACTGTCACAGATGTTACTACTCTGCCAGAGTAAGGGTGGCAGAGTAGGGCTGTAAATCTTCTTGCAGTTTCTGGCATGGGAGATAAGGAGTGGCACTGGTCTGTTTACCCAAATCTCCATCTTTGAAACAATTCAGTGAATTTAAGAAATGACAATCTGAGACAATAGTTTCTCCTGAAAATAGATATCACTGTCCCCAGAACAGCCATTGTTTCAACTAGTGCTAGAAATCTGGGTAGCTGCTTGGGGTCAGCTTAATGCACTGAGGATAATTACTTAGTCATTCACGCTTTTTAATATAGACTATTAAGACTTCAGTGGTAATTTTTGATTAACCATGCAGATATTGTTAAAGGGGGGATGTGTGTGGGCAGATATTTAACTTGTGTGGCTCTTGACACAAAATGATGAGTCTCTTACATCTCTTCCGAGTACAGTAATCTAACCCCCAGGGAATGCAATGTGGTGGTTGGAGAGTTTGGTGGGTTTTTTTTGCATATCTAATCCTTTACTCTTGGGAAAGTTGTGAGGATCTGTACCTCTAAAAACTCATTTTCTAATATACAAGTTCTGCATAATGCTTTCAATATCTAGCCCTCTATGTCTTAGGAAGGCTTAAACTGAAAAATCCAAACCCCCTGGGGTCTGGTGGAACGCTGGGAAGATTTGCTTCCCTTAAAATATGTTGAGTGGCGTGCTATGCAGGAGAGAGTATTATCTAACTGATGGGGATAATTTTAAAATAGGATGTGCCTGTATTGCATGAATAAAATTGGCAGTGGTGAGCTTATTTGGGTACACAGTTGCATTGCAGACACTTTAACATTTAAGCACCAATTAATACATGCAAACATCTTGTATTTTCATGTGTAGTTATGATGCATTTAAAAACTGCATTTGTAATGCATTAGTCTCCATTTCTTCAAGTCAGACTACTGAGGGATGTATTTGATTTTGAGATCATTTTTTGAAAGGATTTTAGGTTTTTTGTTTTGTTTTAAACTAATTGGTACAACTGTGCAGTGCTGTGGTATACCAAGCCTTTAAGGTACTAGTAGTGCATTAGGTGTCCCACAGCTCAGAGGCAAGTACTGAAGGTGCTTCAGTTGCTAGGTACTAACCCTGAGGGGTCCCCCCAGACATGTGGCTAAAGTGGAGTATTTTACTAGGGCTGGCAAGAAAGGGAAAGCTGCAAATGCCATAAATAGAATGTCTTAAATAGGTACAGCTCAAATTAAAACAATAGTGGTTCCTATTTGGCCCTTGGGGGGGAAGCCTAGTCCAGTTCTTTATTCAAAGCAAATAGGGGGCTGCAGATTTCCAGGTCAGGCTCAGGTATCATGTGTCATGTTGGGGGCTCTTTGCACTGGCTCCCTGCCCAGTCTCTGCTGCTTCCTCACAAGTTCCACACAGACCTGAACCTGCCTGCAGTGTCCAACTATCACCCCCTATTTCACACATGGTTCCCTGGCTGCTATTGCAGCCTTCTCTGCACACAGTTCCCTGGAAATTTCCCTGCATTCAGCTGCTCCTGGCTTGCCTGCAGCTGCTGCTTCCCCGAAAACCAGGTTACTTCCTAGGTCAGGGTGTTTCATAGCATTTCTGTCCTACTGGCTAGGGGAAAGAGATGTACCTGCATATTCACCTCCAGAGGGCCCTAAATCAGTGGACAGAAGGTTGATGGGAATTGTAATTTCCAGTTTCGTAGATTAGTCTATTGGAAATAGATTGGAAAGAGCAAAACTATTTTATTTAAAAACTCAAAAAGTTAAAAAAGAAATGGGGGAAAAAAATAAACGGTGACAGAATACTGTGGGTCAAATCCTATGGCCCTTTCTGTAGTCCCTTAATTAAAACAGATTTCCTACTGACATTTTAATGAAGGTTTTGCCTGAATAGAGACTGTTGAATTTGGTCCTACATATAAAATGAAAAAGTACATACTTCTGCAGTGTCCAATCCACAGATAACAATGCTGTTAAAGAAGGAGCATCAAATATACTCACAGTTCAAGGACATATGAAAAAGATGCAACCTCTATTCTATTCTGCATGGGAGCTTACACTGTGTTCATCACCACAGTATCTTAGCACTTTCCAGTAGTGCCTTAGGTGACATGACTAACATCTGTCACATGTCGTTTGTTCTTTCATCCTGTCCCTAGGGGGAGAAGTGGGCGTAGTGATGCGTTTTGGTTTGGTCGAGGGTGTTTTGTAGGTTTTATTTTGTTTTTGTGTTTTTATATATATATATATATATATATATATATATATTACTATATGTTAGAGGAGTCATGTCAAAGACATGCACCTTGCACTTAGCGTGGAAGGTGGTGAGGTTTGTGAGGGTCCTTAGTTCCTGGGGGAGTTGATTTCACGGTCTCGGATCAGCCCCCAGGGAAGTTCTTTCTCTCTCACAGATGAGCTTTACCCTTACTGAAGAGAGTTCCATTGTCCCAGTGATCTCATATATTACCGTAAGCAGTGAAATAAAGAGGAGAGATGAGAGTGTTTTACCTTGCTAATCTGGCAGAGATGAAGTGGTCTCTGGTGTCTTTATGGCACAGCACTGCCCCAGCCTCCTTGAAGTATTGTTGATGCAGGCACAATGCTTTCCAGAGCTTTGGGGATCACAGGGTGTGCGCACAGCCACTCTGTCACTTCAGAAGAGGGTGCAACATCTACTTTCTATTGGGTCTGGTCTGTTCTGCTCATGCCCGCTCACTTTAGACAAGCTACTACCAACAGTGGCACTGGCCTCACTCCTATCTATCCAGCTGTCTAGCTTCTTATGTTGGCAGCAATCAGTGTAGTATCTGGGCACCAGTATGGGCTAGACCAGGGGTTGGCAACCTCTGGCATGCGGCTCGCCAGGGTAAGCACCCTGGAGGGCTGGGCTAGTTTGCTTACCTGCCGCGTCGGCAGGTTTGGCAGATTGCGGCTCCTACTGGCCGCGGTTTGCCGCTCCAGGCCAATCGGGGAGGCAGGAAGCCGCGGCCAGCACATCCCTTGGCCCGCGCCGCTTCCCGCAGCCCTCATTGGCCTGGGACAGCGAATCATGGCCAGTGGGAGCCGCGATTGACCGAACCTGCCGATGCAGCAGGTAAACAAACTGGCCCGGCCCGCCAGGGTGCTTACCCTGGCAAGCCGCGTGCCAGAGGTTGCCAACCCCTGAGCTAGACAAACATTTTGCCTAGTTCCGGTGTGTGTGCACAAGGTTAGGGAGCTTTCTTGTGTTGTTGCCTTGAATCTCATCCCCTTTGTGGACCAGCATAGGAACTGAACATGGTCTTGCCTTTAGTGTTTTTCCTTTTTCTTCCTGATAGTTGTCTTGGGGATAAGCATTAAAGGTGACTCTAAAGGATAAAATTCTAGTATTTTAATTTAACATTTTTGTCTTAGTATCAGTGTGTGGGGGCGCAGTTGCAGCCTGCTATAAATTACTTTAGTTTTGGTTAGCAAAATCCAGTGGCTGAAGAGGAGTGCGGGGAGGGAAAGGATCTGGCACAATCTATTTGCATCTCACAAAACTGGAACAAATAAGAGGGGACAGGATCAAGGAGGCATCGATCAGTGTCCAGTTGTGCAGGCATAGATTTCCATTAATGTTTTGAAAATCAGAAATTCTGCATGTTCTGTTTTGTTAATTGAGCACTTTGGGCACAAAACAGCATGCTGATACATTCCACATCTTCAGCTGCATTTCTTATATTGCTTTAATGAAAATATGTCTCTTGCTATTGCATCTTAAATGGATTCTTTGAAAATTCAGCCCTGTCCATTTTGGGGAAGAAACTTATTCTGCATTAAAAAGTCAGAATGCTATGGGAAAAGTGGGGTTACAGAGGATTGGTAGGAGGCTACTGTTACACTTGAAAGCACGTTCTTCAATATTTGTATGTGTGAGTTATTGAGAACATCTAATGTTTCCTGCTAAAGGAAATCATGGTCCTTTGAACGGAATGGTGATTCTTTATGAAGACGCCTCCAATTTGCTGTTGCAGTATTACAGACCAACAGCAGTAGGTACATTAAGTCTGTGGCTCCCTCAGGTTTCTTTTTAAACTAAAATTAATCTACAAACTTCTTCAAAATTTATTTGAGCTTTCATATAGGATTACAGATTGATGCAGTTATTTAATGAACATATTCTGTTTTTTCCCCCCTTCAACACGTAGCTTGGTTAAGTGGAGAGATGTACCTAACAGATGTTTTGTTTGTGTGTGTGTTGCTTGACAGCAATTGGCACCTTACATCGGGAAAGCTTAAACCAATTATGAATAGCTGGCACAGCAAAAATCAAGATCAATACAACACAAGGTCGATTTTTTTCTTGTAAGATTATTTTGTTGAGAAGTTGGAGGGAGGTTAGGGAGGAAGGAACAATAAACGTATGGTTTTGCACTCCTGTTCTTATGATGGCAGAGTGCAATCAGTGTATCTTGTGACAGGGAAGTAATATCTCATATCTCTTTAGAAACATAGGTAATAGTTGTACATAAGAACAGGAGTGCAAAAATATACATTTATTGTTCCGTCCTCCCTTACCTCCTTCCAACTCCTCAACAAAATATTACAAGAAAAAAATTTACCTTGTGTTGTACTGATCTCCTTCAGAGCTTTTCCTGTGACTTTATTCTTGATGTGGAATACACCCCTACTCCAAGTAACAGGTGCAGTCTCAGTGTGTACAGAATGGAGGCTGTTACAATGTTCTCTGATAGGAAGTAAAGCTGTTGATTTAATTGCAATTAACTCACGTGAGTAACTCAAAAAAATGAATCACGGTTAAAAAAATTAATCGTGATTAATCGCAATTTTAATTTCACTATTAAACAATAGAATACCAATTGAAATGTATTAAATATTTTTGGATGTTTTTCTACATTTTAAAATATAATGATTTCAATTACAACATAGAATACAAAATGTGCACTGCTCACTTTATATTATTTTTTTATTACAAATATTTGCATTGTAAAAATGATAAACAAAAGAAATAGTATTTTTCAGTTCACCTCATACAAGTACTGTAGTGCAATCTCTTTATCGTGAAAGTGTAAGTTACAAATGTAGATTTTTTTTGTTACATAACTGAACTCAAAAACAAAACAAATGTAAAACTTTAGAGCCTGTAAGTCCACTCAGCCCTATTTCTTTTTCAGCCAATCGCTAAGAGAATCAATTTTGTTTACATTTACAGGAGATAATGCTGCCCACTTCTTATTACAATGTCACTTGAAAGGGAGCATAGGCATTTGCATGGCACTATTGTAGCCATCATTGCAAGGTATTTACGTGCCAGATATGCTAAACATTTGTATGCCCCTTCATGCTTCGGCCATCATTCCAGAAGACATGTTTCCATGCTGCTGATGCTCATTAAACAAATAATGCATTAATTAAATTTGTGACTGAACTCCTTGGGGCAAATTGTATGTTTATTGCTCTGTTTCACTTGCATTCTGCCATATATTTCATGTTATAGCAGTCTCGGATGATGACCCAGCACATGTTGTTTGTTTTATGAACGCTTTCACAGCAGATTTGACAAAACGCAAAGAAGGTACCAATGTGAGATTTCTAAAGATAGCTACAGGATGGCGGGACTCAGATTTTGCCCCTCCCCCCCGGCTCTGGGTGGTGGGGCTCAGGTGGTCCCTCTCCTGGGGTCATGTAGTAATTTTTGTTGTCAAAAGGGGGTCAAGATGCAATGAAGGTTGAGAACCCCTGGCCTCGGCTATTTCCCTAGATTGTTTACGAGAAAGTCATGTGAGACAGTATCAATAGCATTACTAAAGTCGAGATATATCACATCTACTGCTTCCTCTGTATCCACCTGTCAAGGGCTTCTTGATATCTCCATAATAAAGATGAGAGAGGTTGTGAGGTAGACTTTGGCCATCTTCGCTTAAAAGTACTTGGCTGTCCTGACGTTGCTTTAGTATCACTTCACTGGTCCTGTTCTGCCACAAGTCTATCTACTAATAACTCTTTCCCTGGCAAAGTACTTGTCAATATTTCTGGCTTCTCGACAGATTCATTCTTACACACAACAAACAACAACTTATAACACCTGGGTCCTACTCCTCCCCTTTTATTAGGTGGCAGAGCCAATCACTGACTAGTCTTTTTGGACCCCTCTCATTGGCTCGTTACTCCTGTTCCCCTTCAAAGCTCCAGGTTCCTCTCTGCTGCTGAGGCAGGTAGGGAAGGAGACTGTGGTAATTTCTTTCCTTTCTTCTCTGTAAAGCTTCTTTCTATTGTACTGGATACAAGATGAAAGGCAAGGAAGCATCAAGACTCTGAGTCCCAGTTGGTTTCCACCATCATAGGGATCATTTGCAACAAAGGAGGGGGAATTGGTGATCCTTTAGTTTCTCCCTCAGCCTCCTTGCCCCATTGTGAGGTCCCCAGTTAGATGCTCATTAGTGGCCACATCTGGAGCAAAGCCAACCCAAACCACCCCATTTTTCTAGCCCCTGGTGCTGAAGAAGAGAAGATTAGCCTGCCAGAGGATAAGAAACTGTGAAACTCCAGGGTAAGCCAGCAATTGAGGTTGCTACACTGTTAGCTAGCCTGCCCACCATTTAAAACTATGCATGCAGGGAATAGAAGGCACTGTCAGGTATGCCTCATCTCTTTCTTCCTGCTAAAAACAGAACAGATCTAGAGACGGACCATGGGATTAGTGAGTCTTCCATCCAGTTTTGTGAGGATAACTCATTTGAGGAAGTGGTCAGCTTAACAAAGATAGTTCCAGCATGCTGATCCGGAGAGATGAGGCATTATTCTGAATTTGTCACTGCTGCCTATGTAGAGAATAAGGTTGATCACTCAGAAACCTTGCAGTGTATCAAAAGTTGAAAAGTTGCTAGGGAATCTAAATTAGAGGACAAGAATACCTTACTTCACTTACTGAGCAAGACACGATTGTCCTTGCAAGCCCATTAAGGATCATGGTTGTCCTTGGAAGATATAAGAGAAAGTATCCTGCCTGTCCACTGTTCGGTAAATTCTCTGTCCTCCATCTGGAGCACCCCGATCATAAATTCTTGGTCTCCATAACTCTCATACGCTATGTTGCCTTACCGAAAAGAAACAGACCACCTGAGCAGTGTCCTTCAGCAGTCTCTGGTCCTACCACAGGTGACACCTCGCTGGATGGCAACATATCCCTAGGAATAGTGTAGACAAGAAGATATATTGAACTTTCAAAGAAATGTTTGCACTCCCTAACTATTTCTATGGCTTTCTCAGAATGTGTTTCAACCCGGCTGCTGAATCCATCACCCCCCCACCCCAGTAAATCCCAATCCAGTTTGAAAGGCACATTCCTTTCATAGCCTGGCTGCAGAAGAGGGTGTGCTAAGAGTTTCAGTTTGCATGCATTATAACACAGTGGTTAAGAACATGGAATGATGATTTCCCTGAGTCATGCATTACATTTTTAAATCCTGTCATCAAGAACAGATATTCTTTTAGTGACTGTTCAGATCAGTCTCTAAGCAATGTTTCTGAAGAGAGGCTGTCTTCCAGACAAGCCTCCCAGAAGTACCAGTGGTATAAGGGAAGTCATCCTATAACTGTATTTGTATGGTTTCTCCTTTAAGCAGATCTGTGAGAATCTCTGTTAGTGTAAGGGGGTCTAATTTACACCACCTTACATATGACATCTAAAATTGGCTCTAGGTTACTAAAAGTGGCCTCTATTCTGAAACTGCCCAGATTGCCCTTGTAGACATAGTCTTGAACTATGTAGGTTGTATTCCACTCACTTGAATCCCTGGAGTTAGTTTTCCCCATTTTAATTTCCTTTCCATTCTTTGAATCTTCTTCGTCTTGGTAGCCGTCACGTCAGCTGGTGAGGGTGGGGGTTAGTGAGTTATTGGACCTACCCTATTCCCTGCCGTAACCCAGTCTTTCATTGGGTTAAAACAGAATTGTGTGTTGTTCCTGCCTTTCTCCTAAGAAAAAATATCTGCATATTTCCCTCCTCGGTTTCTGCTCCAACCTCTAGATTGCAAAAATGACACTGCTTTTTCAGTGTATCCGAGGCCCTTTACACTTTTGTAGCAAGGCAGCTTAGACGTTGTATTATCTTCGTATTATCCACTGTGCAATGGAGGGCTCCTTAGCCTTGCTGGATAATGGGCCCATTCTGCCTGTGCGACCACTACTTCTTCCTGGGCACAGGCAGGGGAAAAGTTTCACTTGAGATATTTCTATGTCAGAAGGCTGAACAACTCTTTGTGCTTTCACAAAACATTTCAGGTTGGGAGGCTTTGCATTTTCAGGTTCTGTGTTTGACACAGACCATAGGGCAGTGACCCCTTAATTTTTCTTAGTACTCTTTCTGTGAGTGGATTTTTGAGGGACTTCTAGACAGTTCCCAACCATTAGAAACTGGTGTTCCTTGGGTATAGGGTTTTTTTAAAACCCATTAATTTCTTTCTTCAGCAGGGAATATCAGTTTGTAACAATTTGTGTTAAGGATAGTCAAGTAGGTTTTCACTTTATAGTCAACTTCACTTTAGTTCAGGACATTCCCAGAGCCATTTGTTGCTATTGCCTCAGCTGATGCTCAGAGTACATAGTTTCTTTGGACGTATTCAGCTGGTGCTGCTGAGAAGAGCAGGCATTGGTTAATAAACAGGGGGCTCAAAACTGTCTAGTTGGTGATTGGCTCTGATCCTTGTTCATCTACTTGAGGAGGTTCACCCAAACTTTACAAATTGGTGTCCCTGGGTGAAGATAATGAATTAATAAGTTAAAAAAGTCTTATTTCATTACCCGCAGCACACTCCATTGCACAATATATGAAGGTTATTTTGCCAGTGATGCACATGCTAATATATTTTATTGAAGCTATTTTGATATACTGAAGCTGAAGTCATCTATACAGACTTTTCTAAAGTCTATTAGACATTACATCTTAGGAGAGCTTTAAGAAGACGGATTGCCAGAGGTTATCTTTTCCTCCCTCTTCCAGGGAAAAGTTATAATGTTTCATTTAATTTATGGTAATTAGTATAATTTCATCTGGGTTCAGGGGATAAGAGAGGAGGTGGGAGAGACTGAGTTTCCTTAATTTGCCTTTATTAACTACGTCAAGCACAAACCTGTTCCTCTTGATGTAGGCGAAGGGTAGAGTAAAAGAAAGGAAATTTTGCTGTACTTTCAGGTTTATGTTAAAAAGAGACTGAAAATATGAATGATAATCATGGCAATGGTAGAGGAAGTCTGAAAAATTAGGTGTGTGATGATGTGTAGTACAGCAATACTTGGCATATTCATTTATTTTTCATATTTCAGTCTTTGACTATATGTGCAGGGGACTCTCTGAAGCCAAGGTGAGCCACCGGCATGCATATTTAAAGGCAAAATTAGGCCTAAGTATTATAACGGGCATCCTTGTTAAATACTGGTGCATCTTAAATGGAGATTATTTACATAACATTTGATTGTCAGCTGAGAATTCAATGGTGTAAATAATAAAATAGAAGTTTAGAATGATGTTACCAAAAAGGCATTCTAGTATGTGTTCACTTGTAGAGACGTAAGAGCCATTTTCTACCATGTTGCTCATACTATTGAATCTTCAGTGTAACAGAAGTGCAAGAGTTATACAAATTAAAGCTTATTATTGGGAAAATGAGGTGTTTGTAGTGATTTTTTGATGATGTATTTCAACCTGAGCTTTCTGCTACAAAGAATTTAGTTCATTTCTGCTGTTGATCCAGATCCTCTGATTCAGAGATGCAAAAGTTTTATATGAAACACTGTCCAATTTTGTCATTTTGCCTAATGAGATGAGTGAAACCTGTGTCTGTTTGTTAGCTATGGTAAATACTTTTACAGTGGTATGAAACGGGTAAAGGATGACCTGATATTTGTTAGATGAGGATACTTATCAGACAAAATCTGTTTGTTTAAATTTTTAAGATTACCAACAAGCAACCACTCAAATAATGGACTGCTCTTGATGCACATATTAATAACCTTACAATTGTTTATTAGTGGGTATTTTTCTTCACAATCCTAGCACTAGAAACTTTTTTTTCTTTCATATGAAAGCCTTGATCCTGCAGAGTTTGATAACCTCTGTCAAGGTGAGTGGATTTTTCCAGCCCTGATACGTGGCATCTAAAGGAATTGGCACAGACATCTTTGGGGCTTCTCCATCACTGCGAGATCATCAACAGAAAGTGCTGTTTCTATCTCATACACAGATCTAAATCAGAATGATCAGGATCCAGGAAATCTGTAGCTTTCAGTTGCTGCTGGAGTAACTTTGTCACACTCTGCTTTCCCAAAAATATGATACACTTTCTTCCGAGAACTCTCATTCTAAAGCTGTGAGTGGAAACCGCCTAGCCTAGCCTTTAATTCCAAGTGTAGCCTATTGGCCAACTGCAGTCCACACAGTTCTACCTTGTGGCCGAGGCTCTCCTTCTCTTCATTATAGAGATGTGGCCTGAAGAGACTACAGGTTCCAACTTACAGTGCTCATGGTGGCTACTTTAGCTCATGGAGACATGCTGGGGTCTCTGGACATATGTCTCAAATATATCACTGTTGCTGACATTCAGATACTAGTGTAAGGAATATGGTATAAACATTCTGTCGCATAGGTGGCAGGACTGGTTGAAAAATAGCAATTACTTGTCACTGGAAATTAAAAAAAAATTATTTCCCCCCGCTGCATTGCCACAATTTTGTTTGTGTTTGTTTTTTGTACAAAAGACTGACACTGAAAACCAAAACATCATGGTTTCTAAAAAGAATTTTTAGTAAAAATGTTCAGATTTCAAAAATTAAGAAATTGTACCATTTTTTTCAGGTTTTGTTTGTTAATTATGAAAATCTGGAAAATGTTGACTGAAAAGCCATTTTTCACTGAAAAAAATGTTTATTTTTTTTTGGGTGGGGGGAAATTGACCAACTCTAATACCTACTGTTTAAAAAGAAAGGCAGTTGCAAATTGGGCTTCTGATAATTTTTGATGCACCTGTCATTGTAAATGTTAAGAACCCCCATACAACACAAAACTGAGCCTTACTTTAAATTCTGACTTCAGTAGTGGTAACCTATGAAAAATAGGATGTGTTTTTAAATTCAGCAGGCTTAGAAGTAATGATTTTTAAAAATGCCAAGATGTCAACACAACAAGGAAAAGATTGAAGTATACCAGCATGTAACAATGCACTTCCAGTTTATCTGTTGCTGAATTTTTTCAATTTAACAATCCTGTCTTCCAGGGTCTAAAGTGGTAGCTCTTTGTATGTAATGTTTTACTGTCACTCCACCGGGCATTAAAAAAAAAAATTGAAATTATCTTGAGGAAACCAAATCCCTTTATTTCAAAGACAAATTAGATTGATGTATCTTACCATTCTCTATAGATTTCTTCATAAGCGCATTAGTTGTTGAAGTGGTACCAGACATTTTGTATATTACAGCAATTTGCATACATTCATTAAGCTGTACTTTGTAAGACTTACTGACAGGGGCATTTGATGATTTTGTGTGTCTGTGTGTGCACTGTATTGTGTCTTTACACAGAGCAATCTGTTAAATCATGCCTTTGTCCTTTAGTTTGTCAATATTGATAAATGAAGCAAATGTTAGTAACTTTGGGAGGGCTTTTGGTGTTCGTGGCATAAAGGACAACAGTGGAAGGCATGATTTGTTTGTGAAAATGGCAGTCAACGACAGTAAAGAAAGAAGAGCACTACAAATAAATACTTTTTCCAGCTTGTTTTATATATGTATGTGCTTTCAGGATAGCCTGCTGAATAACCACTTCAGAAATAAATGCTACTCAGTACCAGGATCCAGAATTGAACTGGTGGTGAGGGAGAAGAGGTTATTTCCTTGTGCTGTTCTCTACATCTAAACAATGAAATGTTCATGTTGTTTTCTGTCACTTTTGCAGTAGAATACTAGGAAGGAGCAGCCCTCTGCAGGCTGGCTGATTATCTGGGTGGAAAAATGTGACATTTTCCCAAATTGTGCCTGCAAACCAAGTTCCACCTACTTTTGATACCTAAATAAGATGCCTCTCATAGTGTGCTGTGCATAAAATGATTGTCCCTTTTGTTTATTGCACGCTTTCAGTAGTGCAACTATTTCAGCTGTGAAATAGTTCATAATGTTGCCATTTAAATTGTCATAATGGAGCTTCAAAGTTAATACCCATTTGAGATGATTGGGAACAGTTCACCTCCCTCAGAGCTATTGTTTCAGGCTGTCTGCAGATTCATTTGAACTTTATTGTGGTGTTTTACTCCCAGTTCACATTTTGAAGGCAATTTTCACAACTGTAAGGTCCAGAAAATTATTTTTAAAAATAAATCTTGGCCTTTAGAAGCCAATATAGCAACCTCTGGGAAAAGTACTGGCTCACAGAGTCATCCCAGTTCAACCCATGTGTGCACTTAATAATGTGCAGTAAACGCTATGGTAAGAGACTGGGAATAAAGAGGAAAGATATAGACACCAAGAAGGGTAAGAGAAGGGAAGACTACAGACTGATGGTAAAGTAAAGGTTACCCTTTTGGTCACCCAGGAAGAATTCAGTTGCTCGTCATGGTACATGTACTAAGTCGTTTATACCATTTTGCAGGTGATATTTTGCTGATTTTTTACAATACCTTGAGTGGGATTTCTCTTTGTGATTCCTATATTTCTCATCTCTGAAGAACTGACAATTTTTGAGATCAAATAGAGGATGCAGAGATGTAGTTCTATTGTTCATACTCCTTTATTGTGGATTCTAAACTTTCAAGTCTGTCTTGTCTGCATTTAACATAAACAGTAAGAATGGCAAACAAGTATATAGCATGAATAATCCTGTAAATTGTCATATTTATAGAGATTTCTTGAATACATAGAGCAGAGTAGTGGGGAGTGGGTGGGGGCGTTATTTGTTATTGTTGTTCTTGTCTGCATGTGTTTATGCATGTTTTAGCCTAACCCCTGATCCCCATCCTTCCCCTCCTCCCACACAGAACATCAAATAGGATCATATGTGCCCTTTGAACACATGTTCATGCACACAGCTGGGAGTATGGGCTAAAGCGTGAGTTTTGCTGTAAGGTGTTCTCCTACCTTCCCATCTCGCAGTAAAGATGCCGCTAATGCACATGTTGTTGAGCTCGTGTTTAGATAGTTCTCCAGTGCCATCTCACAACTCTTGGGTCCTGTGTGTTCTGTCCCTTCTACCTACTCACTTCCCACGCATCTCCTATGCACTGGAAGCTATCTGCTCTGTTCAGTGCGGGGAGCTCATCAGATACGTAAAGATTATCTACCACAAGGCTAAGGATGGCAAGTCCAGCAACAATCTGTCTGTGTACCCTTACCACAAGGTATTCAACCACATATTTACCGCTGCCCTGAGCATGGAGCCTTCAGTACTGCATAACATGCTTCTAAGCAGGGCAGGTTTGATTTTTTTTATTTATTTATTTATTTTTTTAAGACCGATGCAAAGATATAGGTGCACAAGACATCCCTTATTTCCATTGCTTCCCTGGACCCAACCCCAGTAATGACAGGCACATCTTTTGGTTGCTTGTATGGAGCCTGCAAACCAGCAGTGTCTTGAGTTCACTCCATGGGAAAATTCTAGCCCTTATCCTCACGGATGTTGTGCTGGCCACAGCATAGATGCAACTGGCTGCACTGGTATCCAGACAGGTTTGTAGGCAGCAACAGCTTGCTTTCAACCTGCCAGATGCACACTCCATCACCATCTGCAGCTGCTAAGTGTGTAATTAATCCTTCTTCTGCCAGGTGCACTTTGGTGAGGGTATGGTTTCATAAGCCATGACAGTAGGGGGTAAACGAGATCTTCTAAAATAATTGGGCACAAATACCCCATTGATAATCATGTTATTTGGAGGGAATAAAGTCCCTGCTTGTCCAAATAGAGAAACATCAAATCTCTTCAGCACTCTGGTGTCATGCACGTTTCCTGTACATCCCACATTGGTGTTCATGAACCTGCCTTTGTGATTGACCAAGGCCTGCAGAACAATAAGGTAGTACTCTTTGCAGTTGACATATTCATGTGCTCCTTGTGGTAGGCAAACAATGGGCACTTGAGTGTCGGCAGAGGCCCCAGTGCAGTTTGGAGGCCCCATTCTCTGAAAGTCAGTTATTTCAGGCATATTAGCAATGTCTACCACTTGTGGGAAAACCACAGTATTAATGGCCTCACAAACTACCACCACCACATCGACAGTTGACTTGCCAATAGTAAACTGATTATCCATCCACCTGTAGTAGTTAGGGGTAGCCAGCTTCCAGGTGGCAATAACAACCTGCTTCTGGACTGATCCAGAAGGCGGTCTTTATCATGCGAAAATTCTGTAGCTACTGCTAGTAATTCCAGATTTGCTTGACAATGTGATCCAACTGTGCTGTGCTAGTTGTCCTGCGTCAAAAGCACTAGTCTGTATAGGAAACCAAAGTTGCAGCATGCAACAGATATCTGCCATCTGCCGTGAATGAGTTCTCCTCTGAGTCTTGTCACCACCTTCCATTCAGAAGGAAATGCTGCTGAAATGTCACTCACCATCTTCTAGACCCTCTGTTTGTACCCTGTTGGAATAACAGTTCAGCCACAAGTAGAAACAGCTTATCTAGTAGTTCTGGATCCATGGCTTGGCACCAGCTGGAACAGACAGAGCTGGAAGTGCCTCTGCTAAATGCTACACCCCCTACCACACGCCTTTCAAGATCCAGGGGTCCTACACATGCCTATCACAACCCAGAATGCCCCAATAACAGCTATGTGGGTGAAAGCAGACAATCACTATGCTCTTGAACGATCTCACACAGGAAAATGATAAAAGACAAAAACACCCTATCACCTATGGGTGAACACATTTCACAAAGTGATTCCTCTGTATCTGACCTATCAGGCCTCATCCTCAAATGAAACTGCACAACACTTTCTAAAGATGAGCCTAGGAGCTTAAATTCGTAACTTTGCTAGACACTAAAAATCATGATCTTCATAAAGACACTGGATTTATGCCTTACTATGACAATCCATAATCCACTAATCCCCCTTTTTGGTCCTGTGACTATAGGGATGTTAATGGGCCACTTCACCTTGAATGGTCCCTTAGAATATGTGTTAAGTACTTATGATTAAGGCTGCGAGTCTGTCACGGAGGTCACGGAAGTCACAGATTCTGTGACTTTCTGTGACCTCTCTGACTTTTGCAGCACCTGGTTCTGGCTCAGGAGCTGCCTGAGCTGGGGCTCAGGCTAGGGGCAGGTGGCTGGGGGCTGCGGGTGGGTGCTTACCTCAGGGTGGGGGGACTCCCACTGACATGGCCCTGCAGCTCCTAGGCAGTGGAGGGGCCGGAGGGGGATGGGGGGGAAGCTCCGCGCTACGTGGTGCCTGTGCCCGCAGGCCCCGCCCCTGCAGCTGTCATTGGCTGTGGTTCCTGGCCAATGGGAGCTGCGGCAACCACCGCTTGTGCCCCTCCGTTGCCTAGGAGCTGCAGGGGTGCGGCGCCGGGTGGGGAGCCCCTGCCAATCCCGCCAACCCTCCCCTCTCAGCACCAGAGGGATCCTGGGCCACCTCCCCCAGCACCTGCGGTGCTGCCAGACCACTCCCCTCCCCCTCAGAGCTCCCACAGCCCCCACCCAAGTTTTAGTTACAGGTATTTTTAGTAAAAGTCAAGGGCAGGTCACGGGCTATGAATTTGTGTTTACAGCCAGTGACCAGTCCATGATTTTTACTAAAAATACCTGTGACTAAAACGTAGCCTTACTTATGATAAACTATCTGTTCAAACTTATGTTTAGCTGTGACACTTGGAGTATCTTTCCCAGACCTGAGGAAGAGCTCTGTGTAGCTCGAAAGCTTGTCTATCTCAACAACAACAGAAGTTGGTCCAATAAAAGTTATTACCTCACCCACCTGTCTTTCTAATATCCTGGGACTGACAGCTACAGCCATACTGCATTTTGCTAATTGGGCTGGCTAGCTAAGAACACATCTGCACAGAGGTCCAGGAAGGACAGACAAGTTCTTCCACAATACACCAACCAATTCCTAGGGTGGCTTAATTTAGTAAGGCATTAAGAACCCTGGGATACACCCCCAAAACATATGTAACTGCAATGTCAATGTTGATGCAACCAGATGGGTATGGGGCGTGTGCAGCTCTCTAGTGTGGACATTTGGTGGTGGGCTTGGCAAGCATGTGCATATATCAAGGATTGGCAACCTTTGGCATGCAGCCCGTCAGGGAAATCCGCTGGCGGGCCAGGATGGTTTGTTTACCTGCCGCGTCCGCAGGTTTGGCTGATCGTAGCTCCCATTGGCTGCAGTTCGCCGTTACAGATCAATGGGGGCTGCAGGAAGCGGCGGCCAGCACATCCCTCGGCCTGCGCCGCTTCCCGCAGCCCCCATTGGCCTGGAACAGCAAACCGTGGCCAATGGGAGCTGCGATTGGCCAAACCTGCAGACGCTGCAGGTAAACAAACCGTCCTGGCCCACCAGTGGATTTCGCTGATGGGCTGCGTGCCAAAGGTTGCCGATCCCTGGCATATACGTATGAGCCAGGACACACATACGCTCTGCAGTGTAGACATACCCTTAGAAATCCTCAAGATAGTGTGGTAGACAAACCGATGAAGCCACCAGATAAGTGTTGGTACAGAATAATGACCATTCCCATGTCAGTCTGGCACTTGAACTGTTGTCTTTTCTGCTTTCTTTCTTTTTCTATCCCTTTCCATGTCAGTTAAGTCTTCTTTTGTTTGTTTCCTCCTTCTGCTACATCTTACAGTTTTAACTGTTCAGTCTTTTCTTTTTCTTCTTTCTGGAGCAACTGTATAGTAAAACTAATTTGTTTTGTCAAAGGGATTATGCACTGCAGAGTGCTGATATCTGTATCCCTGTGTCAGCATCACCAGGAAAATTTATAGAGACTCTAGATACTAATTGTGTGTAAGTGCTATGCACATGCACATGCCTGAACATGTGTCTGCTTTAGGGACAGAAATATATGGAGCCAGATTATGGAATCCATAGTAGAATTGTCATTTTTAACCTTTCTTAAGGATAAAATGGCAAACAAAAATGATACCCTTTGTTGATGCATGGTTCTCTAATTCATGCTGTTGCTCTGCTGCAAATCAAAGGCAGAATATGGCTCAAATGTATGTCGGTTTGTAGGTTTGTAAATAGATTTTTATTTTCTGCCATACGACTAGCCATTGTACATATTGAATATGTTGGTTTTATTCTATCATTACTGATAATTGTAGTAAAATTACTATTCTGAAATTTGATGTTTGCAGGAACTATCCTGTACTATTTTTGAGTTCCCATAAACAAGCTTACTTAAAAGCTTTATGATACTGTATATGTCTTATATTTAATAGATTATCCCACTAGTCATCATTCTTATCTCACACAACATGCATTGCTCTACACGTAGCTGTAAAGGACAATATTTTAAACTTATTTCCAAATGGAAGTTTAGCAGAATGATTTTGCTCTGCTTTTATGCCAAAACTATTTACTTTCAATGGCACATTTTTAATGTGTATGGTTTTCCTTTGCAGATCTTGGTCACTGAACTTGAAGCAATCTTTGGATACATGCTTCTACAAACTTGGTGAAGATACACTACAAACAGGTACTGTATAGGATAACTCCGGAGTTGGTCTTACATTTTTTGGTTATTGATCTAAGTTTTTATGACTATTTATTGTAATATTGCACTTCTTAAATCCACTGAAAAATCTCAGTTGTCATTAATGGAGTAATGTGGTAGAAATGTGTATGCTACATTTTTGATAATGGATGTAGTGTTTGCATGGGAAAATAAAGAAATGTATCATGCACACGATTGTTTAGAGAGAACTGCATAGAACTAAATATACAGGTTTAATTTCAAAGTGGGCACAATTGTGGGTGTACATGAACACCTATGTGGTAGAGTTAAGATATAGCCCTGCATTTGGGCCCAGATCCTCCAAACACTGACTTAAGTTTGCTTCTGTAAGTAGTCTCGTTGATTCCAACTGGAATTATTCAAGGTAGTAACATTAAACATTTGAGTAAATGTTTGTAGAATCAGGGCTGTAGAGGGTGAAATCCTGGCCCTACTGAAGTTAATGACAAAACTCCCATTGACGTCAGTGGGGCCAGGATTTCTCCCAGAATGCCTGTGGGGAATGCACAAGCAGTTTCAAAAATGTGTACATTCATATAACTAAGCAATTATTAGATGATTTACTCAATTAGGTCTCAAAAGTTGGGTCATGCCTTGTGACACTTGAAAATGTTGTGCTACTGGAGATGAAGAATGTGAAATGAGAAGATTTAGAAGAGTTTATTCATCCAAAAGGATTTACAGAACTAGATAATCTTTCCATTTTATATCTGAAGAGAAGCAGGGTTTTTCAAAGATATGGATTTGACAAACAAACTTTATTTGATCCTGTATGAGGAGCTTAAAAGATTTAGAGGGGGAAAGGATGAATTGTTCTTATGAAATAAAAACTAGGGTCAGGTCCAGGGTGTAGTGGTCCCCCAGGCAAAGATGGGATTTGGCAGTAACCTGGTTGTTCCTTAATAGGCCCGTCTTCACATGAGTAATTGGACATAGGTGAGTCCTTATTTCTTGGGGGGCAGGATTAGAGAGGTAAATGGATTAGCAGGCTGGAAACAGAATGTCTGTACTAGCTAAAATAAGGGGGAACATCCAGGGAATGATTTACAGTGGACAAGATAACAATTGGTAAAATAAGCCTGGAATGTAAGGTGAGGTAAAGAGTAAGTTGCATATGGACAGTGCATGCTGTACAGTGATTGGTGTCGGCAGTGACCAAGCCCATTCCAAAATGTTTAATGAAACGAATAGTTTCATCTGTAGATCTTAGTGTGTTTTGAAAAGCTAGAGAAGTACCATTATCTCAATTTTCTGGAGGAAAAAATATGATTTTTTTTAATTAAAAAGAAGATTTTTTAAAAATTTAAATTGGATTTTTTATTTAAATTGAATATGTTTGTTTATAAAAATATTTACAATTAAATTTGAAATTTACAACTGATGTTAAGTCCTAAACTTGCTATAATCTATTAAAATCACTTAAATTAAATGGAAAAATAATATTAAGCAGTACATATTTGGTGCCAAATTCTAAAGAAACACTACTGAACTGGTGGAAGTCACTCGAAGTCAGAGTTTGCTGAAGTGTTAAACTGACTTTTGACAGCAGTAACCTCTTCTGCGGGTACAGAGAGAATATTTTGTGCATTACAGTGTATTCAACTGGTTTTGTTCAGTGATTAGTTCATTCAAAGTTAAGAAACCAATAGGGACTTAGGCAAAAAACAGGAAAGCTTGTTTTTCCTCTTCCAATCTGTGGATAAAATTTAGGTTTGAGAAGATGAGATCTACTAATTCTAAAATCTTGACGCATAAGGTGACCAGAAAAACAATCTGTTCAATTCGCTAAGCACAGAAGAATAATGGTTTAGATAGATAGATAAACTGTTTAATACCTAGGTTACTTTTAAATGCATAACATGTTTTGATAAACCTTTTTTTCTTATGTATCCAGCACACTGAAGGTACTTTATTTAATTAAAAAAATAATTAAAATGCTATTTTTGTGCATTTTAATTGATTTGAAAAGAGAGCTTGACTCAAATTGCAAGTAAAAATTAATCATCTAGTAAATAAGATATGCAACATTCACCATTTTCTAACATAATAAAAATGTAAAAATGTAAAAAGTAAGAATCTGAATAAGTGCAAGTTCAGATATCTAATTGCTTAAATAAACATGTATTATAGTAGTGCAGTAGTTCCATAACAACTTTTATTTAAACCTAGACCTTTCTAAGTCCTATAGTATTGACATGCATTGTCAGATTCCTTTGAAATTTGATGCTCTTCAGGAGGGTGCAGTATAGGGATAGTGATTGAAATTTGGGATTATTCGAATTAGGGGTTGTGGAGATATAAACCCTGAAAAAAATAGCTGTTTTTCAAAAAGCTTTTTTTTGCAGAGCTAGAGATAAAACTGTTGATGTGATGCAGGTCAAAACCATCTCAATCTGTGAAGTTTTACCCGAGGTAGTGTATGATACCCACTAAATCTTTGGGGGCCCCAATCTGAGCATAGTATGTAAGAACATGTTTGCTTCTTTGCTTGATAGATGTGTAGTCCAGAAGGATTGTATTGTGCATGCACCAATAAAGAAAAAAAACCTTGAGAGGATTTCTATGCAGCCACTTTGTACTTACCTGGTTAGTTTGAGGGAATGTGCCAATGCTACTGCCTCTGGTGAACATACCACCATTGACATTTCTAATCTGTACACCTGTCCAATAAAGATTTAATAATTCATAGCTTGCTGCAAATTGTCTCTGTTATAATGTGTTTTCATTTTATGGGGAGGTTTGCTGTGAACAGAGCAGAATATTTTTGTTTAATCAGATGGGGAGGAGCCAAAGACAGCAATTGGTGTGTATATGGGGGTGGAGGGTGGCAGGACAAGGACAGGGAGTGGGGTTGTGGCTGCAGAGGGGTTGGGCAATGAAGATGGGTGGTAGGCAAGTTTTGGACTGGTTGTTTGAGGAAATATCTGTATTGTAAGCCCCTGAGGAGCTGGGAAGGGAGGGAGTGGCTACTTGCTGAACTCAGGGTAGGTTAATGTGGTGTTTTCAAAGACACATAACATGGAGGTTTGGAACTGACAGTGCAGGTACCTTGACCACTGAAAGAGAAGAAATATGTGTGCTACCATATTTCCAATGTGTGGATTCTGGGTGATTCCTGGGTCATGAGGTTGCAAAAGTTTGTGAGAGAGCAAGGGGTATAGCATGACATGAGGACTGCTAACTGCAGGCTGATTTTGGAGGAGAGCGGTGGCCTGCGTTAGCATCATATTTTACCCACTCTGCAACATTTACATGGTGCCGTAAGAAGTTGTGATCTACTGGACATTGGGTGAGTCACTCGGGCAGAAATGATCTGGGACTTATTCCTGGTATACACATCAAATTATGTCTGAGAGCATATTTGGACTGCATCAGAGATTTGTGTCCAAGAGCAGTGATGGCTTTCTCTGACTTGTCTGAGCATCTACATAATTGCCTCAGTGACAATATGAAAGCTATTAATAAGTTCTAGAAGAACATTTTTGGGGAAATTTGAGGGTTCATGGTGTCACAGTTCAGGGCCACTGCACCTTCCTTCCCCCTCCCTGGCCCAGCAAGGGCACCCACTCTTGGGCAGAGAAATGAGCCCCTCCCTCCTGACCCCAGGGTATTTCCAGGCTGCACAGTTCCCTCCCTGCACTGTGAATTCCCCAGCAAGTCAGACTGCCTAAGCAGGCCTCCTTTCCCTTCTTCTCAGATGCTATAAACAGTGTCACTGCCCATGGTTTAAGGTTACCACGCAGCTTTTTCTAAGCAAGCACATTTATTTTTAAGGGACAAGCATTACAGAGAAAACATGTTAAAACAATAAAAGAACCTACATGCATGTTAAGTTTACCAGAGATCATCCACCACCTCTCTCCACAAGGGCTTGTGTAGGTGTCAGTCCTTCCTTAAGGATTGGTGCCTGCCCTTTGGACAGAAAGTCCTTTCCATTTGCTGGATCAGAACGAAGGCCCTGAGTCAGTTTAAACTCTGGCTATTTATCCAAAAGTCCTTTCATTGTCTGTTGGTCTCTGGCGAATCCAGTTTGAACCAGGATCGTTTGAAACTTGCCAAGGAGGTGTTACCTCTTTTGAGGTGTTACAATCTAAGTGAATTTGCCAAGCCACTCCTCCCACCCCTGTTCTTAGACCCTGGAGAGGCTGTGGTTACCACACTTCCCCAGGGAATTACACGCAATCCCTGGATTCTATTGCATTCTGGAGGTACACATGCGGCTCTTCCCCTTACTCACACATGTCAGAGTCTGCAAACATACATCTCCTCATATAATCACGGCTCTGTCACACACCTCCAAGTAATCCATGTGTGTTGCCGGCCCAACTTCTGCCTCCACTATTTAGTGTAAGAACACCTAATACACTGACTGCACCTGGATTGTATATAAATAATTTCCATTGGTTACTGCCAGCTGCAGGAGAACAGAGGGAAGATGATGTGGGCAACTGATTCTTTTTTTTTTCCTTTTTGTCCTTTTAGTGTTAGACAGAATCCTCTGGGTGAGAGTGAATGGGTGTGTGTGTGTGTGTAAGAGGAGTTAGAGAGCCTGTACATCTCAGCAACTGTGGCGTTGGCAAAGGAAAGTCCTGCACTTAGGAAGGAAGAATCCCATGCACTGCTACAGCCTGGGGACTGACTGGCTAAGCAGCAGTTGTACAGAAGAGGACCTGGGGATTACAGTGGATGAGAAACTGGATATGAGTCAGCAGTGTGCCCTTGTTCCAAAGAAGGCCAATGGCATATTGGGCTGTATTAGCAGGAGCATTGCCAGCAGATCGAGGGAAGTGATTATTCCTCTCTATTCGGCACTGGTGAGGCCACACCTGGAGTATTGCGTCCAGTTTGGGTCCCCCACTACAGAAGGGATGTGGACAAATTGGAGAGAGTTCAGTGGAGGGCAATGAAAATGATTAGGGGGCTGGGGCACATGACTTACAAGGAGAGGCTGAAGAAACTGCGATTATTTAGTCTGCAGAACAGAAGAGTGAGGAGGGATTTGATAGCAGCCCTCAAAGAGGATGGAGCTAGGCTGTTCTCAGTGGTGGCAGATGACAGAACAAGAAGCAATGGTCTCAAGTTGCAATGGGGGAGATCTAGGTTGGATATTAGGAAACTCTATTTCACTAGGAGGGTGGTGAAGCGTAGCACTGGAATGGGTTATTTAGGGAGGTGATGGAATCTACATCCTTAGAGATTTTTACGGCCCGGCTTGACAAAGGCCTGGCTGGGATGATTTAGTTGGGGTTGGTCCTGCTTTGAGCAGGGATTGGACTCAATGACATCCTGAGGTCTCTTCCAACCGTAATATTCTATGATTCTATGAAAGGTATGTGTGTGAATGGGTCTAATAGTGTGTTGCTGAAAGAGGGCAGAGTTAAGGTTGCATGGACAACTTTAACTGTGCATTTGCTGGTTTTCAGAAGTTTGTTTTGCTCAACTCAGTGTTCTGCAAGGGTATGATATACCACCAAGCACCTTAACTCTGCATTAACGTAGTTTTTGGCCATAGAATAGATATAGTGTACCCTTCTGGTTTGCAAAAAAAAGCATCATATTTAGTGTAAAAAGTATATTTGGTTGCACATCAATGTGTTTTAATGCTTACCAACTAATGAGACTCAACCTTTCTTTAGGAAAATAACTAAAAGGTACAAATACAGATCATGAGTAAAATCGATGATTTAAATCAAGGTTTTCTGTTTGCTGATTTTAAAGCATGATTAAAATTGGTGATTTAAATGCATTTGATTTTAATCAATATACCCTGATGAATGGGGGAACCTCAGACAGCGAGAGACGAAGTGTCTTGCCCAGGGTGATACAGTAAGATAATTTCAGAGCCAGCAAAAAACTCTCAGTCCTTTGCTGCCAGAATTCTAGCTGTAAGGCAGCTGGTACAACAGATCCTGAAATGCAAATTTTTCTGATTGTGTCTCCCTCATACTTCCAGGCTCTCGTCACTTCTTTCCTTTTCCTTACTTCTCTCCTTTTCATCTGTTCCATCTTCATGTTGTGCTTTTGTTCTATAATTTGTTTTTCTTCCCTGTTTATTTTGCCTTTTCACATCTTTAGTGTTTTCCTTGCCTTTTGGGTCTCCGGGGGGGTCAGCAGCAGTAGTGTTATACATGGGAGGGGTTACGGATGAAAGATGGAAATTCACTAGACCCAGTTTCCTTTTATGTATATATATATATACACACACACACACACACACACACACACACACACACACACACACACACACACACACACACACACACACACACACACACTCACTCTTCATAGAGCCTGTTCTAAAAGGAAACTTGCAGGCATTCTTGTAAGTTTCCCTTTGCATTCAGCTCTGTTGGGTGTCCCCTTTGACTTTGTGCCTTATGGGCACCTGCTTTGCAGTTCATGTCTAAACCTAACTGGAATAAGAACAAACTTGAACCTTATCCTATTCCTAAATAGAACTTAAACCTTTATTAAATTCTATACAGTGATCCTAGTGTTGTCTCTAATGTGACCCATACTTAGGCATGCACAAGCAGATATATACTAATAGGGATGCTACTTTGTCTGGACTATGTTTTGTTTTGCCTTGTGTGTCTGTGCTGGGGCTGTAGCAGAACTCCTGGAGCAGTAGGAGTAGTTCTGACCTAAAAGTTCCAGTTGTGAGTAGGGGAACAGGCAGCCATGGTTCATCTGTGGACCTGCAGACCTAGAATGTCGGCAAAATGGCCTTTTCCTGCCTTCCTTCTACCCACTGATGCCCTTTCCCAGAGTGAGGTGAGTTGCTCTCCTTTTCTTACTGTGCTGTGCAACACCCTCAGTTACTGAGAATTATGCTTTAAGTTTTACAGAGATACAATGTGCCAGAAGTAAAGCACTAAGCAATGTATGACTTCTTTGGCTTAGTTAATTTTCCATTGCTCCTGGGAACTACTGACTGCATGCACACAGCTGTTTGGGCACCACCCAGTGACAAAGTGATTCTTCACAAATAGCAAGCCTATAAAGCCATCAGTATTCAGGCTGTAGTGTATGAGATGCCAAGTACTGATGAGGAAGCCAAATTCTCTGAATCCTGTCATTTTGCCCAAGATTCCAGGAAGGAATGATTACATATGTGCACACATTCTTTGACAATCTACCAGGCATAGAGTATTTGTAAACGTAACCTCCAATGGAAAAATGGATTTGTATGATTTTTTTTAAACTAACAGTGGTTGTGTAAAAGTGCATTCCCATTTGACTCTTTGTCTGAAGTACTTTAAAAGTGAATGGGATGCACTTTAGTGTTTATGGCACATAAGTTTGTCAGGAACATGAAAGAAAAAATAAAAGATATTGTGTCAAATTGACCTCAGTTTATGTCAGCATAGTCCTGGTGGAGTGCCCTGATGGCAAACTCTTTTGCAAGGGTTCAGGTTATGGTGGCAGGCAGTAGCTGTGACTAATCTAGTTGATGGGAAGGGTGGATGTGATCAGCCAATGCAGTTCTAAATTGACAGCTCAGACTTTTTGAAAAGGCGCATAGCCAGTTTAGCCAGGGAATGCCCCAATTCAGCAGTTTCCCTCAAGGTTCCTATTGGCAGAGTTCTAGCAGGAATAAAAATATCCCCACTTGCTGGAAAGGGAATACAGAGTGATGATGCCTTCCCTTCCCATTGTCCATAGAAGACTTAGATGGCATAAGATGGTGTACTTGGTCTGTTAGTTTTTTGAAATTAGCTAGCAAGAGACTGAAGTTTAATGCATGGAACACTTGTTTGTTTAAATCAAATATAGATCAGAAAATGCCTCGTCTGTTCATAGATGCACTTGTTACAAAGGAAAGGGTGTTGTCAGCCTTACTGGGCACTTGCAGTGTTAAATTGCTAAAAATTATTAAGTGAAGAATCTGGTCATTTTTAGGGGGGAAATCTGTGTTTCATCTGTGAAAGCCTGTGCAAAACAACAGAAGAGTTGAAAAATTGACTCTTGTAACCTTGGAAATGTAACAGGTATGTTTTTACTGTAGCTAAATCTGAAATATTAAACCTCAAACTGGTGTTAAATTGTGACCGATTGACAGAAGCCGGGAAATTCAAGCTTGGGACTGACATTTGGTTGGCTCAGGGAATCAGATGAAGTGTGAGTTTAGGCAGCTTTTCAAAGAGCATATTAATGTCCTCAATTGAGTGAGACTACTTGCTATCTTGTAATTTTTTGTAACCTGTCCTAAGTTTTCTGAGTGGAGTCTAACCTGTAGTCACAAGGCTGAATCCTGAGCCTGGCTCTGGCCATTTTGCATTCTCCAGTGGTGCATGCTGGTCAGAAAAATGGCAGATCTTCCTGGGTAGCATGTGTAAAATCTGTGTATCTGATTCTTACACCACCTCCAGCCCCTTCTTGGCCTCTGGCGTAAGGCGGTCCTGGGGGTGGGGAGAATGAGGGATGGCCAAAACATAGAACCGTAGTTTGTGCTCGAGCTCTTGGGGCCATATCCAACTGGATATAGTTTAGAACAAACTTGAGGCTGCTGCAGTCTACAACAGGGGCTGAAACAGACCCCAGCCAGCCCAATAATAGAGAAGCTGAAAACAGCTTCTTTCTTCCCTGCCATCCAGATGTACCAAGCTCTTACCTTGAGTCCTGATCCAAACAACTCCCTTTCACTTCAGTGGGCTTTGAACAAGGCTCCTGGTGCACCTGGGGATTGAGGCAACACTGTATTTTAGTTAATGTCAATGGGCAGTAGTAGTTTTGAAAGTTTGTTTAGATAAAGCATCAGTTTCTGCAGGTTTCCCATGATTTGTGATTTACCCTTTGCTTTCTAAAATAGGTAACAGTTCTTGATTTTCTATCAGAGAGTATATTTCTGCTGTGATGTACCCTATATTTAACAAAGCTGTGCAAAAAATATTACCTGTTGACAATTTTGTTTATCTTATGCTGTACTTTTTGGTTTAGGTGTTGCAAATATTTGTCTCTGTTAGCAATGCTAGAAAGAGTGTTTAGAGTGGATGATTACAAGCAGCAGTACTTGGTTTAGTAATTCAAGTCTGAAAGCAATTCTTCCCTATGATTCACAGGAACAATTGTGGGCGAGTCACAGTGTGAAATACGCCGTATTTTATCAGGTAACCTACTATACTATAAATTGAAGATGTCAGTACTGCATTACACAACTGTCAGACTTTAAATTAGAGCACTAAATAGGAACTTAGAAATTGTCTTGGTTAATATTGCTTACCATTTATAGTTCTAGTGAAACCAAACCCAGATTTCATTTTGAACTAAGAAAAGTAAAGGAAAATGAGTAGAGTCCTTCTATTTCTGCAACTTGATTATTAAGGTGTGCATATAGTAAATGTACGGTACCATCATGGAGCAAGTGAATTTAGATCACCTAGTAAAATCCAGGTAACTGGATTATTGTGTAACTTCATCAATCATAAATGTTTCTCAATGACAATCTCTCATTCTGTAAACAGTTACTGTGTGTCATGCACGCATGGTGGTGCATGTAATGCAATATATTTACACACTTAATATAGATAATGAAAGGCTTCTTACACGACAATTCAAGGAACTGATACAAAGTAATCGCTTAACAAGTGTGATTGTCTACTAATTCTATTGCACCTTTGCACTCTGTGTATTTGGGGATATTTTGGGGCTGTCTCTTAAAATAGAGTGTAAGTATACATACTCATACTCTCCATACTTTCTATATAGATATTGATCTTGTACTCTTTATATATTCTGGCCCCAATGTTTCACAGTGATATATGTTGATATTTAATTCATTATGTTATGATTGGATCCATATTATTCTAGTCACTGTGGTTAACATCGGACACAAGTAACACATTGTTTTGTGTGAAGACAGTCTGCTAACCATAGTCTGCCACAAATTGGTCACGGCAGTAAGTCACTTGGATGATGACGAACCATAGCTAATGTCAACTTTTTGAACAGCTTACTCTTCCTGCCCTTGAAAACTGCCTCTTGCCGAAGCTAAATTTGAAAATGTAAATATGATGTGATTTGTTTATTGTCATGTGATTTAATTAGGCCAATAGATGGAGGCAAAGAAAAATTAGACAATTAAAACCATTTAAAAATGGAACCACTTTCTTGAAAAATTCTCTATCTGTAGAGTTTTGAGAAATCGAGCGTTTTTATTCTTGGAAATAGAGAGGGATGAAAAGTGGGCTCACAGGGTAATGCTGGTTACAGCTTCAATTATGGAAAGATTACTTATCTCCATAATTACCGTTATATTAACAGAAAGTTTTCATTTATTTATTTTGAAGTGTTCTTTGTTTACAAACCATCAAAAGTGTTCGAAAGTTTGACAATCACTGGCCTCTTATCATGGGTCTATGGTCAAGAATAAGTTTCAGCTTAATATTGCAGATATGCTCTGACCTACCTGGGGAAGAGCAAAGGTTGATTAAATTCACAAAATAAGGTTCTTTCCAGTTTTCTAAATATGTTACTCGGCTTAAAATTAATGCAGTTGTTTACTAGTCACACACATGCTAATGAATCCTGATAGTCTACATCGGCCCATTGTAAAGAACTTCACTGTCATCTCCATTATTACCCTGGCATTTTCCCGAAAAGGAAATAATTACTCTAGTGTTTATACATGTAAAGCAAAATGCTTTTGGATTTTTTTAATACATTCAATTTCAGTTACCATTAATTTAATTACATTTAATTAGTAAGACTATAAAAGAGCCACTGTATTTTTGCAAGCCTGTTTTCTAAACTTAAATCCCTAAGAGACCTGGGAGAAACTGATTGTGTTAAACAACAGTTGAATAGGTTTGGGGGCAAAAAAGAGACTATTGTACTGAAGCTGAGGGCTGAGTTTCCAAATGAGGGTCTATTATATTATGTAAGAATGAACTCTTAGGAAAACATTTACAAAAATGTAGATTAAAAGAGTTTGGGTGTTAATATGATTATTCTTTTTAGGTTTGGAGTCAATATTAACTATGTACAGCCAGTAGCCTCTGCCAATAATGAAAATAAAATATTTATATTAGTAAATTCATTTAAACTGTAAAATATTGAAATGTTTTTAATATGCCAAGTGATAGTGGTTTGTAAAAACTCAGGTTATTTTACAATTATAATGATCAACAATTGTGGGTATATCTTTACGTTCAAAAAGAATGGACTGAGATGTTAAATAGTGGCTAGCTTTAGCCCTCCAAGTTTTTTTTTTTTTTTTTTAAGCTTTGTCGAGTCCTGGGTAAGAATCCCCCTGGACTTGCAAGACAGACACAGCTGTAACATGAGGAGGGATAGATGGAGCACCAGTCTAGCTGAAGAGATTTCTGGCCTAAGGCTATTTCAGGCAGGAAAATGGATACTCTGTTTAAAAAAAAAACCTACAGGGCAATGTTAAGCTATTTGAAGACAGCTGCATGTTCAGCCTTTTTGGACAGTATGGTTAAGTGGTTAATTAAGTGGACAAGTCAAATCTCAGCAGGCCCTCAGGGAGAAGGCTGCCAGTACCTCAGCTTCCCATGAAAATTTTGGCAGCTGTGGTTCTGATGCCATAGCAACCTCATCTTGCAGAGTAGCTATGTGTATGATCTTCTGATATGGCTTCTAAAACCAATTTTATTGGATTTCCCCCAGTCGTGGCCACCCACAGGCAAACGTTTAAAAAAAATGCAACTTTTGAAACCAAAATTCCACTGCAGCGTACTTTTTGTATTTTTCCCCATAGTACATAACTAATAACATACTTGTGAATAAGTGAAGATTGTTCTTATAATTGCCCTGACCCTCTTACCAAATTCATTCAGTGACACAAGCTGTAGATTATGACCTAACAATTGTTTCCTTGACGACAAATTGAAGTACTACAACAGCATGTTGAGGTATCAGTGGATGAATCAGGTAAGAGCGGGAGGTTGATTAAAGAAGGAGAAACTGCCTACTTTCACAAAGGAATCAGTATTGAAGGGGAAACATGTGTAGGAGCGTGGCCCAGAGCCTTAATGAAACACGATAAAAACAGCTAGAGTTTTAGGTGCTTCCAAGGTGCACCCAGTATCCCCAGGTTATCTAAGTACAGAAGTATCTGTGTGTATCTTGGAACTGGGGACACTTTGCAAGTAACTAAACAAATAAATAGTTGGGGCTAGTTCTTCATCTTCAGTGGAGCTACACCAAATTTCACCAGGTGAGGATCTTGCCCAATGAATTTAACTGCAAGAAACTGAGGGTATCAGTGTATTTCCTGACCCACATTCCACCAAATAATTCAGCAGTAGGCTTGTAAACTCTTTTGCACAGGGATACTGTATTTCTTTGTATTTGTACAGTAGCTAGTACAATGGGGCCTCTGAGTTCTGCAATATTGAATATATAATAAAGCTTTTTTAAGTACATTCTGTAGCATACAGCACTGTAGAACACAGTCATTTTAATTAAGGTTTATTGTGTCAATATTTGCATCTTGAAAGGTCTTTGCACAATTAGTACCATAAAGTGGATCTGGTTCTGATCTCACACTAGCATAAATCTGGAATAACTCAATTAAAATTAGTGGAGTTGCGCCAGTTTTATAGTACAAGAGAGATCAGAATCCAGCCCAGTCATTTCAGTGGGGATTTTCAGATCAAAAGTCATCTTTACAAAAACCCCCAAATTACAATGTTACATGATATACTGTATCACAACAGCTTTAAGGGAATATGTAGTTATTTGGGGTAAATGTTTCAGGATTAAAAAAAAACAAAAAAAAAACAACCAACCCTCAGCACTTACCGCAATAAGAGTTAATTTCATTCTCATCATGAGAGCTTGCATTGGGAATATTGTGCATTGCCTTAGCTCAGATGTTATTTCCAATAAATATGGAAATAATGGCTCACAGTGCTGCAACCTGTTAGGAGATCTCGTGGGAAATCTCATAAGATTACGTGATGGGTTTGAAATTAATCCATGTCCCCACTGTATTTACACAATATACCATTGTTTCTCTGCCTGCTCACAGGGAAAGGTAAACACTACAGTCCTAAATTGGTAGGGAACCTGCAGCAATAAATTCTCCCAGTAGGAACTAAATTTCTTTGTATTAAAGCAAGCAATAGACAAAATAGATTATGTACCTTTTTTATACTATGGACATTAGACATACCGCTGTTTGTCCTTTTAAATTACAGTTTGTAACTCTCTTATTTGCATCACTTTCTGCAGACATTAATTTGCATTATCCTCATCAAAATCTGAAGGAAATAAAGAAGGATTAAAAGTGAATGGAGAGCATCTTCCTTTTATTAGTGGATGTTGCCCAGCCGTGTACCTAACATCTGTCATTCTTAGCCTGCTTCTGTTCAGGTTTGCAGGGCTGTGACTCTTTTAGCCAAACCAATCTCCCCATTGACTTTACCAAGGTGCAGTGGGGATTATCAAGCCAGAGATATTTTGTCAGACCTGTACCCAGTGAATCACCCTGTGACACTGGCTGACCAGGTGCCAGCTCTTGCCAAGGTTTTAGGCCTTAGCCAAGTACTGACAGATTCATTGCTAAAAACCAGTCTGTTTCACATAAGAATGTAAGAACGGCCATACTGGGTCAGACCAAAGGTCTATTTAGCCCAGTATTCTGTCTGCTGACAGTGGCCAATGCCAGGTGCCCCAGAGGGAATGAACAGGTAATCATCAAGTGATCCATTCCCCGTCGCTCATTCCCAGCTTCTGCAAACAGAGGCTAGGGATACCATCCCTGCCCATCCTGGCTAATAGCCATTGATGGCCCTATCCTCCATGAATTTATCTAGTTCTTTTTTGAACCCTGTTATAGTCTTGGCCTTCACAACATCCTCTGGCAAAGAGTGCCACAGGTTGATTGTGCGTTGTGTGAAGAAATACTTCCTTTTGTTTGTTTTAAACCTGCTGCTTATCAATTTCATTTGGTGACCCCTAGTTCTTATGTTATGAGAAGGAGTAAATAACATTTCCTTATTCACTTTCTCTACACCAGTCATGGTTTTATAGACTTCTATCATATCCCCCATTAGTTGTCTCTTTTCCAAGCTGAAAAATCCCAGTCTTATTAATCTCTCCTCACATGGAAGCCGTTCCATACCCCTAATCATCTTTGTTGCCCTTTTCTGAACCTTTTCCAATTCCAATATATCGTTTTCGATATGGGGTGACCACATCTGCACACAGTATTCAAGATGTGGGTGTAACTATGGATTTATATAGAGGCAATCTGATATTTTCTGCCTTCTTATCTATCCCATTCTTAATGACTCCCAACATTCTGTTCGCTTTTTTGACTGCCACTGCACATTAAGTGGATGTTTTCAGAGAACTATCCACAGTGACTCCAAGATCTCTTTTTTGAATAGTAACAGCTAATTTATCTATAGTTGAGATTGTTTTCCCATGTGCATTACTTTGCAATTAATTAACATTAAATTTAATCTGCCATTTTGTTGCCCAGTCATGCAGTTTTGTGAGATCCTTTTGTAGCTCTTTGCAGTCTGCCTTGGACTTAATTATCTCAAGTAGTTTTGTATCATCTGCAAATTTTGCCACCTCACCTGTGTTAGAATGGTTAAAATGGGTATTGGACTTATAACAATGTGTTTAGATTTCATAAAGTGCTTGTAAATTGCTGCATGGATGACTCTCAATTATAATTTCTTTATCAAATGCTATAAGATAATATTTAAGTTTTTGCTTTATGACAGTAAAAAATATTCACTCTGAAACTGAGAACCCAGTCAGAAGGGATTGTCTCCTAACCATCAAAAAAGGCCTATCAAAACTAAATGGGCCATTGGGGGACATCTCAATACAAAGACTTTGATTTCCCTTTCACACCCATGAAGAGGCTACATGCGAAAGGGTTTGTCCCATCAACTTGAATTCTGGAAGAAGGAAACAAACATAGCTGTCAAGAAAATTTTTCATCTCTCTTCTGCTGTTTGGACTCTCATGGAGCTGGAGCTACAGAACAGAAGCAGAGATCCCTCTGGGTCAACCGAGGTTAGCCCTAAGGACATTCAGAGCTGACATATTGCTACAACTCTGTACCTTTTAAAACCATAGACTGTAACTCATTTGTTTATGTATGCTTGCCTACTTTAACCTTGTTATAACTCTCTCATTTCTTTTTCCTAGTTAATAAATCTTTAGTTAGTTTATTACAGAACTGGTTACAAGTATTGTCTTTGGTGAGAGATCTAAGGTACAAATTGACCTGGGTAAATGACTAGTCTCTTGGGACTGGGAGCAACCTGAATATTTTGTGATTTTTGGTGTATAGCAACCAGCTAGCACTAAGTCCAGCTTGCCTGGGTGGCAAGACACACTGGAGTGCCCAAGGGGACTGTCTGTGAATCCACAATAAGACTATTATAGTGCTTCAGGAGTTCACATTTGTTACTGGGTTGGTAAAATCTAGTGATAGAACAGACAACCAGTTCGGGGTCTCTGCCCTGGTACTTGACAGTCTCCCCTGAGCAAAGGTGCTGGAACTAGGGGTGCTAAGGGTGCTGCCGCACCCCTGGCTTGAAGTGGTTTCCATTATATACAGGGTTTACAATTTGGTTCAATGGCTCCCAGCACCCTCACTATACAAATTGTTCCCAGCACCCCTGCCCCTGAGGTTGACACTCATAGTCATGAGCCACACTAGACAGCATGACTGACCCAACAAGCATATGACAGTCCCCAGCCTCTGGGTTAGTATCTAACAGTGAATATTGGCTGATCTTGATCCAATAAGCTAATAAATATTCATGAAGCTGTTAAGAATTTTAAAGGCAAAATAAGGGTGATATATGTCTGGTTTCCTTCCTTTGACCTGAGCTATCCTGGAGCTTTCTCTCTTCCCATTACAAATTTCTTTCCTTTTCCAGTAGCACCATGTTCTGTTCTGGAGCCTTTCCAGCTCCTTCTGTAAATTCCTTCTCTTCCCTGAAAAAGAATTCCCTACCCTTCATCAGCTCTCCTGGATCTTCTCTATTGGTTTTTCTCCTTTCCCTGATGACTTCTCGGCCTATGCAATTTCCTTTTCTTTGTTCCTTTTCTCTTTCCCTCCCTCTTAAGTAAACCCAATATTACCTTTGAATGACCATCAGCTGCAGGAGAACAGACAAAAATGAAGTGATCAGGCAAATCCATTTCTTAACTGACTAGAAAACATTTGTGCAATCTCGTTTATAAATCAAGATAGTTCAAGAAAAATTTAGATACAGGCATAAACCGTCTTTGCAGCTACACAGAGCTCTTCTTCAGACCTGCAGAAGACCGGAAGAAGAGCTCTGTGTAAGCTCCAAAGCTTTTCTCTCTCACTAGCAGAAGTTGGTCCAATAAAAGATATTACCTCACCCACCTTGTCTCTCTAATGTCTTGGGACCAGCACAGCTACAACACTGCACACAACAGCAGCTCTAATTGAAAAAGTAAAAATTGGACTTGCTTACTTAGCAGAACTGACATTGTGTATATCCAGGAGTCAGATCTGCTGAGATTATTGTCAAAATATGATGCATACATGGCTCCCTTTTATTATTCTTACTGAAGAAGAAGCTGGGTGGAAAAAAACCGTATTCCACTAACTTTGCCCATATTAAGACTTTATAGATTGCCATCTGCTTTGACTTATTCACTTTTTGTAAACCTTCAGTGTGTATTTTACAACAGTCTCTCTTTATATTTGTACCGTCTGTCTGTGAACCATATGAGTAGCTTCCCTGTGTTTTGTTGTTCTTGGCAGCCATATACCTGGGAAATCTTGATTTTTACAGTTCACTTGTATCTTAATTTTTTTTCCCTTGGGGGTTTTATTGCTTTCTTTCTGTTAACGCTGCTGAGCTAACAAAGCTAATGTGGGGTGAGGTACAAGATTCTACTCCATCTTCTTTCTGCTGTTGGTTTATTATGCATCACCAACAGGATTGTTTACTAAATTGCAATCAACTAATCCTATAATACTATTAAAGAGCCAAAGGGTTACACAGGTACCTCTGAGAGCACAACGCCAAGACCGTGGGGTTTCAGAAGTATTGCTGTGGGCCTGAGGAATTCTCATTACCGGCAATGATGCAAAAGATGGAAGGAACTCAACTTGACTCTCAGAGCCAACATAGAGTTAGTGGGGCTGGGAGTTCAGAAAAAATCATATTGTTTAGTTTACAAGTGAAATAATTTCCAGTTGAATTGTGTTTCACTCTTTTATATATAGAGAAATTTAATAATTTAAAGGTATCTCCTCACATTTCTGAGTTACTGAAGAAATATGAACCTGAATTGTACTTCTGTGTTTAAAGTACAGCTTGAAAATTATGTTGAACACATAGTTATTTATCCATTTGTCAGTTGTAGCAAATTTAATACTACACTATGTGCACCTAAACCTTTATAACTGAGTGTTTTCTGAAGTCTGGTTACACGGAAGTCCCACAGAAGATGTGCTGTTAAAAAAAAAACAAAACATTTTTGGCTTCATGTACCATAATGTGTATTTGTTCAAACAAAGAAATGCTTATCTGTTGAAATGATAGCAGTGATATATTACTTTGGCTTTCATGCTTACCTACTATTTCCTTTTTGGCATTAAATCCTTGGCTGAATCAATTGAGTAGATAGACTCAAAAAAGTTAACTTGATGCCTTTTCCAGCAGAGCTTCTATAACTGGCGATAAAAAGGAAAATTAGGCATCCAAGGGGCCATCTAGTATAGGTTAGACGTCACTGACTAGATAAAGGACTGTAGCGTTTACCTTTTCTTTTTCTAACTGTATTAATTTCAAAGGGTGTACAGGTCCTCTCCTTTCACTGTCATGAGTGTGCCACATTAGATATCAACAGTGTAGCCAACCATCTGTTGAATCTAAATAGCATGCAAATTATTCTTCTTTTCATACTTTTCCTAACTAATTAAGGGTAATATTGCATATGCTTTCTTAATCCATCTGAAAAATGACTAACTCAACAATAACTCTTTAGTACTCAAGTCATTTCTTAATTTCTTTTGTCACTGACTTTAAAGTTCAAGGGCCTGTTTTACTTTGCATCAGACAACAACAATTTCTCTCTGTTTAACACGAAGTATGCAGAACTTGTATTTTCCATTTTAATGACTTATTTTGAGATTCATCGGTCTTTTGCCCCTCGGTGCATACATGGTTTGCAGGACAGGAGTATGCAGCTCAAAAAACAAAACAAATAACAGCAATCAGTTTGAAAAATGGAAAGTATACAAAACAAAAATTAATAGTATTAGAATATTTGTGTATAAGATAAAATAATTAGGAACACTTATACCATTACTGGTCAACATACTGAACTTATTACAGTTATTGCCATATGCTTGCTAAAACTTACTATATAATACAAGGTTATGGTCCTCAAAATACAGGAAAGTGAAATTCCTGTACATCAACTTTGATCTGACAGGCCAGCTTTTTCATGTGGGATGATTCTATACTCAATTATTTCTTATCTCTTCCTTTCCTATGTATTGTGATATGATTATCAGCATAAAGGATAACCATGAGTGAACTCTCCAAAAGAATTACTCTGTCGTTTTTAAGCTGGAGGGAGCATAGTCTAGTGACTAGAACACAGAAATCAGAAGTTCTGGGTTCTCTTCCTTACTCTGCTACTGAGTCACCTAGTGCCCTTCTACAAGTCACGTGTGTGTGTGTGTCCGTCCCAGTTTCCATATCTGTAAAATGGGGATAATTATACTGATAATGATGATTACAATTATTATTTGTAAATTTAGTAGTATTATAAAGTATTCTCCGAAGTGTGATTTTTCTTTTTCCCCTTAGGGCACAATCCTGCATGGTTCTGTAAGATCCTTACAGTAGGTGCCAATGGACTGCTCCATGCTCCTCAAATGAACTCCTTTTTAGAGCACGATCCTACAAAGGCAAAAACACCCTCAACTCCCATTAAAATCAGTGGAAGTTGAGGGCACTTAACACCTTTCAGGAACTGAGCCCTTCTCAAGTTCGATGCTCTGAGCTAGAGTTTTGGTACATCTTATTTTTTGCTTCTCACTCTAATGAAATGGAAGTAACAGTAGTACTGCCTCATAGAGTTCTTAAATTATTAGGTTTGTGATGATCTTTTGCCCAAAAGAAAATATTCTGTTTGTAAGAGGTGCCTGACAAAATGGTTTTGGAAATGTGAACTTCCCCACATTGCTTTTGATAAAAAGTATCTCTGGGACATTAGTATCCATGTCAGTGATGTACAGCCAATCGTTTAACAAGGTGCTCTCCCCAGAACTTTCTTAGTCTCTAAAAAAACCTGGTGTGCCTGGGGTGCATTAGCTTACAGAAGGGAGGGAATGGGGAAACTATCAATATATTTTCAAATTTAAATAAAAGGGATTTTCTCTGGATCATAAGAACAAAGGTAGTTCTACTTGGCAAACAAACTTCTGTTAAATACACTTCACTGGAAATGTTTATATTCTGTGACCTTGCTGTCTTTTTATTGGTGGTTAGCATAAATGGGCACGTTCTCCAGAAAAATTACAGCAGTTACCAGTTAATTAAACAAAAGAACAACCTGTGTCTATTGCTGGAAGAGCTCATCTCCTGCACCTGGTGTGGCTAATACCCCAACTTCATTTCTGCATTACTTCCTGAGCCTGGGGACCTTCCCCTATGGGAGGAACCATGTTGTTTGGGAGCTGTTAGGGTTTGTTCCATGATACACTCGCTCACTCACTGAGCCAGCACTGGCAATCTGTTACAATACATTCTTCCTGAAAAAAATATTCTGAGTATGCCGATAATGTTCAACCTGGATAGTTTGAAATGGGAATGAAGGAGGCAAAGGCATTTTTGTGAAGCCTGGGGGCATCATCTTTTGGGAAACCATGTGACATTGGTTGGAATCTGGTCCATTGCACACATGAAGAAATTGCTCTTCAGAATATTGTGATGAGCCTTAAGGGTGAGTCACCTCCGGTAGGTGTAGTTTGTAATAGCATCTTGAAAGTGATCAGAGTCCATCAGTGACAGGGAAATCTCCTCAACCCGCTCTTTGCTGTTCCCCTTGAATTTCCTGCAAGGTCCCTGTAACAGATCTAGTCAAATGCCCCCTCTCGGACATCACCAGACTACTCTGTAGAAATCTAAATGCTGAATCCCTCATGTGCTGTAAATCTCGGGTGTCTGAACAGAGTCCAGGTGCTGCCCCTGGTTTTCGATCTCTAGGCACACTTTTGAGATGCAGATTTTCTGCCTAGTACCCCACCTGAAAGTTGAGACCTCCACATCCAACTGCCCAGCCCCTGGGACTCCTCAGGTTCCTCCATAGCTTGAGCACACCTTCACGCAGAACTCCAGCTGTGTAATGTTTGGGATCCTCAGGTTAACTGTTTGAGGGCAAGAGATAGGTATAACATATCACACAGTCAAACTTTGCACAGGATTCTAAATCACCATTGCTCTTTACTAATAGCACAAAAAATACACAGATCTAGACAAATATAATAAGCCTTATGTGCATTTCCCTGTCTCAGTTTCCTTACCACTCTGGTGCACTCTTTGGGCTGGGATCAGAGTCCGCTGGGGATGTCCTTGATCCTTCTGATACAGCACATGGCTTATTTTCTCAGCCTTGGAGCACCCCCCATCTCTCCCCAAGTCTGCTTGCTTTTACTGATCTTGGTTGGTTCTGCAGCTAATCTGCTCACCCTGCCACAAAAGCATTGCCATCTCGTCTCCTCTCTTGCCCAAAATTTCTTGAGTAGGTCTGTGAGTCTCCTCTCTGACACAGCTAGTCTCTGTGGTTTCTAAAGGCTAGCATCATCAACACCTTCTTGGCTTTGTTCTGGATTTGGGGATTTGGAAGGAAAAAAATGGACATTTGTTGAATTCTGAGGACCCACCACTGTACGTGGTCTGGTGTTTGATAGCAAGGGTGGAATCCACACAGACATAGAGGTATTCAAAAATATAGCAATAACATTAGAACAACTTCATAGCATCATCCAGCATTTCCAAGTTGTACATGCAGATTCCCCAAATTGTCACAGCTCTCAGTGACCTTTCTAGCATGCCACTGCTTTATCTGAAACTTTATTACAAGGAAATCATTAGGGAAACAAAGAAATCTATCCTGGCTAGATAGCTATTACGGTGTTACTAAGAACAGAAAATTTTGGAACATAAAATTTCAGTAGCTTTGTTGTGACCACAACATTATTCTATCTTTCCTGTCTTTATGTGTTGTCTTTTTTCTAAAATGGTCATGAGGAAATGAAATGCTCTGTGATCAGCAGCCTGCCCTTGTCCTGACCTCCTTCTAATGGCGACCCTGTGTTTGCTGTTATATTGGCCACCTGCTTCCCTTCAAAGCATCCTCATGCAAAACACAATCAATTCAGAATAATCATTGTATATTTGGAAACGACAAAGCAATTCTCAGAGTCCCACTGATTAGTTTGTATAGCAACCCTACTGTATGTTCTCTCTGCTGCTGGAAAGGCTGGTAGCTGTTTGGCAAGCTGCAGAAGAAGTTTCTTTTCAATAAGCGCTTTTATTTTATTCCAGAGTGTAATATTATTTTTCTAGTGGTGTGACTAGTAAAGAAAATTCACATATAGCTAAATAAATTATTTATAATATAGTGGACATTAACATAAAATGGTTCCAATGATTGTGTACATTCAATTTATTCTAGGTTTTTGGCTCACTCTTTGGAATAATTGTTGCCCAGAAAATTTTTCTGAATACCAGTTATTTGATTACAAGAAAATTGATCCAAGTCTCATACTCAGCTTTGTATAATATTAAGTCTTTATCATTTTGCTTGCCATTTCTGACAGTAGATGGATCTTCCACATATGTCAATTGCTGTATTAACACTGAGGATACTTCTAAGGTGACCAGATAGCAAGGGTGAAAAATCGGGATGGGGGGCAGGGGGTAACAGGCACCTATATAAGACAAAGCCCCAAATATCAGGACTGTCCCTATAAAATCAGGACATCTGGTCACCCTAGATACTTCTAACAGAGTGAGCACAGGTGGATTAAAGCAGGATCCAGCTCTTGGGGGGCCCCCAGGAACCAGAAAGCCTGGGTTCAAAAGGCGTGTGGGAGGGCATCAGAAGAGGACACTGGAGTCTTTAGAACTAGGGATCAGGAGTATCACTGGCACAGCATGGAGACAGGAGTGCAATGAGCACTCTTTGGGTTGGAAAAGGGGAGCTTTCTTTCGTTTGGGTGCCCATTGGCTGGTTTGGATCCAGGCCCCATTTTCTTTTGAACTAGTGCTGCATGGAACAGTACTTATGAGTCTCATTGAAATTCCTCCCCAAACTCATCTCATCTTTTTTCAATCAGTTATACAAAGTGAGCCAGGTTTCAGAGTAAGATCCGCCCTTACAAAATCTGGGGCAATAAGGCGTTGTGAATGTGGATCAGTGTAATAAAAAAATCAATATGAAAATCATGTTAAAATGTTTATAAAAGTGTTTGAAAGGTCTGCATTCTGATGGTCAAAATATATTAATGAGCTAGAATGACATATAACATTATTCCAGCTTAAGAGAGAGAGCAGATGATTACAGTCCCAGAGGTTGAGCCTCTAAGACACTGAGCCAAGCTGGAGACTTGCTTGCTTTGGAAATTCAATGGTGACTCATTGTTAAACCATATTGTGTGGGGATGAGACTATTTTAGAAAACATGAAAAGTCCTTTGTATAATAGCCTAGGTGCTTGTAACATTGTTCTGCAAAGATTGTAAAAAATATGGACTCCACAGGTAAAGAAATTGCGGGGAAAATACTTTGGTGTGTCCTAACAGTATGGAGAGACTTGGCCAGACATGTAGCTGTGTATATATTTGAAACTTGGGTCTAGGGAAATATTAAACAGATATTCATTCCCACTGAGGTTAACAACAGGATTTATAAAAGCAGGGATGTAATCATTTACATTAAGGGACCCTACATTTTGATGTTGAATGAAAACAGAAGTGTCTCGGTATCTGCTGCTGTTTGTAATCCTACAGAGCCTAGTATGGAGAGTGTAAAATTCATTAACACCTCCCCACCCCCCGCAAAAATCTTTAAACAGTACATAAGAGCTGAGAACACTTTGACTTCATAACATCACTCTAAAGAATTACCTCAATGGTCTGTTCCTGCTAATGTAACTTACATTGTTTGAAAAGCTGCTACCTCAACACCCTGGGCTGTTAGTGTTTTGGCACGTAGTCTTGCAGTGGCTCAAAAGGCAACTTCTCTATTTTTCATATGCCAAAAAGAAGAGGCCAGGCTTCAGTCCAAAAGGGAAATGTATATGAAAATATTGTTTTCTGTTGCATAGGAGAATTGAAGAGAGATTGGTGGTGGGGATGAGGGAGGGGAGGAATCACAGGTTTGGAACAAAGTCCAATAATTTATCAGTACTTTGGGATGCTATGACTGGGATGTAAGCGAATTCAAACTCTAATGGAGGAGACTCCTCAGGGATGTTTCAGAAAGGCATGTTGTTCTTGTAACCTCTTACAGTGGTTTTCTGAAAGAACCAAGCAGGAGCCTGGAGTCAAGATTTCCCTTCTGTGGGTAATGATAAATACATTTTCTAGGAAAAAGTAAAGGAAACATGTAATAGAGTATGCAGTAGCCATGCCCAGTGGCTAAGGAACTGCTCAAAAAACATACAAGAATAAACCAGTAAACTTCACCAATAACATAGCTCCTGGATCCTTGCTACCATGAGTTAGAGAATACATGAAGTCAGTGTACAGGGGCAGCCTTACCCCAGGTGTCACAGTAAAATCTCAGAGTTACGAACTGACCAGTCAACCACTCATCTCATTTGGAACCAGATGTACACAATCAGGCAGCAGCAGAGCCAAAAAAAAGAAAAAAGAAAAAAAAAAAAAGAAAGAGCAAATATAGCACAGTATTGTGCTAAATGTAAACTACAAAAAAAGGGAGGGGATAGTTTAAAACAAAAGATTTGACAAGGTAAGGAAACTGTTTCTGTGCTTGTTTTATTTAAAGTAAGATGGCTAAAAGCAGCATTTTTCTTCTGCGTAGTAAAGTTTCAAAGTGGTATTAAGTCAATGTTCAGTTGTAAACTTTTGAAAGAAAACCATAATGGGTTGTTCAGAGATACAGACATTTCAGAGTTATGAACAACCGCCATTCCTGAGATGTTCATAACTCAGAGGTTCTATTGTATCTTTTTTTTTATCCGTTTATATTGTAGAGCCTCTAGATCAGTGAGGTCTTGTGAAAGCCCCTAATGTCACTCCATGGAGAGGATGTAGAACAAATAATCTTGTGACATTTTCAATAGTTATTTCCCCCCCTGCTTTGGGTTTTCCTCTGGGAGGAGCACATCAGGCAAAGTATACTAATTAGTCATCATTAGATTTTCCCTTGTAGAGTATTATGTAGTGTTAAAATTTGAGCTAAATTATGCCCTCATGCATATGCTAGGACTCCACTGATCTTAGTGGGAATTGTATCTGAGGGCAGAATTTGGCCCAGTTTTGTGTATTAGGCACATTTTTCCTCTGGACTTTTATTTTTTTAGAACTGAAAATGACCTCTCTATTGCAGCATTGTTGAAGAATCTGAAAACATTTACTTTCCTTTTCTTGTATTTGGATTGGACTGCATCGCACTGGTCTTGCTGATATTATTATTTATGTGTATTATGGTACTATCTACGGATGCAGACCAAGATTGGGACCACATAGAATAAGAGACAGTTCCTGCCTGATGTGCTTACAGTCTCAATAGACAAGACAGACAAAGTATTTGGGGGAAAAGGATATAATGTGAGCAGACTGAAAAATGGGATGGTTTGCAAATGTCGACTTAGTGCCACAATTTTTTTTTTATATTTAGAGTGGAGATTACCTAAACAGAGAGACAAAGGAAGGCAGAGAGGACCCTGGGTGGGAGGTAAGGGAAAAGTGGGGGAAGAAAGGAAGCGGGGAGAGCAGATGGAGTGAGGTTGAAGTGAAAATGACTGTGAGGAAAGGGGCGGGAGGGAGTTGGAACAATCAGCACAGTGGAGAGAATGCCCAGAGTAAAAGCTGTAAAAACCAGTCAGATGCTGTCTTAAGGCGTGCTGCGGCTACTTTTCTCTTCTCCTGCCAGGAAATAAAAGCCCCCCAAGAAAATATGCAGCAGTGAAGACTTGCTGGACCAGAAACTCAGCCTGACTTCAGTCTAGTTTCAAATTTGTGTAGGTGTACAAATATTATAGGTGTAATTACACGTTTGTTTAGCTAAATGGGAACAGTTTAGCTACCCGGTTAACATGGGCAAAATGAGAAGCCACATTTTGATAAGCCCTTTCCCTCACTTAACTTAGATGGAATAATGATCATTTATAGTTTCCACCTGTAACATTACCAAGTATGGGCATATAAATTAGACTGGAGTTTGGTGCAGTCCTCTAGTTGTGCCATTGTTAATTCTTAACGGTTGTTCAGCAAACTTCATGTTACCTCATAAGGGACTTCAGTAACGCATTTAAAAATAAATAAGTTTGAAATACCCACTGTATTAAACGGCAAAGACACAGGCATTCCATAGCTGGGTCTGGTTGAAACAATGCAGATTTTGGGGAGGCTTCATTCAGATGGCCGGACCTGGGAGTAAAATAAAAAAACACAAGGGTGAGACAGGCTTTTCCAGTGATTTACTCCAGTGTGTGCTGTGATTGTGCTTTTTAAGCACAGCTTATCCGATGGTTATGGGTAGAAAAAGAAAGGAGTCTGGTATTTCCACAGAAACTATATGGGGAATAGGACACTTTGAGACATTCTGTGTCAATTGTTGTGACAATAAAGCGCTTGAAATACATCAAGATGATGATATAGTATGTGGTATGTACCGTATTAGCATGACCCAAAGATATAAATGGGCAGTGATGTAATATATATACTTTTTCTTTCTTCTAAATGATTTTAATTTCATGTTGATTATTTCTCCCACACATTTGTGTGTCTGTATTGTTTATTTGGACTGTAAGCTGTTAGGGGAAGGACCAACTTATTTCATACAAGTAGAGTGCCTGGCACACTCTTGGGCAGTAATTACATAACAAGCAGTAATAGCCAGGATATTTATGAAAACTATACTCTAAACTTCAGCATAATATCATTTTTAAAAAAAACAATCTTTTCTAATACTACTTTGTCCATCTGTAATGCTTTTTATATGAGGATCTCAAAGAACTATCCCAATGTTAGAGTTAGAGCTAAATTTAAATGCATTTCCACATGAATATATCTCTTTTTGGGGTAAGATGCTCCAGAGCCAATAAGTAGTCCTGGGAATGGAAACCACAAAAATGAAAAACAGCAGATGTGAAGCCGTGGCTTTTGAAAACACATGGCTTCCGGTGTCAGCACACAAATGTGCTGACTTAATAACACCAGAGGAACACTCTTCGAGGTCATGGAAAAAATAACACCAAAGTCATTTGTGCTAGTCTAAAAGAAAAACAAAACCCAACAACAACCAAATGTGCATTTGTGCGTGCACACAGGAGTAGATCCCTAGTAAATATGTTTCTCAATATTGCTTTATGGTTTCTCTCTGTCCAAATGAATTACTGTGAAGAATTAAAGCAATCTATAATGTGGGTGCAATTTTTTTTGAGAGAGAAAGCAAGCTTCATACTTGTACATCTGGGTTATTTGCACTAGCAGGAAGGAAAAGGGTAGCGGTGGCACCCATAAGGTACAAAACTTTGAGCAGTAATTCCCTTCAAAAGTAATAATTACTAGAAATTTTAATCCAATTACATTAGCAGGCCTGTGAATTAGCAGGCTTTCATTCTGCTGGAATTGTGTGGAATATTAGTTGAGCAATGCAGCTGAATAACTTGAGGATTTAATTATGACCATTTCTGGTGTTTTTCAGAACATCAAAGACCTAGCTAGCAGATTATGAAGCCAGATGTATTACGTGAAGTAAAAGTTGATCACAATTTTCTGGATATTTGTATCATGTATTAGGCGAAGGTGTAATTCATTGCTTATTGCAAGAAAATGTTATAGCTTTTTATGACAGTTGCCTTTATCTGCTGGAATATGAATTTGCCCTTAAGAAAACTAGTGAAAAAGAAGCAGTCCTTTTTAATTAGTCCAGTACAATCTTGTTAAATTCAAAAGTTTGTGGTGCTGATGCACCAAAGCAAGAAGTAAGTTGGTTTTATTTAATACTCAAGATTTTCTAAATGATGCAATGTGAATAGAAGTTTTTCTTCGGAATTAATTTGGGATTTTAAAGCAATTTAAATATCTCTTTTAAATCCCTGTTCTGAAGTAGGGATGTTGAGAGACATTGATGATTAGCTATAGCATAAGCATAGGTATTTCTGTCAGTGGGTTGACAGGTAGGGTTGCCAACTTTCTAATCGCACAAAACCGACATCCTTGTCCCGCCCGGAGGCCCCGCCCCTTCTCCGAGGTCCCACCCCTTCTCCGAGGCCTCATCCCCCACTCTCTCCATACTGGCTTCCTCCATCACTCGCTTTCCCCCACCCTCACTCACTTTCACTGGGCTGGAGCCGGGGGTGGGATGTGGGAGGGGATGAGGGCTCCAGCTGGGGGTGTGGGCCTGAAATCAGGAGTTCAGGGTGCGGGAGGGGGCTCTGGGTTGGGGGTTGGGATGCAGAAGGGGGCTCTGGCTCTGGCTGGGGGGATGGGCCCTGGGGTGGGGCCAGGGATGAGGGGTTTGGGGTGCAGGAGGTGGCTCTAGGCTGGAGCCAAGGGGTTCGGACTGTGGGAATGGGCTCAGGGCTGGGGCAGGGAGTTGGAGTGATGGAGGAGGTACGGGCTCTGGCTGAGGATGTGGGTTCTGGGGTGGGGCCTGGGATGAGGGGCTTGGGGTGCAGGAGAGGTTTACTTTACAGTGTGTTAAATTCTGATATTATAATAACTGATAATATACTAAACCAGACATGTTATCCTGAAATTATAAGACCACTACTACCAACCAGCATAATAATCATGTTTCAGCTATTTAGAATCAAAATTATGTGTCAAATTCATTGGTGGTATAAGTGTGTGAAAGACCATTGACGTCAGTGGAGCTTATCCATTTACACCAGCAGAAAAATTGGCTCGATTAGGACTTTAAATGCATTTCCCTTTATTCCTCATATCTTCCCTTCTATTGATACAGACTGATATAAATCCAATGTAGTATATCATACAGATTGGTACGGGAATATTGTATAGATTAGTATAGCTCCATTTCCCTCAAAAGTGCTGAATTCATCACATCTTTCCAACAGCCCCTAAATAAAAGTGATTTAGTTTATATCCATAAGAACTTCTGTGAACAACTGTAAAAACAATTTGTACAAGTTTTTAAAGAAAAGCATAATGTGTTTCCTAAAGATAGCTGAGAGTTACAGTACAATAGATATTTCTTCTATGATTTCCCATGAAGGGGTTGTATTAATTGTAACAGACAGTTGTGAAAAATGTCCCTTTATATGCTAGTACTGCTGGAAAAATTCTGTAGGGAACAATCCTTCCTTGGGAGGGGATGGATTAGGCCTCTTCTATCTAGCAAGCCTTTTCCATTTCTGTCCACAATAATTAAGGGAAATACCTTGTTCAAATTTTACTGTGGCACCATACAATTTATGTGAGAAATCTACATCTGATTTTAATGGAAACATATTTTGTTAGCAGCAAGATGGCATGTCAGGACTCATCTGGAGAAGGTGTGCCCAGTTCTTCTCCTGACATCTGTTTAGTGGCAGACATAAAATTCCCCTTGTGAATCACTGCAGTGCTACAGAGCCTGACTATCCATGTTCCTTCTCTCTCAAGTCATTCATTATCACACCCTTGGATGGGGGGAGTTATGGTTTACTTAAGGAGAATTCCAATGGAATAGAAGATGTGAGAAACTTGAAGAAATAAATTTCAAGTCCTCATATTGCAGATGTTGTAAAGTTTAGCTCTTGTTTATGGCATTACTTCAAATGATCTTAAAACTGTATTTTAATTTTTTTTAAGTATCAATTATTGCTATCATTTGTCCTTTCCTAAGTATGTAGTTTAGTTCACTGTAGGGCAATGAGGTTGAAGTCAGCAAGATGGCCGCCATTGCCCTACTGTGAAACTGCATGTGGAAGCGAGGCGGCCCTTAATAAAGTTGGCTGCTGCCTCCTGCTGTTTTTCAATGGGATTGAAATTATGTCTGCAGGCAAAATGGCTGCCACTCTAGGGTTCGGGGTCTAGATGCTGACACAAGGACTATAAGGCACTCAGAAGAGAGCTGAGATAGGGAGAGTGAAGGGTGGTAGGACACTGGGGTTAACTGTTAAATTTAGGGGGTACAGGGTGACTTGGGGAGGAGGAAGGAGACTGGGGGTATGCAGAGGATAGTGATGGGATGGGATTGGATGGCAGCTCCCTCAGCCAGGTGGCAGTGGTGGTGGAGACTCCCCTCCAGGCAGCCAGAGGAAGCACCTGTCGAAGGAGCTCCTGTGATGATGTGGAAAGTTCCTCTGCTCCTGCAGAGGAGGGCTGGACAGAGCTCTTTGTGAGAACCTCAGGGCTGAGGACACAAACCTGACCTGCCACTGAGCTCTGCTTCCTTCAAAGTACATTGTTGAGAGGGTCCTGAGGCAATGGGGGACCCTGGGCCTACCAGCATCACTTCCTGCCTTCCACTGCCTTGGAATGTCTCCTCTACTTGGGATCTGGGCAGAGGACAAGCCCTGCAAGGTATGCTGCTAGGCAAGGGAGAGGAGAAGCTGGGGAGGCAGTGTTGCTGGGTCTGTTACCTGGGGTTTTCTCAATCCAAAGCTCTTGGTAACTTTACTGTTTGCGAGGCGGTGTTAGGAAATAAATCAGTGGGGACACGGCAAATCCGTCCAATTAAAAATTGGCACAAACCCAAAATGCTTTTATCCAAAATTTTATTTTAGATCTATTTTATTAGATCTCCAGCACATACAGATATGCAAAAGGTTAGAGGTCCCCAAATCTATAGTTACCCCCAATCTGGAGAAGTCTTGAGTGTTGAACGACAAGGTTCAGGTGGCCAGCCCTCTGCCTATCGCTGGGGATTTCAAGGGATGTCCAGAAGGTCAAATCCAAATCACTCAGACCTCTTTCCCTTTTTATGCTCAAAATGTCACATAGCTTGTCAGCCACCAATAACCAGTGAGCAAGCTGTTTAAGAAGTTTCAAGATGTTAGTTATGTAGATGTGTTTTTGGAGCGTCTACACTCTCAGTGGCCCCGACACACACACCAGAAGTCAAATATAGATAGACTTCCTGTCTTTCCAAAACCACATACTTCAGCAGTTTGAAAGAAGCAATACAGGATGGTGTAGGCTCATGCTCAATTCTCGTGGTCACTCCTTCTCCCCTTCTGGCCTGCCTACTTATGCTAAGGCTACTGCAAAGGCCTTACAGCTGCTTTTGGCAATAAGCATAGTAATCGATATTCCAATACTGTCAGTGGCCTAAACATTTTGCTGGGCTATCAAAATCTCCCCTAAGCGGTCCAAGGAAGGGGAGAAGCCTTGGGGGGGCAGCAAGATGGAGGATGGGGGTTGGCTGAGAGTCAAGACAATTGTAGGAAATGTATGGCAGTTCCCCTATCTTAGGGGTGAGGAAAGGCTAAGCGGAGTCTCCAGCTGAGCAATGGCATGCATTTTTGTGTGCAATGAAGACTGACTTTTCAACCTAAAATTATCACACACACATAACCAGAAGAGTAGAGGGGGTTTAAAAACTCAGAAGACAGGCTAAAAATCATGGTTTAATGGTGTTTTTAAAATCTTTTGATTTGTGGGGCCAATCTCATGATTTGTTGGGGATCTGACTCATGCTTTTTGATCTCTTGAGGTTGTCAATACTGAACATTGTAAACTTTGAGTTTGCTTTTTCATAATGGCTAGAGGGAAATAATTGTCTTTCGTTCACTGTAATATCCTGACAGTATTCAAAATTACTCCACAGCTTGTAGCATTCATGGCTAAATTCACGCTAGGGCAAAATACCTGACATGGCCTATTCACCACTTAAGGCCAAAGATGGCGCTTAGGTGAGATTTAGGTGGTGCATAGGCCCTTGCAGGTCATCTGTGGCATAGCATCCCAATAGAGGACACTAAAGTATGTTTATGTTTAGGAATTTAGAGTAGTCTAAGTAACTGATTAATGAGAGAGGACAGTATACATGGAGAAAGGAGTAAAGCTGAATGTTGTGCTGTCTTGGTGTTCTCTCTCTTTAAGGTTGAATATTGAACATGATGTCACCCATGAGTCGGCTTCTGCAGATACATGAAATCAGAATGTAGAAATATTGGAAAAAACAAAAAAACAGAAAACAGTAATCCTAGTAACCTACAAGAATCCTGTTCCCAAGCAAATGAATGTGAAAAGGGGCGTGTTCAGGCAATTGGACATTCTTTAGATCATAATGGGGAAATTATGAAATTGCAACAGGGATGGATAAAGAGGAAAACAAAATACTCTATTAGCTATAATGGGCAAAGGCCACCACATATTCCAATGCATCTGGAATATGTCAGCAGCAGGCTGGTGGAACCCACTGAAAATCCTAGAAGTGCTTCCAAAGTATCTTCAAACTGTGTAAAATGGCTAACTTGTGCAATTACCAAAACTTAAAAGATTGACTGGAGTGACCAGACATCCCGATAAAATCGGGACTGTCCTGATATCAAGCAGTTTGTCCTGCATCCCGACTGAAGTACGGTTGGGATGCCATTTGTCCTGGTATTTTGTTTTGGGCGTCCCCCCCCCCCCTCTTGTTGCTTAGGCAGCGGTGACCGGCAGGGGGAGCGCCTTTTCAATTGTTACACTCACCCAGCACTTCAGCGGCAGGTCCCTCAGTCGCCGACGGTATTCGGTGGCATTTCGGCAGAGGGTACTTCCTTCTTTGGCGGCAAGTGCCAGTGCCCGCCGCTGAAGTGCCGCCGAAGGCTCGGTGGGTGAGCATAACAATTGAAAAGGCGCACCCCCTGAGGCGGTCCCGATATTTTGGAATTCTCATCTGGTCACCCTAAGATTGACTAATTTGTGAAAATTAGCAATATGGATGGAAGATTCAGGAGCCAGAACTCTTCCTAGAGATAGAGACATGTGCATAGTTACTGAATAAGCGCGCATCCAAATTCAGAGCATACGTGGAGTAGAGACAGAGCTAATTCACAAAATAGCACAGAAAGAGCATGAAAAAACAATGAAAAATGCATCAAAATTTGTGCAAAAGCAAATGCTCAAATATGAAGCATAGAAGACAAACTAAATGCAAAACTGATCAATACAGGCTCTGGAGAAAACCATGATGAGGTCATATTGTTCCCTTTATACCTTTTTATGAATACAGATTTGGCCTTAAGCGGCAAGGTATGAGTGATTAATTGATGAGGCAGAAAGTGGTACCTTTATCTTTATTGAAATAGTGCACAAAAATATTTGCATACAATACGTAATCTTTGTGGAAACTAGAACTTGCAGCTGATTATACAAGTGTTTTCAAGATCAATTCCCCAAACAAGACTACTTACAAATTACCTGTTTATCACTTACAACGTCCCTCTTTTTACAAGTGACAGTTACGCGGGTCCCCTTTGGTACACATTGCAAATTTCCAAGCACATATAGCAGGGTTTCTCAAACGGGTCACCGCTTGTGTAGGGAAAGCCCCTGGCGGGCCGGGACAGTGTGTTTACCTGCCCCATCCACAGGTCCAGCCGATCGTGGCTCCCACTGGCCGCGGATCGCTGCTCCGGGCCAATGGGAGCTGCTGGAAGCGGTGCGGACCGAGGGACTTACTGGCTTTCCCTATACAAGCAGCGACCCCTGTTTGAGAAACCCTGACATTTAGCAATGTCTAGATTTTCCATACTAATGGGATTAGTACATTTTATCGTTAAAAACACTTACTTCGATAAACAGGCTATTATAGTTAGCGACTAAACTTTGCATTCTTAATACTATCAATAAAGGTCAACCATCTTAGTTTCATCACTCTGCATTATTATTACAAATTATTCTTAAAGCTTGCTAGGGGTTTGGTTCACTTAACAATAGGCCTTTACTTAACAACAGGTCCTTTAGCCTAATGCTGAACAATATGCAATAATTGTGACAAGACACATCATTATGCCTAAAAATTGCAGACAAGAAAAACAAAGAAAACAAAAATGGCACCGTATTGAGGGAGCAAGTAGTGATTCAGAGGATGAGATTTTGCATATATGACAATAATGCAGTGCAAAACAGAAAAAGTAAATGGTTTGAAAAGCTCGTACTAGCCCCAGATGCAAAGACAAGGCATCAGCACACAAACAAACAGGAAATTGAATTCCAAACAGACACTGGGGCATCAGTGAATGTGCTAGGCTACAAAGACTTCATCAGTATTATGCAGGAGAAAAAAATGAAATTGCAACCAAGCAAAGCTAAATTAAAATGATATGATGGCACAATTGTATTAACACTAGGATAAAATAAATTACAAGCAGAATACTGTGGAAAGGTATACAGGCTGAAATTTCAGGTAGAAGGCTTTAATAGCAGCTGGGTACAAACTTGATGTCAAGATGTACACTTTCCTTGATCCCTATAGCCCTAGCTTTATTACAATCAGCAGTGGAAGGAGTAACAGGCAAAAAAGAAGAGAGACTCAGAGGCCAAAGCCTATCATGACTGAAAAGTTAAGACCTTTTAGAACTACAACCCAGGGACCTTGTCAAGATTAAATTGTTTCCTCAGGATAAATCATGTACTTCAAAGCAAACTATGTATGTTGAACAGATAAACCATCACTCATGTAACATAGCAGTGGATGGGCATATATTTCACCAAAACTGCAAATATATTCACCCACTATGAACACAAGACAAAAACACAGCTGTGGAGGATGGTGAAATATGCACTCTGTCAAGTCTTGATCAGTAGGAGATGGAAGGACCACAGGCCTATAAGCAACCAATAGATACTGGAAAAGACTATCAAAACACCACACAACCAGAAAAACTCATGGGCAAGATAGTGTCTCCTGTCATCACAGGCTTTTGCTCGCTCCAACAGCAAATGGCCAGCAAAGGTTTACATAAAGCTTTGTACAATACTGAGGCTTGAAAGAACCCTCCCAAATGTAGAGGAAAATACCCTAGTTGTCAAGCAAGTTGAGTTATTTAATTAAAAAAAAGTTGGTGTTAAGTTTTATATATGATGACATAGGCTTTATGGGGGTTGAACAGAATGTATGTAGAAGTATGCAAGCTGGTTATGATCATGTTTAATTTTGTTATCTCAAATATGTGACAAAAATGATGTTACAATAACTAGCTTCCCAATAGGGGGCGCTATAGTATGCTTGTGCATAGGATTTAAAGAATTCTACTTTCAGGAATTTCCTGATGAGCAAGAACAGCATCCTGAAGGAAGGATATTAGAAAATATCTGGTTCTCATATAATACTGTTACACAACCTCATGGTCTATTTCTCGGTGATTTATCACAAACAGGCAGAGTCCCCAGAGTTGTAGCATAAGCATGATCTCAGTAAAGAAAGGAAGCACATCTATATATGTTTGTGAGTGGTTGACAAGACAGTTCCCTTCAGCTGCTGTTGGTATGACTAAAGCATTACATATTACTAAACTGTTATGAGATACACAATTGGTTGGGCTCACTTATAGGGCTAACGTGACAAAAGCGTGTGGCAACTGTCTTATTTTATTCTCCAACCAAGCATAAAACTCAAATTTTAAGAGGATTCTATATTTGGTTTAGACTTAGTTTCATTTTACAGACCTTATTTAAATCTACTTTAATTAGATGATTATACAGTAAGTTATATTTAAGTTGGGTTTTACTTGGCTTGAAGACATGTACATACAGCCACAATGAAATTTTAATTACACTCACTCTGTTAAAATAACTGATGGTCTGTGAATTACGGTAAAAACACCTGAAATATATCTAATTTAATCTACCTACCAGCCACCCAGGCTCTGCCTGCCTGCCTACCTGCCATGATTCTGAATGTGGAATGATCAGGGGATGGAGATGCCCCCTGCTCTGCTGCCGCCTGGGATCATCACTGCATTCCATAAACTGTGTTCAGTACAAACTTTGATACTGTTTTTAGTTCGCACAGTCAACTTGTGGAACTCCTTGCCTGAGGAGGTTGTGAAGGCTAGGACTATAACAGAGTTTAAAAGAGAACTGGATAAATTCATGGTGGTTAAGTCCATTAATGGCTATTAGCCAGGATGGGTAAGGAATGGTGTCCCTAGCCTCTGTCTGTCAGAGGGTGGAGCTGGATGGCAGGAGAGAGATCACTTGATCATTGCCTGTTAGGTTCACTCCCTCTGGGGCACCTAGTATTGGCCACTGTCGGTAGACAGGATACTGGGCTAGATGGACCTTTGGTCTGACCTGGTACGGCCTTTCTTATGTTCTTATGTTATGTTCATGGTATATTGTTTAATGGGGAAACTGAAGGTGAATACTAATGATATTCTAATCAGCTCATCTAATTACCAAGGTTAGTGAATTTATTTATTTTTTTTAATTAAAGGGTAAAATTTTGGCTGGCATTTACTCATGGCGGTGTGTGAGAACAGTTAAGACCAAAGTGGGGATGCAGGATAAAAGTGACTGACATGATTCTGATTCTCTCAAACTCATGGTTAGATGGCTTCATGGAACCTCTGTGGGTGGTGAAAAAATGGTGCCTCAGAAGAGATCTCAGAGCAGTGTCTAAGGATCAGGAGATATAGCACATGGATGTTAATCTGCACAACTCATGATATGACCTCTTGTGCTCTTGCTACATGCAGTTCTTTTTATTGTGGGGGCATTCCTTAGGGCTGGCACCAGCCACAATCCAAATGAAGAATAATGTTTCTTTTGCGGTGTTAATGTGTGCCCACTTCCTGGCCAATCCGGAATTTGTCTCCATACATGTTTTCAATATAATAAAAAAAAATACTTAAAAATCAAATAATGATTTACTGCCTTGACCAGCTGGTCATCCAAGCCAAGACGCAGGAAATAACACTTAAAACTGTTGTAAGTTTCCTTATACTTTTAAAAATAATTCAAATAACTATTACATTATTTTTATAGAAATTTGTTTAGACTTACAACAGCTTTGAAAATCTGTGCCTATCCTATGGGAGTGAACCACTTTTCAAATGAAAAAAAGTTCCATTCAATTACATCATGTAATGGCAGACAGCTAAAAAGTGACGTTTTTAAAGTGCTTATATACCAATGCTAGAAGTCTAAATAATAAGATGGGTGAACGAGAGTGCCTAGTATTAAATGAAGATATTGAAATAATAGGCATCATAGAAACTTGATGGAATGAGGATAATCAATGGGACACAGTAATATCAGGGTACAAAATATATCGGAAGGACAGAACAGGTCTTGTTAGTGGGGGAGTGGCACTATATGTGAAAGAAAGCGAAGAATCTAATGAAGTAAAAATCTTAAATGAACCAAACTGTATGATAGAATCTCTGTGGATAGTAATTCCATGCTTGAATAATAAGAATATAGCAGTAGGGATATATTACTGATCACCTGACCAGGATGGTGATAGTGACTGTGAATGCTCAGAGAGATTAGAGAGACTATTAAAATTAGACTCACTGAAGGACTGTTTGGATATGTGGACTCCCTACTCAGACCCTACGCCACCAGCACTCCCAGCTATCTCCGTGACACCACAGATTTCCTGAGAAAACTACAATGCATTGGTGACTTCCCAGAAAACACCATCCTAGCCACCATGGATGTAGAGGCTCTCTACACAAACATCCCACACACAGATGGAATACAAGCTATCAGGAACAGTATCCCTGATGATGACACAGCACAACTTATTGCTGAGCTCTGTGACTTTATCCTCACGCACAATTATTTCAAATTTGGTGACAATATATATCTCCAGACCAGTGGCACCGCTATGGGCACCCACATGGCCCCACAATATGCCAACATTTTTATGGCTGACCTGGAACAACGCTTCCTCAGCTCTCGTCCACTCATGCCCCTTCTCTACCTATGCTATATTGATGACATCTTCATCATCTGGACCCATGGGAAGGAGACCCTGGAAGAATTCCACCATGATTTCAACAGCTTCCACCCCACCATCAACCTCAGCCTGGACCAATCTACACAGGAGGTCCACTTCCTAGACACCACCGTACAAATAAGCAATGGCCATATTAACACCACCCTATACCGAAAACCCACTGACCACCATGCCTACCTTCATGCCTCCAGCTTCCACCCCGGTCACACCACACGATCCATCGTCTACAGCCAAGCACTGAGGTACAATCGCATCTGCTCCAACCCCTCAGACAGAGACCAACACCTACAAGATCTTCACCAAGCATTCTCAAAACTACGATACCCACACAAGGAAATAAAGAAACAAATCAACAGAGCCAGACCTGTACCCAGAAGCCTCCTGCTACAAGACAGGCCCAAAAAAGAAACCAACAGAACTCCACTGGCCATCACCTACAGTCCTCAGCTTAAACCTCTCCAACGCATCATCAGTGATCTACAACCCATCCTGGACAATGATCCCTCACTTTCACAGACCTTGGGAGGCAGACCAGTCCTCGCCCACAGACAACCTGCCAACCTTAAGCATATTCTCACCAGCAACCACGCACTGCACCATAACAACTCTAACTCAGGAACCAACCCATGCAACAAACCTCGATGCCAACTCTGCCCACATATCTACACCAGCAACACCATCACAGGACCTAACCAGATCAGCTACAACATCACCGGCTCATTCACCTGCACATCCACCAATGTTATATATGCCATCATATGCCAGCAACGCCCCTCTGCTATGTACATTGGCCAAACTGGACAGTCACTATGCAAGAGGATAAATGGACACAAGTCAGATATCAGGAACGGCAATATACAAAAACCTGTAGGAGAACACTTCAACCTCCCTGGCCACACAATAGCAGATGTAAAGGTAGCCATCCTACAGCAAAAAAACTTCAGGACCAGACTCCAAAGAGAAACTGCTGAGCTCCAGTTCATTTGCAAATTTGACACTATCAGATCAGGATTAAACAAAGACTGTGAATGGCTATCCAACTACAGAAGCAGTTTCTCCTCCCTTGGTGTTCACACCTCAACTGCTAGCAGAGCACCTCACCCTCCCTGATTGAACTAACCTCGTTATCTCCATACTGATTTATACCTGCCTCTGGAGATTTCCATTACTTGCATCTGAAGAAGTGAGGTTCTTACCCACGAAAGCTTATGCTCCCAATACTTCTGTTAGTCTTAAAGGTGCCACAGGACCTTCTGTTGCTTTTTACAGATTCAGACTAACACGGCTACCCCTCTGATATTAAAATTAATAACTCAATAATAATGGGGGATTTTAACTATCCCCATATTGACTGGGTATATATCACCTCAGGATGGGATGCAGAGATTAAGTTTCTTGACACCTTAAATGACTGCTTCTTGGAGAAGCTAGTCCTGGAACCCACAAGAGAAGAGGCAATTCTTGATTTAGTCCTAAGTGGAGCACAGGATCTGGTCCAAGTGGTGAATATAGCTGGACCGCTTGGTAATAGTGACCATAATATAATTAAATTTAACATCACTGTGGCGGGGAAAACACCACAGCAGCCCAACACTGTAGCATTTAATTTCAGAAAGGGGAACAACACAAAAATGAGGAGGTTAGTTAAACAGAAGTTAAAAGGTACAGTGCCAAAAGTGAAACCCTTGCAAGCCTGGAAACTTGTTAAAGACACCATAATAGAGACTCAATTTAAATGTATAACACAAATTAAAAAACATAGTACGAGAACCAAAAAGTGCTACCGTGGCTAAACAACAAAGTAAAAGAAGCAGTGAGAGGCAAAAAGGCATCCTTTAAAAAGTGGAAGTTAAATCCTAGTGAGGAAAATAGAAAGGAGCATAAACTCTGGCAAATGAAGTGTAAAAATATAATTAGGAAGGCCATAAAAGAATTTGAAGAACAGCTAGCCAAAGACTCAAAAAGTAATAGCAAAAACATTTTTAAGTACATCAGAAGTAGGAAGTCTGCTAAACAACCAGTGGGGTCACTGGACGATCGAGATGCTAAAGGAGCACTCCTCAAGGATGATAAGGCCATTGTGGAGAAACTAAATGAATTCTTTGCATCGGTCTTCATGGCTGAGGATGTGAGGGAGATTCCCAAACCTGAGCCATTCTTTGTAGGTGACAAATCTGAGGAACTGTCCCAGATTGAGGTGTCATTAGAGGAGGTTTGGGAACAAATTGATAAACTAAACAGTAATAAATCACCAGGACCAGATGGTATTCACCCAAGAGTTCTGAAGGAACTCAAATGTGAAATTGCAGTACTACTAACTGTAGTCTAACCTATCATTTAAATCAGCTTCTGTACTGAATGACTGGAGGATAGCTAAAGGGCTCCAGAGGTGATCCTGGCAATTACAGATCAGTAAGCCTGATTTCAGTACTGGGCAAACTGGTTGAAACTATAGTAAAGAACAAAATTGTCAGACACATATAGGAGCATAATTTGTTGGGGAACAGTCAACATGGTTTTTGTAAAGGGAAATTGTGCCTCACTAATCTACTAGACTTCTTTGAGGGGGTCAACAAGCATGTGGACAAGGGGGAATCCAGTGGCTATAATGTACTTAGATTTTCAGAAACCTTTGACAAGGTCCCTCACCAAAGGCTCTTAAGAAAAGTAAGCTGTCATGGGATAAGAAGGAAGATCCTCTCATGTATTGGTAACTGATTAAAAGATAGAAAACAAAGGGTAGGAATAAATGGTCAGTTTTCAGAATGGAGAGAGGTAAATAGTGGTGTCCCCCAGGGGTCTGTACTGGGACCAGTCCTATTCAACTTATTCATAAATGATCTGGAAAAAGGGGTAAACAGTAAGGTAGCAAAATTTGCAGATGTTACAAAACTACTTAAGATAATTAAGTCCCAAGCAGACTGCGAAGAGCTAGAAAAGGATCTCTCAAAACTGGGTGACTGGGCAGCAAAATGGCAGATGAAATTCAATGTTGATAAATGCAAAGTAATGCACATTGGAAAATATAATCCCAACTATACATATAAAATGATGGGGTCTAAATGACCTGTTACCACTCAAGAAAGAGATATTTAAATTTAAATTAAAAAAAATAAAATTAATGGAGATATCCTATCTCCTAGAACTGGAAGGGACCTTGAAAGGTCATCGAGTCCAGCCCCCTGCCTTCAGTAGCAGGACCAAGTACTGATTTTGCCCCAGATCCCTAAGTGCCCCCCTCAAGGATTGAATTCACAACCCTGGGTTTAGCAGGGCAATGCTCAAACCCCCACTGAGCTATCCCTCCCCTCAAATCTTGGAGTCATTGTGGATAGTTCTCTGAAAACATCCACTCAATGTGCAGTGGCCGTCAAAAAAGTGAACAGAATGTTGGGAATCATTAAGAAAGGGATAGATAATAAGACAGAAAATATCATTTTGCCTCTTTATAAATCCATGGTAGGCCCACATCTTGAATATTGTGTGCAGATGTGGTCGCCCCATCTCAAAAAAGATATATTGGAATTGGAAAAGGTTCAGAAAAAGGCAACAAAAATGATTAGGGGTATGGAATGGCTTCCATATTAGGAGAGATTAATAAGACTGGGACTTTTCAGCTTGGAAAAGAGATGAGTAAGGTGGGATATGATTGCAGTCTATAAAATCATGACTGGTGTGAAGAACGTAAATAAGGAAATGTTATTTACTCCTTCTAATAACACAAGAACTAGGGGTGCCCAAATGAAATTAATAGGCAGAAGGTTTAAAACAAACAAAAGGAGGTATTTCTTCACACAATGCACAGTCAACCTGTGGAACTCTTTGCCAGAGGATGTTGTGAAGGCCAAGATTATAACAGGGTTCAAAAAGAACTAGATAAATTCATGGAGGATAGATACATCAATAACTATTAGCCAGGATGGGCAGGGATGGTGTCCCTAGCCTCTGTTTGCCAGAAGCTGGAAATGGGTGACGGGGAATGGATCACTTGATGATTACCTCTTCTGTTCATTCTCTCTGGGGCACCTGGCATTGGCCACTGTCAAAAGAGAGGATACTGGGGTAGATGTGGATAGTTTGGTCTGACCCCATATCGCCGTTCTTATATTTCTACTGGTAAAATTCAGTCTGAGTTCCCACAAGAATAACCAATTTATGGTGGCTGCAAAATCTGAGTTCCAGCGGTATGAGTCACCAACTCAGTCACAAAGAATAGTTAACAGAAACAGGTCATGTGTCTTAATTATATGAGCAAGAGAGAGAGAGAGAATCCAAGGTGAAATAATGTATTTTAAAGGGTTGTTGGCATAAATTTAGGATGGCTACATTACTCACAAATGGTGGAATGTAGAGGACATTAAGAGATACAATGGGTATGATTAAAAATTTACTGCCAATGAAACCTTTAAACTATACCACCCAGTCCCCTTTTGGGGTGGCGAGGGGTAGGGGGGATTGTCACATTTTATAGAAAATCTGTTACAGCTTTGTTCCTAAACTGTTAGAATTGGCTACGAATAGGGTTTTGAGGCCCCAGCTTTTTTGCTGCCCCAAGTGGCGAAGGGGAAAAAAATAAAATAAATAAAGCCGTGATTGGCGGCACTTCGGCGGCAGTTCTACCACGCCGCTTCATTCTTCAGCAGCAATTTGGTGGCTGGTCCTTCCCTCCGAGAGAGACTGAGGGACCCGCCACCAAAGACCCGTACATGCTGCCCCTTTTCATTAGCCGCCTCAAGCACCTGCTTCCTGTGCTGGTGCCTGGAGACGGTCCTGTAAGAGAGAGATGTGTGGCTTTCTGGAGAGAAAGAATCTAGGTTGTGGGCTGGACAGTTCTGAGGGAGGAACCTTAGGAATGTCAGTGCCTGGGGTGAAGGGTTGAACTTATCACGGTTACCTTTGTTGTTCCCTACCTGCTTCTTAACTGAGCTGAACCCCAGAAGGGGTGTGTGTTTGGACCTCATATAAAGTGTGAACTGTGTCTATAGTTGGGAAAAGACACAATGTCCTAGTCAAATATATCGAATATTATGATTAAAAGAGAGAACAAAAGAAAAGCCTAACAATCCCCCCCAACCCACATTGGCTACCTGCAGTCCAGTGGGAGCACTCTGCATGCACAGGAAGGAGGACTGAGTTTGAATATCATCCTCTTGTTCCCCCTTGTCCAATCACTGTTTCCAAGTTTCTTTACCAGTATGTTTGTAAGGGAGGTTGTGGAATCTCCATCTCTGGAGATATTTAAGAGTAGGTTAGATAAATGTCTATCAGGGATGGTCTAGACAGTATTTGGTTCTGCCATGCGGGCAGGGGACTGGACTCGATGACCTCTCACGGTCCCTTCCAGTCCTAGAATCTATGAATCTATGAAAAAATTTGATGCTATTTGCTTCCTGTCTGTTGCTGGGTTGCAGGTCAGGGAACAGGATCAGGAATGATCAGAATGGGAAAGCAGTGGAGTGGGGAGGATCATGTTAGCCGCCCTATGTGCACTACAGGATCGCTCCATGCCCGGGCTGATGCGAACTTGTGGGAAATACTGGCATTTATGTGGTGGGTTTATTTAATTTCCAAATGTAACAATACCCTCCCAGAGATTAGCGGGGTTCTATAGTACTAGGAAATCTTCTTAGTCCTCATCCTTTTCTCCTGCTTTCATAAATCTTCATCTCACCTTTACCTCTCTTCTTCCTCTAATTCATGCTAGCTCTATTGATACTGGTCTAAACCTGGTCTTCGAAAATTCATATTCACACTCTTCACTGCCCACTGTCATTCCCACCTTGCATGCTCTACCCTATTAAATTTGTTTCCATCCACTTCCTTCCCTTCTTCTGCTCCCTCTGGAACACATGCTACCGCTAAATGAAAAAAATAAAATAGTAGTAGTATCAAGATGTGTATAGAATGAACCTAATTAACCATGTAATCTCATTACAATCCTTGTCCTCCCTTCCCCTTTTCTCTCCCCTACTGTTTATTGTTCTCTTTTGCTGCATCACTTCTGAAATTAGCTTGTAAACTCCTTGGGGCATGAAGACTGTCTTTTGTTTATGTGAAGCACCTACCCACTTTAGACACTATACTAACAATAATCCTCCTCATATAAAACTATTTGCACTGACTACTCACAGTGTAGCATCTGCACCTAATTACTGGGGAAGTCTGCCTTATTCACATTAGTTAAACAACAATTAATCTTGATAGGAAACAAAATGACTAATAATAACTAGCCAGTTCCAGCATTAAGACAGACCAGATTGCTGAGAATAGTTTAGTGATTGATAATGGACAAGAATGGAAAAGGGACCTTGGGAGCCCAATTTACTGAAAATGCAAAGGAGCTTTATGGAAATCCCACATACTCTACACTGGGTGATATTCTGCACTAATATTTCAGTTTTATTATTAGACAGAAAAAAATAAAGTTCCCAAGATGCAAAAAACCAAAAAGGGCTAGATAAAAATGTGCTTACTCAATGCATAATGCATTAACTATATTTTGTTCCATTTGCACAGAGCAAAAGAGAACAAATAACCAATGTTTTTGGCCCCTTCTGGGCCTTTGTCAAGAAGAATTTCCCTCAGCAGTTTGGTGGCGAAAAGAGAGAAAAAAAAAAAAAAGACGTAGACAAGTTTTTTAATGGGTTCCTCACGTGGACCTACAAATCTGTATCTACAATTACCCATGTTTTTCTTTTTCTGTGCCCAGTCACTTTTAGTTGTGAATAATAGAATGTATATTTCTAGGTATTGAATTAATGGGTGGAAACTCACGCCCACTGATCAAATAGGCAAGGCTCAGTCCTGCAGCCCTGACTGTTGCAAGCAGCTGTTACTCAATGGAAGTAGTTGTATTGAAGTTAATGGGGCTATTTGTATGTGTAAGGGTTTGTTGGATGAGGCTTTTACACACACAGTCTATTATTTGTACCAATGAGTAACTGTCCTCAGAACTGAGAGTGTAAATTTAGAAACTGTTTGTCATGTTAGCCTTAAATCTTCTTACAATCTGGGTGTAAGTAAAGTAGTTTTAAAGGCTGTAACTTAAAACCAACTTTTTTCTTCTGAGAGAAGCTCCTGCCTACTGTTCACGCCAAAGTTAACTTAGGTTCTGACTCAAGTGCTGTCCCCACCCCAAATTCTGTCCACACCCAAAAACCTCTTGCTCAAGTGTGGTGATGCTTTACAGCTGAAGTAACTGGGACATCTGGGAGTGTAGGCTTAAGCCTGAGTTTGGCTTACACTCAAACTGCCAACAGGGCTTTGCACTGTGGCCGTAGGCAGGATTTATTGTAGACTTTTTCATGCCATCTCCTGAAGTATAGAACATATGGCAAGTTACCATCAGTGGAGAGTAACCAGTGGTTTTAACAAACACATCTGAACAATGACATTGATTTGCTTTGCATTTTTGCATTTTTCCCAATTAGTGTTGGCCATACCTCTTTTCATCCATAGAAATTGCATTAATGACCTGTGACTATCTTTGTATTTCTTTATCTTTGTGTGTGTGTGTGTGTGTGTGTGTGTGTGTGTGTGAGAGAGAGAGAGAGAGAGAGATACAAGCAATCAGGTGTTTCCTGTATGCCTATTTTTAAGGCACTCTTCAAAGGTTTGTATAAGGAATTTTTATTATGCTTCCACTTAGCTCAGCCATTTGCTTCCTGTATGAAAGATATTTGTATATCTGTAAACTAATTTTCTAATTTTTATAGTATTTTCTGTATTGAGACTCATTATAAGCTAAATAAGTCTAAAGATGAACTTATAATTGATGATAATGTGTAAAAATATCAGCTATGCATTTCTGAGACATGTCACCATGCTTGATAGTTTTTGTAAGATGACAAACTAGTCATGTGATGCTGCACTTGTGGGCTAGCACTGTCCTTGAAAATGCCTCGTGGTTCTAATTCCTTGCCAGCACAGCTTTTCAGCGGTACAAAGAGGCCTCACACTCTGGATAACTACCTGTTAAATATACTTAGAACAGACTACAAGAAGCCTTTAGGTCAATTTTTCACAGTGGCTTCCATTTGTGGTAATACAGCCGTTGTGTATATAAATCACTTGTGCATGCAGTTTTTGAGGGTTATCAGCTCATGGCTCCTAAGGTATATCTACACTGCCTGCTTTTTTTTTTTTTTGGCAAAGTGTAGAGTACATACACAAATACTCCCCTCGCATTGGTATAAACAGCAGTGTCGATGGTGAACAATGGCTTAGGTGAGTAGAGTACAGACACGCCTCAAGGGTGTGGGTTTGTACACACCCACACAGCTCTCTACTTGCCCAAACCAGGCCTCCCTCTCAACACTGCTGTTTTTAGCTGTGTAATGTCCTACCGGAGGAAAAGCTCCAGCAGGAGAGAGGCATCAGGGAAAGTTCCATCAGCTCCTTGCTGCTGGAGACTTTCCCCACTGCTTCCCCCGCAAGAGCCTTTCACTGATATGTATAGCTACATGCTACAGTGTGGACACAGCTTGCTTTTCACTGCAACGTGTAGCTACACATACCTTACCTGCAGCCGACACTAGTGTGTAATATAGAGCTACCTCTAGATTCCACAGTGATGGACACATTACAAAAGTGTATAGATGTGACTTTGCAAACACAAGTGGAATTTAGATGTGCAGAACATGGCCTTCATTTGTGTGTGTGCAGTAACTTGTGTGCAAAATTTTTTAGGCTTGTTTTTTGTGCACACAAATGATAGACTGCACATGCACAAAAATGAGTGCTTGCACAAATTGAACATGAGTAAAATACAGAAATGTTTTGTATGTGCATGTGGTTGCACAAAAACTGTGCATGTACATGATTTGTATAGGCAAAATTATACTTGCAGAAAAGGAAGCCATTAGCCACATGTCTACACTGGAATAAAATAGCTGAGGCACAGCTGTGACTGGCTCGGGTCAGCTGACTTGGGCTCGTGGGGCTCAAGATGTTTGCGCTCGGGCTGGAACCCAGACTCTGGGATCTGACAGCACAGGGTCCAAGAGCTTGGGCTCCTGCCTGAGCCCTTCTACACAGCAATTTTACAGCACAGCCCAAGTCCTGTGAGCCCAAGTTAGCTCACTGGGGCCAGCCACATGCGTTTAATTGCTGTGTAGATGTACCCTAGAAGGCCCCTTTGAAAATATAGCTCTAAAATCTTTGATTTTTTTTTACCTGACATTTTCTTTGAAACTAGTGATATGAACTTCCAACGGGTTCCCAAAGGCCGGGATAGCATGGCAGGGATGAATCTGAAATCAAACAGTGAAGGTTTTAGGATCCTAATAATACTGAGGTTTCATAAAGTCTCCATAAGACTGACTCCTGGATAAAGAATAGCTTGTTAAACTGAAGCAAGTTGGTGAAGGTGAAAAGGAAGTGTTTGGAAGAATAATGTTGCGTGATCTTATAGTCTCCTCCATGGAGGGTTAGTGCAAGCAGGCAGAGTCCCTGGAGCGATGACATTGGCATGAGCTCAGTAACAACAGATATGTATTTACTACTGGAAGGGTGGACAGAGTCAGCTCCCCTCCTGCTGCCGCTGACTCCAAAAACATTTTCAATTCCCTTGGACAGGAAGCACCTTCCTTTTAGGGCTTGTCTGTGGATGTATCGCACATGCAGACTCAGCCAGCATAATAACTCGGTTTCAATAATGATCCCTCCTTCCAGTGAAGGCATATGCACTCTGATTTTATGATGGTGTGAAGTCTCAGAATTCTTCTGATGTCTTTGCCGTTTCTGCATTTCCAAAGAACCAGAAACACCTTTTTCCATCTCAGGCTGGACAGGAGGCTATATACCTGTTGGGTATGGACCCTGTCACTGTGATCTGCACATGCACTACTTGAGCCTGGAAGGAATACAATACACTATACCTGGTAATGAAAGTGGAGCCCATGAAGAAGCTTCAATTGATCTAATTGATAAGAGCAGCTTATCTACTGAGGGCTTGTCAATACTTAAAACACTACAACGGCACAGCTACACCACTATAGTCCTTCAGCGCAGATGCTACCTACACGGATGGGAGGGATTCTTACATCTGTCTCTGCTGAGAAGCAATAGCTACGTGACCATTGATGAAAGAATTCTTCCGTCAACCTAGCTCTGTCTACACTTGGACTTAGGTTGGCTTAACTGTGCCACTCAAGCATCTGGATTTTTCACACCCCGACCAATGAAGTTAAACCAACCTAATTTTCTAGTGTAGACCAGGCCTAAGTACCACAGGTTAATAGGAACGTTTCCCTCTGGAGCTTTGCTCGATGCATTATCTCCCAGTCCAATAATGAATACAATTCATGTCCTGTTTTCATTCATCTGAGCCCTAAATGATGTAGGCCCTGGCTCTCTAAAGGATAACTTCTCTCTGTCTTCATGAACAAGAACAACAGGTACCATCAATGGGTTAAGTTTGCAGGACCAAATACAAGCCTTTCTCTGTGGTATATGCTTGGCTTCAGAATCCTGTTCAACAAGAAGTGAGATTGAGCCCAGGTCGTAGCCTCTTACAGCTAAGTACCTGTAGGCAAAAGTCTTCCCATAACAACAGTATAAAAATGGCCAGCAAACTGGAAATGAGTAGACAGAAAAACTAGAAGATATGCATAGTACCGTTTATTTAAAAGGATGTCCTCCCTGAGGATTCCTGTTAACTCTTACTAATTTCCTACTCTTTTTCCTAGTACAAATCAACATACTATAGGTTTCATGCACCAAATGTTGGGTAATAACATGAGGAAACCATGTTTCTAAAACTAAGCTAGATATTTATTAAAAGAACTATTTAAAGAGATGCTGCAACTTCAGCTACCATTCAGGCTATGTACATACAGATTCACTTCCTGATTCCTCCTCCAAACACTTCCCTCCTGCAACCTATGCACTTGCCTCCAGGTTTCACACAATTTGATACACTGTATATTGGTGGTCAAGTTGGGTGAAAATTTTATTTGAAGCATATGACAGAACTTCCTCTTGGATTTAGATAGAAAATTGTGTTTCATAACATGCTTGATTTTTTGCCAGCGATTGTTTGGGTCATGTTCTACTTTCAATTATGGTGACATAACTCTGGAGAAACACTGTTGTAGTCAGTGGATTTACACCTGTTTTGTCTCATTCAGACATCTTTGTAACCTTTCTCATCGTCACCTCTCTGAGGACTCTCCCATGTGACCTCTGCTTTTTCCACCAACCCAACTCATAAATTATTATGTTTTTAAATAGCACTTAGGCTGTCGTAGCTGCCGCTAGCCTTGAAGATTTGTAGTGTACCCTGTAATTTTGAGATGAAAAAAATTGGTTAAGTGACAGAAGAAATATTGCACTTCAAGATAAAACTACTTTTGTATTTCATTTTCTGTTCAAATCATTCATATCCCTGTCACTAACCTCATTAGGTCAAAGGCTTGAGGCAGAGACTGGGCATAACATTTTTGGTCATAGTGATCCATTCTTCAGCATCCGAGTATCTGCAAATATCTGTAATTTCAAAATTGCCTGCAGAATAAATACAACATTCATTTCAAATATTATAAATACAATGTGTTACTGAAGTTTACATTCCTCTGGAATTCGTAATTAACTGGCAACTTTTGGCAATTCAAACACACATGACTTGACGCTTGTTATGCTTGACATATTAATGAATCTGCTAGTGCCAAGGCAGTTTCTTAGGATGCCATCCTTCTGTCTGTGAAGCAAATCCTACATTTTCAGAACTTATAGGAAATTCTATAAGCCAAGTAGTTGAAATAATAAAGAAAAATTAATCAGGCACATATTAAATGTGAACCATGGAACGAAGCATCTGCAGCACTCAGTGGATGTCTGGATAACATACTTGCAGTGCTATTTTGCCAGCTTTCGTCTGGAGTGGTTCATCAGAACAGAACAGATGCTAGTGTGAAATAGTCATTAAAGCAGCAGGGCATTAGAACAGAGACATTTCTTTTTTCTTGCAGCAACAGCTATTCCTTTTTTATTCCCACCAATTATGAAAATGTTAGCCAAATCTGAAATATGAATGCATGTGTTGTGACAAACTAATACTTTTAAAGGGCATCAAGGTAAAAGCTAACTCAGTGATGAAGCTTCACAAAGTAGTCCTTTTATAATATAGATAAAGGAATCTTCACAGTGCTCATGTAGGCTGTTTCTTGTTTTGTTTTCTGTTTTTTTGTTTTAGTATAGACGTTACTGAATGCCTTCTTGGTGGCAAATGCCCAGAAGCGGAGATGCTAATTCTCATGAGTTTCATCAGTCATTTCAAAGGAGAGGTCACACAGATAAGAAAAATGAACAGTACGCAGTATGTGAAGCAGTGACATTCAATGAGTCCTTGTCACTAGCAGCCATTAGCATGCAAGCCTGCTGTTATGTTTCAGTGCTTTATGTGCTTTTCTTGACCAGGCAGGGAGCCTTGGAGCACTGTAGCAGTTAATACCAAGCAAGTTATTGTTTCTTTCTTGAATGCCTTATATTTTTAGTACCATTGAGATGCTTCTTTGTCCCCTGTGCATCTAAAATTTTAAAGAGAACCAAAGAATGCATAATTTATATCTTTCCCAGAGGTAATGGAGTGACTCAGTGATATCTGTGGAGAGGATTTTAAATTTCATGTCTTATGCAAGAGGTGATTTTTATATGAAAATTGTAAGAGTTGGCCTCGGGGATACCCAGATAATTATCCTTACAACAGTGGGTATGGATTCCAGGGGGATTGTAGCTGAAAGCTATAGTGTATTAGATTTACCCTTGTGTATCATAGTTGCCATAATGGAAAACATAGCAACTGATGCATCTTGGGAAATAGAATTTGTATTTTGACTCTGAATAGCATACACTGGAAATATGAAAAGGCAGGTTTTCCATGATTGTGTTGAAGAATTCATAAAAGGCTTAGGCATTTGTTTACCACTGAAATTCTTTCTGTCAGTTAAAAGAAAAAAATTGTTTACTGATGTAGGGCAGGACCCATCACTAAATCCTTTATCATGTAGCACATGTCGACTATTTCTGGTTTCATTGAACTAAAAGCCTGGGAGTGCCATGGCTAGAAATAAATGTCTGCTGCTTTGATGTGCTATATATTTGAAAATGCACTTTAAGGTCTGTATTATAGACATTTCAAAGAGAATATCAATTGGTGCAGCATTCTTATCTTTTACAATCCAGTTGCAATAAATCCATTGCAGTTTTATCAAAACTGTTTTCAATAGTGTTTTTAAAAATAATGTAATGTTATTTTGCATTCTCCTTTTTCTGAATTATAGTAAATAAACCCCTCTGAGCTTGGACTTTCCAATATTTAAATAATTGTAATGATCTTGCTGCTTCCATAGTTTAAGATATTTAATAACCTCTACACCAAGGCTAGAGTCAGCTTTTTAGCATTTAGTTCCTGAAGAAACAATGATTTTTTTTTCTCTTCTGGAGGTCATTGTTTTTAACTTTTGTTTCTTGATCTTATAGGATTGGCCATGAGAATTTTTAATCTTCCTTCAGAAGTACGCTAATGGGTCTGCTGATAAGCAATCTGCTTTTGTAAAGGTCTGTAATTTATATTGAATCCCTGATTATTTCAGCATATACATTACTGCATTGATTAGTATACTATCTGTTTATTACTTTTAGAGCATTGATATATATGAAGTAAGTAAAAAGTTATAATTTTATTCTGGGGGGGGCTAGGTTTTGAGGGAGAGATGGAATTATTTTTATTTCTTGCAAAATTGTTAGGTCCTAATTCCATTCTGTTACACCGGTGTAAATCTGGAGTAACTCCATTCATTTCCCATTTCAATTGAGTTACTCCAGATTTACACTACTGTACTTGAAAAAAGAATTTGGTGTCTAAGTAACTTGACCAGACAATTGTGTCTTGTAGTATGTGGCAAAACCACATTATCTTAAAAGTCATTGTAGTTTATTGCTTGCTCCTGCCATTCCTGTGGTTAACTTGTGAGTAGTTTTGCAACTAACACTGCAGATGGTGCCAGGAATAGAAGAATGGGAGTTGGCAGAGAGTCAGTTGAACTGTTTAAGCTTTTGGGCCATAAGATGAGCTCTCGCTCATGGAATGTTTCACTATATTTTTAAAAAAAGGTTTTGGATATTTTAAGAAACTGTAAAAAAACCAGCTTGTTGCATGTGAATTATGAGAATAATTATGGTTTGAGTCCTGAGATTATAGTGTGGTAAGGGATGGTGAAGGAATCATATATTCTTGTCAGATATAATTGAAGTCTAATAAATATGGTAACCTAAGACCAAAATGATTTAAAGAATAGAAAACACTGTACTGCATCTCAGTATATTTTTAAACATAGGTAGGCATTCTTACAGTGCTACGTTTTCTATAGATATTTGGTGGGAGAAGTTAATAGAAATCAACCTACCTATCAAGCTGCTTACATGACTGCGATCACTACAGTACTTGAGCACCATAGACTTCAATGGAAGTTGTATTGAACCTAATAACCATTTCTAAAGTGAATATTTACATCCAAAATATGCCCTATTTATTGTGTGAGTTTATTTTGGGATGGATGTTTAAAGGTATTTAGGTGCCTAAATACCTTTAAACAGGAGTGCCACCAGCTTTTCCGCCACCCTGAAATGCTGCCCCCCCCCCCCCCCCAGAGGCAGCGGAAGGTCCCGCCATGGAAATACTGCCGCAGTCACTGCCCCCCAAATCGCAGTGCCCTAGGCGACCGCCTAGGTCGCCTAATGGGTTGCGCTGGCCCTGCCTTTAAACATCTGACTGTGCTTGAGACAGCACTCTTTGTATAGTCAATTTCACTGTTTCCTATGCATATAATTATGTAGTTACAGAGGCAAATTTGCTTGTAAACACAAATGTTAGTAGGGGGACTTGAGCAGGTGTAATACCTGAATCTACTTTTAATTAATTTTTTAAAATTGACTACATTTCAAGTTGAGTGTCGTTTTAAGAGGGCTTCAGATCTGAACCACCTCTAAGGCAGTTTGGATCCAGATCTGAACTTCACACAGCTTTTACATCTATAATGGAATGAATAAAAATCCCAGATCTGGCCCCTTTGAAACTGAATAGATATAAAATTCATTGTGTCATTGTGTAATGGAAAGCTAAATATTTTGAATTTGGACTACTCAGAGTTAGAGAAAATTGCATAACTATCAATGATTCATGTCACTCTCAGGCTTTACAAATTCTTTGCTTCTTTCTTGCAAGCTGTGATCATGATATTCCTTGGGGCAAAACTTGTGTTTTTGTTTTTGAGGAGAGGGAAAAAAAGTGCAGACACTGAAAAGGATTCAATATAAAGGGAGAAAACTTGCTGTTAGTGTTGGCATTTGGAATGTAAATCCTTTACTATTAACTGTGATTTTTATAAAATCTGGCATTCTAGACTTGCCTAGGAGTGACTTTGGGTCATGGTTCACTAAAGTCTTCTAAGAATTATGGCTGAATCTGTTTAACAAAGTGGTTGGGATTATATATTCTTTTACCTGTGTGTCTGAAACATTTGACACAAATTGAGGCAATGACTATTGTGCAGATGGGGCAAGATTAGTCCTTTGTTTAAAGACAAATTTTAAGGAGGGAAGAGCTCTTAGGTTCATTGTTCACAAGTCTGATTCTTGAAAAATAATGGTTTATGATTTATATATAAATTAGGACTATTTAGATTAGAGAGTGGACAAATAAGAAATGAGATGATATACATATATTAAAATCATAAGTGGCATAGAGAAAGTGGTTTGGGTACTCCTATCTACACCTTTCTTATAATTCAAGAACAAGGGACAACGAATGACATTAAAAGGCAAGATGTTTAAACTAAAAAAGAAATACATTTGTACACAATTATTGAGGCAAAGTGTTTAGTAGGATCTTGAAAAGGGTTAGACATTTATGTGAATGAGTATCAGCCACAGTTACATTATCTACACTAAACATTTATAAGGCATATCAACCTACATACTTTAGGATATAAGTCAATCACAAACTGCCTAGATTCAGGAAGAAGCTTCTGTAATATCCATGTTGTTGTATAATTGTCCATTACAGGGGTTATACACCACCTTCTGGTACTGCCTGTGGTGGGAGTGAGGATGCTCCACTGAATGTACCATTGATCTGATCCAGCATGACAGTTTCTGTCTTTTATGTTTTGTGGCACACTTTTTGTATCTTTTTCTCCTACAACTATTTTCCCTCTTTCTGCACAAGTTTTTTTTTTTTTTTCATTTCATATTTTTATTTCTTGCTTGTGATGCCTCTCACATTCTTCCTCTAAGCTTCTTTTCACTTTCTCTTCTAGATTTTTTTCCCCCAGTTTGCTACTTATTTGCTGTTGGAATTTCCTAATTCCTCTATCGGTGTTTATTTGCAGAGGACACATCTACCCAACAGTCCTTCTGTGGACATTCTAAACTCTACCCATGATATTCCTATGGCAAAACATGTTTCGATTTTAGGGGAGAAAAAATATAAACATTGAAAACAATACAGACTAAAGAAAGGAAACTCATTACTGTGCTGGAATAGGAAAATCTTTTTAATGCACTTTCCCCCCCATCTCTGAGTTGCGTTTCCCTCTCCCTCGCTTCCTCTTGTTCTATAGCTTTCTGCCTTTATCTCATTGCTTTCTCTTGGTTTTTCATTCTGAATATGCTGAGATTGACTATAATCCTGCTTCAAAATAGAACATTGAGTCTAGTGATTACCACTTGGTTGTTGGTGAACTCAGAACGGATTTAGGAGCAGCAGGCCTTCTCTAATATAATGAGATGCAAGCACAAAAATACCAATTTCACAAAGGTCGGGGAGGGCAATTTTCCTACAATGAGTGTAAGCATGGCAACCCACTACCTTCGATCTTCCTTCCAGAGCCGTGCATATATCTAGTATGCCCTTCTGCTCTCATACATTTGGAAATATAGACCGTTAAAAAACAGGGTTTGTGTACATCACAGCTTTAAACGGAGATCTTCAGGGTCACCAACCTCTCTTCCTTCACTGGTAGCTGCAGGGATTTTCGGGACGGCTGCTCACAGCTCAGTTCTCCCGCTAGAGGCTGCAGGAATGATGGAATGGCTACTCATGCAGGATGTTAGTAACTTTGCAAATATGAAGCAGGGGAAAGTAATGCATTAAACAGAGAGGAGTGGAGGGAAACAGGAAGAATTTGCAAATTCTTCCATCAACCTACCCACGTCTATATCAGAGGTCATGCCAACCTAACTGCAGTGCTCAGGGTATGACATTGTTCATAGCCATGAGTGACATAGCTAGGCCAATCTAATTTTTAACTATAGATCAGGCCTATGATGCGAATTATTCTAGAATCGGATTCCTCATTGATCACACCTGGTGATCAGTCCCCTCCCATTTCAAAGGTGGCTGTTGGTTCAAACACCTTAGCCAATCTCAACTATCATGGTATCACAGAAGAAAGACGGTCTCTAAAGCAGGTTGGACAAAAGCCATCAGTGCTCACACGCCACATTGATGAGCCTATATAAGAACCTAGATAGAGAACTACCCCTGCCAGGATATAGAAGCCAGTGCAGTTTTAGTAGCTCAGGTATAATGTGTTCTCTGTGAGCAATACTGCTAAGTAAGCAGTCAGATGCATTCCACACCAGCTAAAGTTTCACAATGATTTTATTTATTTTCATTTTGTTAATAAAAGGGACGCCTCAACAAGGCATCTGGTGCCCTGCCAATTATAGCTTAAACCCAACAGCATTAAAACAATCAGACAGGAACCTGGTTAGGCAGCCACCTACCAAAAAAGCTCCTTCCCCCACCCCCTTCATTGTTCCAGGTTCATAGCCTTAACCTTTTCCAAACCCCCTATCACATAGATGACTTTTGCAATGTGCCCAGGCAGTCACTGAATTCAGCTTAGTTAGGATGAAGGTGGAGAGCAAGTTCCATAGCTGCTGATGCAGATGCTGAGCCCTTGCGAAGAACCCCCTGCCAGCAGTCATCTTTGATAATGAGGAGGGTCCAGCTCAAACATCTGTGCTGACTGCAGCTGTGGTAGTATGGCACAGGGAGAAGGATGCTCTCACATGGGCAGGTTCTTAGCCATTTAGGGCATTATAGATCATTACCAAAACCTTAAACTCCCTCCCAGAGTTGAACAGGCTCACTAAGCAAGCAGTTGCATTCTACACTAGCCTCAATGTCCAAATGGTTTTAAGGTGTAACCCTATGTAGAGCGCATTGCAAAAGTCTCTATATAAAGAGTAGCAAGGTCTATATTCAAGTCAAAATGTCAGCTTCCTGGCCAGATGCTCATGGTGAAAAGCTGCTTTAATATGAGTGTCAGTAGTAGCCAGGGATCTAGAATCAGACCTAAGTTTAAAACCCTGGTGACTAATGGTTGAAATACTGTGACGGATTGGATCACAGAAACCCCCTTGGGACCACCAGCTGGTGTGCTGAGACTACCCCGAGCACGTTTTCCCTGGCAGCTTGGGACTTCAGTGCCTTGCCTGATTTGAGCCAGACACAGTAGCCTGCTACAAACACAGACCCAGGTCTGAACTCCGTCCCCCAAAAGCTGGAGGCTTAACTGAAAACAGCTTCAGACGTGTTCCTGTCTCCAACACCCAGATGTCCAGTTTCCAATAGGGTCCAAACCCCAAATAAATCTGTTTTACCCTGTATAAAGCTTATACAGGATAAACAAATTGTTTGCCTTCTATAACACTGATAGAGAGAAATGCTATTTGCCCCCCCCCCCAGGTATTAATACTTTCTCTGGGTTAATTAATAAGTAAAAAGTGATTTTATTAAATACAAAAGGTAGGATTTAAGTGGTTACAAGTAATAACACTGGTCTACAATTTTTGAGAAGTTGTCTGCTTCAGAGATAAAATGTGCTATTTATTATGTATTTTGATGTGCTCTATTCAAATATGACAATTAAAACAACTGATTGGCTACTGTTTCTAGGATATTTAAGTTTTTATATTTTATGTCTATGTATATTGTGTAGATAGTAGAGTTTTAATCATAAATTGTAAACCTAGGTCTTTTCATGTGTTTATGGTTGCTTTACATGATAATATTTCACCTGTCCTGTTTATGTAACACTTTAAAAATCAGCAGAAGGGTTATATAAATAAAATTTATTATGAAACAAAAGGCAAAAAACTATTATGTACATAGTTTAGTCCTATTCAGTGTCTACTCGGCGCTTCTTGGCTTGTCTCTTGTATTCATTAAATGGAGCATCTCTTGTTACTGTCCAGCAATAGTCTGCAAGCATTGATGGGCTCCATTTGCCCTGATAGTGTTTCTCCATTGTTGCAATGTCCTGGTGAAATCGCTCGCCATGCTCGTCGCTCACTGCTCCGCAGTTCGGTGGAAAAAAATCTAGATGAGAGTGCAAAAAATGTATCTTTAGTGACATGTTGCAACCAAGGCTTTTGTATGCCTTGAGGAGATTTTCCACCAACAACCTGTAGTTGTCTGCCTTGTTGTTTCCGAGAAAATTTACTGCCACTAACTGGAAGGCTTTCCATGCCGTCTTTTCCTTGCCACGCAGTGCATGGTCAAATGCATCATGTCGAAGAAGTTCACGAATCTGAGGACCAACAAAGACACCTTCCTTTATCTTAGCTTCACTTAACCTTGGAAATTTTCCACGGAGGTACTTGAAAGCTGCTTGTGTTTTGTCAATGGCCTTGACAAAGTTTTTCATCAGACCCAGCTTGATATGTAAGGGTGGTAACAAAATCTTCCTTGATTCAACAAGTGGTGGATGCTGAACACTTTTCCTCCCAGGCTCCCATGACTGTCGGAGTGGCCAATCTTTCTTGATGTAGTGGGAATCTCTTGCACAACTATCCCATTCGCAGAGAAAACAGCAGTACTTTGTGTATCCAGTCTGCAGACCACGCAAGAGAGCAACAACCTTCAAATCGCCAAAAAGCTGCCACTGATGTTGGTCATAGTTTATGCACCTCAAAAGTTGTTTCATGTTGTCATAGGTTTCCTTCATATGGACTGCATGACCAACTGGAATTGATGGCAAAACATTGCCATTATTCAGTAAAACAGCTTTAAGACTCATCTTCGATGAATCAATGAACAGTCTCCACTCATCTGGATCGTGAACGATGTTGAGGGCTGCCATCACACCATCGATATTGTTGCAGGCTACAAAATCACCTTCCATGAAGAAGAATGGGACAAGATCCTTTTGACGGTCACGGAACATGGAAACCCTAACATCACCTGCCAGGAGATTCCACTGCTGTAGTCTGGAGCCTAACAGCTCTGCCTTACTCTTGGGTAGTTCCAAATCCCTGACAAGGTCGTTCAGTTCACCTTGTGTTATGAGGTGTGGTTCAGAGGAGGAGGATGGGAGAAAATGTGGGTCCTATGACATTGATGGTTCAGGACCAGAAGTTTCATCCTCTTCCTCGTCTGACTCAAGTGAGAATGATTCTGGTGCATCAGGAACCAGCAGTCCTTCTCCGTGGGGTACTGGGCGTATAGCTGATGGAATGTTTGGATAATGCACAGTCCACTTTTTCTTCTTTGACACACCTTTCCCAACTGGAGGCACCATGCAGAAGTAACAATTGCTGGTCTGATCTGTTGGCTCTCTCCAAATCATTGGCACTGCAAAAGGCATAGATTTCCTTTTCCTGTTCAACCACTGGCGAAGATTTGTTGCACAAGTGTTGCAGCATATGTGTGGGGCCCACCTCTTGTTCTGATCTCCAATTTTGCAGCCAAAATAAAGGTGATAGCTTTCTTAACCATAGTGGTTATACTGCGCTTTTGTGATCCAAAAGTCACTTCACCACAAACATAACAGAAGTTATCTGCACTGTTCACACAAGTACAAGGCATCTCTGCTCACTTTGGCTAAACAGAAATGTGTCCCTTTGCAAAAGCAAACTCTGACAAATAAGAGAGCACGGCACTCTGATTTCTAGATCTGATATAGGGCAATTTGTTCAGCAGAGTGATGTAAGCTTCATTATGATTGCATCATCCATGACTTCTACGAATAACATGATGCAATTCATATCATGTATGATGCAATACCAGCTTCGGATTGCATCATTCATTGTTTTGCCTAAAAAGCAAGTACTGTCCAAACCCAGTCATAGATTTATTCATAGATCCAGTCAAAGATGTATTTTAGTCATTTCTGGTTTAAATTGAGATCCCTTCCCTTTATAACTTACTTATCCTCCGCCATTCCCAAGTCAAGGGTCGTATATACTGAACCAATAGCAAATCTTGAAAACTAGAGCCAATCAACAATTTTAAGCATCATTTTCGTTCTCAGTGACCCAGAATTAGTAAAGTTTGACTACATTTATTTCAGAAGCATTTTGGCTGTAGAGCAGTGTAACAGACAGAACAAAGTGAATTACCAAGCAAAATAAAATAAAACACGCAAGTCTAAACCTAATACAGTAGGAAAGTGATTACAGATGAAATCTCACCCTCAGAGATGTTCCAGTAAGCTTCTTTTACAGTCTAGCCTCCTTCTAGTCTGGGTCGAGCAATCACTCACACCCCTGTGGTTACTGTCCTTTGTTCCAGTTTCTTTTAGGTATTCTTTGGGGTGGAGAGGCTATCTCTCGAGCCAGCTGAAGACAAAATGGAGGGATTTCCTGGGGCTGAAATAGACTCTCTTGTGGGTGGTTCCCCTCCCGCCCCCATGTAGAATCCCAGCTACAAGATGGAGTTTTGGAGTCACATGGGCAAGTCACATGTCCATGCATGACTCAGAACTTTACAGGAGGCAGCCATTGTTCACATGCTACCTTGAACATCCTCAGGTAGACTTCTTATGTGGATTGGAGTCTTCCAAGATCCATTGTCCATTAAGTGTTTCTTGATTTGGCACGTAACTTGCAAATTCCTTTCTAAAGAAGCTGCCCAAATGCCTTACTAAGGCTACTTAAAAATCAAACAAATACACAGCCAATATTCATAACTTCGAATACAAAAATGATACATGCATACAAATAGGATGAATATATTCAGTAGATCATAACCTTTGCAGAGATATGTTACATGGCATATGTAGCTGTAGCACGGCAACGACTGACCGGTGCGACGCCTCCTGCTGGCCATCTAGGGAATTAGCTTTTCCAGCCGTGGAGTGCCCTCTGCTGGCTGGTAACCCATGTGCCTCAGGACCCCCTAGCAGTACCCCCACTTTCTGGGTCTCCCCACCCACGGGAACCCCTAACCCTCTATCCCCACCTTCCCTCAGTGGCTACTGCCAGTCATCGTCTAGCCCCCGCTCACTGGGGCAGACTGCAGTCTATAAACCACTAATCATCGGCAAGGGGGTTTTGGACCTGCTGTCTTTCCTAACCCTGGGCTGCACCTCTGCAATCCCAGTACCTGCTTTGGGCCTTTAGCCAGGCCGCCTGCAGCCTGGGGAATTGCCAGGCTGGAGCTCCCCAGCTCCTCTGCCTTTCCCCAGTCCTGCTCTACCTCAGGCACCCTGCTCAGCTCCCAGGCAGCCAAGTCCTTCTCTCCACTGCTAGAGAGAGACTGCCTGAGCTGCTGCCTCACAGCCCTTTTATAGGGCCAGCTGTGGCCTGATTGGGGCCTGATTGATTCCCCAATCAGCCTAACCTATTGGCTCCCAGGGGCAGCCCTTTCCCAGGGCTGGTTTAACCCCTGTAGGGTCAGAGCGGGGTAACCGCCCCGCTACAGTAGCATAAAACATATTCCAGTTATGTCATATTTACATTCATAAGCATATTTCTATAAAGCATTATGGAGTGCAACGTCACAACTCCCTCAACCAAAGGAACTGATATTGCCTTCGCCATCTCTCACTGCTTCCTCCAAGCCACCACCATCATCATCTCAGTTTCCTGAGGATGGAGCTTCTTCCAGCTCATTCTCATCTAGGCTCCAGTCTGAGCTAGTTTCCAACTGAGGCCCTGAACCACATCATCTGATTGTGTCAAAATAGAGACACAGAGGTGGCTGTCATCAGCATATTGAAAACACCACACCTAATGCCTCATAACAGTCCCACGTATATGCTTTGAACAGGAAGGGAGACAGAATAGCACTGTACAGCACCCTGCTCACTTTTTGGGAAGTGAAGCAACTATCCTCAGCTACCCATCAGTTCTCTTTGAGAGAAAAGAATGGAGCCCACTGATAAGCAGCCATGTCCACATTCTTCAGGGTCCTCTGGTGAGTCAACAACGCCTCATGATCAATGGCATCGAAGACAACTGATGATCCAATAATACCAGCATTCACATTTGGTCTTCATCCATCGTCAGGGGGAAATCATCAACCAACTGAATGAATTCAGTTTCTGCACCAAACCAGAAGTTTTCTGAGATAGCTCTAGGTAGAGCATGCTGCAATAATCCAAAATGAAGGTGAGAAAAGCATGCATTACTAGGGTGAGTTCAGTATCCGAGAGGAAAGGTTGCAACCTTGCATCCAAGAAGATGAGAAAAAAGCAGTCATGGTCACTGCTACTCCCTGAAATATCCAAAAGCTGCTGTGGCTCCAATAAGACCCTTGAGTTACAAACGTGAGAAATAAAAGATGGTCTAGCTCCCTCAAAGATAGCAGTGTTATGCAAAATCTTTTCCCCTTTCCTACAAAAAACCCAACCCAACATTGGAAAGTGCAAATCCTTTCTCTTTTGCTATTTATCTAAAAAAAGTGGGAAAAAAAATGGTAGATTTAACATTAAATGTACCATTGAAAGTCACTTTACTGAAGTGGAAGAAGAGAACATTGAGTTTGATGATCCTACAGTAGATACATTTGCAATGCCATTGTCATCATCAAAACTAAGCTGTGATGATAGTTCCAGCAACCCTTTGGCATTAGCTTCATTCAGGAGCAATCTCTGTTCAGCCCCAACACTCAAAAAACCTGCAAAGTTCCATCTATGATTATATCATAAAAGAGCCGAAAGACAAAGACTTTGATAAGAAAGTCGCAAACTACTTCTAGGTTATCAACAGCTCCTTCAGTGTTGTACAAAATGACCATTTTAAAGAAATGATTGAAGCACATCTCCTGGGATGTACTGCTCCAGACAGATATAGATTCCTGGGATCAGTTATTAGCAGCTACAAGTGGAGACGCAGAAGGGAAAAAGAATGCAGAACTAAAAAGAATCCGTATCAGCATTTAATGCAAGATGGTTGGTTGTATGGGAAAAACAATCCAAGCATTCAGGGAATAATGAGTTCCTACTTAATGCTATTGATTCTACATCTGACCACATAATATAGTGTCCAAGATGTCTTATAAGAACACTGTGAGAAGTGGGACAAGACAGTTTGGCTCAGACACAAAAATAAAATAAAAAAGATGGGAGAATGTCTCATGTGCAGTCACCCTAAAATTCACCTGTATGGGTATTCAGCACACTATTAAAAATTCACTGAGAAAATCATAATGCATAGCACCCTGAAAATATGTTATGGAACTTGAAAAGTTCTTCCACAGCCACCCTCTGCCTGGTTGTCATGTGAAAAAGGGGGATTGGTGAGCCCAGTTTCCGAATTACATGATGTAATTCTCAGAAAGATTGTGTCTTTATATTTACATCCATCTAGCATAAGGACGTTGAAATTTTGCACTGAGTAGGAGAGAAGTTTGACTGAAACACAACACACAATGTATAGAGCCAGGACTGCACAAAAGTGCATTAAACTTACAAGAGCCATTAAAGAGGGACCTGACAGATAACAGGCTGATGACACTATTGTCACAGTCTCCGTGGAAATCTGATGTAATTAATAAAGAACTTGAGTTTGGAACTAAAGGCACACTTATTCTGAGAGGCCATGGAACCTTTCCATTTCCTAGCTAATAAGATTGATTCCAAACACAAAGGTCCTAAGTTGAATCCAGTAGAGGGGAGAAGATGAAACATGGCTGCTTATTCATAAACTTGAGTATTGGTATTCTTGTGTTTTTAATTACAGAATTGCAGCCTTTTCATTTTGGGAAGAAAAATGTGTTCCTTTTATATTTGAGGGATAAGTATGCTTACAAAGTGCATTGCACTGTTTTGTCTCTTTCATTTAGTGAAACCTTTCATGAGTTTGGCTTTTATTTTGGAGAGGGACTGTTCTTCTCCACACTCACTTGTGGGTTTTTTGTGGGGAGGGGGAGTTGGGGAAAATTACAGCAGCCTTGCAAGAAAGGGTTTCAGACATAAACTCTGTTTGTTCTAGTTGTTTTCCATGGCCTGTCAGCATTATCTGTCTCTTATCTTGGGTGAGGTTCTGCAGACCAGTTGCTATCAAGTTTTCCTCTCCACCAGACATAAGGAAAGTCAATCAAATGAATTATCTGGGTTCAGTGAAATAGAGACATAGAGCTGGATGTCTTCTGTATGCAGAAAGAACCACAGTCTGCACTGCTTCAGTATTTCCTTAAGATGCTCATATTTACGTAGAACAGGGTCTTCTCAGAGGAAAAAAAGAGAAAAACCAAATGAGTACCGCAATGTCTATATCTCCTACAATCTGCAGCCATGTCAACAGTACCTTGAAGTTAGTGGTGTCAAAGACAGAAGGGTGTCTACACGGACAGTCAGACTAGTACATTCAAAAGCATCTATCTGACTTAGGAGCACAATTCTTATTGAAAGTTTTGAAAATTCTACTCAATCTTTTGTTGCCAGAAAGAGGATGTTGACCAGTGAGACCAGCCCAGTCCAAGTACTGGACCTAGGACTAAGGCCAGTTTGAGAAGTGTCAAGGAAATCTGAGTATGTCAGATGTTGCTTGGTTACCTCCTTTTCAATAATGCACCTTTCACCTCTCCTCAAAATGACGCAGATTATAGGGAAAACAATAATTGGAATAATTTTCAGTTTCAAGACATGACGGTTTGAGCAAAAGATGAACAATTACTTTTTTAAGAGATGCTGTCACCATGCCCTCCAGGAAGAAAGAAATGAAAGTGTTTTCCAATAACAGACCTGATATCTCCCTCCTAGAATTTATCAGGCAAGAAACACATCGATCCAATTTGCAGGTTGCGGCCTGAAGGTCCCTAAGCACATCTAAAACCTCAGTGTGTGACAATGGTTTAAAGTTAGAGAAGATGCTGCATTTGGTCCCTGGCATTTGTCCCATGATGAGGGCCACCGATCCCATTACAGTCTGAACAGCCTTGTCCATGAAGTAGATGAAACTTCCTCTGCTTCACTGGTTAGTTTCTCTCTTGTTTATAGGCAATTCTACTGCCCCTCTCCCCTTCTTGGCTATCGTGCACTAGCACAATTCTATAATGTTCGGGTTGCAAATACTGCATGGAAATGTTTAAATCCAGGCCAACAAATTTTAAAAAATCATAGAAATATTTCTGTTGCTCTTAGGTTTTGTAATATGTTGTCTTTCAAATTTGTTTTAGGATTAAATTTTCACTTAAAAAGACAGCGTCAATATGATTTAATTTCCTTGTCTGCTTTTTAAAAGTCACCTGAGTATTTAAATTGACGTCTTATCCCTCTCAGAAAGCCTTGTTGTAACGATTCATTATGCTTTACCTGCAATAATGAAACAAAAATGAGTATAAAATCATTCGGTTTCTGATTGATTTAGAGTTAGAAGATAATTCCTCCTTTGTTGTTAGAGACAAGTTTAAAAGGGCTACTATGGCAACCAAAATTAATGACAAACATAGAGGCTGTTAATCATTCAGACTGACTGGAATAAGAAAAGCCTTAATCTTTACTGAGCCCATTTAATACCATCCCAATTATTTGTGTGAAGAGTTAGTATGTGCGTCTCTCTAAAGAGTGGCTGGCACCACTGACCTCACTGACTAGGTTCATGGTACTAGGCAGAACCTTTGTGGTGGGTCCTACCCCTGTTGATAACATGGGGCATGATCCATGGGCTTTGGATTATGCTCATAGTGGGCCACTCCCATCTTATTATTTGTCAAGTGCCGATAGTGTGCTTAGTGCTGTGTAAGACACAGAAATAAAGACAGTTCTTGCCTCAAAGAGTTTACAATCTACAAGGCAAACAAATGCCAGGAAAAAAGGTACTGTGGGATCCAGGCAACCATGGTATCGTAGGGTATGTCTACACTGCAGTAAAAGACCTGCGATACTGAATCTCAAAGCCCGTGTCAATTGACTTGCATTTGCAAGGCCCAGGCTGCAGAGCTGAAAATAGCAGTGTAGACATCCGGGTGTGGGCTGGAGTCCAGGCACTAAAACCGGGCAAGGGTGAAGGGTCTCGGAGCCCAAATAGCAACACTGCAGTTTTTAGCCGTGCAGCGCAAGCCTTGCAAGCCTGAGTCAGTTGACCCAACCTCTCCGACTCAGTGCTGTTGTTTTTTCTTTTCAAAATAGACGTACCCTTAGACTGCTTTTTAAAATATAATTGGAGGCAATAATGATGCGACGTTGATGTGTGTTAATGGGCCTGATGTGACAGACAGGACAGCCACACCTCTTAGAAAAGGAGGAGTCTTCAGGAGCCATGCAAACAATTAAATATATATAAACAAATGCTTTTATACTACCAAAGAGGGCCTCTTATGCACTATAAAGCAGAATTCATCTATTTTCTGCCGCATGAGAATTGGCCAACAAACTGATTCTAGACATGCTTTGTGGACAGGCCGATCTGTTATCCTTTTGGAAGAAAATACATCCATAGACAGAATTTAAAGTATGCAACATAGATTAATTGTTCATTTTTATCTGTGCATTTATCTCAGGGCTCCAGATGTATGGTTGAATCCCATATGGTCAACACCCCATAAGGTTGACAACCATATGGCTGAAAGCCTGCATTGCCAGAAAATTGATGGGGGGTGGGGGCGGAGGTTACATATTTGCAGGTTCAGAGTGTGGAGAGGAGCTGTCACCTAGCAACATGATGTTGACCCTCCTCTTCCTTTGAGGCAGAGGTGTCAGCTTTCTAGCCATATGGCTATTGACCTTATGAGATGTCAGCTCTATGGAATTCAACCATATGAAATACAAATTGAAGAATCAGAAAGTACCCACTTTGATTTCCATAACAAAATTCTTAACTTTAAGTCAACAAGGAAAAAGTTTCCAGTGGTGTGATAGAGATGATAAGCAACAGCTTAAAGAGCTAAGTAGTATTCACTCTTTTACAGCAACTCTTCAATAAAGATCTGAACTCAGCCTGACTAAACAAAGCTATAGATTAGAATATTTGCTGCACACGGTGTAGTATTTTGTCTGTAGGCCCTTTATCTTCAATAGGCACACAGGCACCTGTTTTATTTCACCCTTCCTCAGTAGACTGAGATATTAATCCAATAACTAAAGGATTAATTATATGACACAATAATAGATAAATGACATATGTAATACAACCCCAAACCACTGTTGCAGTTATGGTTTTTCATGTGTACTCTATTGTGGTTAATAGCAATAAATAAACTTGTGACTCCATGTTGTTTAATCTGTTGTGGCATATCTAACTCCAACATCTATTACCTATCTGTTGTCAGTGAGTCACCTACTGTACTAAATATATAGATCAAAATCCTGCAGTCTATACTCAGTCAAAACTCTCACTAATGTTAACAGGAGTTTGCCTCAGAAGGAGTGCAGGATTAGGCCCATGGGAACAAGAGAGCTAAAAGTCATTGTGATATCCAAACTGTGAACATGTGATGTTTTGTTTATTTTGAATTTGGCAAGTGTGTTTGAAAATTTTACAGTCCCTAAAATAGCCTTCAGAATGTTTCCTTCCTTCCCTCCTCTACCAGAAAAACATGTCACATATTTAAAGATAATACAGGTGGATGAAGAAAAAAAATGTTTTGATTAGTTGGAAATGGATTCTTTTCAGTATAATAGTTAGGATACCAGAGACCACCATGCCCTCACAGCATTCCCTTAGCTTCTGCCACCTATGATATCTATACTAAACACAATGTCATCGGTTAGCTACGGTGGTGCAGGTTCATACATATTTACCGATTTGCAAATTATGCATGTGCAGCTCTGAACAGAGCTGTTCTTTCTTTGTCTTTCTGCTTTTCTTCCTTCACTAATGATTCAAACTGCTTACACGTCTGGCATCAGAGGGCTGTATTCTGAGCTTGTAGTTTCCTTTGTACACCAATTAGGTCTTAGCATTTAAATTACAATTTTATTTGCTGATTTGGAAGCATCCTTTTTGGTAGAATGAGATTTTCTTCATCCTGCAACTGTTCTTTGATATAATGATTTATTAAGGTACGAGGAGAAATATTGATCCTGCTAATAGCTTCTGCCTTGCCACATAATGCTTTGCATTTTACTCAGCTGAAAGGGCCATATTCCTTCGCTCATCATCTGATTGACCATAAATGCTTTGGCCTTTCCCCAGCAATTATCACACTTACCAAAGCAGTGGGTAAAAGTCAAGTATTTATAGACTAATTAGAGAAGTCAACATGTCCAAATAGTGTACTTTACATAACACAAGGAATCATTAGCTAGTGGTGTGTGTGAAATTAGGGAGCAGTTCTATATTGTTTAAAAGCAAATTTAGCAAATTCAGAATTTTTATATGTACATTATTGATTAGGCCTTTCTTTTGTGGGGAGTTATACCCTACGCTATGATTTATTAATGGTATTTATGCTTCCATTTCATTGATATTTTCAGTGTCTCTCCTGTATCCTCACCTCCTCTTGAAAAAGCTTTATAATGTTAGTACTTGTGGCACCTTAGAGACTAACAAATTTATTAGAGCATAAGCTTTCGTGGACTACAGCCCACTTCTTCGGATGCATCCGAAGAAGTGGGCTGTAGTCCACGAAAGCTTATGCTCTAATAAATTTGTTAGTCTCTAAGGTGCCACAAGTACTCCTGTTCTTCTTTTTGCGGATACAGACTAACACGGCTGTTACTCTGAAACTTTATAATGTTATTGCCTATAGAAAGATGGTGAAAGATCAATTTGAACTGACTCCTATTGTGGTTTTCACTATTCAACTTGGAAAGTGCATTATTCCTTTGATAATGGTAACCACCATTGATAACCACCTCTATTGCAAGGGGGGGAAAAAAGACAACTACATGAAAAATCCAGAACAAAGTTTATTTTTAAAGGACAACAGTCCACACTACTTTATTCACCAAAATCAAATCAAATGGAGCTGCACATGCTCATTATTTCTGAAAAACAGATCTTTGGTGTCCCGAGTTGGGTGCTGAAAACCATAGACATAAAATATCAATGGATACTTTTTTGAAAACATCATCTTAACCTCTTCTTTACCTCAGTTTCACCTCTTGTAACTTAGCATATTAGTACCTACCAGTGAGGGATATAGTGAGGCTTAATTATTAATTAATGTAAAAGGTGGCAAATTAAAAACTAATAATGTGATTTTTCCCCCACACAGTGTGTAATTAGACTTGGAACTCATTGCCTCAGGATATTGTTCAGGCTGAGAATTTAGTAAGATTCAAAAAGGGATTGGTTGTTTATATGGATAATCAGAATATCCAGCTATAGTAATTAATGCTAACAAAAAGACTAGAAGAGATATAAGCCTCATGCATCAGGGGTTTAGCCAATCTTTTACTATTAAAGGCTAGGAGAAGACCTAGTGCATATAAGGGGCAGATTATATATAAATATCTACTGTAGGATACTTTCATCTTCCTCTGAGACATCTGGTGCAGTCTGGACCTCTTGTCTGATCCAAGGTGGCAGTTCCTGTGTTCCTATATTCTAAAATGATCTGAGAACCTCGTCGGGAAAGTTCTATGGAAACATAAAGCATTATTACTGTCCCAGTTGAAGTTTTTGTTTATAAACACACTTTTAACACCCAATTTAAATATCAGGTGGCGTGATCCACCCCCTGCTTTTTTAATGGTGAATTTAATATTTGTGGAGATGGTCAGAGTGACATCACTGGACAGTGAAATGCTTCACCCACAAAACATATACAACACAGTTGGCTGCCGTTGAAGCTCCACTGCCTCACCCCTGTGCCTTACCTCTGACTTGAAAGTAAATGCACCTCATTGTTCAGTCCTTGCAGCCTCTGCTAAAGCAAGTGCTAAGCAATGAATAACTTATTTGACAAGTGTTTTCTGATTCTTTTACTGTTTGCTAGCTGTTTGGAAACAGATCATGAAATTTCAAGTGTATTCCTTATTCGTAGGGTTGTTCAGTGAATAATTCTTTTATTATTTGTGAATAGCAAATATCTGCATTTTATGCTGTCTTGGTTGGTTACATGGAGTTGATTTTCTCCAGTTTGTGATTTTTACTGGGAGCATGCAGTTCAAAATTTGCTTTCAGTGAATATTTTTAAGCTTCAAATTGAATTGTTTCCACTGTTCTGCCAGCTCTGTTGCCAGCAAAGGTGCCACCTAGTGCCGGTTGTGATGGTGTAATTTGTTATGTGCTTAATTATATGTTTAGGAGTTGGATTAGAGACCACCAACTCATTTGACAATAAGACACCAAGTATCTGATGCTTTTGGTTACCATTGACCCAAAACTGATTTGAACTAGTGAGACCAGATCCTCAGCTTGTCTAAATCTGCTTAGCTAATCATTGACGTCAGTAGAGCTGTGCTGACCTGTATCTGCTATGGATCTGGACCATGAACTGGAGGTGATTCAGGTTATCCCTGAGTTATGTTACTATGTTATTGCATCAGAAATGGATTTTAAGCTGTAGAAATGAGAAAATATTTTATTTTAAACTGTTCTGTTGGATGTGTTCCAACGTTTCCAGGTACAGTAACTGTTGAAAGTGTCAACAAAGTCTCAGCATCTAACAGGAGGAAGGAAGGGGCAGGAAAGTGAGGGCATGTCTGCACTGCAGTTAGATACCCACAGGTTGCGTCTGGTCTATACGGGGCACGGGCTAAGGGGTTGTTTAACTGTGGTATAGATGTTGGCCTGGAGCCCGGGCTCTAGGATTCTGGAAGGTATGAGGGTCCCTCAGCTTGAACATCTACACCACAATTAAACAGCTCCTTAGCCTGAGTCCTGTGAACCTGAGTCAGCTGGCTTGGCCAGCCACAGATTTTTAGTAGACATAGCTTGAGAGGAGGGCAGATTTGGCAGAATAGAGGGAGCGAGTAGATGTGTAGGGAAAGATGATCATCGACATAGATGGAAGGGAAGGAGGGCAATATTGATGTGAATTTGGAAGAGGCTTTATGAGTGATTTTGTACTATGGAAGATGGACTACAACTGTGTGGCTTCCTCGTATCAATTTCAAAATATCTAGAACTTGTTAGGCTGCATGATTTACATTATAGCCAGCCTGGTTATACCGGTAATACTGTATTCCCCTTATGGCACCTGATACAAAACCCACTGAGGTCAATTGATAGACTCCCAATGACTCCAGTGGGTTTTGGATCATCCCATATTCAAGGTTGTCAATAGATGCTTCTGCATTTTATTTCTTTAAGTTATGATATCCTCTCCAAATGCTCATTCATAATCAATGTATTGTTATTTATGGCAAGTGCACTCAATAATTCAATTCTCAACATTTAAATCAATGCTTCATAAATGACTCTGCCTTGTCAGATTTTAAGATCAAGTAGCAGATCCAAAATTGACATCATATAATTGAGAACAACAAAATCACATCGGTAGGACTTGACCCTGCAAACACTTATGAGCATGAATAATTTGACACATGAGTTGCTCCCTTTGAGCTCATTGGGACTAAGTGGTTGTGTAAAGTTGCTCATGTGTGTTTGAAGGATGGAGGCAACAGTATGTATTTTATGTTTAAATCGAATTATTTTATATTCACCATATGTTCAAATGAAACTAATCTATCTGATGCCTATCTGGATGTTTATTAAAAATATTATGTAACTGTCAAAAAGAGAAAATTGCTATTGAATCAGAGAACTAGCAATGCACAATTTTATGGACAATTTTTCCATCAGGATATTAAGGTAAAACTGTAACTGTGCTTATGGTACCAGATGCAATCTTAGTTTGTATACACAACATGCAATCATCAGACCTTATTAAATATATATAAACTAAATTTGATTAAATTGTAATTTAATTTAAAAATATAAACCTTTCATTGTATGCAATGGCTTTGGTTTTTTAAGAAGGTCAGTCACTTCCTGGGGGATAAATATGCCATGTAATCCTGTGAAGATAAGCAAACCCATATGACTCAATTTTATTGCTCCATCATGAAGTCTTAATATGGACAAATGTCAACTGCTTTCTGTGTGAATGTTGTGTCTGGAAGAGGATTTAAGAAATATAACTCCTTGGGAAGATACTGTGTTCATATATAGCTTTATTGAAAAGAGGAAAAAGAAACTAATAAAATGCCTAAGCATATGTTTTTAGTATTTTAAACATTAAAAAATTATCTAAGGTTCTCCTTTAAAACAAAACCTAGAGAAATATCTTGAGGCTGTTATAAGTGTGTTGCTTAAATAATGCACAGATAATCACTGAGGTTTCAGTGTCTGAAGTGAGTATAGTTTATGATCTAATGTCTGAAGACCATTAACTAACATCTGCCAGTAGCTGGAAAAAATGGAGAAAAAAAGCACCAAATTTTAACTCTTCGGTTATTAAATAACCCTTTTTCTATAGTACTGTTAGTAATGAGGAGAAAATCTTGGTGAAGTCTAAAGCTCCTATTTGTACCTAGCTAAAATTAGGTTGTTCTTTGTCATTCATAGTTGACCTAGAGAAATCACTTAGTTTTTCTTATAAATCAGAAAGTGGTTTATGCTTTTTTGTTTGGCATCTTTTAAATGGCCTCAGGCAGCCATGAAGGCTTTTAGGCAGGAAAAAGAGTGTTTTGGCCTGTGGGCCATCAGCAATGGCTTCTCAGGCATTACTCACTCTGATATTGTAATTTTCATTTAATGTGTTGAACATTCTAACTTGGAGCCAAATTCTGATACCCTTACTCATGTTGAGTAGCACCATGTGTTTCAATGGGACTGTTCTTGGAGCAAAGTACTATTCAGTGTGAGTAAAGCATTTGGAATCTGTCCCTTAATGAGAATTTCTGGATATGAGATATGCGAATCCAGGACTTGTTCCGCTTGGTTATATAGCTGTGTTTAAGAGGTTAAGAGTGCTGCACATATAGGCTGTATTCACAGCATATACATGCACTGTTTTCTGTTTTCTATTTAGGAGTAATTCTTACACTCACAAGTTTTTCCACTGATCTCATTGGGCTGCTTGCATGAGGAAGCTTTGCCAGATTGCATCCTTTAGAAAGGAAGACTACAGATAATAGTGCATCATAGTACATTATGGATGACATTTTCAAAATAGGGACATCCTATTGAATTCTGCTGCGTCATCACTTAAATGTTCACTTCTTCATGAGACGTATGCTTGATCAAAATGTGTAACACCAGCATTTCCTTCAGACCTATATTTTTTCTGTCCTGACCTGGATTTAAACTCAACAGTTTAAAATAAGTTTAAATAAAGATGGTGAAATAACATTGTTTCAGTAGAGTTACATTTAAAATAAGTAATTTCCTTTTATCTCTGTTCTCCCATCTGTAAAATGAGGATAAATAATATTTACCTATCTCACAGGGTTGTTATGAGCATTAATTTATTATTGTTATAAAGCTCTTTGAGAACCTTGGATGGAAGGCACTATTGAAGTACTAAGTATGGTATTTGTTTATTTAAAGGTGAAACACTTTCAAAACCCTTTGATTTGCAAAGTGAACATGAATGTTTAAGTTTACTGAGAAGAGCAGAGGTGAAATCATTATTGCATAGTCTTTAGGATTACTAGGTTAAATTGTCCTTAACAAGTGCTATAAGCCAAATGCTTCTCTTGACTACATAGACTGGTGACTCTGGATATCTCAGATTGTCCCCATGCATCCTTTCTTATGGGTAATTGAGAAATCTGCAGTTGTTCACGTGATTCATGGTGCTGTGGTCCAAAGAGAAAATGGCTTCTGGGAAGAATGAAAAGAAATGACAATACCTGTACATTTATGTTTACATTATCACAAAAACTGAAGAAGTCAGAACATTTAAAATTCTGTCTGACGTTATAGGCCAGATCCTCAGCTGATGGAAGTAATCGAAGACAACGAAACTACGCTGAGTTAAAATAGCTGTCGCTCTGTCGCTCCATCTTAACTGACATGCTTCATGTGAGAAAAAAGTCACCACAGAATGGATTAAAGGGTAGATTGACTGTTTTTTATTAAGTTGAAAATCAAGTGAATATATTAAGATAAGAATTAGTTTAAAATTAACCTTGGTCAATTAATTTATTAAAATATCCTTTTTGTCTATCTGTGTGTATTTAGTGCTTTTGAAAATTGCTACCTGCACCACCAAGGAAACTGGATTCCTTTTTAAACCACAGCTCTAGTAAAATATGGGCCAAAATATTGTGACCTTCCCTCCACTGCCCTACTAACGTGCCTCAGGCTTTACAGAGAAGGCCTACCCAAAGGTGGTTCACTTTTATGTGGACCTGGCCAATTCTTCATAATCATCAGGCAACCCTTCACTTACTTTTCCTTGGGAATCCCTCCCTCTTCTTAATCCTGCCACCTTCAGTGCTCCTCATACCAACCACCATCCTTCGAGTTGAGTAGGACTGGATGGACTGCCCCTTTGGAATGCTCCAGCTGTGTGCTGTGAAATGTATTTTGGAAAACATTAATGTGCAAGCACAAAATACTGTGTTTCTAACTTGACATTTTATATACATATATAAAATGCCAAGTCAGTAACACACCATATATTTATATATATAATCGCCAGGCATTGTCAGGCACCACTCCACTTTACGGACCAAAGTTTATTAGAAACAACCATGAGAACTATTGGTTCTGAATTGTATAAGTTTTAAAAAGATATTAGAGACTACAGACTTCTGGTTTTGTGTTTTCAGAGTTGTGTAATTTACCAATGTCATAATCACATTTTTTCATTATTATAGAGAAGGAGAAAACTGCCCTTGCTCTGTGATCATACTGAACACAATTTTATGGTGGTATTATAAACCCCTTGGACCTAGGGATTTGTAAATTCAAACGTACATGCAACTTTGAAATGTACAGTTTCAGCATTGTTGTTGTCGTAAATATGGGCCATAAAACAAACCTCTGCTCTGAACCAGATTGGATCAAGCATTGTTGCTGAGACTCATTTACTTTTTCCTCATGTTCTTCATCTTAGCATCTGGTTCTATACTTCACTCTTCTCCATTTCAAGGTTATGTTTTGTTCCAGTGCTGGGAGTTAAGGAATTGTCACATTCCAAGGGGAATCTGTTTTATTATTTAATCTATCTTGCTGTAGGTTGCTGCAGCAAGTAGCTTCAGTAATCCATACTGATGAGTTGTCCCCTCTCAACATATGGCTGACAGGTAGACTTACGAATGAGGAAAAAAAAAATCTGCCACAAGGGATCTCTGCTGCTAATGCACGTAGGAACTCATTTCTGCCCTGCTTCATTAAAGAGCAGATGCTGACATGTAACTTGCCTCAGAAGAGCTTTTATTCTTCAGAAGATACCTAAGAAGACGATGAAACAGAGAAATTAGAGGGCTTTTACTAACTTCTCTCCCTACAATGGCCAGCTACTCAGATAACGAAGGTCCTGCATGCCTAAAATTCTTGAGGTTAGACTTTATCATTATATAACAATAAAACTTTGGCTGATGCACTTTTCAGACAGTGTTTTCAGGGCTGTAGCAGAAAAGGGAATTGTTAACCTATCTAGTAAATAGGGTTCTGTGAGAGTAATGAATGTAATCTCTCCAGGAATTCATACACCTGACCACTTACTGTTATACCATGTAGCTGAATGATGATAATGGTTTCTGTTAGTGTGTTAATTCTGGGGCTGTCTCTCCCGTGGTCCCTGTGTGCATAGCAGCAGGGACCTCTTTTGGTGATAAATACTTCTCCCTTCTGCTTGTCTGTCTGCTTGTCAATCACATGTAAACAGAGGCATGGATTCTGTTAGCATGGATTAATGGAGACCCTGTTACATTTTGCAGGTAGGGTTCTTCTTGAAGTTCTGGTGCTTGTTTAATATGTACATTTTATGAGATATGATTGTATATGAATCTCTAAAAAGCCTCATTTTGTACCTTCCCTAAGACTCTCAAAAATACATGAGGATTTCTTATTTTGTTTTGGCATACTGTATGTGAGTGGTTCCTTTAGTCCCACCAGGATAAACAGAAAAAAGCTCTTCTCTGCTATCTGATGATAATTTTCTAAAGGTCAGTGTTGTCAATCCCTTTTACAAGAAATGCTGCCAGTCAATTACTGCCCAAAAATGCCATGAAGATACTGCTTTTTATTTCATTCCCGGGAGCCAGAGCAATGGAACTTTCCATGTCCATCTCCCCCTCAAAACCACTTTTCATTCACTGGTTTCTGTGCATTGAGCAGATGTTTTCTCAAAAGGGATATCACCATCTAAATCATCTCTGTCCGTGCAATTCTCCTCTCTCCTTCAGATTAGTTAAGAAAACCCTTGCAGATGTATGGTGTAGGTTCTTAACATGACAAAGTTTGTTAATTACTGATGTGGAAATTCCTTCCCTTGTTTAAAAAAAAATGAATTTGAGATTCATACAAGGCAAAGAGGATATAACTCACAAAGTAATTACTTCATCTTTGACATTTAGAGGTCGCATGTCATTGTCAATGTTTGGGCAGGAAGAATGAACAGAATAACATCACTTAAGGAAAGGAACATTTTAATTTGGATTAAACAAGTATTCGTCTCCCTGAACTGGTCAAAGGTCAAAAAGAAATTCTTTTTTGTTCCCGATCTACTAATTACATGTATAGGCAAACCCAAATAAGCATTCTCTACGTGCTTGATCATTAAAGAACAGAATACGACTGATTGAAATTACTGTATTTTCATCAAAGATCTCCATGGGTCAGATTAGCTGGCAGGCTTTATTGGCTAAAAGAGAGGAGGTCAATGGATGTCAACAGTTATGAAATATGTAGTTCTGTTGGAGGAGGCATCCTTTCTTGAAAGTCTTTTGGACATAAAAAAATGAATTTCTCTTGTCTTATTGCTAGCATCTCTTCAAGCCCTGGCACAGCATGGACATTAATTCTAAAATACTGTAGTTTCTTGTCAATTTTTATCCTTTCAACCACCAAGAAACACTGTCTGAGGTGCACATTTTGAGTCCCTCTCTTAGAAAAGGAAGCACAGCAGATCATGATGGCAACGTTTAATTTTCCCAGATTGCATCTCATTTTAGGACTTTATTGTCTACAGTAGCTAGGCTTCAGATTTCCTCAATGTGAGCAGAGACGCAATCACTTTCTTACTGCAATAACTGTCTTCTGTCTCCTCCCCTGGCCTCACAGAAAAGTAGATGAGAATGGAATAGTGAGGAGAAATATGACAAAAAGAGTATTTCTGAGGGTCAATTTCATGGATAGAAATGACAGTAAATGACATCTAAGGGTCAGCAGCACAGGAGAATCATTTAGGGAAAGAGGAACATCTCCATTTACTGTTTTAAAAGGGACAGAGAAATAACTTCGGAGCATCCTTTTTTCCTGTTGTAAAAGGTATTTTTCTAACTCTTGATTTCATTTTTTTTAAATGGTTATACACTCAATTTTGAAAGCCCCAGTAAAGCACTGAAAAATTACAGGTGTCAGACCCCAAATCCTATTTTCCAGGTACAGAAAAGAAAACCCTGTAATACAAAAGAATTTCAGAAGGATGAGGCTGTAATTGGCAATTTAAAAAAAAAAAGATAAACACATAAGTTAGTTGACTACTACCAGTTTCCTTTATCAACCAACTTTATATGTGGCATGGAAGTAGGACCAGAAAGCCAAGGATATGCTATAAGGCTCACTTTCCCAAGCCATTTTAACCATATTATTTCCATGTTGGCATGAGTAAATTCACTAGTACAACAGAATAGTACAAAGATTGGCCCTAATTCTTGGTTGAGGGTAAGTAGTTGACCTCGTTGTATCAGTGGCTTTGAAGCTCCAAATGAGTCAGATGCACCTCTCTGATTCTCCAGCACTCACACAGATCAGGTATTGCAGCCTGGCATGTGGCCATAAGTGGAAACCAAGGCGTGGTGTAGGAGGCCACACCCACCCTCCTCTGTGTGTCCCTTATCCTCCTCTGGCTCCCAGGGACTTTGGAGACCTAGAGCTGGTTGTCATGTAAGCAATGCTAGGGAAACACACTGATCACCTAAAGGAAAAAATAATCTCAATGTTACCTATGTTGAACAAGCCAGCAGATTTATCCATCACAAAAACTGATCAGATCTGTAAGAGCAAACACCAGTTTGACCACAGCTGAGTTGTCCATCCCATGCCCATCAGAAAAGTCCATTTCAATTTGCACATGAGAGATACCAATTTTCCAGCCTGGAGGTTTTATATGGAACATCAGAGTGCTGCTTTGGTGACCTGATAGGTTGTGAATAGTTTCCTGCAGAGATAATGAGTTAGTGGATAGTTGCTAGACAGTCATTAAAACGTGGTACTGCAGTAAAATAGAAATATTCAGCAATGTTGCCCTGTATAATCCATTAACTATTGCATGTGCAATAATGACGTGGTTTTTATTGGTGCATGGAGCATTTCCTGGCAGTGCATGGAGGGCTGGCAAAGCAAACATGTCTGTCCCTTTCTTTGCAGCTGCTTAATTGCATTAAAGGATAGCTAGCAATACATTACTTTCCTTTTTTTTTTTCTCTCTGTGAGCAATTTCTGAGTGGGCACAAGGATTCCTTGGGGTTGTGAATGGGAGGGCAAGTAAACCATGACACAATCACTGATAAAAAGTGATCCATATCTTTGAGAAAACTTGTGCTGGAATATAATCTTACTGGTTCCCTCACCATTCTGCCTGCCAATCCATGTAGTTTGCTGTGCAATCTGGAAAAGTAAACTATTTGTACAGGAACACAGGAATTGCCATACTGAATCACTCAGCAGTCCATCTAGTCCCATATCCTATCTTTGACAGTGTCTGCTCTTAGATGCTTCAGAGGAAGGTGTGAGCACTGTGTAGTAGGTAGATGGGGGTAGAGCAGATCACTTCATGACATTAGGTCTCATCCTGGTCTCTAGTAGTCAGAGATTGGTCTAAGCCCCAAAGCATGATGCTTAATATCATTTCCACAAACTTTATCATTAAATAATTATAATTGTATATTCTTTATATCCATATAAATGTCCAATCCCTTTTTGAATCTTGCTAAATTTTTGGCCTCAATGACTTCCTGTGGCAATGAGTTCCACCGTTTAATCACATGTTGTGAGAAAAACTTCTATGAGTTTTGATTTTCCTACCTTTATAATTGAATGTCCTCTTGTCCTTACATTATGAGATAGGGAGAACAGAAGCTCCTGATCTACCTTCTCTAACCATTCATTATTTTGTGTATGTTTATGTCCTCTCTCATTCATCTCCTTCCTAGGGTAAACAATTTCAGACCTTTTGAGCTCTCTTCATGTGTGTTTTTTCCAGACCCTTGATCATTCTTGTCATGCTTCTCTGAATCCCCTTGAGTTCAGCAATATGCATTTTGAGAGGAGGTGACTGCACACACAATTCCAGATGAGTCTGCACCATTGATTTACATAAAGCCAGGATAATATTATTGTATCATTAACCATTCCATTTCTTATATATCCTGACATCTTTGTTGCTTTTTTTGACCACAGGCATACATTGAACAGAGGTTTCATTCAGCTGTCTACAGTGACACCCAGGTCCCTTTCCTGAGTTGATGCAGTTAATTTTGAACCCTGCAATGTGTACATTGTTCCTTGCAATGTGCATTATGTTTATTTATCAACACTGAATTTCATTTACTGTTGTGTTGCCCATTCACCCACATGTTTAGATTTCTCTGAAGTTTCTCAGTCCTCTCTGGTCCTAAATATCTTTGTGTCATTGGCAAATTTTGCTACCTCAGTACTCACCCCTCTTTCCAGATCATTAATAAACACATTAAACATAGGACCTAGTACAGAACCTTGAGGCTTTAACACTGCAGTTAATATTTTGCCATGAGGAAAATTGACCATTTAATCCTGCTCTTTGTTTTCTGTCTCCCAGCCCATATTTGCTCCATGACAATACTTTGCCTCTCACCCTGTGACTACTTAGCTTCCTTAGTGGCCTTTTCTGTGGAACCTTGTGACAGGCCTTTTGGAAGCTTAATATTTTTATGTCAGCTGGTTCTCTTTTATGTTTTGACACATCCAAAGAATTTTAAGGCATTAGTGAGACACAGTTTTCCTAAACTGTGCTGGTTAGACTCTGTCATATCACAATCTTCAAAGTGTTTTGTTGTTCTGTTTTTAATTATTGTTTAAACCAGGTTGCAAGGTACCAGCTTACTGGCCTGTAGTTCCCCAGATCACCCCTAGAGCTTTTTTTCAATTATTGGTACAGTGTTTGGTACTTTTGGAAAGTGTTTGCATAGTTTTGTTAGCAGCTCAGCTACTTCACACTTGAGTTTCCTCAGAACTCTTGGGTGTACCATCTGGACATGATGACTGATCAGTTTTCTCCAGCTTGTCGTCTTCTGTCACCTCAGTTTCCTAGAATACCGCATCTTTATTGCCAGAAAAGAGCAGGACCAGTGTAGGAATCTCCCCAACAACTGCAAAGGTGAAGACTTGTATAAAGCAATCATTTAGCTTCTTAGCCGTGTCCTTATTTTCCTTAATTGCTCCCTTTAACTTCTGGCGATCCAGGAGACCTACCATTTCCTTTGCTTCTGATACAAATAAAAAACATTCTTGTTTGTTTTTACACCAATAGGTATTTGCTCTTCAAAATCCATTTTGGCCCTTCTAATTTCCCACTTACAAATTGCTTGCTGTAATTTATACTCTTCTTTACTGGCTTCAATATGGTCAGATTGCCATTTTTGGAAGGATTTCTGTTTAACTTGAATAGCCTTTAGAAACCCACCATGTAGCCATATTGATTTACTCCCTGCCTTCCTGGTTCCCTTTTTGTTCAGTAGCACACATGCCTTCTGAGACTCTATTTCCTTAAAGGATTTTATTTCCTTTCCTTTCCTTTAGAGTCTTTTTGACCAACCTATGCTTTTTACTGAAATCTCCTTTTCTGAAGTTCAGTCTCTGTCACCTTTTGGTACATCTACCTGCTCTTTGGATGTTGAAACTAATTATATTGTGGTCGCTATTACTTAGTGACTCAGCTAATGTCACGTCTTGAATTAGGTTCTGTGTTTCTTAAGACTAGCCTGTCCTCTTGTGTGTTCTAGAGCTAGCTGTGCTGAGAAGCAGTCACTTAAAGTATTGAAAAATATTTTTTCTAAACTTTATCCCTTTGGGCCATTTGACTAGTTTGTATGTGGATTATTGAAGTCCACCATTGTTACCAGTTTGTTAAATTTTTCTGCCTCTTTCATGTTTTCCTCAATATTGTTCTTTCAATTTCTTTTTCTTCATCCAGTGTAGCTATACTGATATATCTACATTCTTACAGCTTGAGATATTGAAGAAAACTTGAAAAGTTGCAATCACTTTTTTATTTGCTGGGGAAGGAAAACATTATCAGTTGAAACTGTCTGTGTGTGTGTGTGTGTGTGTGTGTGTGTGTGTGTGAGAGAGAGAGAGAGAGAGAGAGAGAGAGAGAGAGAGAAATTACCAAAAATAAATAAATAAATAAATAAAGTGGGGAAATTAATCACAGTCCTGAAGGATGGTAGGTTTGAAAAATCTATTTGACATAGTTGTCATTTCCCAATAAACACTTCTTTAGTGGCCCTTTACTTTAGCTCTGAATAGTCTTTCCAAATCACAGTCCTCATTAACGTTTCCCACGCCCTCTTTCCTAAGGCTCATTTCTTGCTCTTTCATATCATGGAGACTTCGCTTAGGTGGTTAAATCATCTCTCATTGGAGTCAATGGGAGTTTTGCAATTGACTTCACTGTATGCATGATTCAGCTTTAAGTGCTTCAGTGCTACTTGTGATGGTCTTTAGATGTCCCCAGATTTTGAGGCACCTCATCACCATCTGCCCTTATCATGAAGAAGTCTTGTCTGTTCCTGCTGTGGATCAAGTCCCTGAAACCACCACTCTCTGGCAACATAAGTCCTACCTTCCAGACCTTCTCAGGCCTCACTCTCTCTGTACTAGTTAGCAATAGGTATGCACCAACCCCCAAGTTCTCAGAGCATTCCCTCTAGTGCCCAGCCCCTAATCCAGTGAACACTCACAGAATTACTAGGTCTGCTGTTCCCAAAGGAACTGTACACACCAGCTTGAAAGATTCAACTCAGAACCACCACTTTGCTTAGTACCACATCACTTAGATTTATTCTTGTGTTAACTATACATACGTTTATCATCAAAGACTAGAGGGGTTCAAGTGAGTGTGAGTAAGAATATTGGAAATGAATGGTTACATATAAAATGAAATAATAATATGCTTTCTAGAGACTAAACTTAACTAACAAGTTATCCTCCTGTCTAATGAAGCTTATCTCACCCAAAGTTCTCGACAGCAGTTTTCAGCCAAGACAACCTGAGACTCCTCTTTCATGAAGTAAACTCACTATCCATTTACTTCTTAGGTGAAACATGCCGGGTGTCTTCTTTGTTCCACAAATATACCAGAGCAAACTTTTCATGTGCATTTCAAAATAGGGTTCTTCCTGCCCCCGATCCTCTCGCAGTTTACTTCTTTCTGGTACTTTTCTCTCTATGAAGTTTTCACAATCCTTCATTAGCATTCAGTTCAGACTGGTGAGTGGTGACCCATTGTGAACTATACAGTTCTTAATTTACATGTAAACAGACAGATAAATGTTGCTTGTCTGACAGCACACCTGTTTTTCACCTTTGCTGATGAACAGTCCCTAGGTACAGAACATAATTTTCAGTGTACATACATAATTCCTTACACAACATCTGTGCGTGTGTTTTGCGATGAAATTGATGACCACTGTGACACCGGTTTTGATTTGAGACCTCACGTGACATTCTCTGGTGAACTAGAATGTATATACCATACTCAGGAGATTCCTGTAACCCTTATGCACCCCATCTGTGCCCCTTGCTAGTTGGCACAACCTGGTTTCTGATTCACACTACTCCAGTCCAAAGGATTTATTATCCTCTTCTTTGAATGGAAAGATGCATCCTTAGTAGTTTTCCCCCATCTCTATTTAGGGATAAGGCTTGTTTACTGAAGAAAATAAATAAATGCCATGGGGAAAGAATTTTTCTTCCTGTGTGATGCAGGAATGAAACCTGGTATACCATTTTTTTTGAGTTGTTCTTTTCTTCATATATCATATAAACATTGGGCATTGGGTTATTTTCAAACCAGCTGTATAAGAAGGCAAGATGTTTCATAGAAAGATAGAATATTAATAGGGAAAATCATCCACCTACTCATTTACAAATTCTTTATTAAAATGACTATAGCTTTTTCTTTAAATAGTTTTTGAAGTCCTTGAATTTACCCTCTTACTTTAAATATAGTTTCTTGTCCCTTAGTTCCCATTCTTATAGCTTTAAGGCTGGTGGGATGAAAAATTATCAGGAACGAGGAAGGAGGCCATGTGCAAAATGTCACCTCTGGTATTTAAACATAAGTTAATCTTGCTTTGATGCTATTAACATTTGCTGGTTATTTGGGAGAGGTAATTTGCTCTGCTGTATGGTAGTGTAGATATCATTTGGTTTTGGGCCAGTTCCTCCTACAAGCAAGTTTCACTGTCTTCACATTGCCAGTTTTGACCTCACCTTGTATGGCTTTTCCCAAACAGCAGAACACATGCATGCTGCCACTTGTCGGCAATTTTATAAAATAAAAAGTCACATGAGTGTATAGGTTGGAAGAATGGCAGTCCTGGTTAATTGTTTAAAGAACTGATTGTCCATTCTGACCTTAAAGTTTATGAGCTCATGCAATAACCCAAACACTCAGAGCCCCTCACCACTGCACAACGCCCTCAAACACCACTTGCACAAATAAACAACTCTCCCAGCATGAAACAACCCCCACACAAATCTACAGCACACCGCCGGGAAAACACCCATTCACCCACCTTCACGCATAGACTGAATAGGTAAGTATTATGTACATGTTTTTACTAGTGTACTTGTACATGAAGCTAAGTGAAATAGCACAAAACATCTCTAGCAGAATGAAATTTAATTTTTTTCTGACATAAAACTACCAGAGTTTTCAAGACAAATAATGCCGGTTGGTGATATTTGACCCCATCTCAAACATCATGTTTGGAATGATACATTGCAAATAATGTATCAGACTTGATCCTGAATTCAGTTTTGTTGATAGCCCAATTTTATAGGCACAGTCCTGATATTTGGGGTTTGTCGTATATACGCAACTATTACCCCTCAGCCCCCTCCAAATTTTTCACACTTGCTACCTGGTCACCCTAAGTGCATGCTTCCCATCACTGCCTCATCAATGTACTAAAGCTTTAGCTAGGGACGTTACCTCTACAGCTAAAGGGTAATTTATACTGAGACTGCCAGTTGTAGTTATGGTATTTTGGTATGGCATATTTTTGTAATGTGGACATTAGTCAAGTAGGAACTAGATATAGATCACCAAATAACTTTTGATCACTACTGATTTTGAATGTGTTTGTCCTATGGAGAACAAGCTGTCTAACCAGTTACCACTTCCTGAGCCATCCATTCCTAAGAGAGACAGTTTCCACTTGTATCCATTTGCACATTATATCCATTATCCTCACAGATATGCCAAATGTATCTAAAGGTAGAATTTTCCCCTTTCAATAAAGAAACTGGTGGAGCTTGTCAATGCTAGGTTTACAGGGCTTTCCCTTCAGGGCACACTATATATATATTTCCTTCTTCCCCTCCAGTTATGATAGCTTTGGCAACACTCTCAGACTTCACTCTCAAAAAATGAGGTTTATTTTTTTAAAGCTAAAACTCAGCAGCTTTTGGTTTTGCTCCGAGTCTTAAAAAACAAAACTGAATTCAGGATCAAGTCTGATACATTATTTGCAATGTATTATTCCAAACATTGGGATCAAACATCACCAACCAGGATTATTTGTCTTGAAAACTCTGGTAGCTTTATGTCAGAAAAAAATTAAATTTCATTCTGCTAGAGTTGTCTTGTGCTATTTCACTTAGCTTCATGTACAAGTACACTAGTAAAAACATGTACATATACTTAGCTATTCAGTCTATGAATGAAGGTGGGTGAATGGGTGTTTTGCCGGGGGTGTGCTGTTGATTTGTGTGGGGGTTGTTTCATGCTGGGAGAGTTGTTTATTTGTGCAAGTGGTGTATGAGGGCGTTGTGCAGTGGTGAGGGGCTCTGAGTGTTTGGGTTATTACATGAGCACATAAACTTTAAGGTCAGAAGGGACAATCATGATCATCTAGTATGGTTTGAAGAACTGTGGTAGTTGGGCCAACTAATCCACCATTTGTGCAGTCCCCTTCCATACAACCAATGAAATCGTTGCATACAAAATAGCTGTAGAGGAAGGGTGGTGATTGGTGGAGACAATTACTTCTGGGATCACAGTGGTCTAGAACTCTTGGATTGACATAGATACATGCTTTTCTGTTGCACAGATATAATTCTTAAAGTCAAAATGGCTGAGAATGTAAATATTATACAGTAAAAAAACTGCACATCCCAGTGATGACTGAACATGGTGATATTCTGAGCGTAAAGAGCTCCCAGCCTTGCTTGTAGCTGCTTCCATCGCTTCACACTGAATTGACAGACATTCTAGGCTTCAGAGTGACACAGAGTGACCTAGGGTTGCCAACTTTCTAATGTCTGAAAACTAGGGCTGTCAAACGATTAAAAAAATTAATCAAGATTAATCGTACTGTTAAACAATAATAGAATACTATTTATATAAATACTTTTGGATGTTTTCCACATTTTCAAATATATTGATTTCAATTACAGCACAGAATACAAAGTATACAGTGCTCACTTTATATATTTTGTTATAAATATTTGCACTGTAAATTCAAAAAAAATAATATTTTTAATTCAAGTAATACAAGTACTGTAGTGCAATCTCTTTTTATCATGAAAGCTGAATTTACAAATGTAGAATTATGTGCAGAAAATAACTGCATTCAAAAATAAAACAATGTAAAACTTTAGACATGCGTCCATGCTGATGATGGGTTCTGCTCGATAACGATCCAAAGCAATGTGGACCAGCGCATGTTCATTTTCATCATCTTGAGTCAGATGCCACCAGCAGAAGGTTGATTTTCTTTTTTGGTGGTTTGTGTTCTGTAGTTTCTGCATTGGAGTGTTGTTCCTTTAAGACATCTGAAAGCATGCTCCATACCCTGTCCCAATCAGATTTTGGAAGGCACTTCAGATTTGTAAATCTTGGGTTGAGTGCTATAGCTATCTTTAGAAATCTCACATTGGTACCTTCTTTGCATTTTGTCAAATCTGCTGTGAAAGTGTTCTTAAAATTAACAATATGTGCTGGGTCATCATCCGAGCCTGCTATAATATGAAATATATGGCAGAATGTGGGTAAAGCAGAGAGCAGGAGACATACAATTCTCCCCCAAGGAGTTCAGTCACAAATATAATTAACGCATTATTTTTTAAATGAGCATCATGAGCATGTCCTCTGGAATGGTGACCGAAGCAGGAAGGGGCATATGTTTAGCATGTCTGGCACGTAAATACCTTGCAATGTCAGCTACAAAAGTGCCATGTGAATGTCTGTTCTCACTTTCAGGTGACATTGTAAATAAGAAGCAGGCAGCAGTATCTCCTGTAAATGTAAACAAACTTGTTTGTCTGAGCGATTGGCTGAACAAGAAGTAGGACTGAGTGGACTTGTAGGCTCTAAAGTTTGACGTTGTTTTGTTTTGAGTGCAGTTATGTAACAAAAAAATCAACATTTTTAAGTTGCACTTTCACAATAAAGAGATTGCACTACGGTACTTGTATGAGGTGAATTGAAAAATACTATTTCTTTTGTTTATTATTTTTACAGTACAAATATTTGTAATAAAAATAATATAAAGTGAGTACTGTATATTTTGTGTTTTGTATTGTAATTGAAATCAATATATTTGAAAATGTAGAAAAACATCCAAAATGTTAAATAAATTTAAATTGGTATTCTGTTGTTCAACAGTGCAATTAAAACTGCGGTTAATTGCAATTAATTTTTTTAATTGCGATTAATTTTTTTGAGTTAATTGTGTGAGTTAACTGCTGTTAATCAACAGCCCTACTGAAAATCAGACCCCTTTACCTCCCTGAGGCCCTTCCCCCTGCTCTGCCTCTTCCCCCAAGGCCTCACCCCGCTCCATCTCTCCCCCAAGGCCGCACCCCTGCTCCACCTCTTCCCTCGAGGCCTTGCCTCCCCACTCGCTCCTCTATCCCCCTCCCTGCTGCTCTCTCCCTCAACTCCAACATGAGCAGCCTCAAGGGACTTGCAAACTCCAGCTCCAGCAGGCCACCTGGGAGTGCAGGTCAGAAGAGCGCTGCGGCTGCATGGGAGCAGCTAGGCAACCCCAACGGTGAGCTAGGACATTTCCCTCCTACATGACAGCCTCCTGCCTCCCTCTGCTCTGCTTGCCCAGCAGCCCCCTTTCCTACGTGCTCCCCGCCCTGTAGCTGCTTGGGAGCATAGCCGGGGGAAGTATTGGCTAGTGGGGCAGCTCGCATTCCTTCCTCCCATGGAACATTCAGTGCCTGCTCAGAGCCCCTTACCCTGCTTGCCATAGGCCCCCATACTCTGTCGTCCGCTGCAGCCCTGCAAACTGTGCTCCTCAGGGGGGCCACCCAAACCAGTGATTGCATGCTGCCATGGGAGCTGCTGCTTCAGAGCTGGGCGACTGGCTGCCACTCCCCCCTCCCTGCCCCTCCACTAGCGGTAACCAAACTTTTAGTGTTCAGTCATCTGATCGCACGCTGCTAGGTCCCCTTTTCTACTGGACTGTCCAGTCAAAAACCGGACACTTGGCAACCCTAAGTGACAATCCTGGAATCTTATTATATTGATGAAAATGAAAGAAGCAAATAGTAGATAATCACTCAACGTGGCAGCTCATACAGTAATTGTAGGTTGGCATATTGGCTGTAAATTATCATGGAAATACAGGGCATGAGACTCTGTGCTGTGCAGTCCAGAAAGGTAGTGGGTCCTAATATAACTTTGTCATCCTTGCCCCTCCCAAATCTGGGTTGCTTTGGGACCCAAGTGGCCCCGGTGTACTTTAGGGCTATCTAAATTAAAGCAGTATGTCCCCAGCTGCTTTTGGGGAGCAGTGCTGTCCTACCAAGAAACTCTGCAATGCTAAGTGCTGTAGCCCTGCCCCAACATACCCCATATGCCAGAGCCTGAGCTGTGTCTGTTTTCTGCAGTTCTTGCTCTGGGTAAATCATCCCCTGACTGGATCCAATGTTACATAGCCCCTTTACTCTGCTCCAGGCTCTCTACCTGGTGTCCTGGGCCAAGATTTGGAGTGACAATCTCACCCAAGATCTCTTACTCAAGCTAGAAATGCTTTTTCCTTAAAAATAATGAGGTGCAAGTTATCTAGCACCCTCAACTCTTAGTGAGCTCCTTGCGGGATTGAGCTCAAAGAAGGGAATTTGAACTCACAGAAATGTTAAACTGTTTAAATGTAGTGTTGTAGCCATATTGGTCCTAGGATATTAGAGAGACAAGGTGGGTGAGGTAATATCTTTTATTGGACCAACTTCAAGCTTACACAGAGCTGTTCTTCAGATGTGGGAAATGTACTCAGAGCATCAAAGCTAAATACAGCGTCCCGCAGATTGTTTTGCATAAACAGTTAACACATTTCAAGGGACCATTCAAGGTGAAGTGGCCTGTTAACACCTCACCAGGCATAGGGGAAAGAAAAGCTGTGGGTGGGAGGCTAAATGGATTATAGATTGTTGTAAAATGATATAAATCCAGTGTGTCTGTTCAGTCCATGACTTTTAGTATCTAGCAAGTTATGAATTTAAAGCTCCCAAGCTCATCTTTAGAAAGTGTTGGTCCAGTAAAAGATATTACGTCATCCACCTTGACTCTAAACTATTTAAAAATAGGAAAACCCATATACTACTATACAAACCTTCTGAATAAAGGTGTCTGCATGTCAATAATGCAGGTTCATTTTCCAAGAATTAGAATAACAAAGATTGGTATTTCCATGTCTCAATTTTCCAAGGTCACAGGAGGTTCCCCACACTCATTGTAAACCAGACACACTACCGATTTATGGTTCTCCCATTTGGCCTTTCAACAGCCCTGTGGGTTTTCACAAAATGCTTGCCAGTAGTGGTGGCCTTCCTCAGAAGAAGAGGTGTACAAGTCTACCCACACCTCAACGCCTGGCTGGTCAAGGGCCACTCCTGGGCACAAGTGGAGACCAGTATTGACTTCATACAGTCAACCTTTCCGGTGCTGGGCCTGCTTATACAGGAGCAGAAGTCTCCCCTTGTCCTGGTGCAGAGGATAGAGTTTATTGGAGCAGTGCTTGATTCCTCTCAGGCCAGGGCTTTCCTCCCAGAAGCCTGCCTGTTTCCAGACAACGGAGTTGTTGATAGCACAAGTCAAGGCCCACCCAATCACGACTGCCTGTTTCTGCCTCAGACTGTTAGGCTGCATGGCAGTGTGTACATACACAGTGCAGCATGCAAGGCTACGCCTCAGACCCCTTCAAGCTTAGCTGGCCTCGGTGTACTCACCGAGTCACCACTATCTGGAGTTGGTGCTCACAGTTCCTGCCCTTATCCCTCACCTCCCTTGACTGGTGAAGGGACCCTCTGTTGGTCCTCTCAGGAGTCCCCTTCACCAGGCGCCAGCCCTCGTTATTCCTAGTTTTGGAGGCATCAGATCTAGAATGGAGGGCTTACCTAGGGCACCTCAGGACTCAGGGCCTGTGGTCCCTGGAGGAGCTCTCCATGCATATAACTTCAGGAAGCTAAGAGCAGTCCACCTGGCCTTTCAGATGTTCTTACCCCACATCGCGAACAAGAACATGCCAGTACTCACAGAAAATACAGTGGCTGTATTTTACTTCAACAGGCAGGGAGGGGCTTGCTCTTCCCCCCTGTTCCAGGAAGCTGTCCACTTGTGAGAGTTCTGCATAATGCACTCAATCCATCTCAAAGCTTCTCATCTTCTGGGACCCCGAAACAAGCTGGCAGATCACCACAGTAGTTACTTTTCTCTGGTCACCATGAGTAGTCCTTTTACTCCGATGTAGTGAGGTTAGTTTTCCAGTGGTGGGGGACTCCCCGGGTAGACCTGTTTGTGACCAGGCAGAACAGGAAACGTCACCAGTTCTGCTCCCTGCAAGGCCACAGCTGGGGCTCACTCATGGACACTTTCCTGCTCCCTTGGATGGGGCACCCATTCTACACATTTCCCCCTATTCCTCTCATGCACAAGGTCCTGCTGAAGATCAAGCGGGACAGAGCATGAGTCATTCTCATAATCCTAGCCTGGCTCCACCAGCACAGGTTCACCACACTGCTAGGTCTTTCAGTAGCAACTCCAATGCTGCTTCCTCTCCCTCTCCTCCCAGACCTGATATTGCAGTCGAATGCTCTTCCCAAAACCACATGCAAGCAGGGAGGAGCAACATCTCCACATATTGGACTTTAGATGCACCCTGGCTTTCTATATTGACAGGACAAGACCATTCTATAGATCCACGCAGATCTTTGTGGCAGTAGCGGAAAGGATGAAGGGCCTTCCTATTTCAGCTCAGAGGATTTCATCCTGGATCACATCGTACATCCAGACATGCTACAAGCAGGCGTGGGTCCCATCACTGGATATAGTGCTGGCCCATTCTACAAGGGTGCAAGTTTCCTCAGCAGCATTCCTGGCCCAGATACTGATCCAGGACATCTGCAGAGCAGTGACTTAGTCGTCGGTACATACATTTTCATCCCACTACGCCATCACCCAGCAAGCTACAGATGACACTAGGTTTGGTCAAGCTGTTTTGCAGTCGTGTCCATGAACTCCGATCCCACCTCCTATGGTACTGCCTGGGAGTCACCTAACATGGAATGGACACGTGCAAGCACTCAAAGAAGAAAAAAGGGTTACTAACCTTTCTGTAACTGTTGTTGTTTGAGATGTGTTGCACATGTCCATTCCACAACCCATCCTCCTAATCCTCTGTCGGAGTTGGCCGGCAAGAATGAACTGCGAGGGTATGGGGTCGGCCAGAACCCTTATAATGATGCATGAGCACATGGCAGCAGAGGATGCTAGAGCTGATGGATACTACTGAGGGGAAAAATTCCGGCAACTGTGCACGCAGCGTATGCACACCTAACGTGGAATGGACATGCGCAACATATCTCGAAGAACAACAGTTACAGAATGGTTAGTAACCATTTTTTTCCTGCTTCACAAAAAAACCAACCGCAAAACCACAGATAACACATCACCCACCTACCACCACCAAGAACACACCACCCACTTTCTTCTCCAGCTTGTTTAGCAGAACGTGGAGTCGGACCAGATGCAGCTCCAATGCTGTGGGAATGTGAAATAATTACAAAGAGGAGGAGGGCTAGCATTGTCCAAAAGTGCTACAGTCTGGGTGGATACTGACCTTACTATTCAACCCATAGGAGGTCAGGAACCCTTTCACCAAAGCAGCAGCTAGCAGTAGGCGCTTAGAGGTTGAGCAAGGCACAAAGTGAAAAAGCCCTCCTGGCTCTGTGGTTCCTTCTGGAGCTCTTTCCCCAATTTTCCCATACATGCCCCATAAGAGTTTAACCTGATCACAAACTCTAGAGATAGTCATGGGCAAACATCTTCTCAGCACTTCAAAGCAATTTCAGTGCCTGATGATCCACTACCAGTTCGCAAGTGTCACCAAGGGTATATGTGTACCTGTAGTGAGCCAGTGTGGCTCCCCGCCGCCCCGGAACAGCCCATCCGGAGGCCAGAGTGGGTGGAGCTAGGGAGCTCTGAGCCCGCCCCTCAGAGGGTCAGGCGGCGACCCAGAAGTATAAAAGCTCGCCCTCACAGCTAGTCAGGCCCCAGCCGCCGGAGAGACCAGATGTCTCCAGCCTCACTCGTGGCTGGGAAGACCCCGTGTCCCAAGGCGGCCACCAGAACTGGCCGGGCCTGCCCTGCACCCGCTACCTGGAGGAGCCGCCAGGCCTGCCCTGCGCCCGCTACCCGGAGCAGCCGCCGGACCTGACCTGCGCCCGCTATCCGGAGGAGCTGCCGGGGGACTTGCCGAACGATCCCTGGCCTGACGAACCCATGGTCCAGGATCTCCCCGAGGCCGACACCAGCCCCCAGGTAGGCCCCGAGGGGGAGTGTGGAAGTAGTCCAGGGGCAGCCGACCCCAGTCTGGCTGCAGCACTGCCAGAGCCTATGTCAGTGTGTTGCGGCCAGGATCCCCACTGACTAAGCAGCGGGCCTTCTGCAGCTGCTAGGGCCCCGGGCTGGGACGCAGTGGAGTGGGAGGGCTTGCGTCCCCCCTGCCACCCAACCCATGGGTGGCAGTCTCCCCCTCTCCCAGGCCTTTTGAGGCTTGGGCCTACTATTGTTGCTCAGCCCTGATTGAGTGTCTGAGCTCCTGACTCGGCGTTTGTTACCCCACCCTGACCTAGGGCCTGGGCTTAAATACTTTGCACTATTGTTGCTCAGCCCTGACGGAGGGCCTGAGCTCCTGACTCAGCATTTGTTGCCCTGCCCTGACCTAGGGCCTGGGCTAAATACTCCTGCTCAGGCCTGACTGAGGGCCTGAGCCCTGACATAGCATTGGTGCCCGCCCTGAGCCAGGGTCGGGCTTACTGTGTCTTCCGGGACCCCAAGGGCTGCTGAGGGAGATCCTGCAGCTGGACAAAGTACCCAAGCACCAGTGTGTAGTGAGCCGGTGTGGCTCCCCGCTGCCCCAGAGAGGGTCGAGCCCCGGCAAACACTTGTACAGTACTGCAACCAGGAGGAGTCAGTGCAGCACATGTCGACATACTCAAGTTAGCTTTGATCTGGCTTGCATTATCAATAGCCATGAAGCTGCAGTAGCATGGACTAGCCCTGACTGCCCAAGACCCTAGATACATGCTTGAGTGGCCACCGCTCATGCTGGCTTCACTGCTGTGGTTACTTGAACGAGTTTGATCTAGCTAGTTCAAAGCTAGTGTGGATAAGTCTACACATGCTGCAATCACACTTCCTGACTGCAGTGTAAACGTAACCTAAGATATGTTTCAGGATAGACAAAAGGTTGCTACACTTTGGCTCTCTATTGAAATGATATAGACAGTTTAGACTTTTTTGTACAATGACTACTTTCATTTTCAGATTTTTTTCTCCCTGTTCCTTGTATGCAGCCATTTCTCCCACATTCTTGCCTAAGTTGAATGAGAGTCAAATGGTATTTGAGTCTTACTTTCAAACCCATGATGTTCGACTAGATATGAAATTAGGCAAAATAAGTTAGTCCATCCCTAGTTTTAATAAACTCTTTTTGTGGTTCTGATAAGGAACCCTATTAAAAGCCATGGAGTCTATCTTAATAACCTTGCTAAATGAGGCACATCACAAATTAAAGATTCACCATGCAAAGAAAAAAGATATACTGTGGTTTATTAACTTGAATTCAGGATTCTGAAAAGAGCATAGCACTCACTTCCCCCTGCCCCCTGTTTTGACACTAGTTTCTTTGCTCCATAGTCAAGCAAACCTCCTGTTAAGAGCCGGGGAACAGTTCCACAGCGGTTGTGTGGACTGAAGGAAATCGGAGGTTTGACTGAGGAACCAGGGGAGAAAATATTTGCAGTGAACATTTTATTCATCAGATCCCCCTATTTTCTGTTGCAAATTGTTTTGTAAACAGATCATGATTTCCACAGAGCTCAACAAATATTTTATGTGAACATGTTTCACCCTGTGGGTTTGAATATCCAATGTTTACAGTTTGAGATATGTTTGTTGTCTTCTATCTTCTAACTACATGGGGAAACTCAGGTTTCTGGTGTAAATACATTCACATTCACAATCAGAATTTGCGTTCTGAAACATCTCTGTAATATTCACTTAGAATTCACTATTTTGGCAAACATTTCTGCTAGTCAATTTGTTTACTAGAATATTTGGGGAAATCCAACTCAAAAGGATTGTGAACACAGACAAAGGAAGCTTATTTAAAAGTTCAGACAGTTGTGTGCAAATATTTTTTGAAGTCTTCTTCCTCAGTTTCTACCTTCCGCAGTCAGAACTACAGGATTTGGCCCTTAATTACATAATTGAAGGCAAAAAGGGAAAATATCTATACCTGTCCAAAAGTATGATCACAAGTGTAATGATCATGCTTTTACAACAGTTTTTAAGATGAAAATTAGAGTAGTTTTTATTGACACTATCCTATAAACAGTGATATACTTTCCACAAATGTCTAAATGCCATATGCATATTAAGTACCTATTCTCCTGCCACAGTTTAGTAAAATTTATATTTTGATTTGCATGGAAGTAAATCAGAAAAAGACTGGATGAATGCAAGTGCTTTACCTTTTCTAGCTAAAAGAACGAAATTACATATGCAAAACTAGTTACCTGCTTCATTAAGAAATATGAGTACAGACAATTTGTATGAAAAAATTATGGGAAGCAATTGGCTAGAGAGTCAGTGCAGGAGTTACTCTGGGTACTAATTGGCTTGGTCAGGACATACCCCAAACCTGATTTACAATCATTTCTAGCTTTAGTAAATGATACAATATTTTGGCAATTAAAACATGATTAATTTTTCCATGTTGTTTATATATTAATTTAACATGGCCATCTTGGCTTAATTCAGATTAAAGAAAAGTAGACAATCTATTTTAAAATGTTACCTTTCAATTCTTATTTTTCTATCAACCCTTTGAGTGTCTATCAGTGTCCGGCATACTGAAAGTTCTCTTCCTCAAACTGCTGATCTTAAGGATATTCACATGAATCAGACCTCCTCCTATCAACTTTTTTCATATTTGAAGTCAGATTTTTGCTGAATGTGGCATCAACAGCTATTTCTGCAGTAAAAAACTGTAATGTTTTTTGAAACTGTGATTTCCTGTTACAGAGCAGAGAGCGCTAGAACATCCCACAATGGTGTGTGCATTAGAGAAACATAGGGTGATGAGAGGAATTGAATAGGCTGACCCTTGAGGTATGTGGAACGTAATAAGGATGCAGTGAATCAAAGGGGGGAAAAATAGGCTGAGGCAGAAGAACTTAATGGTGAGATCTGTTAGATTGTGGAGTAATCTTTCAACGAAAGTGGTGAAATTCCCTTCTTTGAAATGAGACTGGATGAAACACGGGCAAATTATCTATAGAAAACATTCCAACATCTCTAATTTCTGTGGTTGACAAACAAAGGTGGTTTAAAGGAAGAGCTGAGGTATCTGGACTCAGTGCTCTGAGAATATCTATGCAGCATACTCACATTGAGAAGACAAGTCTATCCGTTGGGCAAGGGGCAAGCCTGAAAGGGCAAGATCAAGGAGTCTGATAGGTTTGGAGGGAGACAGTGAGGATGAATCAGTTCCTGGGAATAGGCTGATCAACTAAAGCTGACTCAAACTTGGAATTTCCATTCCATGGGAAATTCTGACATTTTGAAAAAGTGTCGTTCCGATTCAGAACAAATCCTAGACATTTCAAAATTTGCCATTGAGGAAGGGAAATTCTGAAAAAAATATTGTTTAGGAAAAACTGAACCATTTTGGTTCCATTTTTTCCAAATGAAATAGAGCAACTGGCTTCCCTGACTCTGGGCAGTTCCTGTGGAGGCAGGGGAGTCCCTTGCCACAGAACAGGGAGCCTAGAAGCCCTGGGTTGAGCTGGGGTTTCTCAGAGCTTCTAGTCTCCCTGTCACGCAACATAGAGCTTAGACCTTGAGAGGCCCAGCAAGAGCTGGGGCCCAAAGGCTTAGGGCAGTCCATGTGGCAGGGCTGCCCCAGAGCCATGTACCTGGGAAGCCCACAGTCCCCAGCAACCTGTCAGGTGAGCCGGCAGGAAACCAGGCAGGTTCATGATGGAAATCTGCCTGGTGGGAATGGGATGGTATCCTGCCTGTTTTTCCACAGAAGGTAATGGAAACCAAAACATTTCTGTAAAACATTTGGATTGTGTTGAATTAGCATTTTCCAATGAAAAATCACTTCTTCTGAAAATTCCTGACCAACTCTAGTGAGCACATAGTGGATTTAGTCTTAACTCAGTCCTGGAGGATGAGAGGCTTTTTACAGTTATTTCCAAGTAGATACAAGAATAAAAAGCAGAATCTGATGCAAACAGATGAAATATTTCTCAGAGTTTGTAAAAGTTACAATGAAAGATGAGCTGTGACAGCCTGATTCTTATTTGCCTATGTTTATACATCATGCTGAGAATTCTGTGGGGCTCTGTGTTTGTTTATTTTGGGATTTAAAAAAATCTATGCAGTTTCAACAAAGTAAATTCTACAGATTTCATGTTAACAAAACCCTTTTATCCTCTCTACATTTTCTCTTTCCTACTACGGCAAGACAGGAGTGAAAGGTGCAAGCAGGGGAGTTGCTAGATTACTGTGGGGTTAGTTATTGAATCTTCCTGAAGCTGTGCTTACAAGATTCACAAGGTTGTTTTCCAAGCTGTTCATTAACACTTGCCAGTGTGGCACTGCATGGCTGAGCTTTGCAGTGATTTAGTTTTGTTCATAAGCTGAACAGAGTTATTGCATTTACATAACAGAACCAATTTATTTTAGTACTTCAGGCTTCTTATGCAAAGGACAAACATTTATCAGTATCTATAGTTCCTCTTAAATATTAATCTAAATCTCTGCCCTGATCTCCAACTACAGCTCTGCTCAGTGCTTCCATTTAAGGGTCTAAATAAATGGCCTGGTATTTTCAAAAGAGCTCACCTCGGAATGTGCTCAGTTCTTTTGAAAATCTGGGTCTAAGTGTCAAATTGAGAGCGGTTGTGTGCTAAGCTCTTTTGAAAATCTGGCATTTACTTATGAGCACAAATTGGATTCTTTTGAAAATCTGGCCTTACTTGTGGGTGCTGAGCATGTGAAAATCTGGTGTTGAGTTCTTTCCGGCCTAGTGAAAGCTTGTATCGCCATTGTCACCAGGATGGGCATCTGTGCAAAAATAATAACTAACAAGCAATTGTACTCAGTGCCTAAGTGCTTGATTTTTAAAGGTTTATTTTGGAAACCTTCCAGTATGTCTAGCTATGTCAAAATCTTTTGTCATCTTTCTATATATGCTTTGCTCCTGCTGTGTCTGTCTTAGCCTCATTGCTTCCACAACATCAGACAGTTTGGGCTATAGCTGATCAGTATTGTATCCAATGTTCAGTGCAAAGAAAATTTGGTGTGGATAGTTTACAACTGTCTCAGGCAGTATTAGTTCAACCACCACACAGACATTAGCTGAATAGTAAAATAGTATCTGTCCACTGGAGAGTTTATCCTGTGTGATGAATTATATCTTGAACCTGAACTCAAAACATCAGCCTTGCTCATTAGAAGGTTCTTGCTGATTGGATTGTGTTGAACAGCTTATCATGACCTGTTCTATTTGTAAATATTTTGTTAGTAATCGACTAGTTCTAGATATACTTAGTAACATATGTACACAGGCTGGCCCATATACTTCAGGCAGAATAATGATAATTATAATACCCACTTTTATAGCACTGTCATGCTGTCTGGAGCGGCTCACAACTGTGGGTGCCAACCTCAGATCAGACCATCAGAAAACAGGACTGACACCCCAAACTAGTGGTATATTCTATAATTAGATTTCACCACGCCAGAAATAAATGCACACTCCTGGATTACCATATTAGTTTTACCATGGAGTCACAGACAGTCCCGTTAGGCTCCCCAGCCTACCTTGCCACCCAGACAAACTGGACTTTTTGATATTGGTTACAATACCACATTTCATTAGGTTGCTTCCAACCCCAAAAGGCCAGTCACTTACCCAATGTCAGATTGGTACTCTGGATCTCACCAAAGACAATGCTGAATCCAATTTCTCTAGTAAACTAACTAAAGGTTTATTAGCTAAGAAAATAAATGAGTTATTGAGAGGTTAAAGCAGGAAAAATATATTAACAGGTGAGTCAAAGTTTGATGGCAGAGATGTAGTGATCTGCTAATTTTCCATAAGTCTCTCAGAGTTACCCACAATAATTCTGAGGATCTCTGACCGCTTGTTCAATATTCCACCTTGTTAGAATCCAAAACAGATCAGAGATACAGGATCGAATCTCGAGATCAATTCTTATAGCGTCTTTTCACGGAAGGCAATTTGACAAGTATATTCATTCACAGCGTGCGCTCTTCCTTTGTTGATAAAATGTAAACGGAGTCTTTGAACTTCCATTGTTGAACACAATGACCCATGCTTTGAAGTTAGCAATCTTTTACATTTCTAAGGCTCCAATGGGTAATGTAAAATAAACACAATGTGATATCCAGAAACAATCCTTCATTAGTTTTCATAAAGTTTGCACATCAAGTAAATTCTCATATTAATACTAACACACACTTTTGATCTAGGGTTAATTAAATACAAGGATCTATATAATGTAGTGCAGTGGTGGGCAACCTGTGGCCCGTCAGGGTAATCCACTGGTGGGCCGCAAGACACTGTTTACATTGACCATCTGCAGGCCTGGCCACCTGCAGCTCCCAGTGGCTGCTTCCCACAGCTCCCACGGCAAACCGTAAACACTCTCGCGGCCTGCCAGCGGATTACCCTGAGAGGCCACAGGTTGCCCATCATTGATGTAGTGGATAGCAATCAACAGGTTATAGATAAGTGAAGACAATGTCATTTACATTTCCTCTGAAGTAAATTAATATTCGAGTGAATTAGTACACTTAACATTTCTTTGGTATTCACACAAGTGAATTGGCCTATTGTGCTGACCTGAGCTGTCCTGTCAGTGTCACAAGCACTTTTGATATTTAAAGTGTTTTGCAAACATTAATTTCAACAGCCCTGTGATGTGACCATGTATGTATCATTTTCTCTATTTTTCAGATAAGGAAATGAGGAACTGTGAATGTAAGTGACTTGCTCAATGCTACAGATGCCAGTGAAGGAACTTGAATTAGCACTGAGCAATTTGTAGCTCCCAGTCTTGTGCTCTGACCACTAGACCATGCCTGTCTCACGTTTAAAATGTTTTATTAAAATATTCACAATTGTATAGTGATATGCTCATAAGCAGCTTAGCTTAAAAGAATACATGCCAAACTGGAAGATAAGTTTTGGACACTGCATGCTCACTATATTTCTGCCTGCCTGACCATTGCTACGTATTTATTATATTATAGACTTGAAATATGGAAACTGATATTTTGAAAAGACTGAAAATTCAACATTCACAAGAGTCAGATACATCATGTAGGAAAGACAGCCTCAGGCAATTTTACAGTTTCTCTGCACTTGGCCATTCACTTCAGTAATCCACTCCTATTAAAAAGTAATAATAAAATATTTTTGTTTAGCAACCTACCTTTTCTGAATTGTTCTTGAGTTGAATCACTGTTGGCCCTGTCTGAGACCCTTTGCCTGCTGTTCTTTCTTAATGATGCCACATTGCTTATCTTATAAAGTCATATATCCAGTATGTTTATTGTTTTAGATAGTTGCTTTTAATGTAACAGTATCTCAAATTCCCTGTAACACCCAAAGCTCTTGGTTGTGATGACAGCCAGTGGACAGTCTTATTGTAATTTTACCATTGCTCAGTTCTGTAGAGCCCACTGCAGGGTTTAGTCCTAAACAGAATTTACATAGCAGTGTGGGGAATGTAAGCTCCAGGTAATTACATGAAGTATCTTCTGCACTGAGCTTACCTATTCAGAGAGGTTGGCTTGACTTATAAGATGAGGAAGAGGGGAACTGAATCTGTTTTGTTCAGGATGGAGTTGCAGAGCTGTTTAGGGGGATGGGTAACTCCATGTAAATGAGCTCCCTATCCACTAACCACAAGTAGTATTGGGAGTATTTCTGATCCCTCTCTCCCACTCTGCTGGGAAAAGGAGTTACCAGCACTCATGTTGTAGCAACCCCACTGCAGTTCTAGTGAGAGGAAGCAAGTCAAGGCTGCATTCCCATGCTTTTCAATAAAAAAAGAAGTGAAAAACCATCCAGTGTGTGTGTGTTTGCCCAAACATTATAGTATTCTACTGACTCATGAAAATGTGAAAGTGAAATGGACTTGCGTGTTTTCATTGTCCAAGCTAAGAGACATGGGGGAAAAGAAAGAAAGAAAGAACCAGCATAAATGATGTTGGGAAAACTAGGTTTTAAACTGTGTTTTAATAATCTAACACACTGTAGTTAAAGGAAAGTGTGTTTTTAAAATATTATCTATTTTCCTTTGAGTGTCTTTTTCAGGCCATGACACAGTACCATACAAAATAAAGATTAAGAACAATTCTGAATGCCTGGTTCAGATCTTTGAATAATATAACATGATACAAAATGGCATAGCCTTCAGTGTCTTTAATAATGCTAGTTAATTTCCTGCAAATGCTACTGGAATGATGCTCCAGTCAACTGGAATATTTTATTCATAATCATGAGGTGTTCAGTGCCTATAATTACCAATTTTATTCCAATTTGTCAAGCTTCATAAAAGAGAAATGGTAGTATAAACTACAGTTTGATTTATCTAAGGGTCAGTGAATGTTTCCCATTATCAATTCTGGTTTTCAGGGTTTAGTTTCAGTTGCTTCTAGGTTTAACATTCACTGTGTTACTCTGCTATCTTAGGGTTTTTAAAAAAATTACAGTAGCCAGTTTGAAATGACACTACTTCATGACTGAAACAGACTTCAGAACAGCATTGAAGTTTAATTTGAGAGTGGGGAGAGGGAATGTCCCCTGGTGATCTTTAAGAAAGAGCTGGCAATGGAATACATTGTCCTTCACTTTTCATTTGGGGCCTGATCCTGTGAAATGTTGAGCTCCCTGTATCCCCACTGTTTTCTGTGGAAGTTGAGAGAGCACAGCCCATGACATGAGCAGGGCTTTAACCTGTTTCTCATGCACATGTACCCTCTCTCCCCTTCCCTTCCTTTTCCTGCCTAAATCCATCCTGTATGCTGATAGCTATATAAGTGACTGCAGGACATGATCATCACACTAATTCCTGAGTACCTTGACATTAAATCACAATCAGGCACCCAAAGGAGGATAATTAAAAACAAACAAACAAAACCAATCAATGGTTCTACCAAATCAGTGGCTCATCCCCTGCTATCAGAGTAAAGCTGCATAATTGCATCAATTTTCTTCTCCCCTGAAGGTAAAAAAAACCTTCAAGCCTGGGTATCAGGAAATCAGTCTTATACAGACCACTGCGGTTTCCTATCCTGCCTAGTGCATGTGCCTATGGTTATTGTGGGGAACAAGCTGTTCAGAAGACTTCAGCCAATGGTTGCATTCATTTTCCATATCAATCAATTTTGTGTTTAAAAACCCCAGTACAGCAGTACTGAGATGATGCTGGGTGGTTGTTTGTGTGTATTGTGGTAGAGCCCTAGCCATGGACCAGAGTCCCATTTTGCTACAAACACACAGAAAAAGATGGTCCCTGCCTCTAAGTGTTAAAATTAGAATGATCTGTGACTCCGTCAGCTGTAGTTTATTCATAAACTATCCCTCTTAGTCTGATTTTATAGAAGCCTCTGGTGTCACAGTCATTGAATTCTGTGGCATTGAAACTGCAGCCATGGTTTAAGGGTGTGGGGAGGGAGGGATATTTGATTGTTTTGCTTGGATGCCTTTAATGGGGAAAAAGTAGTGAGTTACCTGGACAACTAACTGTAAGCACCTTGCGTCTCCTAAACTAGTTACCTCGTATAACCAGCACCTTTTTTATGCTTATATATTAATGAAAATGAATAAAAGCATTTTTTTGGGGGGGGAAGGGAAATTTTGGCTGTTCAGATAACTATAGAATTGGGTGACAGAAAAGTGGAAGCTCAGCCATCACAACTAGCCAGTAAATATGTAGGCTTGTGTGTGGAGTTTGTTACATTTTAATTTTATGTATGCTTGAAAACCGTCTGCTGAGTCACAGAGTAAGTGCAGTAGGGACGGACAAGCTTCCTCTGACTGCCTAACCAATGTGCCCCAAACCTGCTTTGAGGTAACACCTCTAAGGGTCAGAAGGAAATTCAGATTCCATGGCTTATGGAGTCCCTGGGCATTTTGCTGACACTACCAAAAATAACAGTGCCAGCTGTGGTGTTGGCTTATATTATGTGGCTACCTTTTCACTAGCAACGGTGTTGAGATTGCTGAGTCATCTCACATAGGTAACACTGTCAGACAGAAACAATTGTTCTAGGCAGGACTCAGAGATGAAACCTAGATCTGAAAGGCTCTGTATGCAAGTACCAAACCCTTAAACTAGCCAATCACCTTCCCACTCCATAGGGTTGCCAAGATTCCAGGATTGTCCTGGAGTCTCAAGGAATTAGAGATTAATTAAAAATTATGTCATGTGATGAAACCTCCAGGAATACGTCCAACCAAAATTGGCAACCCTATGCTCCAGAGAGAGATTTTCAGTTACTTTTTCAATAAATTTGTTCTTTACCAGCTTTAACACCAAACTGGCTTTTCTAAGCTCTCTCCTTCTGACTCTGGTGTTGCTCCCTGTTTCTGTTCAGCTATCCATAGTCTGCATTCTCATTTATTCTACTATACGTTTCATTGCCAGTGCTGTAAACTATTTTGTCAGGTTTTCAAAACAATTTATTTTGAAGGGTAAATTTGGCATAATGTGTCTGATTGACCCAATATTCAAAATAAATCCATATTTAAATATTTTTGTAATGAATGTTTCCAGACTTCTTGTATAAATGTCATAATTATATTCACAATATGGATGATATTTTGGGAGATAGACAGTTTACTGCATCATTGCCCAATAGACTAACTCATCAATGGAGTATTACATTTCAGATTTAAACAATTTCCATTCTTAAAACTGTCCCTGAGTTTTAAATCCACTCACTGTTGTAACCACAAGTTTCTTTTTATTTCAAGTAGTGCTAGATTGGTCCATTTGTGGTAAATTTTATGGGTTAGAAATGGGATGCAGAGCCATCAGTTCCTAGGGTACCAGTTCAAAGCCTGGCTAGGCTGGCAGTGGTAAAATGTCCTAATCTTCTAAGGGCAGATTAGGTGAACTGTTAGTGATGTCTGTCCATTTGTATTGGGAATGTATCCCCAGCATATTCAACAAAAACATAGTTGATACTGCCAATTTTGTTGGCACCTCTGCAGTAAGACTAACATATGGTGGTGGTCCATAGTGGTTGCAAGTAAATAGCTAACCATTGTGATGAGTTATCACATTGTGGGATAGGAGATTGCCATAGTTTTTCTTGCCTTTACTTAGAACAGGATATAAAATTGTTTGATAACAACTGGTGAATGTTGGCTATTTTTTAATACTCTTATTTTATTATTTCACAGTTAGGGTGGGGGTACATTAGCAGTTCATTGTGGGATAGCCTGAGCTGCTGCTACCTAGGGACTGACTTGTTCTGGGTATAAAAACAGGAGTTCAGTTTCTTAGTGCTCTCATTCTGGCACTTGATCCTTCTTACGAGCCATAAATGCACTCCCGCTCCTGATTTATTTTAAAGGGATATTGACAAATAAAGGTTGCCCTTCTTAATGGTGAATAAGGGAAGGGAAACGGAGAGGACAAAATATGAAATATTCAGCTAAACTGTTCCTTAGCATCGCTGGCTGTAACACTTTAAGACAATATGGCATACATGAAATGAGAAAATCTCCCATATTTTTGTTTCATATTTGTCAGGTATGTAAATATCTCAAATTATTTTGCTTAAATTATCCCCAAAGGGGTTTTATAACTAGTTTCTGCATAAAATATAGTTGTAGTTCTCAGGTTATCTTTTATGTAGTCAAACCATTTTCTTGTTTGCATGCTAATCTAAACTTCACTCTTCATCACTGAATAACTTTAGCAGCCTTAGTCTGGCACTATTGTGGTATTTTGCTTTGGAAAATAAAATGAACGTGTCTGCTTTTCTTAATCTCAAATTCAGTCTCCTAGTTCTTTGTTATAATTCCTTTGATGTGAACAAAACTCCAAATCCATTTTTTATGAAATGTAAGTAGCAAGTATACTTAAGAACCCCTATGTATTATCAACAACTTCTCTATAATTTAATGGTTAGTAAATGCTAGGGAACTGCAAAATTGTGTGCCTCAAAAGGTTCTTGTTGTTTCATTGCTCAGTTTTGATTATCCCGGAATGCAATTTCTAATTTCCAAATGAAATATAAGACTTGGTGTTCTTCTTTGAGTGCTTGCTCACGTCTATTCCACATTAGCTGTGTGCGCAGCACATGCACCCTTGCCAGAGATTTTTCCCTCAGTGGTACAGTAGCTCCTCACTTAACATCCTCCTGCTTAATGTTGTTTTGAAGTTACGTAGCTCATTAGGGAACATACTCATTTAAAGTTGTGCAATGCTCCCTTATAACATCGCTTGGCTGACTTTACAAGGGAGCATTGCACAAGTTCTTCTTCGCTGCCTCCTCCCCCTCCTTTCTTCCCTCCCTCCCAGTGCTTCCCCCGCCCCCAAACAGCTGTTTGGCGGTGCTTAGGACTTTCTGGGAGGGAGGGAGCGAGCAGGAAAGCTGCCCCCTCCCCCCCGCCCCCCGGCAGGCTTCTCTCCGGTCGCTGGCTGCGCGGCTGCCCCTGCTCCTCCTGAGTCCTCCGGCCCATGCTCGCAGGGCTGCATTCTGAAAGGGGCTTTAGAGCTGCAGGCCAGGGCCCCGGGGCCTCCTTAGCTCAGGGCCCTGCAGCCCCTAAAGCCCCTGCATTCTGGGTGGCCCTGCTGCTGGAGGGGAACGGGGAGGGGAGGGAGCTCCTAGAATCGTGACCATGGGGGCGGTGCCACGCTGCGCAGAATCACCTGCACACTGCCTGCACCAAACAGGAGCTCCCCCAGATAAGTGCTCTGCACCTCCTGCCTGCCCCAGCCCTGAGCCTCCTCCCGCACCCCCACCCTGAGTGCCCTCCCAAACCCTAACTCCCTCCCAGACCCTGCACCCCCAGCCCTAAGCCCCAGGAAGAGAATGGAGGAAAAAAAGAATGAAAAACGGGCAGGGGAGATAAGAGAGAATGCTCCCCCATGGGGGGGGGCAAAAATGAAGCTAAGCACAGGGCCCCACTAACTCTAAATCCACCACTGGTGGGAGGGGGAAGAGCGGGGAAGGGCTGTGTCTCCGCTCCTCCCCCTCCCTCCCAGAAAGTCCTAAGTGCTGCCAAACAGCTGTTTGGTGGCAGGGAAGTGCTGGGAGGAAGGTGGAGGAGTGGGGACGCAGCATGCTCCAGGGAGGAGGTGGAGTGGAGGTGGGAAGAGGCGGAGTGGAGTGGAGCGGGGACAGGAACAGGTAGGCCTGGAGCATCCCCCGGCAAAGTCAGCACCTGTTCTTCTGGGGGGAAGCTGCTGCTGTGCAAGGTGCTTCCTAGTGTCCTTGCCTGCCTCATTGTCTGCAGCGGGCTGTGCCTATGTAGGGTAAGCCAGGGGCACCTCCCCATCACAGTACAGTACAGAACTGTATAGTATATAATGCCTTTTGTCTGCCCCCCAAAAAATTTCCTTGGAATCTAACCTCCCACATTTACATTAAATCTTATGGGAAAATTGGATTCGTTTAACATCGTTTCACTTAAAGTTGCATTTTTCAGGAACATAACTACGTTAAGTATCTGTCGGGCTGGTTCTAGCGCCCTCTGGTGCCACATGCTTATGCACCAGTATAAAGGGCACTGCTGGCTCTGCACCCTCTCAGTTCCTTGTTACTGTCTGTGATGATTGCTGGAACTTCTCCTCTTGCTTCGGCAAGGTGTTTTTCAGTGGTTTTCTTCTCTGTAACTTAGTTTATTAGTCTTAGTATAGTTGTAGTGTAAATATTGTAAATAGTACTATTGTAGATAGTTAGTCCCCCTCCTTTATTTTAGAGGGGCTCCCTTCGCTCCAGTCCCCAGGTTTCAAACCTTGTGCCTCCTCTAGCAAGCCTATGCCTGTGAGTGACCCACACTCCAATTGTCTGAAGTGTCTGGGAGAGAATCACATAAGAAAACGCTATCAGATTTGTCAGAACATTAAGCCTTGTACGAAAAAAGACAGAGAGGCTAGACTGAAGGCTGACTTAATAGAAGCTGCTCTTAGACTGGTGTTGGAGCCAAAAGGCTCGGATTCAGCATTGAGCATTTCAGCCTTGGTGTAAAGCACCCCTCTGGCACCACATATTTCCGAGCACCATTCTCCATCTCCGGTGTCAAAGAAGAAACATAAAAAGCATCACTCGGAGAGAGGGCACTGAAGAAAAGCAATCAAAGGGAAGGAAGTGGAGTGCGACCCACGTCAGGCCATTCTTCCAGCCCTGGTCCCTTGGTGGCATTGTCGACTCCTCCCAGAGGGACATTGATTCCAGTGCGGGACCCTCCCCTGATGCCAGGAAATTGTCACGGCGCCTGTGGAATCACAGTGCCTTCTACTCTGGAGGCCTTTGCCATGGCAAGGGATGTATTATCACTCTCAGAATCACCAACTCCAATGGAACAACCGCTGGTTCCTGTTGTCAGATGCTACCGGTGTGGTGCTCTGCTTTCTCCTGTGTTGATATCACTCGGCTGCGTGCGTGTGTTCCCTCTGTGTGCTGTCCCAGCTCTGCAGATAGCTGACACAGCAAACCCGACGAGAACCCCCAATGACCAGACTCTAGTAAGGTATGAAGGCACCTCGGCCAGGTTTATTGCGACCCTGACACAATTTCAGTTCCCTGTAGATTACTTAGTCTACTGGTCATACTACTAGAAAGTGCCGCTCAGCAATGGACTCAGCTCAGTCAGTGGCAGGACTTTTCACTGCCCCCTCGGCTGGACAAAGATACCGCCCCAGGGATACATTCTTATACACAGGTACAAACAAGTTATACATCACTCCTGACGTATTGAGGTGCAACCCCTCTACGCAGCAAGGTACAACCCCTCTACGTAGTAAGGTGCCGCCTCTCACCTCGTACATGTTGGTTCGATCAAAACAACTCTATCCATCATTTTACCCTTTTGCCCCTGTCATTGGGATGGGTCGGCCTGTTCCATGTTATCTGTGGAATGTTCCAGTATAGTGTATGTTCTGATATCTGGTGTCCAGTACCTTTTAGGTATGTCTCTTTTTGCAGCATCAGCCCTTTCCTTGCCAGCTTCTGTGAGCAGGGCCTGCCTCTGGCTCACAGTTTAACTTTGCTTTATGTTATCAAAGTCTTGACCATTACTTTAGTTCAGGCCTTAGGCCTCATACCAGGCCTCTGATACCAAGGTTTATCTCTCAGGGCCTCCTCTTACTACAGTTCCGATGAGCACAAGCAGGAGAGAGCGTGGTGCTTTGAGCTTCTTCCCAGCATCAGGTCCCTTGGTATCTTCCAGGAGCAAGCCAACCCTACTTTCTTCTATGAGGTCGTCTCTGGTTTGACACTGGTCCGTGGACCTTTGGCACTGAACGGCAGAAGTGAGGGTTACCGCTCCTCTGTGGTCACCTTGGGAGGACAATTTGTCAGAGTCTGAGGTGCAGCCCTATACCCATGCTAAGGGCTGCTACTGGTACCCATCTTATGTACCCCCAGGCCCAGGAATGGGTCCTCCTTCCAGAACCTGGTCAGGTGGTCAGTGCTTATGCAATAGCTGTTCTGGAGCCGTTCATGGGGTTTTCCCCAGGTACTGAGTCCATCGTCTATCAATAATACTTGGTCACTTCCGAGAGGCAGGCCCCCACACAGCTCTGCTCAGCACAAGACCCTGACTCCGGTATTGAACCTGGTACTGATACACAGGATGTGGGCCCCACAGAGGTGATTGAAGCTGAAGAAGAGGAAAACGCTCCTCATCCGGTACAGGCCTCTTCTTCCTCCTCCTCCCCAGACAAAGACACCTCGGGACAGAGCAGCTCTCCCACAAGGAGTTTCTAAAGAGAAATGCGGCTAACCTGGGTCTTGAGGTTGAGTAGCTCACGGAATCATCCCACAGCCTCATTGACATTCTGGCTGCAGCAGCAGCATCTAAGGTGGCCCTATCCATTAACGGGGCTCTAATGGTTCCAGGCAGAGCCCTATAGCGGATTCTATCTTCTCTCTCTCCCACTTTGAAGAGGGCTGAAAAGAAATACTATGTACCGGCCAAAGGGTATGAATACCTTTACTCGCACCCGCCTACAGGGTCCCTAGTTGTATTGGCGGCCAATGAGAGGGATAGACATGGCCAAGCAAGTGCTACCCCCAAACAAAAGGATGCAAAGAAACTGGATCTGTTTGGGAGAAAAAATTATTTGACAGGTGGGCTACAGCTGCGTATCTTAAACCAGCAAGCCCTTCTGGGGAGATATGATTACAACCTCTGAGACTCTCTGTCGAAATTTAAAGACTCGTTGCTTCAGGACTCGAAGCAAGAATCTCTGCCCTTATAGAGGAAGGAAAGAATGTTGCCAGAGCCTAACTCCAGTCAGCACTGGACGCAGCACTGTGGCCATTAGGCGATGCTCTTGACTGTAGTCTTCTGGGCTACTTCAGGGACTTCCAGCAGTTGGTTGGGACTTCTCCTTCGAGGGATCCTCCTTGTTTTTGGAGAAAACAGACACAAAGCTCCATGACCTGAAGGACTCAAGGGCTACTCTCAGGTCCTTGAGCCTCTGTGCTCTGGCCCCTTCAAGGAAGCACTTCACACCTCAACAACCGGCCCACTTCTTGGCTCCGCCACCAAGGTAGGACCTATTCAAGAGAAGGAGTAGCAGTTACAAGCACTGTCAAACACTTCCATCCACCTCAACCTCCCTGACGGGGTTGCATAGGTACTCTGGAGGTCCAAGCAGGCCTTTTGAAGGTGCACCTAAGGATGCTATTCCAGTTCCTGCTTTGGATCCTTCCCCCGCATTGCTTTTGGACGAACGTTCCCACTTCAGCTTGGCGTGGTCCCTCATTACAGCAGACCACTGGGTACTAAATACACTGATGAATGGTTATACCCTTCAGTTTTCATCCATCCCCCCTCCCATCACCACCCCTCTTCAGGGACCCTTCTCACGAGCAACTCTTAGCTCAGGAGATGCAAACCCTCGTTTGGGTGAGGGCTGTGGAAGAGGTTCCTCAAAACTTGAGAGGGAAGGGGTTTTATTCTTGATTTTATTCACAATTAATCTGATTATAAATAACTACTCCAATAAAGAATCAAAGCCAAACAGTGGTAGTCTCAGAACTTCTCATTTAAACTGTGTCCTGTATTTAAAGAAAAACAGCTGAGGACGACAATGATCATCATGTGACACCCAATTAACATATGCAGTGTTTTTGACTCTGTTAAAAATTGTGAAGTTTGCAGAATGTTGGGACCAAACGTTTTTGATCATAGACTATCCTTGATGCCAAATGATGACATTTTATTGAAAGCGCTAAACAAGCAGTTTGCAACAATAGATTAATATAAAAGTATTTAAAAATTGAGTAATCACTGAATGCTTTTTCAGGGTTGTAATATTTCCTTAACCCTCTCCAAAAAACAGTTTTTTGGAGGGGACCCAAAATAGTGAAACTTTTCCACCTTTCCCCAAAAGTCTTTATAAAAAGAAAAGAAAAGCTACCAATTTTAAGCAACTCACTTCATAAGAATATTTATTCCTCATACCAAAAAAGCGCACACAGTGTCTAGAATGCAAAGCTTGCAATTCTGTAAGAAAAGCATAAGGATACAATAAGCAAGTCCCCTGTCTGCTAACTAGCTAGGCCTACCACACTTTTGTGTTTGCCATTAATTACAAATACATTTTTACTGACATTTCCTTTTCCGTCATCTACCAAAAGTGTTGACCAACCATTCTGAAAGGGTTAAAATAACATTCAATTGATAGGTGGGGTTGATTGGGTAACAATGTATATATTTTTAAAACTGATGAAATTATGAATTCAGAAGTCTTCTATGATTTCACATCCACAATTTCCCACCGTGTTGATGCAGTGGACTGTGATATTACTGCCTTGGCAAATATAAATTTAGGTTAGAAATCTGAGTCCACAGTTTTAAATTCTGGAATAGATGAAAGGAACTCCTGGGTTATATTAATTTCCACCCCATTTTTCTTGTTCTGGACTCAGACTTTGATCTTTGTTTTTATGATCAGTCACATTGGCTATGTGATGGAAGGGCTCCATAGTTTATGTGAATCATGTTTGTCCTTGTGCAATTCCAATACTTTATTAATTAGATCGACCCGTTTTATTTTTGTTGGCCAGCAGATGGAAAAGACCTCCAGGTCATAGTTTTCATTCTTGGCAGACGTCTTCAGCAGCTTGGATGTGATGGGCCAGATTCTCAGACCCAGGCAAGGAACACCCAGTTCTGTGTTACACCAGGGTGCAATTTGCACTTCCCTGACCAGGGGGCCATTCTGTGCTGGTGTGGTTTCCCAGCTCAGATTACAGCAGTTTGAGAGACACTTTGGTCCCCTGAGGCTTTACAGAAGCTGAGAATTGAAGGGTCACTGTGGAGCCCCGGTCACCCTCCCATTCCCATTGCACTGGCAGCTGGGAAGGAGGTTGGCATAGGAGCTGCTACAATAGCTCTATGCTATCCAAGGACCCCCCACCCCAGTTCAGGGGAGATCTTCTGGGAGCTGGATCCACTGGATTTAGGTTGCTTTGCATCTCTGCAGTGGCACAAAGATCACAGCCAGTAGTCTCTTGTTTTCTTTTCAGACACAGAATCAATAAAGTAGGAATGCATTTTCCCCTGTATGGATGCTTGTGACCATTACTGGGTCATTTCTCATGTGCAACGAACCATCTTGCATTAATGTCTTATAGTTCCTCCTTTAACTTTTCCTCCATTGACCTTCAATCATATCTTTAAATTGCTCGTTTTCATTGCAGGAGAAGTTGTTAGCAGAAAAGAAAGGCCAAGACTTGAACTTGCTGTAACTTTTAGTTTGTCATAGAAGTTGGAAATTCGGCATAGTCATTGATTGATCTTTGCCCTTTGAGAGGATGGAGAAGACAAAGAGATGTTGCCCCTGAATGAACCTACCATTTAATTGCTCCTGAGAGGCCTCGAAGAGTGATTTAAACTATCTCAGCTACCTTTTGGTGGTGGTGATGATGATGATGATGACATAAAACCTGTTTCACTTACAGGATTATCAATTTAATCAACATTGTGCTCTTCTATTTCAATGGACAAAGTTTCATTCACTGGTACATTTTATCTTGAATCAGAGGAAACCAATTTTCTGCACCTTTTGATCTGGAAACTAATTTTATCTGTGTTCTGCTTAAGAACTCTTGACCATGTTTACATTTTATTTTAGGAAATTGTTTTCATTACTTTAGACTATTCAACCAGAAATTTCCAACTAGTTGCTTCAACTTAGGCATGTCTGATAAATACATAAACTGTTGTGTAATAAATGTTACTGGCCCTTTTTGCAGTTTTGATCAGCAGCTTCATATCTATTACAGTTTAAATGAGAAACCACAGCGAAGAATGAAAAATAAAATGTGATAGTTGCTTTTGTATAGAGCAGTGATATCAGAGCTCCTTCCCACCTTCCAAACATTTCTAGTTTCTAGGAAATCAAGTTCCCTAACAGGCTACTATCCTACCCACTTTTCTTTCTTCAACACAAGTTAATTCTACCCATTTCCCACACTCCTTTATCCAGTCATCAGTGACTCCATTCATTCACACTTTCACCACTGCGATTCCAGACAGTTTGAATACTTTCATTTTGTTTCCTAAGAGGCCTAATAGACATAACAAGAACACTTATGTCCTACCCCATGAAGTCTCCCCTTTTAACTTTATTCAAAAAAAATGTATATACAGATTGAAATTAGAAACCAATGTTTCTAGAATCAAAAATATTTCAGTTACCTGCTCATGGAAATACTTAAAATAGCAGAGATGTTCAGAAAATAAAGAAAACACAAAAAAACCCTAATAAATCTCTGATTTTTTATTAGATAAAAGAAATATTACTTTTTCTAATACCCATGTATTTCACAGGCCTGAACTTTTCTGCAATTGTTCTGGAAGAAACTACTAATAAAATAAATCCTTCTTGTTAGACTGCTTGTAAAATTTATGGGGAGATTTTGGTGAGCACCTGAGCTATGCACTGTATTCCAATCTAAATTGCCGTATTTCTATCCACTAGTTACATATTTATAACTATTCAGTTTTATTAACTTTGAGCCACAGAATTAACTGCTTTTGTGTGTGTGTGTTTTTTTAACAATGTTGTTGTTGGGCTGGAATAAGTCCGAGTTTTAGTTCACAGAATAAGAGATGGTGCAGAACAGTGTGTCAGCCTACAATAGTTTAGGGCCTGACTGACTTTTAAGCCAAAACCTGTGGTAGATGGTGCATGCTGCAGCAAGAGCCTCTGGGATGAATTCAGAGTGTGTGTGCTGCAATGGAAACTCTGCCATCCTTTCAGTGGGTGCTCCTCCACCTGCTATTTATCACCGGCTGCTCCATCAGCTCTTGTGGCAGGTGCAAAGGGAATGGTTGGGCTATGGCCCCACACACTTATTCTAATCCTTTTCAATAGCTAGTGCTTGAACTCCCCATTTGGATTATGCCCGCCTCCTGCGCATGGCCAAGTTGGGAGACAGATTCCTTTCACCTCTTCTCCCCTCTTTCTTCACTACCAAACAGTGAGGAATACTCTTAGCAGTATACCCATTGTGTATAACATTAGCATGGAGTGGAATTTGTTTACTGTCTTTAGCAATTTGTCATATCAAGACTTAAGTATAGCGGTTCGTAATGTTCTGCACTTTAGTGTCCATTAACAGAATTTCTGGTACTTTGTACCATTAGTCTTCAGGCACTTGCTATGCCTTTGAGCAAATACTTGATAAAAGCACAACTGGTATTACAGTCACTGTGCTTTCTCCTGTGATAAAATCTCAGTGCTCTTGGTTGGGTTCATCTGGAGTTTTAGAGGCCAAGTCTGAAAGGAGGTTATTAAACTTGCTAACAGTTGCTGCTGGTGATAGGTTTCCCACTGAAATGGACATAGAGTGATACAGACCACTGGTCTGATACCTCCCAAAGCACTAGAAAGAGGAGAGAGTAAGAATCAGTGAATCGGCACAGTACAGACTGTGAAATTGTTATTCTGAAGATACAAAACACCCTAAACTATGTTGCCTGTTTTTAGATTTTGCAACGTTTATTTCCATCCCATTTTTTTGTAATCTTAGGGATTCTTTGTCATGCCTGTTGATGTCATCGGCAACCACATTGAACCTAAATATTTATCTATCTTGATATTGGGTCATATCTGAACAGTCCAACTGCAAGAGCTGCAGCCATGTATACTTTTCTTTTTTGATTAAAAAGACAAAAAGATCCTTGCTACATTTAGAAGTAGCAAAACCTATGCATTGTGCTAGGGAACAATTTGTTTGTATTTGTGTGTTTATGGTGTACTGAAAAATAGGTAAAATGCTCCCATCATGGCAAGGAAATGGAAAAATTTCTTAGGCACTCAGAGATGGGAGGGATATATACATTTCCTAGAGAAACAGATAATGTATCTCATAGACCTTACAAGTGGCACCGCTATCAACATAGGTCAGTTTTTAGCCATAACAGCCCCAACACAAACCCTTAAATGATACCAACACTAAACAAATCCACACATAGAGCTTAAAATTATGTTTTTCCAGACTCTGTCAGAGACAATATTTTCTTCCCAAGACCTTTCCCACTGTAATATGGTCTCATTTTCCTCTCCTTTCTTAATTAAGCCTTTCCAAACTCTCTGCTGCAAGAGCTTGCTTTTTTTCTTTGATGGTTTGGAGCAGAATACTGGATTTCATACCGCCCATTCTTCAAACACAAGTCCTCTACTCTGGTCCAGAATAGGATTAGTTTAACTCATATTAGCACTGTGCTCGGAAAATATTCAGTTGGGAAGAGAAAGGGAAATTATGCAATTTCTTTCCCATTTGATGTATGAACCAGGATTCATTTTGTCAACCTCTGTGTGATGCAGAGAAATTTCAGTTGAATTAGAACATCAGAAGTTTGCCTTAGCACAGCACCTTTGGGAAAAAATGATATATTTCTAATAGTGCTGCTCAGACCTCTCAGCTGGAGATGGTACAGAATGTACCTCACATTAGATCTAAATTTAATCTAACTATAGTCAACTAAAATCAGATGCAGCATAAGTCATATAAGTGGGACATAAATAATCAGGACAGACAGTCACTTTACTGGGGCAATCTTCAAGGAAACAGTTGTTTTCTTTTAACTTGTACGATTACTATGTTGCTCCAAAGGGATGATCACAACTGATCAGACCATTTTGTTGGGACGTTTCTTGGCTGAATTACCATGTCAAATTTAATAAGAGGTGTTTAGTATTATGGGAAAGGGTCATCATTTGCTTGTGGCTCTGATTGTCTGCCTGTCTCACGAAATGACAACTAGGAAAAGTCTAGTATGTACTGAATTTTTTATGTTCATTTCGGTGTTCTAATATTTCAGATCAGTTTATTGCAAGTTAATCATGTTTATGCATTAAAAAAGGTACATAAACAATTACCGTGATTCAGCTGAAGGAAATGATTGCAGAGATGGTGTAATAACCTTAGGTAACATTAGAATACACGTCATTTAAACGAGATCCCTTAAATGGGACAAAACTGTATTTCAGAGCATCCCTATTAAGCAGCGTCAACTGTACTTAATTTCTGCATCATTTTGAACACATACTATAGGGTAGTATTTATTCTTCAAAATTCCCCGTGGTTTAAATGAATGTCATGTAGTGTGCATCTCTCTTGGTACATTATATAACCCTGGCCCCACAGCATGGGGAAACGCCCAGCATGGGAAATTTACTCCAGAAAGGACGGCTTCGTAGCATTGTTGAATGGGATGGGGGAGCAGTGTACAAACCCCGCAGATCACTAGTTCCATTGCTAGGATTGCCATCTCTTCGACACTGTTCCCTATCTAATGGCATGAAGGCCCTCTTTGAGAGGGGCATTTTCAACTCCTTTATGAATTTCTGATTGGAATTCCCCCAAGTCCCCAGGAAACATGCCATAGTGAGTGGCTGATACCCAGCTCAAACTCCATCACATTGTCTCCTGTCCCAGAGAGCGCCAACTCTGTGGTATGCACACAGAGCAGTTTTGAAGATTACTAGAGAATGGGGAGAATGAATGCTGTTGAACTAGCATATCTCGCTTTCATATTCCCAAGCCCAGTTGCATCCAATTTTGATCCTTTCAGCCAGTATAAATGGAGGGAAGAATCTATTGAGATGTCTTTAATTTGGAGTTTGGATTATTGCACTTATCTTGGGTTGTGGACCACCTACAGATATGGGATCCAGAAACATACAGATTATGACAAAAAGAGAAGGCAGATAGCTCAAGAAAAAACTATTGATTTTTTTACCTATGTTCCATTTTGGAAACACATTACCAAATGCCTATGTGAAAATTAAAGTTATCTTGGCCAGCTCTGATTACATAACCTGATCTATATCTAACAATAGCAATCTTCCTACCCCAAATTATTACCAACACTAGTCTATAGTATTGACTACATGATGTATAATTATGCTTTGTTTTTAAATAGTGGCTGCGTCAAGAAAATATTTAAAGCAATTATATATTGTACACGTTAATTTACTCTTTGGCTTTGGGTGCACTAGATGAAAGATGCAGAGCTGTCTCTGGCCCTCTCCTCCTATCTAGTATTTTTTAATGTATTTTGCAGTTACTTGTTGATGTGTATTTTTGAACTTATATATGCGCTTGGCAAAGCTATGCAGTGTAAGTGCCAGTCTGTGCAGTTTACCAGAGGAGAAAGGAAATAAGGTGCAAGGACATCCTCTGCCTCCAATAGGTTATTTGCTATGTGACAGAGGTAGATATTGCATTTTACAGGACAGATTTTCTCCTAATGTCTTGTAACTGAAATATGCAAAAAATCTAGAGACCACATTCCAAAGTGCTGAAATTTTGCTTGGTCACTAAAGATTCAATCCTTGAAGGTGGTGAACATCTTTTGAGAGGTGCTGAATGCCCACAGCTCTCATTAACAAGACTCTTGGGAGGTGCCGAGCACTTCACTGGATTGGGCACACAAATAGTTCCACTCTGCTTAACATATATTTCTGTGTTATGCAGAAAACATACCCCTTGAGTTGTGTAATCCTCAGACAAGGGGGAATAAATATGCATTTGTAAGTATAGTACAAAATATTAGAATTTAGCCCTTAAAGTAGCTAAGTGGCAGACTTATTTCATCTGAAGGACACAAAGCTCACATAAATACCCATTATTTTCTCTAATTCTGCAGAAACAAAGCAACAATAATATTGTAGCACTTCACCATCAACAATCTCTCTTGTTCTGTAAAATGTAACAAAGAGGGTGTATATTTTCTCTATATGGTAACAAAAACCTTTTTATTCCCAAATGAAACCCTGAGAAGGTCACATTGGAAACTTGAGTCACAGGCTCTGTAATTCAAATGTGAGCTAAGTTTAAAAAATGATGTGTCTGCGGGTTGCCAAGTACCATTAAAGTCTACAGTGTTCATTTGGATTCAAGTCGAATAGAACAGGACCCAGTGGGGAACTGTACTTTCCTGAGCCATGTGTATGGATTTTTTCCTACATACCTTTCCAGTAAATATTACTACAGCAGAATTCTAATTTCCCATGAATTCTCTGTTTAGGGTTAAATAGTATGTAAAAAACTGATTTCATGGGTTGGTTCTGACAAAAGTAGTTAATTCTCCAGTTTATCAATTATCATTAGAGAACTGTATTAACACATGTTTTTATGGCTGATATGCTTTAAGCTTTCTAATGAATATAGCTTGTAATAATGAAAGTCAGATTATTAACGGAACCCAAAACCTCTATTATACAATAAGGAATTAAAATTAAAATATTTTTGATTTCTGTCTCAGAAAGAGGGCTCTGGTTTTGCTGTTTAGATCCATGGTGACTTCGACCTCCTTCCATCAGACATGTAGATTGACCACTGAACAAAAATCAGTCTTCTCTCTGGTTCCTTTCTGTTGTGCTTCTAGGGATTGTTTCTCCTTCAAGTAGTGTCCCTATGGGTGCTCCACTGTAGGTATGTCTGCATCCCTGCGCTGCTGATCAGAGAACTTCGGTAACAAGGTCCATTAGGCCTGCACATGCGCTGTCTCTCCTCGTGCTGTGCCACAAGGCTAGTCAGCGGGTGCAGGCTAATCCTCCTCAGTTCCTTTCAACCCTCCCTGGCTAGAGATGGAGCCATTAGCAGTCTATTAAGACTAATTGTTCTCCTGTTTGCATTAACACTTAGATAGTTTCCCCAGTTCTAGTTCTAGTTTTAGTTGTTAACTCTTTTTTCTGGTCTTTAAAAAAAACCCAAACCCCACAAACTTTCATTTTCTTCCCACCTTTTCTCTCCACCGGGGACCCTTCCCCTCAGCAGGGGATGCCCGGCTCCCTAGGTTTCAAGAAGTGCTGCACCTGCAACGAGGCAATCCTGGTCCAGGGTGCATCCACTGCCTCGGCGAGGGCCACATCCAACAAAAATATACCCTCTGCCAGCAGCTCCGGCCAAGATCCTGCACCACCAAAAAATTATCTTCATGGAGGCAGATATCTGATCTCAACCTCCCGGCAGACGTGAGTCTTCCCCACAGCCTTCAACTTCTAAGAGCAGTGGTCAAAGAAGCTGGCTGGGGACTCCTGTCACAAGTCTAAAAAGAGAGTGGGAAGCCCCTTCACTGAGCCTAGAGGTAGCTGCAAGCGATGGCCATCTCGCTCGGTATCCTTGGCACCAAGACCAGTTCAGCACCTGTGCCTCAGGGTGACCATTGGTATCTGGTACCACTGACAGGCTCACGACCCCTTTGGGCATGGGCACTGAATCTTTGGTACCAAGAGATAAGGGCAAACACCCTAGGAAGGTGCTCTTGGTACACGAGTTGACCTTGGTACTGCCAGTGGTGGCAGCCTGCCCAGCACCGGAGAGACCAGTGCAGACCGCCACCACCACTGGGATGCTGAGTACCAGCAGAGTTCCACCAGACCAGAGACTTCTGCATGACAGATCCACCCTGCTTCTCATGGGTGGTGGATATCAGAGGCTGGGGAAGGCTGTGCCTCCCCAAACAGCCAGGCATGGCCTTGCTCACGCTCCACCCCCAGCCCCTTCCTGCCAATTCCCCTGTCCCTGTACTGTGGCCCCGGCTAGGATTCTGTCCACAATCCACCCTCCTGCTCTCTGCTTTGGAGTTCTTGTCAATGACTCTGTGGTAGAGAAGACTGAGGAGGGTTAGCCTGTGCGCGCTGACTACCCTTGTGGTGCAGCACAAGGAGAGACAGCGCATGTGCGAGACTAACAGACACTGATACTGAAGTTCTCTGATCAGCAGTACAGGGACGCAGACACACCTCCAGTGGAGCACCCATAGGGACACACATTTCGAAGAACCACTGTTACTGCACAAGGAGAGTAAATTCTGCTGTCTCTTATATCAGTGTAAATATACAGTAAATAGACTGAGACTACTGTAAAAACCAGTGTGAGAGGAGAATTTAGTGTTATTCTTCACTCAGCCTCTGCACAGTTCATAAATAAAGACCAATTGCTCAGTGTTTGGTTTATTACTTATTAATGGCTCAATTCTACGTTTTTCTGAGCATGCCCTTCGAGGACATTTCTAGGACCAGGACCAGTACTGGCAGAGCTATGCCTTTGCTAATGGCCAAAATTTCTGAGTTCAAAGAAATAGAACGTGAGGGTTTGATCCTGAAAGGTTCTTAATACCCACAATTTCTTTTGATGTCAGTGGGAGTTGTGGGTGCTCAGCACCTCCCAGGCTGTGGTCCCTGCTGGTCTCGGTAGGTTGATACTCAGTCCTGTAGCCTTTTTATAGCCACCAATTTCTGAACATCCTGCAAGAAAATCGATAGCACTGAGAGGCAGGTCCAAGTCATAATGACTGACATCATCTGTATGGTGGGAAAACATTGTGTTTAGATAGCAATGGTGAGACCTGGGTTCTCGCTGAATGCAATGACACAACCACGATAAGGAGTCTGTTGCCTGATGCCACATATCTGAACACATTGATGTTCAGAGTATGAATAACGCTGTACTCTAATGTGTTTTATACTTAGAAAGCAAAGTAAATGTGCGAAGTGTCAAAACTAATAAAAGCTGCAGAATGTAGGATTCATGTTGCTAAGCATCACTTAAAGTGCAGTTCTGCTCTGAAAAGTGGCACCATCTTACTCAATGGATCTAATCCTTGTGTGTATTCAGAGGCCTATCTTCTAATGCTACTGACAAAAATAAGGTTTTTTTTTCCTGCCTTTTATTTCTGATATCGCTGTAGAACCAATACAGCTAAGAGTGTGAATTCTGTTCCTTCTCACATGTCGATAAAATTGTTATCCAAGTTCCATTTACAAAGCCAAATTCTACTTCAGTGGTGTGTGCCAAGGCATTTGAGTTGCACAGATATAACAGAGGCTGTGTCTGTATTTTGAGCTATGAATGTGATTCCCCTGCTTGTGTGTGCATACTTGCACTAGCTTGATGAGAGCTAGTGCGAGTATAAATAGTGGTATAGCTGTGGTAGCACAGGTAGCAGCACCAGAGCCATGGCTTAGCTGTGCTTAGTACAAATCCGCCTGTAACCGGTGGCTAAGCCGTGCCTCTGCTGCGGCTACCCATGCTACCATGGCTACACTGCTATTTATGCTCATGTAGCTCAATGAGATCTAGCATGAGTATGTGTACATAAGCAGGGGAATCTCACACTTGCCTTGTACTGTAGCTAGAGCAGAAGAGAGACTAGAAGGCAATGAGATTGTGCAGGTTTAGCTGAGGGCAAAATCTGAAGACAACAGAATCACACAGCTAGAACCCAGGACATAATTTAGCCTACAACATCTTTGTTACTGGTGGTGTTGTATGAGAGGAAAGAACAGAGGTTGAATTGCAGAGTGCAGGTTGAATTTTCACAGCTGGTAATTAGAAAAGCCATATTTTGACTTGCAAACTTGAGCAGGTTGATCCTGAAAGCTGGAGTTCCAATAACTCTGATCTGAGGGAGGAAGGATGATCTAGTGGGTAAGGCACTGGACTGCGGTTCTAGCTTTGGGTTCAGTTCCCAGCTTTGCTATAGAGTTTCTGTGTGACCTTGGGAAAGTCACTTAAATGTTCTGTGCCTCAGTTTCCCATCTCTAAATAGTGAATTACTACTTCCTTTCTCCTCTATTTTTACTTTATCTAAACTGTATGCTATTTGGTGCAAGGACTGAATCAACATGGTTTGTACAGCACCTTGCACAATAGTATCCTGATCTCACTTAGGCCACTAGGCACCACTGTAATACGAATAATAATAATGTAGAGCTGCATTTTCAGAGCCTTTTTCTGTATAAAACTACTCTTCAATATGTGTACGTATGCATGTGTATGACAGAAGTCAATAACGTTACTAGAGGACATGGCGCTCATACAATGAATACATTTGAAAACCTGGGTGAACAATGCATTGGAAGTAATCATAAAGTTAAGCATCCTCTATGAAATTTTTGTTTTCTCATTGCCATTGACTAGTTGAGAGGGTGGCGGGAGACAAAGGAGAGGAGGATGGAACTTGACATCTCAGGCAAGTAATGTAGTGTGAGCTGTGTGGCTTCATTTTCGTTAGATGGAAAAGTGAGGAAAATGCTTTTGGTGTTTCCCCATCTCTGTACAAGAAAATAATCTGGAAGAGTCACACAAAGTGAAGGAGGTATTTAGTATAATTTATTATTTACTTTTTTATTGCTATGAATAAACTCATCAAACAATAGCACAACATTCACGTTGCTTACTGTTAGTTCTGCTGTGGAACCAGAATTTCTGACTTTTTAAATCCCGTCTTCACCTTTTTTCAGTTGCTATTGTAGGAACTTTTTACTTCCTTCACTGTTGCAGTTCATTGATTAGAGATTCATTAGCAAACCACATGGAAAATGTGATGGTTTCTAGTTATAGTCATTTTCCTGTGTTTTTGGAAACACCCTTTAGCCCAAAGAATTTTAGCTCAAAAGCAGAGCAGCAGTGAAGCAGTGGCAGAGCATGTAAATGAGTATTAGTGTAGCTAAGTGCCCGTGGGTCCTTTCTCCAGATAAATAAAAAACAACACTGTACTCCACCTTCAACGGTCAGAGAAATATTTCACTTATATGTGCGTGTAGCAATGTCATTGTTCATGTGCCTACTGATATACCGATAGGCATACTATTAGAACTGGGAAAAAATACATAAACTTGTCTGCTTTCACATTTTATTTCATTCAGCTATTTTCACCTAATGAAGTGTAGAAATCTAGACCAAATAATCAGATGATACATGCAATTCCCACTTTCTCCATTTGTAGCAGTCTCCAAGGATGACGGAAGATCCACTCTTCCCTTTTGTGGATGTCTTTTATGTAGCTGAAACTGTGTTTTCATAGTCGTAAATTAGCACAATGAGGCCTTATGATACTCAGTATGATTTATTTTGCTTCCAGAGGAGGAGCACTTTTAAGATTTATAAAGCATTTCATCTTTTATTACTAAAGTTCTTACATAGTCTTGTTGACTCATTTCTAGATAAGACATTGACTGTGGTTGGATTAGAACTTCAACATCCACAAGTTGTAACATTTTAAAATAAATATGCCAATATATCAAACACTTATTTTATAAAATACTATTTCAAACGCATCCATGTGTCATAGAGAAGTAAAAGCAGGTTCAACATCAATGAAGGATCTAATATTTATATCAAAAGAAAAGTAATTATAACAAACTGAAGAAAGCTTTGTTGTGGTGGTGGAGCATTGGTGCTGCACAGCATCCCATTCATCTTGCTTTGCTGAACAGGGAACAAGGCATTGAAAGTCATTTGTAAAATACAAGACATTGCTCTGACAAGGTGGGTGAGGTAATATGTTTCATTGGACCACCGTCTCTTGGTGAGAGAGAGACACTTTCGAGCCACACAGAGCTCCTCCGGGAAACATACTCCCAGCATCACAGCTAAATACAAGGTGGAACACATTCTTTAGCATAAGTAGTTAGCACATATTGTAAGGAACCATTCAAGGTAGAGTGGTCTGTTAAAACCTCTGCAGGCGCAGGACAAAAAGAGGAAGTTAGTTGGTTACAGATTGTTGTAATAAGCCATAAATCTAGTGTCTTTCTTCAGTCCATGAATAGTGTATGTCCACACAGCAAAGAAAAACCTATGGCTGGCCTCTGCCAGTCAACTTGAGCTGCGGGGCTGTTTCATTCCTGTGTAGACTTCTTGGCTTGGGATGAAGCCCTGGCTCTAGGCTCCTGTGGGGTGGGAGGGACCCAGCGTAAGGTTGCCAACTTTCTGATTGCAGAAAGCCAAACACCTTTGCCTCCCTATCCCTTTTCCAAGCCCCCCCCGCGCTCACTCCATTCCCCCCTCCCCCCATCGCTCACTCAACCGTCCCATAGCTCACTCTCTCATTTTCACTGGGCTGAGGCAGGGAGCTGAGGTGAAGGAGGAGGTGAGGGCTCCAGCTGGTGATGTGGGCTCCAGGATGGGGCCAGAAATGAGGGGTTCAGAGCATGGGAGGGGGCTCCAGGCTGCGGCAGGGGGGTTGAGGTGCGGGAGGGGGTGAGGAGTGCAGGCTCCGGGCTGCGCGGCGACAGGTCCCTCCGGCTCCTAGGCAGAGGCAAGTCCAGGCGGCTCTGTGTTCTGCCCCCACCTGCAGGCGCCACCCCCACAGTTCCCATTGGTCAGGAACCATGCCCAATGGGAGCTGCAGAGCTGGCATTCAGGGCAGGGGCAGTGCGTAGAACCCCTGGCTGCCCCTGCACCTAGGAGCTAGACATGCTGGCCGCTTCCAGGAACCATGTGGGTCCCAGAGCTCGGTCTCCAGCCTGAGCTTGGAAGTTTACACAGCAATGAAACAGCTCTGCGAGCCTGAGTCGGCTGGCACAAGCCAGTTGTGGGTTTTTCTTTGCTGTGTAAACATACCCTTAGTGTCTAGCAGAGTTATGAATTTAAGCTCCCAGGCTCGTCTTTTGAAAGTGTTGTGTAGGGTTTTTGAGGATGAGGACTGATAAGTCAGATATACAGTGATCTCTTTGTGAAAAGCATTCACCCACAGGTGATAGGGTATTTTTATCTTTTATCATTTTCCTGTGTGAGTTCAGTCAAGAATGTAGTTATTGTATGGTGTCAGTGAATGGAACATATTTTACAAAAACTTGTAGACTAGTTCCAATTCGTTAGACATCTTTAATTCCTAGTCTGGGCAATGGCTTTCACTACCAGGGGAGCTAGAAAATGTACCAAAATAAAATCCCCATCAGTTGCCCAAGTACCCATTCTGCGGGTGAGTCAGACACATTTTTCTAACTATCCTCTGTGATAGCTATTTGCAGGGTTCGTGCAGGGTGAGAGGCAGGAAATCTAGGCAGGTATGGTTATGTAGAAATCAAAGTAAAGTTTCCTTTCATTTTTCCAGTGTTCAGTATTTTATATGTCAAATTTTAAAGCTCAGTAAAAAGTAAAAGAATGAATTAGTGCTTCCAAGAAAAACTGTTTTATATGTTTGGCGCAAAGTGACCTGCCTGCTAGCAGAGAGGCCAACAAATGAATAAAGAAGAGAGATAGACAGCTTCCCTTTCAGAAAGGATAAATTGGCGTTCTCTGGATTTTATGGAAGTTTGTGTCCCCAAGACCTCAGTAGAATGGTGTTCTGCATTACAATAGTTAAATCTGAAAAAAAGAAAGATAATTTTTTTCATTTTACCTCAGGACATTAAACTATCCAACTGAGCTGTTTTTCTGGATAACTTAATTGCCATTTAGGAGTCAAAATAGAGTGTCCTGTTTTTTTTTTTTTTTTACTACAATTGAAATTTAAAAGCACCTCAAGATTACATGAGTGTTCTTACATATGAGAGTGTGTTGTGGTGAGAAATCAAGTCCTCAGGACTCAGGAAATTGTAAAAGTCAAAGGCTTCACTACATTAATTTGCTTAGTTTGCACATCCTGTATATTTTATGGCATAGATAAAATAAACAGTAAAACATTAACATTTACATTTATTAAGAAAAAAAGAGAAACAAAATAATACGTGTGTTCAATGCAGCTGAGTATTAAGAACTATTACTTTGGAATTTCCTGAGGATTCTGTGCTTGACTTTTTGTCCTTAACATTGAATTAATATTGGGTTTTGGGGTTTCTTCTTTTAACTTTTTTTTAATAAAGAAAAGGAAACAACTATAAATGCTTTAAAGATGCCTCAGTGGTGCTAAAGCACTTTAGGAGCACCTCAGTGTAACTAAACACCACTGCTAAATCACTGTAACAATGCATTCTTATCTGTGTATCTGTCTAAATATGTAGTCTTGGAGGCTTATCTGCGTATGTCCAATGTTCTAGATCTGTCTAAGATAAGGGCAACAGAAAAAAAAAGGAATAGGAAATGTTAAAAGAGTTTGAAAATGCTAAATATACTGTGACAAATGTACCCCAGTGTAATCCCATTTAATTAGTTGAGTTATTGGGACTTTTGACTTTAGAAATACTAAACCTAGTGTTTTATTGTTATTTATTACAGTAGTGCCTAGAAGCCCCAATTGAGATCATGACATATGATGCTAGGCACCATACAAACACATAGTAATAGACAGTCCCTGCCCTAAAGAACTAACCATCTAAATAGACAAGGCAGACAAAGGGTGGAACAAAGGAAATATTATTCCCACTTTGCAGAATGGAAATTGAGACACCAAAAGTTTAAGGCCAAAATTGTCAAAAGTAACTTCTAATTTTGGCAAGTTTCAGAATAGCAGCCGTGTTAGTCTGTATCCGCAAAAAGAACAGGAGTACTTGTGGCACCTTCTCTAAGGTGCCACAAGTACTCCTGTTCTTTTTACTAATTTTGGATGTCCAACTTGAGACTTCTAGTGTCTAATTTTTCAGAGTACTTAGTATTTTTGTGTCACTTTGTATGATCAAAGCAAAGCTCCCATTGACTTCAGTTGCAGCTGTGATAGTTCAGTTGGACACCCAGAAAAGGAGGAACATGCAGTGGTCACCTGTACAAAATTTGTTTTATGGTTTTTGCCTAGCATCTCAAAGAAACTCTGTGTAAGAGGCAGCGATAGAATCTAGTTCTCCAGGGTGGAATTCAACAGCCTTAACCAACAGCCCATTCCTTCTCTTCCTGCAATCCCCTGCCTCATTGAGACTGACAACAGCCTCTTTAACGGTATAACTCAGATCCATTCAGCAAGCACAATCCATCCTGTGCACTGAATGAAGCAGTTGTCTTGTGGGGAAGGGGGAAATATCTTGGGCTTATGTAATTAATGACTGTATCATAATACATATGCACAAGAGGATCTAATGAAAGTTACCTTAATTCCGTCATTTCATAATTATTGAAAGCTTGACTTTGCAACCTTCATGTTCTTTTAATGTAGTTTTTTAAGATGTAATTTCCTAGGTTTAAAAAACTGACTGAAAGAAAAAAATTTCCGCCATGTGGAATCATATTGGACCCCCACACAGGTTAATAGTAGCTCTGACACACCGATCCAAAGCACAGACCTCTAGCATTTGAATTAATGGAATAACTAGTGATAGTAGTAGGCGATAGTGGTCCTCTGTGTTGGCCAGGCACTAGATAAGATACACATTTTGCCAGAGAGTTTCACAGATGTTTGCTAGCAACAGAGGAACGTTATCACTCAGGAATCCTGGGTTCAGTTCCAGATTCTGGAGGGGAGTGTTCTCTAGTAGTTACAGACCTTTCTGCCTCTCTCTCCTGCAACCTACTGCCTTCTTCCCCTGTCCCCTAGCATGTCCCTCCCCAGCCTGTCTCCTTCATCCCCTATTCACCCTGCTCCTTCTGTTCTCCCACGCTCGTCTCTAAAGTGAGGATGCTTCCTCGTTTTTTTCCTGCATGCTGCCTGGGCACCCACACTGGGGTCACTGAAAGCACAGAACAGACAGTCTCCATGCTCTTAGATCGGGTGCTCAGCACCACATCAGCTAGAAGGAGCAATTGTAGCAAAAGTCCTGCTCAGCCCTGGGCTGGATAATGTGGAGATGGAGGATGCTTGGTGTGGTTGGGATGGAGCTGTATAGCTCATGCTTGCAGCAGATGTAACGTATGAAACATTTGCTTCTTGAATCTAACAATCCTATGCAAACAGTAATTTTCAGAGGATTATGATGCAGCCAAAATTGAGTGGACTTTCATGTGGACAGCAAATAGCCTTTCTCTGATCCCACGGGAAATGCAACAGAAAATAGTACTATCATGGGAAGTGTCATGTACCCTTAACTACAGGTGTCACTACCAGCTCTACTTATACCTATGAGGGGTGTACCAAGTGTTTGACACCCCCACCCCCACCTGAGGCCCCAGTGCTTTGGTGCACCATACCTGAAGGGAGTGTCCTTTGGGAGGGAAAGAGCAGTGAGTCAAGTCCTCCAGGAGCTGCCTAGAGAGGCCACTAAGGACCAGCTGTTGATGAAATCAACAAGAATTGGTCCACTAGCAGCTGGCAAGGCCATGAGCGGACAGAAGCCAATAAGGGCCCAGCAAGCAACATAAAAAGAGCTGATTGCCTCCTCGAGGAGATGGTTCTTGATGAAAAGGGAAGGAAGGTTCTCCCCTGTTTTAACCCAAAAGCCTGCTGCGTCAGGAGCCTAACTCTGGCTATACTTTTTGGTTGAGCCCACAAAAGATAGTTTTGGTTTACATTGTGGAATTTAAAGCCCGGGGGGATGTCTACGCTGCAATTAAAAACCCGCTGCTGGCCCGTTCCAGCTGACTCGGGCTCGTGGGGCTTGGCTAAGGAGCCATTTAATTGCAGTGTAGATGTTCGGCCACAAGCTGGAGACTGGCCTCTAGAACCTTGTGAGGTGGGGGGGTTTCCAGAGCTCAGGCGGCAGCCCAAGCCCGAATGTCTGCATTGCAATTAAACAGCCCCTTAGCTTGAGCCTCGTGAGCCTGAGTCAGCTGGCACGGGCAAGCCGCAGGTGTCTAATTGCAGTGTCGACATACGTAAGGTGGCCATGCTGAGTTTGGATATTGATTGACAGCTTTAAAATTAAAGGGAGCTTGTTTTGCAAGGTGCTCCACTGGTTCAGGCCATTATCATACCACATACGCTTTCTTTTTGCTGCAGTTAGAGGTGTGAAAATAGGACCCAGAATCCAGGCAAGGGCTGTTCATCACCTTAAACAACTTATAACTTATATTTTTGGGGTCCCTTATCTCCTTGAAGCAGTGAAGATAGTTACCATACTAGTCCAAGCAGAAGTTGCTGACTTTTCACCAACCATTTCAATCCAGCCCACTTTGCCCTTGTGCTATCAAACCTTTTAGGAGTCATGCTAAGTAGTGTGCACAATAAAAGGAATAAATAATAACAGGAGTTCCAGCTATGGAAGGTACTACAATTTTAATGGCATAGGACTTGGAAATTCATTACGAAGAAAGGGACTGTTCTGCAGTCTGATTACCTTGTGTGTACTCCATCTCTCCTTAACAAATCACAAAGGCTAGGCCCTGTTTCTTTATTTTTAAAAAATAAAATAACCAAGAAGGAAGCAATGCATGTCCTATATGTGACAGGAATGTGTTATTGGAGAAGAGAAACATAACTTTAAAATAAAAACTTAAAGGTTTCCATTTATCTCATATTAGCCTGTGATTTAAAGCCAAATGACCACATCCTCTGTTTGTTTGTCTCTGTTTGCCAGAAGCTGGGAATTGGCGACGGGATGGATCACTTGATAATTACCTGTTCTGTTCATTTCCTTTGGGGCACCTGGCATTGGCCATGGTCAGAAGACAGAATACTGGGCTAGATGGACCTTTGGTCTCACCCAGTATGGCCGTTCTTATATTTTTATGTTCTTCTTGTGCACCAGCAGTAGTTTACTATATTTCAAGCAGTTACATCTGGGCAAACGCACTGAAGGCAATGGGTTGTACAGATGTCACTGAGGGTAGACTTGAAGACAGTGGGATAGTAGATGTGTAAACGATGGCCTGATTTGTTGCTGCTGATAAAGTGTAAGGAGGGGAAAAATCCATCTCATTTTCGGATCCACGTTTGAGTTTGCAGAGCTGGAAGTTAGGAGGAAAAAAATCTTTTTATTTGTAAACTGAGCACGTTGTATATGAAGTCATTGAAAGACAATAAATATGAAACCACATGAAGACATTCCGCAGTATAACTTTTCTTTAAACCCATTATACATGGGTTGTAACTTGATTTGACAGTTAGGAGTGCAGAAACCGCAGTATGAGGTTTTCAGGATCACCAGTCTTAGACACCATTGCTTCCATTCATCTGTGTGTGTCAGGAACACATCAATACAGTATGCTAAACCATGTGTAAAATTCTGTTCTAAACCTCTGTTGGAGAATTTGGAAAACTTTGAAAGTCTCATGGATATAGGAAGGACTGTATTTACTTTTGTGAAATTAAAGTGTATTTTAAAAGGTATAAAGTTGCTAAGTCAAATTCATGTTTGTTTTTCCCCTTCAGAATTCCAAAAGTGATTGTAGTATGCAGTTCTATGGACTTACCACTTGCCAAGTTTCATAATTTTTTAAGTCAAAGCCATTTTCTATTATAAGATCACTAAGAAGCATTAAAAATGTCTTTTGCACTCCTAGCCACATACAAATGGCCCAGATGTAATTTGTTTGTGACAAGAAAGTATTCCCAGGCTGAAGTCTTCTGTGCCAAGTGTTAGTTTGTAGTGAATGTTTAAGGCCAAATCTAAACCACTGAATAACAAGGTTTATGATGAAAATCCAGCCTTGATTACATCAGTGTTGTTGAGCACAATCGTACTATTTAGGGGTTGTCTACACAGGAAAAAAGCCTGCAATAGCTGGTGTGCACTAGCAACTACTCTGCACTAATTCCCCATGTGGACACTCTTTGGGTTTGTCTGCACAGCAAAGAAAAACCCACAGCTGGCCTCTGCCAGCCGACTTGGGCTCAGGGGGCTCAGCTGCGGGGCTGTTTCATTGCTGCATAGATTTCTGGGCTCAGGCTGGAGCCCAGGCTCTAGGATAGGGTTGCCAACCCTCCAGGAATTAAAGATTAATCTTTAATTAAAGATTATGTCGTGTGATGAAACCTCCAGGAATACGTCCAACCAAAACTGGCAACTCTACTCTAGGACCCTCGGGTGGGAGGGTCCCAGAGCTTGAGCCCAGAAGTCTACGCAGCAATTAAACAGCCCTGCAGCCGGAGCCCCACGAGCCTGAGTTGGCTGGCCTGGGCCAGCCGCCGGTATTTCTTTGCTGTCTATGCGCACCCTTATTGCTCACTAAGGGGTGCCTTTGTGCACATTAGCTTAACGCACTTTGGAAGTGTACTATGCTAAACCACCCGAGGGCACTTTTAGTGCACAGTAAGAGTTAGCGTGGAGTAGCTAGTGCACTTTAAATTCACACCCTAGCTTAGTGTGCACTAACTTCCTCGTGTAGATAAGCCCTTAACCTTTCAAGTGTATCCATAATCAGTGCATTCATTTACCAACTCACTCATTTGTATAACAAGTCTTTTCATTCTAAATTCATGCTCTTTCAAACCCCACTAAAACCATATTGGTTAATTGTTTTTTGTTTTGTTTTTGGTTGGGTTGGTTGTTTTTTTGGGTAGTGAAAATGTGATACAAACATTCTGAATGTACATTATAACCAATGTGCATCAAACTGCTTTCCTTTTTATCTATGGTTACAGAAAGCTTATATTGTAGTTCTGATAAAATGTCCATGCCTGTTGTCTATAAAGTATTTTTTTCCTGCATTGTTCATATCAAAATTCACAGAATGCTTCTCATCTCTACCCAGGGGTATCCAGGGATATACTATACTGCCTAGGTCTAGAAGCAGACGAGTGCCAGTCATAAAACAGGAATGGCTAGATCTGTAGAAAGGAAATGAGGAGTGCAAGGTTCTGAAGACTACTTCAGGTGACGGAGGAAAAAAAAAATCATGGTCGATGATGATAAATGCCACCCTAGAGTAAAGAAAAAAATGAAGAAAGAGAAGTAAAGATTCCCCCCCCCCCTAAGATTTTGCTAAGAAAAGAAACAGAGAAGATGTGCAAGGTGAAATCAATTATACACTTGTGGATAATGGGGGAGTTACATTCAGAGAGCAGACCTGGAGAAAAGCATGTTTGAGTGAGGATGGATGAAGGGAGAGGAGATGAGTCAATTGGATAATCAAAATCTAGTTGTTTGGATTACAATATCGATAAGGGAGAGGAGTCTGCTATAGAAAGGCAGGGATATGATGCTCTGGTCTTAAAAATAAGGATGGAGAGAGTATCAGAGGGAATAGGGAAAGGGAAGATAAAAAGGGAAGTCTGTCAACAGGGTTGTCAAGAGCTTTGAAATCCATTATATTTTTCATTCACTCTGTTGATTGCTGGTATTGAAAGTGATAGAATAAGGTTTTGAGGATCACTATTTTGCGGGATCATTTTTTCCATTCACACAGCAGGGATTTTGACACACACAGTACTGTATATTAAACAGTGTGCCACTGGTGGAGGGACAGGTTTTTATTATTATTATTATTTATTTTTGAGGAGGGGGGCGGAGAGTTATTTTTCAGGTGTCCTAAATCTAGTGGAGAATAATTCACTAGATTTCTTTTAAAACTCTATTTTAGGAAATAATTCACTAGATTTCTTTTAAAACTCTATTTTAGGAAATAATTCACTAGATTTCTTTTAAAACTCTATTTTAGGAAAAAAATACAATTGCTTTACTTCATGATCATGATTGGCATGATCATGAAGTAAAGCAATTGTATTTTTTTCCTAAAATAGAGTTTTAAAAGAAATAACTTAGTTTCAGTCTCATGTAATAATATTTTTTTACTTATAGAGCACCTTATATATACTAAGCTTCACCATTTCTCTCCCAGACTGGTAAGTAGAACTATTACAATTTAAGGATGAGGAAACTCAGGCACAGAGAGCGATTAAGCCCAATGCTTTAAAAAATGCCCATCGGTCTTCCTTCCTTCATTTTTATGTGAGTGGAACAACTGACTGATGGAGCTCAAGTTAACAGCCTATGAACACAGCTCTTCCACTGCCATTCCCTCCCTTCCTCCCCATTTTTACTCTGTCCCCTTTCTTGTTTCATCATCCCCTTCATTCACTCATTCCCTCTTTCTGGTACCTCCCCTTGCAGAAGTCTTCCTGCTCATTCTTTCCATATCCCATATTCATCATTACCTTCTGTCCACCACTAATTCTCTCTCTTTTCAGCCTTCTATTTTCCTCTCTCCATCCTGCACGTGAGTCTGTGTGTGTGTGTTTGTATATGTGTGTGTTGAGAGAGAGAGAGAGAGATTTTTTTTCGGTCACTCATCACTATCACGATCACTGCTTTCATTTTCGACATCAGGGAAAGGGGTAGTCCCACAGAAACTTCCTCCCCACCCTAGCAAGAGCTGATACACCACATGCAACAGCTAAAGAATGGGTTCCCTTGAGCCCCCTCCACCTCAAAGAGCTAAGATTGCTGGAGCAGGAAGGGGAAAGCTCAGAGCCCTTTCCCACCACTCAGGGTGATAATCAATTGGAGTGGCTGGAGAAGAGAGAGGCTTGGAGCCCCTTTCTGCCTCCCCACAGGATGGGAGAGAGCAGGAACAACTGGGGAAAGGGGGGAGGCCTCTCCCACCTCCCCAGGACCACCAGCACCAATAGCCACTAAAGGAACGAGTGGAGTCCCACATTTATAAAAAAAAATCTCCCACAAAAGCCAGGGAAAGGGAGGAGTGGAATAAGTCTGGGGGAGAGGATGGGATCGGAGGATCCCTAGAGGGAATACTGATGTTCACTAATTATGGGTGCCTCAATTTTATGGGAATCCCACTTGAGACACCGAAGGCCTGATTTTCAGAGGTGCTGAGTGTGACAGGGTGTACACACCCCGCATCAGTGTGGAGGGAGTTAAGGAGCTGCTTTGGTCCAGTACAACCTCGCCTGTCTGCACCTGCAAATAATGCCAGATTGGAGGAGGTGTTAAACATGGGATCTCTATTCAGATGGGAAGGAAACAGGCTGTTGAGCATCCCAGCTCTCAGAGAGGTCTGACAGCCAACAGAGCCTTTGCCCTCGCAGAAAGGAGAACACTAATCCCCTGGGTTAAAAAGGGGAAAGAGACTTATATCGGAGACCCACCCAGAGAACTCTGGGGTGATTGTGATAGTTCCAAGGCCCTCTGAAGTAAGAGAGGCCCATACCAGGCCTGAAGCCACCTGCAGGTTTTCCTTCTTTTCCTTCATGCTTTTACTTAACCTGGTTTGTTTGCTGACTTAGGACTGTTTGGTTTGTTTCATTGGGGACCCTGAGAGGGAAAGAAACAGCCTGAAGGCCTCGTCTGAAGGGTCAAGCAACAGCCCTGCTAGACTGAGATGCCCCGCAGCTCCTGCAGGGGTGGGGGCAATTGGACCTGCAAACTTGTGCTTCCCACATAGCTCCCGAAAGGGGTGCTCTGCTGAGGACAGATTCACGACACTGAGCTCCCACCCACAGCTCCCACTGACTTGGGTGCTGAGGAAATGTGAAAATCCAGCCCTTGGTGTCTCACGTTGCTCGCTGCCCCCTCACCCCCATATACTGAGGTTTGCAGAATTAATGGACACTTATGACATGCTTTTCATCAGTGGCTTGCCCAAGGTGTCTCACAAAGTCTGTGACGGAGCTGCGGATTACAACCAGATCTCCTGACGCTCCTAGTTCTCTGCTTTAGGCACAAGACCGTCTTTCCTCTCTTTCCCATTGTGACTAAACACAAGTAGCAAATGGATCTGTATCTACACAGAGGCATTTTACTGTCATGTTCTATGTTTTAATCTGATTTTAAAATGTCTGAATCATTTTTAATTATCCTATTTTTTCAGAGTGTAACATTATAGATGAGGCCCGTGACTCAAACTGAAAAGGATAGGCACTGTAATATGTGATAACATCCTACAGTCAGACAACTGCATTATAAGTGCATTTTCATCAAAAACACTAGCATTAATGGAAAAAGAAATAAACAAGTTAAATATGGAGATTTGCATATGTGTTGCAAACTACCCTTATTGCCTCTCTTAAAAGTCTTGCCTGGGGAAGTCTTGCCTGAAACAGATTAGGCATGCTCAATCTGAAAAGGGTGATGCAGAATGGTGGAGGGCAGGGAACTGCATGGATGGGCACATTTCTATGTGTATTAAAGTTACATACATTTATGCATGATAAAGTCAAAATGGTTAGTCACATTTCCTGGTTTCTGAGCACTTACCATGCAGCCTTTACATTCTCTTAATATAGGGATTTTCTGGTGGAATTATATTTTAGTTTTTTCAAGTCCCACTGATAACCATTTCCCATATGGCTAACTTCCATGTTAGTGTGACCTCCAGAATGTGCTATGCTTTGACATAAAAAATATCATAAAAACCTATTGGAGCAGGGAGCCAGAGCACTAATTAGTCAGGTACAGCATGTTCTGTTTTTAAAAATATACGTAGTTTGGTGCTTTTCTAGTACTTTAAAAATTATTCGTATGTCCTAAAGCAGTGTTTCCCAAACTTGGGATGCTGCTTGTGTAGGAAAAGCCCCTGGCGGGCCGAGATGGTTTGTTTACCTGCCGCATCCGCAGGTCCGGCCAATCGCAGCTTCCACTGGCTGCGGTTCACTGCTCCAGGCCAGTGGAAGTGGCGGCCAGTACGTCTCTCAGCCTGTGCCGCTTCCAGCAGCTCCCATTGGCCTGGAGCAGCGAACCGCAGCCAGTGGAAGCTGCGATTGGCCAGACCTGCGGACGCAGCAGGTAAACAAACTGGTCTGTCCCGCCAGGGGCTTTCCCTACACAAGCGGCATCCCAAATTTGGGAAACCACTGTTCTAAAGGATATGAAATAATTTGTAAAAGCACTGAAAAGCCATCTAAGAGGCTGACTCCTTGCTCTAGCAAGGTTTATGGTAGCTGCAGTATCTCAGGGCTTGTCTTCACATACAGTGCTACAGTGGTGCAGCTGCGCTGCTGTAGTGCTTTAGTGAAAACACTACTATGCGGACTGGAGAGCTTCTCCCATCATCATAGTTCAGCGTAGTGGTGGGCAACCTGCGGTCCGCGGGCCTCATGCAGCCCATCAGAGTAATCTGATTGCGGGCCACAAGACGTTTTGCTGACGTTGACCATCTACGGGCACGACCCCTCACAGCTCCCAGTGGCCGTGGTTTGCCGTTCCTGTCCAATGATAGCTGCAGGTTGCCTACCATTGGCATAGTTAATCCACCTCGCCAAGAGGCGATAGCTACATCGACAGGAGATGCTCTCCCATCGACACAGCACTGTCTACACAGGAGGTTAGGTCAGTATAACTACGTTGCTTGGGGATGTTTCACACCCCTGAGTGACATAGGGCAGGTCTACACTACAAGGCTAAGTCGACCTATGTTACGCAACTCCAGCTAGGTGAATAACATAGCTGGAGTCAACATACCTTAGGTTGACTTATTGCGGTGTCTACACTGTGCTGGGTCAACGAGAGAAACACTCCCATCGACTTACTTTACACTTCTCATTCTGGTGGACTACCGGAGTCGATGGGAAAGCGATCGATGGTCGATTTAGCGGGTCTTCACTAGCCCCGCTAAGTCCATCCCTGGTGGATCGATTGCCGTGCATCAGCCCCCTGGTAAGTGGAGACAAGCCCATAGTTATAGGTCTGTAGCATAGACCTGGTCTCAGGGTGGTGCATATGAGGACATTACATCAGAGCGAGAGTGAATTGGCCACCTCGGTGATGGACATAATATGACAATTAAAGAAGAAAAATACATTTTGAAGTAATATTGTATTGAATGGATTTCTTCAATAGCCTGCAGAGGACCTTCCCCACACATTAGTAAGGTTACTTTACTTTTACAGGTTACCTTCACATTTTCAGGAGAGGGGCCTAATGTTGATCCTAACTGTCACACTCTACATTTGGTACAGCCTGTGTTTAGCAGCTGATGTAGAAAGGCACCAATTTTTTATATTCCATCAAGCAAGACAAGCCCGCAATTAAACTGTTTTTAACTGGTGTGTATTTATAAATTTCCTAATAGGCAATCCTGGAAAGTGTGAGCTTTACAGGAGAATAAATAGGAACTATAATGTTATTCTTTTAGTCTGCAATTGTCTGAAATACTTGTCAATAGAAATAGTTGCATACATTTGTCTTCATTAATCATTTCAAGGTGTTGCACTTTGATGCAGCTAGCCTATCAGTTCACAGGCACTTTAATTTTCCAATTATTGTACCTGTGGCTCAGAACAGATACTGATTAGTTTCACATTTTGCTCGATGGGCAGCTTAATGTTCTTGTCACCTTATATTGAATTTTAAATGTTCAGAGTATAACAGAATGCCAGGTGTGTTCTACAGACTTTTGGGTCATGCTCAGTAAGTTACTGAATACAGTACTGATAGCTTTCTGAAATAACAAGGTATGGAGCCAGAATCCTATCACAAAGGAAACGATTCTTGTAAAACGGGTGTGAATGATTTCATGTCTCATTCTATTTCACATAAGAGTTCTTAGGTGAACATGAAGATAATACTGCTTGGGTCATATCACACATGATTTTGATTATAAAATCAAAGAAAACTGTGATTTGTTTTTCTGTGTTTACACATAACTAAAAGACATTTTACAAACTGTTGTACTGAGATGTCTAGGAGAAAATATACACTTTGAAAAGCCCTAAATATATAGCTTAATTTCATAACAAATAAAAATGTTGCTTGCCTACACTTTGTCAATAGTATACCGGTAATGACTCATTCATTCATTATTTTGAAAATTGCCATTAAAAAGGTTCCCTTCAGAAACACAAAACCACATTGAACATCTGCTGTCTAGGTAGTCATTAGATCTTTTTGCTTTGCTTTTGGCTAATTGCCTGGGAGTGAAATTGAAGCATTTACTGGGACTTAACTTTGTGCCAGTATTAGTAGTAAAGATGATGTAACATTTTGATAAAAGAATGGGAAATGTGAAGCATGTAGCTTCCCAAACATAAACTTTATTTACTGGTCTCTGGTGTAGTTTGTTTGCCTATAATATTGCTCACACAACTGATAACAGAAAACGTATTTAATAACTACTCAGTGCTAATATGCTGTAGTATGCATGACTGCCTAATTTAATTTATCTCTGATTAAGCCTATTATGTTTGAGATCACTTTACAGAAGAGACTTCTTTTTGCCAGCTGTAAGCTTATTTGAACTGTAATATAAGTTAATAATGTGTGAAATAACCAGTGGTGCCTGCTTCTAAATGTTAATTTTACCAAATGACTTCCTGAGTTAGTACATAGACAGCTCATCCTTTGCAATGTAGTTAGTATGTTTGGACAAGAAGACGGCGTATTTAATAAGGCAGGGGGTCAGGTGAATGATATTTTTGCTGATGAAGAGCAAAGAACAACAATCATGGTATTGCTAATGGTGACACAGTGTCTATTTGGTGACAGTGTAAATTGAGGGCAAACGGTTGCAAGTAGTTCAGCTATGTCACTACATTTATTCTGTTAATTTGAAAATGTTCATTAAACGTGTGCTTAATGAAAGAAAACTGCAGTAAGCACACAGTGCAATCACCAATACCCAGAACAATATCAAAAGAAATAAACTAAATAAAACGATCTGAGGGGAAAAAACAATCACTGAGTTGGTTAAAAAGCAAAAAACTAAATGATGGGTAGATTTGTATCTGGAAGGCTGCCCTTTTGTGGGATCCTGGAATTGTCTCAAGCTGAGTATAGAGCAAACCCCTCAGAGTGGCAAGAGGAGGAGTGAAAGAAAACTGCAGGAACTTAGGATAAAGGGAACCCATTTCTCATCAAGAAAACTGCTCTTCCTCAGGAAAGGAAGAGGACTGTGTCTCCTTCCTCCCACGGAGAGGAAGGAAGGAAAATAAAATATGCTCAGCACAATATTTGCTTTTATTCTTCCATCTGCATTGTGGTTACCATGGTCTGCAGGTGGAGAGTGCATGTTCTGCAAAAAGAAAGGCATGGTTTAATTTAGAAATGTGCATTTTATGAACAAACATGAACATTGCTAGTGCCATAGTGATTTTCTACCACAACTGGCTCCTAAGTAATGCTTATCCTTCCTGGAAGAATCTGTGCCCCTGACTCTGCATAGATATGAAGTGAAATGGAAAGTAACTGGTACTGTAAGTGTAATACATGTCTGTGACTACACAGCAACACACACTGAAACTCTAGCAGTTGATCCAAGCCTTATGACATCTATTGCGAATGAATAACTGAACACAGCAATACAAAACATCACAACAGACAGCAAAATAGGCTGTGATCCATCCTGCAAACTCATAAGCTTGTGTGTAACTTTACTCATATAAGTTGTTCCAATGACTTTGGACTGCTTGAATGAGTGAAGTTTTGCATGTGCTCAAGTGCTTGCAGGATTGGAGCCATAGTCACAGCTGTTTCAAAGCATTCAGTGCAAGATGTAATGCCAATAGTTCAGATACAGTGTAAAAAGACTGATGGCATCCTGTCACTTGTCTGGCATGAAGGGAAATTGTCACACACAATTTCCTTTTCATGTCATTCTTTCTCCCCCGTGCAGACACCTCTGGCATGTGATAACATACGGTATGTCAAACCCAATTGTTCACATTTTGTACATAGTATCTCTTTTATTTATAGGTCAGTGGTTTGTGAGTGAGTCAAATGGGACTCTGGTTCTGAGTTCAAGACTTCCCTTCCCTCAGTGGTATGTATCACTTCTGGCTCAGCTTATGTGAGGTCCATCAAATGCTAGTTGACAGGACAAAGGTTTGGCTTTTATAGCAATGGATGTCTGAATATGTATATATTACATGATCAAAGACATAAATGAATGTGTGATGCAGAGACCAAGTTTCTAGTGTTAAAAACTATAAAGGTATTTTATGTAGGATCCTGTACCGAGATTTCAGGATATTTGTTCTATAGTATTTGTAATATCTTGTATTTGTCCAGAATAAATCAATCAACACATCTTTGAAGGGAATAGCTAGTGGGAGCCTGCTCTTCACATCAGTCATGGATGTGACTGATAATATTATTAACATTAACTGAATGTTTGTTTCAGGTAGTGTCAGTCGCAGAGGACATATTAGATCTGTTCTCCAAACTCTATACTGGCTTTTGATTTGTTTTCAAGTGCAATTCAAAGTGTGGGAGTTGATTTGTAAAGGCCTAAATGGTTTGTGCCCTGGCTACTTTAGAGATGGCCTTTATTTCCCTATGCACAATCACAACTGTTGAATCAGCGGGAGGTGCTAGCAGACCTGAGATTTGAACATCTAGCAGCTGGAGACAGGATGTTATTGTGGGAAGGGCCTTTGGTATCAGAATTGCGTTGCTTCACTGGCTTGCCGGAGACCAAGATTGTTGACCCACAGTGGAAAGGGCATCTGTTTTCTCATGATTTTGCCTAAGTGTGAGGAGAATATTCCTCTTCCTGTATTTGAGCAGGAGTTTATTTAAAACGAAGATAAATGATCAATTGTGGAGGGCTTTTTTTTAAGCATAGTTGCGCTCTGAAAGGTGACTTTGTAAAAATGCCACTGTGAGCTTCCTGGTTAATGTCTCAATGATTTTCATATCGAATGCTTCGTTTAGAAATGAAAAGATGTTACGCTCTATACTAACTACCAGCCCTGCAAACTCAGTTTGGGATCTGAGAGAGAGCACTCTTTTTTTCCCATCTTGTTCATCATCACCAACATAAAGGTACTGCGGGCTAAATTCAGTCTCCTTTACACCTGTGCAACCCCGTCGTCTTACAGTTATGCCCTCAGTGAAACCTGTGAATTTCGATTGCTGTCAATGGATTTGAAAAGAGGTAACTGTTTGGAATGTAGGTAAATATTTTTTTATTGCTGTACATGAAGGAATAGAATTGGCAACTCTTACTCCCTTAGGTTATGTCTATACTCCGAGCTAGAGGTGTGATTCCCACATACTGGTAGCTCGATGAGCTAGCGTGAGTATAAATAGCAGTGTAGCCATGGTAGCACCGGCAGCAGCAGCAGACATGCGGCTAAGTCATGCCATGTACAAACCCGCCTGAAACCTGTATGTATGTACTGGACATGGCTCAACCAGGCCTCCACTGCCTGTGCAACTGTGGCTACACTGCTATTTATATCAGGTCCCGAGTTCATAATGTAGACACAGCATTAGGGTATAACTTCACTTCAGTGTTCACTTGGGGATGCCTGAGCACCTGGCTTAGTCTAAGCCAGGTGTGAGCAGCCACTGGTGCTTCACTCACTCATGTGAGCCTGTAGGACTTCTGGAGGTGTATCCTGAATTTCTTTGTGCTGCAATAAGCTGAGCCACTCTGATTCTTTCCCAGTGAATTGTGGGGGAACTTGTCTGTCCTGGGGGCCCCGTGAAATTGTGAGAAATCATTGGAAGACTGTTAGCACTGAGTGATTTGGCCTGTGTTCACACTGCAAAGTGGGGGTTACCAGTCCAAATGAAAGCAGCACCTGGGCTTTTAGCATGCTAGCTAGCAGCCAGCTAGCTCAGATAGAAGGCATCATTTAACTCCAATGGGAGGGTTTGGTGTGGGGATGGAAGCGGGAATAGGGGCAACCACCTCTATAAGAGCCCCCACTAACTCTGCAGTAAAGACAGACCCTTAGATGTGTTACCTTTATGATGCTAACAAGCAGTAAAACAAACACAAATATTAAGTTTAAAATAACAAAACAAAACAGGGAAACCCCCCAAAACTTTTGACATTAAAGTCAGGAAATCTGACTGAATGTATACAGGGAGTGAGTCCATGAATAAGATGGTGCCTTTTTTAAAAAGTAGACCACACTTTAAATGTGGTGAAATATGATGATGGACCTGTATGCAGAAGACAAAATGGGTCAAATATATCTCTGTTGTTATGCTGCTGTTTTGAATTTGGCCCAATGAAGGAACCAGTATACATATGACAGAGAAACAAATATTTAGAAAGCATCTAGAATATAGTGGGCATTAACTTCCTTCTGGTATAATAATGACCATTTTTATAGAAATATGGATTTTGGAAACTCTACCTGTAATGTTATATATACACGGAGCTGTGGTGACCTAATAGGCAGATTATGCTATAATTTATATACCATTCCTGTTGGTATATAAAAAAAACCATATTTGCCAGTTATGCACATTTGGCGCCAGGTAGATAGAATTTGGTTCATATTTACTCTTCCTGTGCAGAGGAATTGTGATGGAAAACAATACAGAAAAAGCATTTAAGTATTAGCTATCCATACATTTTCAAAGAGTTTTACACTTTTAGCAGGGTAGTTCCCTGGTTGTTTTGAAAATATACCCATTAGTACATGCATTATGTACCACTGTCAACAAGAGAGTCATTTCTGTACAAAATCCATGTTAAGTATTCTCAGTTCAGGTTCTCTTGCTCTTTCTGTTGCTGAGTTCAGCATAGAAGCCAGCTAGGTATCAAGAAGTGTTATTGCTCTTCAGAGGACTATTGAAAACTTTTGGGCTGCCTGCCTCCTTCCCTTCCCCCATTTCTTTCCAAATACTAGCTGAATTGAGATCCCAAAAATGTATCATTTGACAGCAGAAATGTTAGCCGAGAATCACAGGTGGTGTGTATCTAACGGCATAGAACATTAAAGGCTGCTGAGCCATTGTTTCAGCCTAAATTTACTTTTAAATAAAGATTAGCAAGGATAACTTATGTACAAGGCTGTAAATCTGCTTAGTATTCCATGACTGTTGTAGGCAAATAATGCTTCCTAAACACAGTCTTTGAACATTTCCGAAGCTACTCTTCTAAATGATTAAGATATAAAAGCTAATAGGACCATTTCAGCTGAGAAACCAAATGGTCTTCAATATGTTAAAATATAGAAGGAAAAACCCCCAAAACATACCATATACACTACTTAACCATGTTATATTCCTGCTTAATCGTATATACATATGCTTTTTAAAAAGTTACACTCCATAAAATGTCTTTATGAAGTGTCTATTTTGGCACAGGTTCTTAAGATTTACCTTCCGTTTAAAATTATAAATAAAATCTCTTTCTAGGTTTCACTACTTTAGGATTTATTTCTAGCTTATTATTTGAATTTTCACCTAATATAAAAAAAACCCACACTGGGGCTCATGAAAAAACAAACTTCAGTGAGGAATAAGATGTATTATCTATCATTACAAAAACTGTATTTGTTTGATTTGATAAAATTATGAAAACAATAGATGTATGAAAGGTCAGGGTTTTTTTTACAGCAGTGGGGTTTTTTAAAAAAAGAAAAGTACTGCTAGAGAAAAGCCTTTTATACATAAAATGTGGTTTTATTTTTTTAAATTTTCATTGTAAATATTACATAATGCTTTCCTTTTGTTTTCAATAACCTATCAATCTAAGTAAGGTAGCATATTATTGTTACAGACACAAAACCATATGGTAGGGATAAGTCTATTATTTATTTTGAAATAATTCACTGTTTCCCATTTCTTTTCAAACTGGTCCAAGTTCTGTGATGTTCTTGCTGAAACTTGCTCTGTTATAAGGTTTACTTTGATCAGGTTGAGCCATTCAGTTCTTTGTGGTCCTGCTGGGTTTGTCCATGCCATCAGAAATGCTTTTTTGGCCATTGCTAACAATAGTAAGAGATCGCTTTTATCCATATTATGGCATTTTAACATTTCAGCAATGTCTAGGGTACACAATTGTGGTTTATAAGGCACAAAAATCTCCAGCACACCTTTCACTACTTGTGTCATTTCTTCCCATGGAAACAGAAAACTTCTTGTCAAGAATCAGAGGGGTAGCCGTGTTAGTCTGAATCTGTAAAAAGCAACAGAGAGTCCTGTGGCACCTTTGAGACTAACAGAAGTTCTGTTAGTCTCAAAGGTGCCACAGGACCCTCTGTTGCTTTTTACAGAAAACTTCTTGTAATTTACAGTTATTGCAAATGGTTGGTGGTTTTTTTTTTTCATATTGTATCATATAAACCTAAGAAAATAAAGCTCCTATGGAGTGTAAAGTTCCGAATTTGCATATGTGCATTATTTCTGGAAATATGTTTAATTTAGTAAGCTATAACCATAATAATCTGCGGCCTGCTACGGTAATCCTCTGGCGGGCCGCGAGATAGTTTGTTTACATTGACTGTCTGCAGCCACGGCCGCTCACAGCTCCCAGTGGCCGCGGTTCGCTGTTCCCGGCCAATGGGAGCTGCAGGAAGCGGTGGCCAGCACGTCTGGGTGGCCTCAGGCATGGGGCCAGTAGCAGAGCCCTGGGCATGGGCTGGGGGTACTGCAGCTCCCCCCGCACTCTTAGTTCCCATGCCTATGCTTCCAGAATCCTCTGCCTTCTGTCTTCCTTCGCTAATGGACAGGCAGAATCTCTGAGATCATTTAGACATTCTTCTCTTTTATCACCCTTCAGAGTCGCATGGTACACAAGTTGGCCTTGTATACCAGAGACATCCTAGCTGTTATAACTCAGCCAAAACAATCAGTCCTAGGACGCATGTTCATTTTCATTATCTGAGTCAGATGCCACCAGCAAAAGGTTGGTTTTCTTTTTTGGTGGTTCGGATTCTGTTGTTTCCTCATTGGACTGTTGCTCTTTTAAGACTTTTGAAAGCATGTTCCACACCTCGACCCTCTCAGATTTTGGAAGGCACTTCAGATTCTTAAACCTTGGGTCGAGTGCTATAGCTATCTTTAGAGATCTCACATCGGTACCTTCTTTGCGTTTTGTTGAATCTGCAGTGAAAGTGTTCTTAAAAGGAACAAGTGCTGGGTCATCATTCGAGACTGCTATAATGTGAAATATATGGCAGAATGCAGGTAAAACAGAGCAGGGGACATACAATTCTCCCCCCAAGGAGTTCAGTCACAAATTTAATGAACGCATTATTTTTTTAACGCGTGTCATCGGCATGGAAGCATCTGCTTTGGAATGGTGGCTGAAGCATAAAGGGGCATACGAATGTTTAGCATATCTGGTATGTAAATACCTTGCAATGCTGGCTACAAGAGTGCCATGCAAATGCCTGTTCTCCCTTTCTGGTGACATTGTAAATAAGAAGAGGGCAGCATTACCTCCTGTAAATGTAAACAAACTTGTTTGTCTTATCGATTGGCTGAACAAGAAGTAGGACTGAGTGGACTTGTAGGCTCTGAAGTTTTACGTTGTTTTGTTTTTGAGTGCAGTTATGTAAAAAAAATCTACATTTATAAGTTGCAAATTCACTACACAGAGATTGCACTACTGTACTTGTATGAGGTGAATTGAAAAATACTGTTTCTTTTGTTTATCTTTTACAGTGCAAATATTTGTAATCAAGAATAATATACACTTTGATTTCAAATACAACACAAAATACAATATATATGAAAATGTAGAAAAAATCCAAAATATTTAATAAATTTCAATTGGTATTCTGTTGTTTAGCAGTGCGATTAAAACTGTGATTAATCGTGATTAATTTTTTTAGTTAATCGCTTGAGTTAACTGTAATTAATCGACACCCATATTTTTCATACATTCAAGTTGATTCTGCTACACTTGAAAAGACCTAGTCTTGCTCTCAGCTTCAATGACAAATTTCATGACCTTACAGTGACAGTGGTGAGACTTTCAATGGCCTTTGACTTACAGCTATTCTAAGGTGGCAATCATGCCTTAGGCTACGAGTCTGTCATGGAGGTCACATGACTCTCCGTGACTTCTGCAGCAGCTGGTGCTGGCCAGCAGCAGCAGTTTGGGTGTGTGGGAGGTGGCTCAGGACTAGGCGCAGGAGGATGGGAGGATGTGGGGTGCATTTACCTCGGGATGGGGGGCTCCCCAGCTCCCACTGGCATGGCGCCCCCACAGGCCCCACCCCCCACAGCTCCCATTGGCTGTGGTTCCCAGCCAATGGGAGCTGCAGCAGCCGGTGCTTGTTGCAGGAGTAGCGGAGCCCCTGCCCTGGCCGGTCCACCGCCTAGGAGCTGCAAGGACACAGAGCCGGGTAGGAAACCCCTGCCAGCCCTCCCCCACTATTACCAGTGGGGGCCCACCCAGCACCCACGGCCCCCCGATCCCACCCCCTCAGAGCCCCGGTGGATCCCAACCCTGCCCCCCCCCAGAGCACCAGTGGACCCCTGCCGAAGTTTTAGTCGCGGCAGGTATTTTTAGTAAAAGTCATGGACAGGTCACGGGCTCATGAATTTTTGTTTACGGCCTGTGACCTGTCCAAGACTTTTACTAAAAATACCCGTGACTAAAACGTAGCCTTAATCATGCCCAATGGAAGTCTAAAAAGCAAAAACAAAAAAAAACAAAAAACCCCACACACAACTGTTACACACAAACACACAATTTGTTAGAAAACAGCAATGGAATGTACAGACAACATAGAACAACTGGGCATAAAATTATTAGCATTTAACCCATACGGGTTATTGCTGCTTTTGTACATAAAGTAAAAAATGAATCTGAGGTTACCCCAACAGTTTCTGCTGAGATCAGACCAGCATTACATTTTCGTGCAAATTCTGACTTTTTTAAAATTTATATTTTGAATGTAGGGTACATTTCACTTCCACTTCAGGCTAGTTCTCAATGTAAATTTTATAGTAATATATTTAAATATTCATTTTTAAGATGACACAAGACACTTCATACAGCCCTCTAGACCCCAAAGTAGAAAAAACTATTAGATATTACTTTAAACTTTAATCCATTCTGGGGTTCATGAAATGCTTTATCTGTAATGCTGTTTATATTAATCATTATAAATATTTTATCCTTTCCAGAGAGGATGTGCTGACATATTGTCTCATTAAGAGAGAGAACTTGGCTCAGCTACTTTAAAATGCTTGCTTAACTTAAAGTTAGTACCAAAATGTGCCAGCAGAGGTGTTACTCATAGGATTGCCAGGTATCCAGTTTTTGACCAGAAAGTCTGGTTGAAAAGGGGACCTGGCAGTGTCCAGTCAGATGTACTGCAGGCAGACCGGGGGGAGGGGAGGCACCAGGTCATCAACCCACTCCAGCTCCTACTTAGCTGGGACCACCTCCTACCTGCCTCCCATGGGCAGGCAGACAGCAGGCTCCATCCCAGCCCTGGAGCAGAGGAAGCCCAGCTTCAGGGGAGAGAGGTAGAGAGGATCAAGCAACAAGGAAGGGGGAGAGCAGTAAGCAATGGTGGGGAGGGAGCGAGCAGGGGATGGGGCTTTGAGGGAATAGGTGGCACAGGGTGGGGTTTTTGGGGCGAAGAGGTGGGGTAGGAGGACCAGATGTTCCCATTTTATAGGGACAGTCCCGATATTTGGGGCTTTGTCTTATAGGTGCCTATTACCCCCACCCTCTGTCCTAATTTTTCACACTTGCTATCTGGTCACCCTAGGTAGGGAGTTCAGTTTTCAGAAATTAGAAAGATAGCAACCCTAGTCCTGCAGATAAAAAGGGAAGAATCTGGGTAGAAGAACATTATTGTGCTGTTTGCTTGCTTGGTGTTTTTTAATTTGCAGAAAATATAGCTGACTTTCAGTTCAGCTATACAAATATATTATAGGCAACAATGCCAGTTCTAAAAATGGCAAAAGGGTGGGGGGGAAGCAAGAGCATTAAAGTATGAAAATGTATTAAAAAGCAGATGGTTATTTACTTGTCCTATTGTTTGTATACCATGTTATAAAGAATGGTACTGTTGGCAGGTTTGGCCTAGCAGGACTGAGCTAACAGAAATGCCATAGCTATGCTTGGCTTATGACAAAGAGAGGGAGAGAGCAGAGAGAATGGTCTAGGAGCTTGAGCATCGGGCTGGGAGCCAGGAACTTCTGTTTTCTAATCCTTGCTCTTCTACTCATTTGTGTGAGCCGGGATATGTCATGTAGGGCCCGATCCTAATACTCTGATTCATACTGAGTAGTACACTGATCCTCAGGAAGTCCCGTTGATCATAACAGGACTACTCTTACAGAAGTTACTACTCAATATGGGCAAAAGTTTTAGAAGCTAGAGTTAAATCTTGGCTCATTGAAGTCATTGCCTGGCCCTTAGTTGTAAATAGGCCCAAACCAAAACGCCAGACTCACACTGCAAATCTATTGTTACCTTTGGGTGGGCTAGAATTCACTTCATTGCCCTTCTCCAGTGCCTAAAAAACCCGACTCCCATAGAAAGTAGCTGGAGACCCAGAGTTCAGTCTCTAAGGATTTTCAGCAAGGATTGCACAGGGTCAACCTCCCCATATTCAAGTCCCCAAAAGAACTAAAATGAATTTAATTAAATAACTTCATAAAAATCTTACAATAAAGAAACAAATAATCATAACATGGCTATTTTATAATCCACAGACATTATCGTCACAGTTATACATAAACATAAATAAAGAAAACAAATTAAAATCTGCACAGTTCAGTCCCCACAGAAATACAGTGAGAAGAAACTGGGAGTTCCCAAAATCTTAGGTTTGGTTCACCTCAGTCTCAGTTAAGAGTCTTTGATCACCAAATCTATACTGTCTGCTGAGTCTAAAACATCTTCCCTCCACTTGCTTGTAGGAATCTTCAGTTGGAATCCATGCAGACTTCCTCTGCTGAAATCACTGTTAGCCAGTCAGCTGACTGATTAACCCAGGGGTCGGCAACCTTTCAGAAGTGGGGTGCCGAGTATTCATTTATTCACTCTGATTTAAGGTTTCGCGTGCCAGTAATACATTTTAATGTTTTTAGAAGGTCTCTTTCTATAAGTCTATAATATATAACTAAACTATTGTTGTATGTAAGGTAAATAAGGTTTTTAAAATGTTTAAGAAGCTTCATTTAAAATTAAATTAAAATGCAGAGTCCCCCAGACCAGTGGCCAGGACCCGGGCAGTGTGCGTGCCACTGAAAATCAGCTCGCGTGCTGCCTTTGGCATGCGTGCCATAGGTTGCCTACCCCTGGTAACCAATCACTTAGGGCTGGTCCACAGTGGGGTGGGGGATCGATCTAGGAAACGCAACTTCAGCTACGAGAATAGCATAGCTGAAGTCGACATTTCCTAGATTGAACTAAGTTTACTTACTGCGGGTCCATGCGGCACAGGCAAGCTCCCACGTCGACAGCGCTTCCTCCTCTCAGCGAGCAGGAGTTCCGCAGTCGACGGGGGAGCGCTTCTGGGATCGATTATCGCGTCCAGATGAGACACGATAAATCGATCTCATAACATCGATCTCTACCCGCCAAATCAGGTGGGTAGTGTGGACCTAGCCTTAGTGAAGTGTACAGATTTAAAGAAAATCCTGTTACAAGAAAATACAAAACTGAGAATAGCAAAATATAAATGACTCTTTCCCCATTGCTACATTTAAAGAAAAGTTGGTGAATCAGACTAGTTGAGACAATTTAACTAGAACAGTTTGGCTAAAATCAAACAACATTCAAAGCATACAATTAAAATAGAAGAAGTTATTTTTCCCTCCCAATTTCCCCTTGCTATAATTACCATTGCCCATGCTCCCGTTAGAGGGTTAACACTATGCTGCAAAATGCTTCAGAGTTAGGGACAACAGCCTGCTTTCTGCTCCTGGGCTCTCCTTCTCCCAACACAGGACACATGGCCCTTTGTAAAGCAGCTGCTCTGACTGCTTGCCCTCATGGAGTCCCAATAGGGAACCTGTTGGAGCAGACTCATAACTACCACATCCAATTCCAGAAGGTTCTGGATGTGGAGTGATTAAGCTGCCTAGCAACAATGACCCAGACACAATTTATTCTTACCTCCCCATAATGGGTCTCTTAAAGAGATATCTCCCTAGTAGGCACATGGGTTATACTATCACATCTCTATAAGGGCCACAGCATATGGTCAATATATGTATCATACAGTGATATCATGGAAATTAATGTTACCACACTTTAAAAATGTATGTTGCTATATTAGTGTTAATTGCTGTTACCACTATTTAAACTCCAGTAATATGTACTAGTTACAGGATGTATTTGGAGTAAAATGAACATGATTCATAGTATTTTTAAACATTTCTATATTGTAAATATTACAGATATACGTGTGTGTGTGCTGCTTTTCATTTGTTTCCAGTAAATCTATCTAAATGTAAGGACTGAGTTTTAAGCAATCTATTTCTACATGTCTAAGACAACAGACCTTTCACTTAAAGAGCCTTGAAGCAACTGCATGTAATTCTTAGGGACCTGATCCAAAATCCATTAAGTTGGTGGTTGTCACCTCATAGTCTTCAGAATACTTTGGTCAAGCCCTAACAACAAAACACATTGTACAAGTTTTTGCAATGTATTCACAAATGCAGGAACACATTGTTCAAAGTATGATCAAGCAGCTTGTGTGTGGATTCTCTTTGCTCTATAGTATTTCATGTAAATGTTTATTGGTTTACCTTTCAATTAGTATTACCATTGACTATCTTAATGGAAACATCTATTTTATAATAAATTCATCTCCCGCAAGTACTGTCAAATCTCTACAGCTGGAACAGATTGTTCCAACATATTTATGTGCTTTTTTGATTAATTACAATTATTGTTTATTGTGTACATTTTTAAGACGGATTACTTGCATTCCATGGAGCAAGAACAGTATACCATTTGACACTAACACATGCAGTCTTATTAGCATGAATATCTGTTTGAGTTTTCTACTTGAGTAAATCATTGACTTACACATAATAACTTCTTACTGGATGCGGAGCTTTCCAACCCAATTTGCAGCAGCCTCATCACCAAAGTGCAGAGCCGTCAGATCACCATCAACCATCAGTGATGTGAAACATTCTGTCTTTGGTCACAGCTGCATGCGAGAGCCTCTCATTGGCCCCAGGTGTGACGTCTAGCTGCACATTGATACTGGCCTCTTCAAAATTGGTTCAGAAGGGCCTGTGAGTGCTGTGGCAAATAAAAGCAGGGCAAACGCATGGTTGGGTCAGTTCTAAGAGACTGGTTTCTGACATCAGCTGCAGACCATTCTTCATGCCACATCAACATCACAGAGAAATCTGATCAGGGCAAGTGGGCCCAGAATGGGTGCCTCGACAACTAGTGTTCTCTTGGGTGGTCGAAGAGGTCTGTGTATACTGGTAAGCTCAGGTTTGCCCTGATCTTCTCAACCCTTCTGGTTGTAGCATCCTCATGACAGATGTGTGGAAGAGTGACGTTGCTTAACACAGGGTGCCACAGTACTGGTGTGGGTCGAATCATCCCAGTTATGATGCACATGCTTGAACATAGCTGTGTGTCAATCAACTTGATGTGAGATGAATGGAGCCAGATCACAGCACAGTATTCTGCTGCAAAGTAACAGAGGGCTAAACAGCATGATCAGAGAGTTTGAGCATTTGCTTCCCATGAAGTTCCAGTCAATTTGTTTAGAAGGTTGTTACATGACCTCAGGCAATTTTCCTCATGCAGTTAAGATATGTGAGAGATCTATCTAGGGAAACTCCAAGGTAGACTGAGTGGCATTCATGTTACAAGTGATGTACATTGAGAAAGATATTCAGCTCTTGGTCTGCTCTGGCACTGTAAAGATGGAACACACTCAAAACAGTCTTGGTCACACTGGATTGTAAATGCATCAACTACAGTATTCAACCATCTTAATCAAATCAGTATTTAGGGTGTCTTCAAGTTCTGGGAATGACCATGCATGGACACCTAAGCAAGTGTCATCTGCACACATGAAGTTGCGGGACTGCATAAGTGGAAGGTTGTTTGTATACAGGTTGAAAAGCATTAGTGCCAGCACAGAGCCTTGGGGTTGACCACTTGTTTGTCTTAGACAATAAACTTACAAACAAACAAAAATCTAAATTAAAAGAATGGCAAGGTTGTAAAGTCAATCACTCATAAATTAGGAAATGCCATCATTAAGATTGTTCATGCAACCTTAGTTTGGCTCTCTTGTGCATATGCATTATGATAATCTTACCTAACATCACATAGGAAGTTGTGGTAGAAACAGAAATAGAACCCAACTCACCTGGATTTCAGTCCAGTTCTTTAATGGCAAGATAATATTATTGGTAGTTTTACAGCTCTCTGTGCATCCTGTTCCTGTAGAATGATATGTGATCATGTGAATAAAAACTGTATATTTTTGTGTATTCACAAAGGGGCTGTATTATTGTTGTACAGTCAACCTATCTCTGGTATTTCCTAACTTTTGAGTGATTCATTTTGCAGCCTTAACTTTATTTTCAGTCATTTGTATGTAATTGTCTAGGGTTCTAAAATAGCAAACTGAAAAATGAAATTCTTTCACATGGAACCATATTTTCCTTCACATGGGTCATCAAATATATGGGTTTCAAACCCTGTTATGCCCATGGGACAGACTTCTATTACTTGACCTAAGTGTCCTGGATTCTATTCATGGCTCTGGAAAGGAGTACATTCTAGTGGTTACATAGCACAGCCAAGCATATGGATTTGACCACATTCTGAAATGCAGTATGGCAAAGTGGATGAGACTTATGCCATATTAGAGTCCTAGGTTTCTATTCACAGAAAACATTCTACAAATACATTAGAAGCAAGAGGAAGACCAACGACAAGATAGGCCCGTTACTCAATGGGGGGGGGGAATAATAACAGAAAATGTGGAAATGGCAGAGGTGCTTAATGACGTCTTTGTCTCGGTTTTCACGAAGAAGGTTGGTGGTGATTAGATGTCTAATGTAGTGAATGCCAGTGAAAATGAGGTAGGATCATAAGAGGCTAAAATAGGGAAAGAACAAGTTAAAAATTACTTGGACAAATTAGATATCTTCAAGTCACCAGGGCCTGATGAAATGCATCCTAGAATACTCAAGGAGGTCATAATGGACCACAAGCTAAATATGAGTCAACAGTGTAACGCTGTTGCAAAAAAGCGAACATCATTCTGGGATGTACTAGCAGTAGTTTTGTAAGCAAGACATGAGAAGTAATTCTTCTGCTCTACTCTGCTCTGAATAGGCCACAGCTGGAGTATTGTGTCCAGTTCTGTGCGCCACATTTCAGGAAGGATGTGGACAAATTGGAGAGAGTCCAGAGAAGAGCAACAAAAATGATTAAAGGTCTAGAAAACATGACCTATGAGGGAAGATTGAAAAAACTGGGTTTGTTTAGTCTGGAAAAGAGAAGACTGAGAGGGGACATGTTAACAGTTTTCAAGTACATAAAAGGTTGTTACAAGGTGGAGGGAGAAAAATTGTTCTTCTTAACCTCTGAGGATAGGACAAGAAGCAATGGGCTTAAATTGCAGCAAAGGCAGTTTAGGTTGGACATTAGGAAAAACTTCCTAACTGTCAGAGTGGTTAAGCACTGGAATAAATTGCCTAGGGAGGTTGTGGAATCTCCATCACTGGGGATTTTTAAGAGCAGGTTGGACAAACAGCTGTCAGGGATGGTCTAGATAATACTTAGTCCTGCCTTGAGTGCAGAGGACTGCACCAGATGACCTCTCAAGGTCCCTTTCAGTTCTATGATTCTATGATGTGCCTGAAGTAACTTTTTGTAACCTATCAGGTACTTCATCTGTGAAATGCGGGGGAGGGAGTTAATATTTGTTGGCCTTCTAATCCAAACGAGATCTTGCTCAATAATATGGTCTGTGAAGTGTACAGAACTATTAATGCTAATAAGTGAAAGACTGGAACTCATGATCTCCTTCTGTCTCCCAGCCCATTACTTTTTCCACTACGCCAAAGAAGCAGATCCTACTGCCATGGCAAAGTGATGCCTTGAACTCAAACTGGGGGTGGAGCCAGGAAGCATGGTCAGTGCAGGGTTTTAGTAGCAAGCCTCTAAAAAGCTCTACTGAGCTTGTGCGAATGCATTGTGAGAGATTTATATCTTGCCCCAGTCTTACTGGATTTTCATAGAGGCAGCAAAAAGCATTGACACTAGCATTTGGCCTAGGGGTTCCCAAATTTGGTTCACATCTTGTTCAGGGTAAGCCCCTGGCAGACCGTGAGATGCTTTGTTTACCTGAGCGTCTACTGGTATGGCTGCTCGCAGCTCCCAGTGGCTGCGGCTCGCTGTTCCCGGCCAATGGGAACTGTGGGAAGCGGCGCGGGCCAGGCCACTGGTTTCCACAGCTCCCATTGGCCGGGAACAGCGAACTGCAGCCACTGGGAGTTGTGAGTGGCCAGACCTGCGGACGCTCAGGTAAACAAAGCATCTTGCGGCCTGCCAGGGGCTTACCCTGAACAGGCCATGAACCAATTTTGGGAACCCCTGTTTTAGCCCCATTCCAAATGTCAAGTTCCTACTCCAAACCATGACGGGACCAGAGTCCTTTAAAGAATTGGTTGAAAATATTTGTTAACATTGGCAAAATTACCTGTTTTTCTTTAGAGTCTTTTTCTTAAGCAGATCAGTGTGGGTTTTTGTTTTGTTTTGTTTGGGGTTTTTTTCTGAAACTTTCAAAAATAAAAATATATATCAGCCTAATTCAAAGCCCAAGCTTGGAAAAATTTCAGCCCATTATTAAAGCAGTGCTATGCCACTTTAACTATAGGTATCACTACTATTCCTCTGAATAATACAAAAGTCCTTTTATTATTTGTACATATGTTTGTCTTGTATGAATATTGTAGGCAGTACAAAGAAATGTTCTCTCTCTACTCGATTGAGTTCCCAGCTACAGGTATCTCTTACCTTTTAATGGTACGTAGCATCTTACTCAGATTTTGTGTACGTGCAGATGTGTTGGGGGGGTTGTTCTCACCGCTTTGAATAAAACTGTAGTTTTATAGGATAGCTCATAGGGCCATGTGCATGACCCATGAGTTAGGTTGCTCAGGAGAGAAAGGCAGAGCACTTAATTACCCACATAAGTACTCAGTTCAGTCTAATTGCTGTGTCTTTTGAATATATGTGCTTCATTCTCTGCATGTTCAAAGGCCTAACAAAGATGCTAGTATAGCCACCTATACTGATGTTAGATTGTCTCATGTGTAGACTTGGGAGAAATCCACTTTTATTTTTTTATAATCTCAATGGATATCATAGATGTTTATTTTTAAACATTTTTTTTATATTTGTATCCATTTACATTTTCAATTTGCCTAAAATTAGGGGTGTGAAATTAGGGAGAAGTAGGGATGGGGGTCAGACAATAATTATTTAATTACTGTTAACATTAGGATTTCAAAAGTTAAAGCTTTATAACCATTAAAACAGACATTGTCAACATCACATGTCAAAATAGAGAAAGTAAAAAATCCTTCAATCAAAGGCTAATTAGTTCTCAAGCAGCATTTTTCTTACTTTGCCTGATCTGTAAATTTCAATTATTATTGACTTTTTGTTGGTTTGTGTGTGCGATGAAGTCGATATTTACTGACACTTACCGATAAAAATGTAATCTTTCCCAGCCTACCCATATGCAAAGCTGCTGCCATATAAATACTCAGTACCTACTGTTTTAGTACCATACCCACAGTATGTGGGTGTAATGCATTCAGAATGGGACTAGCAGTGGGTGTAACACACTCAGACTGGGACTAGCCCTACAATAATTAGCAACCATTTTCACAAATGCTGGGAGTTCTGTCTTTAATTTTAGACTATGGAGAGCCACACAGTGTTTCTTGGCTTATTATCTGAGAGTTCAGACTGGTATTAATGACACCATGAGGAAGTAACAGATTTCAGAGCACTAGTACCATCAACATAAAGTGGTTGAATTTGAAGTGATGCTCTCCTAATAACTTTTGACAGCCACCTATGTCTATTAAGTGTGGGAGTTATTTGCTTTCTCACCGATAAATACTGTATATAATCAGATCCTCCCCTTTAGAAAATGTACAAAAGTGCTAAACATTTTGGGGGAATCTCTGAATGCTGTTGGCGCAGCAGAACTTATACAAAATTCTGCCTTGGCTCCCATGCGAATTTCAACATAAAAGGTTTATCCTCACTACGGAGCTAAATCGGTGCTGCTGCAGCATCGATTTAGCGGGTCTAGTGAAGACATGCTCAATTGATGAGAGAGCACTCTCCCATCAATTTTTGCATTCCACCTCAACGAGAGGCGGAAGCAATGTTGGCGGGAGAACGTCTCCCGTTGACATAGCATAGTGTGGACCCCGCGGTAAGTAGATCTACGCTACGTCAGCTTGAGTTACGTTACTAATGTAACTCAAATTGCGTAGCTTAGATCGACTGTAAGCCCATAGATCTGGCTGTGGCATTGGTTTGCATATCTGCACTTCAGAAACACACAGTCCTTGTTCAGTGAATAGCTCCTCTGTGAAGCTTGACTTCAAGATGTTTTTCATCTAGTCATATAGTGTCTTATTTTAGCTTCATATCATTCAGTGTCTGATTATCTCAGACATTATTCACTGCCGCTGTTTAGAATGCTTTGGGCAGCAATGAAAATGACAAGAATTATGTCACTAGCATTTCGTTGCTGCTTGGGAAAGCTATGAGTAGTAGCCAAGTCAGGCAGGCACTGGAGTATTCATAGGAGAAGAGGTCCCAAATAAAAGCTGGGGGAAGATAGAAAAGCAGAAACTCTTCCCTTCCTCTTCCTTCCCTCTGCCTCTCCCAGGAGGCAGGAGGAAGAGTAGAATAACAGAGTCCGCCATCCACTTTGCAGCATCCAGGAGGTGCAGGGGTTGAGAGGAGAGAAAGAGGAAAATCCGTTTTCTTTCCTAATAGCCAGATGGAGCTATGAGGACTTCAATTTATCAAACATGCTAAACATACAAAAGATAGACCTCTTGTCTAGGCACAGCACCTTGGTAAAATCTCCAGTGCTCTCTGGCCAGTAGTCATCTAGTAAATTTTTCAAATCCTGTGTATTTTAACATTATTTATTAGGGCTTGCAGCATTACTGGACACGCAAGTCAGGGAAGTGTTAGGTATGTGACACACAGTCTCTTCAGCTGTATTCACAACAGTGATTACTTGTGGCCTAGCAGAGCCATAAAGCAAGTGTCTGGCATGCTTTTTGTGCCACTGCCATTTATGCCACACAATCTTGTGTTTTTGTACGAGCAGTTTTCCTGAGATGTTTGCTTGAATACAATGTAATTCAAGAGCTAGCAGAAAACAGTTACCATTTTGCTGATTATCTGTGACGTTTCAAAGTATGTTGCCAAATTAATTGCTGTTGTAGGTGGGGGTGGGGATTTGTGTGTGAGAGAGAGAATTTACTGATACTTGTTATCTTTTGAAAATTTGGAGCGGTGGTTTGAGGGAAAATTGATAGTTTTCCTTTAAGAAACATAGGGTATGTCTACAGTGCAGCCATACCTGATCTAGCTTTAATCTAGCTAGCTTGCATACTAATAACTCTGAAGCCACTGCAACACACGTTTCAGCGTGGGCTGCATAAACCCAGCTGGGACCCCTGGAAATTGCTTGGGCAGCTAGCCCATGGTGAAGCACATGCTGCTGTGACCTCACTGCTAGCAGTATGTGAGCTAGCTAGATTAAAGTTAGCTTGGGTATGTCAGCATTTGCTGCAATTCCCCCCTCTCTCCTTCCCATTGCAGTATAGACATACGCATAGGCAATTAGAGAGAGAATATATCTGTCACATATGAAAATACAATATTTATATTTCATTGTAATGTTTTAATTGGATCCAGAATCCAGGGAGTGTCCTGAATTCACACAGTGTCCTGAGTACTACATTTTATCTCTGTATCTGGAGTTTAGCTGAAAGATGTATAAAATCATCCATTTCCTTTCAAATCGGAGGTGATTCAAGAACACTGCTTATTGCAGGTGAGGTTAGCATTCGCTTACAATAAAACTATTCCTTCCAGATCTACCTACTTGAGATCATAGCATATAAATAAAATGGATGTAATTAAAATCTTAGAAGTGCCTTTGTGAGTAATTAAATTACTGTGACATTTGTGGAATTCCCTATACTAAGATTAGGGAGTATCACAGTAACATAAATTACTTACAAAGACAAAATTATAAAGATGTCAGCTGGAATTTACTATGAAAAGTGGCTATGTAAAAATATTTGGGGGTGTAATGTTTGTCTCACAATGATTTCCGTGCCCAATGTCTTCAATTTACAGGTTTTTTTGGTATGATTAAGCCCTGCAAACTCAACCTCGGCTCTGAGAGTCAGATTGGATCCTTTACTTCTCATGCATCATAGTTGATTCCAAGAGTTCTGCAGCCCACATTAGACCCTCATTACATATGAGTAATTCCATTGTCTTCACGTTATGCCTCAGTGACACAGCTGTATAACCTCTTTGCCATCAATGGATTTGCACAGGTTTTACTGACTGGGACTTAGTAAACAATTCTGCTGATTATGTATGAGTTAGAGTAGAATCTAGCCACTCCCTCTTATGTGTATTTGTTCTGTGGGGCTAAAAGAAGTAAAAAGCAGAAAATGTATATTAGTCACTAAAGTCAGCAGTTGATTGAAAAAAGAGAACCAGGTTTAAGTAAAAAGCTGCCTTTTCTTAAAATAAAAAATGTATAACTGCTCTTTAATGGTGACCACTTTATATTACTTTTTGTGTATGCCTTCTCCACTTCCACATGTTGAAAACATGCAGCTCTGCGGAGCTTTTGTACTCTAGCAAGTTACTGTAAAAAATGATAGCTTTTTTACTGAGACACCACGTAAGCCTAGTTTACTGTCAGCCCATTTTATATATATATATATATATATATATCCCAAATCACTGGAGATCTGGTGGAAGAATCATGCTCTAGAACTTGGGCAGTTATCATGTACAGTTAAAAGGCGATGATTTCTTCAGCTTATATTCACAATTCATGTGATGGCAAGCTTTGCAGGACTGAAACATTGTCCAACTTTGTAGCTCATCAAGAGATCCCGTGGCACTATACTCATGTATTGATTTTAATAGTGTGTTTGTTACCAAGAAGCTATATAAGTAGTGAATAATGTACGGGATGTAATTTATATAAGTAATAATAATATCCAAGTGCACTTCACTTCAATTTCATTCCATCCTCATTGTCCTTTCTCCTTCCTGTGCTCTTATGCCCATGTCCTCCCTCTCTCATCTCGCTTTCATCCTCTCTTTTGGATTGCAGCTCCCACTTCATCCCTCAGCAGGAGGCTGACTGAGCACTGTGCTCACTTTCTGCAACTCATGCCTGGGTGACTTCATCTGTTTGTAAAGCTTCAGCTCTGTTCTCTGTGCTTTGACTCACACATGTACCTCTGCACACTTTTTGTCTCCTGTTATCCAGTCCCATGTTTCTGACTCAGGCTCTGACAAATAATCATGACTGGCCCTCGCCAGTTCAAGTTTAAACATGACATGCTCTCTTCCCCAGCCCCAGAATACCTCGTATACCCAGGCTGTGGGCAGAAGGGCTGTTATAGGATTGGTGTCAGCTCAGAATTCCCACAGTCATCTACTGTCTTAAGTCTTCCTTGCACTGCTTGAGTGAGGCATTAAGGGATTTAGAGGAGGCCTAGGATATCACCCAAACATCTCTCTCCTCCATCATGTCCAGAATGGAACTGCTAAAATTATATTTTGCACACTTTTATGAGTCTATCCCCTTTCAGTCTTTCATCTGGTTCCCCTTTGCCCAGCATATCAAATTTGAACTTTTGTTACTTGCTTTCAAGGCCCCTGCTCAGTTCTATAATCTTATTAGTAATCATGTCTCACACTCCACATCACACAACAGCGCAAGACTTAGCACATCATTTTTTTCCTTTTTCCGTGCTTCTCCCATCTACCTAGAAAGGTGTTTCATTTCCAGTGTGTCAGGCCCTTTACCCCTTGTCATTCAAATTAATCCACTTCTTTCCCTCTCTACATTTATAAAGCATTTTCACAAAGAGCACTTTTTCTGTGAGACCCTCAAGTACAAACTTACATCAGTCAAATGCTCTCTCCACCACAGTATTTCAGAAGAGGCAAACTAGAGGAATAGTACTAATCATACCAAAAATATTGTAAGTCAACAACTTCTTCTTTCTAATTTCTTGTCTTACTTATATCTGTTGTAATCCATCTAGGGCAGGGACTGTCTTGTGCATAGTACAGTACTGAACATACCATGGACACTTTAGTATTAAAAATAATATAATAATAGCCTGGATGTTGGTATGCTGCTACATATTCTTGGATTTCTAACTGATGACCATTACACAGTGAATGACGCTGCCTGCCTGTTTAGAAATACTGAACAAAAATAAAGAAATGTTTAAAAAAGTGATATATTAATGAATTAGAGCCACAGGGTTGGTTGTTTTTAATAGTCAATAAGTGTGATTCCTGGTTTAAGTGAATCAGAGAGATGAAACATACTAGTGTGTTTCATGGAACAAAGCTCTATAGTACCTCTGAAGAAATACTCGTAACATTTCTTCTGCCCTGTTTGATCTTTAAGAAGGGGGTCAAATGTGGGATAGAGGAAGTAGCAATATTCTTCCAAGCTCCACTCACAAAACAAACTTCATGCAGTTGGGACACACAGTTATTCACTACTCATAGAAGATGTTCAAAATATAATATGATCATGGTTGTTTTGCTGAGCTCCACTGGGTTTGGGAGTGCTTGGGTTTGAAATTATCAGTTGAAGTCTCATGTTGCCTTAAGGCCACAGAATATCCGTTGCTATGCCACCATCATATTAGCTGCATGCTTCTCCAGTGCTGACACTTCAGTTGAAAGAATTGGAATCATTTTCTTTATCTCCCAGGTGTAAACAGCTTCCCTCCCCCCATTTTCTCAGGGGGAATCAGCTAATATCAAAAGCATAAGGGTACGGAGTGACATAGCTCAGTTTCAGTCCTTGAAGTGCTGAATGTCAGGATATTGCTCAACATTTTTTAAAGTTTTATTTACAACTTTAGTAAGATAATTGCCAGCATTCCTTTAGCTGTGAGTTACTAATCGTACACACTGTATCTGAGTCACTGGACACAATACCAAGAAGATACTTAATGTATACAACAGATTTAGCATACTAAAGCAAGAGATTCTTCTTCCTGCCATAAAATTTGTATGCATAATATATTATTTCTGAGTTCAAATTAAAAAAAAGACTTGCTTGGGAATGCAACAATTTTAACACAAGTCTTATCAGAAGACGCAAGTATTTTATGCTCCTGATACAAGAAAAACTGAAGATATGTAGATTTCTATAGTAATTTTTGGTTGAGGGACATCCAGTATGCATGTAGATGAAAAACTTAATGGGAAACAAAATGCACAGATCAAAACTGAGTAATTCTATGATCTAGCTGTTCTAAACTTTGTCCTTCTCCTTCCATTCTTAGGGTATGTCTACACTACGGGATTAATCCGAATTTAGATAATTCGGATTTGAAAAACAGGTTGTATAAAGTCGAAATGGATGCGGCCACACTAAGCACATTACTTCGGTGGTGTGCGTCCAAGTACCGGGGCTAGCGTCGATTTCTGCACCGTTGCACTGTGGGTAGCAATTCCATAGCTATCCCATAGTTCCCGCAGTCTCCCGCGCCCATTGGGATTGTGGGTTAAGATCCCAGTGCCTGATGGGACAAAAAACATCGTCGCAGGTGGTTCTGGGTACAGCCTCACCTCCTCCCTCCCTCCCTCCCTGCATGAAAGCAACGGACGGCAGACAACCATTTTCGCGCCTTTTTTCCTGGGTGGGTGAACACTGCAGACTCCATACCATGGCAAGCATGGAGCCCGCTGAGCTCAAGACAGCAGTCATGAATATTGTAAACACCTCGCGCGTTCTCGTGGAGTTTATGCTCAGCCAGGACCAGAGAAACGAGGCGAGGAGGCAGCGGCGGCGGCAGCATGATGAGGACATGGACACAGACACGGATACAGAATTCAGTGAAACCACAGGCCCCGGTGCTTTGGAGATCATGTTGTTAATGGGGCAGATTCTATCCATGGAACGCCGATTCTGGGCAAGGGAAACAAGCACAGACTGGTGGGACCGCATAGTGTTGCAGGTCTGGGACGATTCCCAGTGGCTGCGGAACTTTCGCATGCGTAAGGGCACTTTCATGGAACTTTGTGACTTGCTGTCCCCTGCCCTGAAACGCCAGAATACCAAGATGAGAGCAGCCCTCACAGTTGAGAAGCGCGTGGCGATAGCCCTGTGGAAGCTTGCAACGCCAGACAGCTACCGGTCAGTCGGGAATCAATTTGGAGTGGGCAAATCTACTGTGGGGGCTGCTGTGATGCAAGTAGCCAAAGCAATCACTCAGGTGCTGCTACGAAAGTTTGTGACTCTGGGAAATGTGCAGGCTATAGTGGATGGTTTTGCTGCAATGGGATTCCCTAACTGTGGTGGGGCAATAGACGGAACCCATATCCCTATCTTGGCACCGGAGCACCAAGCCACCGAGTACATAAACCGCAAGGGGTACTTTTCAATGGTGCTGCAAGCACTTGTGGATCACAAGGGACGTTTCACCAACATCAACACGGGCTGGGCAGGAAGGGTTCATGATGCTCGCGTCTTCAGGAACACTACTCTGTTTAAAGGGCTGCAGCAAGGGACTTACTTTCCGGACCAGAAAATAACCGTTGGGGATGTTGAAATGCCCATAGTTATTCTTGGGGACCCAGCCTACCCCTTAATGCCATGGCTTATGAAGCCGTACACAGGCAGCCTGGACAGGAGTCAGGAGCTGTTTAACTACAGGCTAAGCAAGTGCAGAATGGTGGTAGAATGTGCATTTGGCCGTTTAAAAGGTCGCTGGCGTTCATTATTGACTCGCTCTGACCTCAGCCAAAGAAATCTCCCCATTGTTATTTCTGCTTGCTGTGTGCTCCACAATCTCTGTGAAAGTAAGGGGGAGACCTTTATGGCGGGGTGGGAGACTGAGGCAAATCGCCTGGCTGCTGATTACGCGCAGCCAGACACCAGGGCGATTAGAAGATCACACCATGAAGCGCTGTGCATCAGAGAAGCTTTGAAAACCAGTTTCATGGCTGGCCAGGCTACCGTGTGAAATATATGTTTGTTTCTCCTTCATGAAAACCCTCCCCCTTTACTGACTGATTTTCTGTAAGGAACCCACCCTGCCCCTTCCCCCAGCTTTCTTTCAAACCAAATAAAGTCACTATCATTTAAAAATCATTTATTCTTTATTAATAGATTAGAAAAAGAGGGAGGGAACCCGGGTGGTATTTGGGAGGAGGATTGCTGGGAAGGAAAAAGCCACAAAGAAAAGGTTAAAAAAATGACAGCCTTTTGCTTGGGCTGTCTACTGGGGTGGAATGGGAAGGTGTACGTAGCCTCCCCCCCCGAGTTCTTACACGTCTGGGTGAGGAGGATACGGAACATGGGGAGGGGGGAGGGTGGAACAGGGGCTGAAGCGGCAGTCTGTTATCCAGCAGCCATTCCTGAGCCTCCACCAGACGCCGGAGCAGCCCCAGCGTTGCATCCTTCATCCTCTGGTCTTCCTGCCGCCACCTCTCATCTCGAGCGTCCCTCCTCTCCTCACGTTGGTCCCTCCTCTCCTCATGTTCACTGACTTCTTTCCTATACTTTGAAACTGTTTCCTTCCACTCATTCACATGAGCTCTGTCACTGCGGCTGGATTCCATAATTTCAGAAAACATGTCCTCCCGCGTTCTCTTCTTACGACGCCTTATCTGTGATAACCTTCGGGATGGAGGAGGGAGGCTTGAGGAATTTGCAGCTGCTGTAGGGAGGGGAAAAAAGAGAGAATTGTTTTAAAAGCTACATTTTGCAGAACAATGCTTATACTCTTTCACGGTGACCAACACTGTTCACATTACATAGCACATGTGATTTCTGTGCAAGGTCGCATTTTGCCTCTTAATGCTGAGTGCCTGTGGCTTTGCTGCTAGAGATCACAGGTCTGGGCAACAGAATTCGGCTTGCATGCGGCCATGGTAAGCTTCTACGCCCTCCTTTCCCACATACCAAGCATAGCTTGTAGAGTGCTGCAGAATTGGGAAATGAAGTGGCAGCTGTGTCCAATCTCAGCCAGTTGGGGGGGCAGTGTGGGGGGGCTTGTCTGGGCCCCTTCAGGCAAGTAGAGTGCTGCGGTTTTTCTGTTAACATTCAGCAGCACCAGAAAACAAACTAACCCCCCCCCCTCTCGCCATGAATTCTCTGGGATGATCGCTGTACCCCTCCCCCCCACCGCGTGGCTGGTATCAGGGAAGATCCCTGCAGGCACCAAACTAACCCCCCCCCCCCGCCGCCGCCCCCCTCCCGCCATGAATTCTCTGGGATGATCACGGTACCCCTCCCCCCACCGCGTGGCTGGTAACAGGGAAGATCCCTGCTAGCCAAACGCGAAAAACTCAGGGCCAATTTCCCATCTGCGCTTGGCTAACTGCAGGGAAGGATTTATTTTCCGCCACAGGCAAACAGCCCAGTAGGAACGGCCACCTCTGTCCCCTTAATTAAGTTCCCGTATTTCAACCAGGTTACCAGGAGTGATATCACTCTCCTGAGGATTACACAACAAGATAAAGAACGGATGTTGCTTGAATGCCAGCAAACACCGGGACCATACGCTGCCAGGCTTTGTCAGGCAATGATACCAGATTACTTGCTGCAAGCATGGCGTGGTCAAGTGTCCTACCATGGAGGAGGGAATAAAGATGCACTGCCCAGAAACCTTCTGGCAAGGCTTTCGGAGTACCTCCAGGAGAGCTTCATGGAGATGTCCCTCCCTGGAGGATTTCCGCTCCATCCCCATACACGTTAACAGACTTTTCCAGTAGCTACAGACTTTTCCAGTAGCTGAACTGACCGCGAATGCAAAGTCAGGCAAAGTAATCATTAAAAACCGTTTGCTTTTAAAACAAGTTTTATATTTTAAAAGGTAAACTCACCTGAGGTCCCTTCCATGGGGTCAGAGTCTTGGGTACTGGCTTGGGAGGCTTGGGAGGGTACTTCAGTCAGGGTGATAAAAAGATCCTGGCTGTTGGGGAGAATGGAGTGCTGTGTGCTCTCTGCAAGCTCATCCTCATCCTCCTCCTCCTCCTCTCCCCCATCGGCAGAATCCTCAGGCGTCGCTGATGAGACTATCCCCGACCCAGAATCCACGAACACAGGTGGGGTAGTGGTGGCAGCCCCCCCTAGAATTGCATGCAGCTCGGCGTAGAAGCGGCATGTCCGCGGCTCTGACCCGGAGCGACCGTTTGCCTCCTTTGTTTTTTGATAGGCTTGTCTGAGCTCCTTGACTTTCACGCGGCACTGATCTGAGTCCCTATTGTGGCCTCTCTCCATCATGCCCTTGGAGATTTTTTCAAAAGTTTTTGCATTTCGTCTTTTAGAACGAAGTTCTGCAAGCACTGAATCCTCTCCCAATACAGCGATCAGATCCAGTACCTCCCTCACGGTCCATGCTGGTGCTCTTTTTCGATTATCAGCCTGCATGGTTACCTGTGCTGATGAGCTATCTGTGGTCACCTGTGCTCTCCACGCTGGGCAAACAGGAAATGGAATTCAAATGTTCGCGGGGCTTTTCCTGTCTACCTGGCCAGTGCATCCGAGTTTAGATTGCTGTCCAGAGCGGTCACAATGATGCACTGTGGGATAGCTCCCGGAGGCCAATACCATCGAATTGCGGCCACACTAACCCTAATTCGAATTGCTAAAATCGATTTTGGCACTACTCCGCTCGTCGGGGTGGAGTACAGAAATCGATTTAAAGGGCCCTTTACATCGAAATAAATAGCGTCGTTGTGTGGACGGTTGCAGGGTTAATTCGAATTAAAGCTGATAAATCCAAATTAAAGTCGTAGTGTAGACCAGGCCTTATTGTTTGTTACTCTCTATCATTATATCATATCTAAAATTAGGGTTTGATCCAAAGCCCTGTAATATCACTAGGGTAATACCTACGCTGCAAAGAAAAACCTGCAATATCGAGTCTCAGCGCCTGGGTGAATTGACTCTGGCTTGCGGGCCTTGGACTGTGGGGCTAAAAAGAGCAGTGTAGATGTTCCCACTCAGGCTGGTGCCTGGGCTCTGAAATCTGGCAAGGGGAGAGGGTCTCAGAGTCCAGGATCCAGCCCAAGTGGGAACATCTGCACTACTGTTTTTAGCCCTGCAGTCTGAGCCCCACAAGTCCAAATCAGTTGACCAGGGCCACCCAGAGGATTCAGGGGCCTGGGGCAAAGCAATTTCGGGGGCCCCTTCCATAAAAGAAAGTTGGAATACTATAGAATACTATATTCTCGTGGGGGCCCCTGTGGGGCCCGGGGCATGGGGCAAATTGCCCCACTTGCTCCCCCCGACCCCCTGCAGTTGACCTGGCCTCTGAGACTTGATGCTGCGGGTTTTTCTGTTCAGTGCAGCTATAACTAGGAATCCAATGGTTGATTTGATTGTGTTTTGGACCAGTCCCTTAGATTTTAAGCTATTTGGGGCAGGAACTGTTTTATGTCTTTTTAATTTAATCTGTAAAATACCTAGCATGTTTCTGGGTGGTGTTAGGTAAATAATAATGACAATATGTACAGATCTAAATGTTTATGGAATTTTTTTAAATTGTGATAGTCCTCTTTAAAAAAATACTGATTAGTTATCAATAGAAAATAAAATTAATCTGTATAAAAATAAGGCATGTTTTGATGTTTTCAGTACCTTCCTTCTTTGTCCCCAAGTTCCCTACAGAAATGAGGAATGGAAAGGTGCCTAGGTAAAGTATTTTGTGAGTTGCAAAATCAAACACTTAACTCTGGAACTGCACATTTTTCACATTCTCAGTGTTTCTAGTAGTACCACGTGGAAAGCTCAGGTTGTATGCACAAATGCTTTTGGGGCTTGAGATATGTGTGTCCATGAATAAAATATATTTGCGTTGGTCTTTTGTAAACAAAAAGAATAGAAATGTTCTACTGTTCTTAGGAAAACTAGAACTGGTCTGCATTCAGATGCAAAAAGTAATCAGAGATGTACTAAACTGTTATTAAAGTTAAAGTGAGAGCCTCACTGCTTCTTCTGGCTGGTGCAGATTCTTCTGGCTGGTGGTTCTTCATGTGCAGATTCCTTCTTTCCAGTGGATCTTTTGAACATTAGTCTATGCACTGTGCTCATAACACCTCAACCAAAGAAAATCCTAGATACTATTAGAGATAGTCAGGAATTGTTCAACACAACGTTATTTTGTCAGAAAATGCTGATCTCTTGAAACTGAATTGTTCACAGGGAAAGATTGGTCACAATGAATGTCCCATTTCAAAAACCTTTAAGGGGGAGAAGGGTCAATATTGTGGAAACATTCTATTCTGTTTTTTAGTTCAAAGCAACTTTTTTGTTTAGAAATTTAATATATTGTAAAAACCATATAAAAATAAAGTCAGAATTGAAATACTGTGAAATTATTGACATGTTTTGATTGACCTGATGCAAATTTTTGTCAGTACATAAATATTTTTTGAGATTTGTCTTTTTGTCCCTTTCAGAGATCCTAGCACCCCTTCCTAGGCACCCACTAAGATTGCTGTGAGGGGAATTCAAGCCTCCATGCTCAGGATTCCCAGGGTGTTCCAAGCTCCTGAAGCTGGAATGGAGTCCAGACACTGCCCCCAATTTCGGTATCCCTAGGCATACCTTCTATCTGGCACCCCTCTTCCAAGTGTTGGAGCCCATTGGCCAGCTCCCTAGCCACTCTGTGCACAGCACTGACCCTTCAGACTCCCCCATACTTAAACATACCCCTGTCCCAGAGCTCCACCCCAAAGGTGTGAAGCTTTATAGTTTAACTCCGTCAGGGACATGAAGTAGTTGTGAAGCAGTCAACAGATTGTTCAATCTATCAGCTTTATGTTCTATATAGTTATGTAAAGCACAGGAGAATACAGATCACACAGACCATAAAACATCCTAAATGTAATGTCCCTCACCCTTCCCTTGGGAGATCATCTGTGTTCTGTCAGGCAGGACAGAACTATCCTGCCCCTGCAGCAAACTTCCTCATCTTAATCCAGTGCAAGATGGCTCTCTCCCTCAGTTCAGTGAGTGCCTTTATGTCTATAAATGGAATGAAATGGAAACCTGCAGGGATCTAGCTGCAGGTCTACCTGCTGGGATCACCTCTTCTTTTGATCTGACTTTTGGTCATTTTCCATTACTCCAAAACCCCATTCCCCTCAGACAAGAGGAGGAAATGTTTTCTCCCAGGTAGAGCAAACCTGTTGTCCCCAGGCCGGTTTCAGACACCAGCACAGCAAGCAGGTGCTTGGGGCGGCCAACGGAAAGGGGCGGCACGTCCGGCTCTTCGGTGGCAATTCTGCAGAAGAACGAAGTGGCGAGGTGGAGCCACCGAAGTGCCACCGATCAGTGTTTCTGCTGCCTCCCCCCCCCCCCCCCCGGCCACTTGGGGCGGCAGAAACACTGGAGCCGGCCCTGGTTGTCCCAAGATGTTTTACTTTGAATAGATGATCAATGAATGCTGATCTCTGTCCTGGCAGAGATATGACACACTGTGCTAACTTCTGGGAGATTCACATACACATAGTCTTTCCTTAACCCCGTAATTTCATGATACAATTTCCTAAAATCACCCAGAATTCAGACATGGTGCAGACAGAACCACTAGTTCATCACAATCCCAATTTGAGAAGAGAAAACATTTTGAAATCTCAAAATCTTGCAGGACGGGAAAGCAATTTCCTGTCCAGCTCATGGTACTACTCAGTATATAGTAAAGCACACAATTTAGCAAAAGGTGTACTTGAAATATGAATGGGATTCTTTTTATACCCCTTCCCTCTGGTTTTTATGCTTTATTCCTGTTGGAGCCGTTGGGAGTAATAAGTGCACAGCTAATGGCAGAATTTGGCTCCTAATTCATAAAACACTTAGGTGATATTGAAGACACATGGGATACATCCAGTAGATTATATAGTGAATCTTCTTGAATCCATGATAAACTGACGGTAGTGCTGGACTTTAATATAGGCGCGTAGAAGGAAATCCTTCAAAAACATTGCTGCATGGAAAGTGATCCTATAGTGTATATGCATTCTGCCCCTTATGGGAAAAAATGAATTGAGTGGCATGTTCTTAAATTGTTCACAATAGCTGTGTTTGTAAAAGAAACATGGACAGAAGACAAGCATGCCTGCTTATCATAAAGAAAAGCCCTGTGCTTCCTTAATTTAATATATTCAAATGCAGTTGCACTATGTGAAAGTGAGATGCTTGTAGTACAGCTGATAAATACAGACCTAGTAAATAATGGTCACACACACACCAAAATTGGACAGGAAGAATTCTACATTTAGGCTAGATTCTGTTGCATATGCGTACGTGCTTGTGCATTTCCATAATGCATAGAGTGGAAGTAAGCACATAAATTGTAGTTCTAACGTAAACAACATACATGGTTATTTCTGTCCAACACACCATACTGCAAATTATGGTAATGGTTTCTTTGTAACTAGTCATTTCATTCTTCAGGATAGGCCCCAGTCTTGTTTAATCAGAAGGGAGATGGTTTGGGAAGGATATGAAAATTCCCTGTGAAAAACTGAGTACTCTTGAAAAACATCCGTGAATTATAAAGATCAAATGGAGTTTGTCAATTTATTTGCTTAACCAGAAAGGCTGTTTATCACTACGTATATATGGTATGTAGTATTATTTTATAAGACAAAAATGTAGTCATGCACCAGATGCAATTATTTAAATTTCACTGTTGTTTTCTTTCGGAACCTTTACCAGGTTGGCTATGTCATAAAATAGGGAGTTAAACTTTGACTTCCTATGCAAAGTAAGCAAAAGTAGTTTTCTCCTTCCTTTTGTAGAAATTAACTATCCTGCAACTAATCAAGACTATTTGTTTTGGAAATAATGCAGCAATATATCTTTCTCCCTAAAGTGGTTTAAGGGAGTTTTCATGGGAAGATGTTGAAAGTTTTCCTTAACATACAGGACAACATTAGACAAAGTCTGTTGGAAAATTACACTCGGTTCCATATCGTTGCTCTTCAAAATGTTTGTTGATGGATTCAAGGGTTTTTTTTATTGATTTTGTTTTATTTTTACAGGAATTGCTGAAGTGGCCATTGCTATAGTATCTGGACAACAATTTAATAGAATTCCTACATTCTTGAGAGCTCATGAGATATGTTTATAAGGGATCAAATATTTGAGTCTTTTTCTGTATTAAAATCTAGAGGGAGGTTTTTAAAAGTGCTTAATGGATTTAGGCACACAAAATGGACCATTGGTCTGACCCAGTAAGGCCATTCTTATGTTCTTACATTGCCAAATACTAATTTTAAGAAAAAATCTATTATGTATACACCAAAGTATTTATTCTATATATGTATGGTGATCTTAAATATATATATTTAACAGTGGTCATCCTTAAAAAGTCAATATTTGCCAACAATTACTACACTGGGCCTGACCCTGCACAGTGCAGATACAGAGTGTTATACAAGAAGTAAGGTAAAAGTGATGAGCAGGGCACGGCGTATAGGGACCCTGTAACAAGACATCTGTTTTGCAGCCATATATTTATTCCTGCCAAGTACATGGAGTAAGGCCTGAGAGTGGAATGTAGCTAAGTGCCACACTACCATAATGACAGTCACACTTAAAGAGATACTGTCAACATAAAAAAATCTCACTTATTGCCTAAAAAAAAATTTACCAGTGATTTTACAAGAAACATCTATGATTAGTGTCACTGGAAGAAATTAGACAAGTTATTTTTCTCTCTTTCTGTTTGTTTATTTTGTGCATCTGATAGCACTCTATATAGTATGATTCGTTGCTTTTTTGTATTTTCTACTGACTCTTCTAAACTACTTGTAACTGACTAAATTTAAAGTTATCAGCATCACTTTAAACCCATGTTTCCTCAGACATGCCCATTCTCTAGTCACCCCACATCCCTTTTTTCCCTGAACTCTTGTAAGTGAAGGAGCAGGTGTATAAGAAACTTCAGGTTTATTATCGGTTTAAAGGATCATGTCCAGAGCTTATCCTCATATATGCCCACATATAGCTTCTGATTGTACCATGGACAGTGCACCTTGCTGTGTGCCACACAAGAATTTGCAGGATTAAGATATCCCAGTGTTCCTTTATATTTAGAACATGAATTAACTGCAGTGTCTCAGATACTGTACTGTGGTGACTTTCAGTAGATGCTCAATTTTTAATGATAGAACCTGTATCACCAAAATCACAGTCAGCTAGCAAAATGATTTTTTTGCAGTGATGAGGAAAGCAGAAGAGTTATAGCTCATGATTGTGATATCATAAGCAGTAAGAGAGGACACAGAGTGTAGTTTTTAACACAAATACAGTGTTTTTATTGTTCAAGTAGAACAGTAACTATATGTTAACTAATAGACTTATAGTATGATTGCAATATGTAAATAGTTGGTTGTGCTGAGTGAATTACCTCTGTCAGTGTTGCTGCTACTCACTATCACTTGAAGAGCGCATAGAGTCTCAGCCTGATCCAAACGGAATAAAAAAAAAGAACTCTGTCAGTGTCTTTCCTTTAATGCCGTTAAGGGGTGGCTCATCTATTCTCTGCCTTGCAGGCTCAGTGGATGGGGAGAAAGTGGCATCCTTTTACCTCGTCACTGAAATATTGCTGTATGTGATGCAATTGAGGCACACTGAATAATTTACTTGACAAGTTCTCCCTCTTGTTCTGCTTGGGGAATGCTTTTCTCCAATTTATTTGTTGTTTGAGTTTCCTGATGGGAAATTTCTCTCATCACCTCAGTCATTGACAAACAATAATTAGGTATGTGTGTACATGGTTTTAGCTAAGCAGGGTGCAGAAAGTCAGATCCTTGACTGGTGTAATTACTTTTATGCAGTGGCTGTGCCAGAGAATTCTGGGGACCCTGTTATTCCCAGCTGTGTCAAACAGTGCCAGTCCTGTATCAATTACACCAGTTCTACAAGGGAATCATAGGGCATGGCTACACTTGTGAGTTAGAGCGCATTAAAGCAGCCCCGTGCACTTTAACTCATGACGCATCCACACTAGCAAGGCATTTATAGCGCCCGGATTCCGTGGCTAGAGCGCTCCTGGTACTCCACCTTGGTGAGTGGAATAATGTTTGATGCACCCCTGCTGAAGCGCCGCAGCGCCAGTGTGGATGCCCTGCTCTGTTAATGCGCTCTGATAGGCCTCCAGAAGTGTCTCACAATGCCTGTTCTAGCCACTCTGGTCATCACTTTGAACTCTGCTGCCCTGCCCTCAGGTTACCAACTGTCAGACCCTCCCTTTAAATTCTCTGGGAATTTTGAAAATCCCCTTCCTGTTTGCTCAAACAGGCGTGGAGTGCTCTCAGCAAATCTTTCCAGGTGACCATGCCTCCATGCGCCAGGTGATCCCCAGTATGGAGCAATGGCGAGGTGCTGGACCTCATCAGCTGTCCAGTGCCAGCTGCGCTCCAGCCATAGGAATTACGATACCTTTGGGCAGATATCAAGGGACATGATGGAAAGGGGCCATGACCGGGATGCACTGTTAAAGTGCAGGGTTAAAGTGAAGGAGCTGCGGAATGCCTACCGCAAAGTCCGCAAGACAAATCGCCACTCTGGTGGTGCCCCCGCGATCTGCCATTTCTACAAAGAGCTGGACGCGATACTTGGGGGCGACCCCACCTCCACTCCAAGTACCACCATGGACACTTCAGAGCCCAGTTCAACAAGGCAGGAGGAGGAGCAAAGCGGGAGTGAGGGTGCTGAGGAGGAGGAAGACACGCCGGTATCCCTAGCTGCAGGCAGTCAGGAGCTGTTTTCAAGCCAGGAGGAAGGTAGCCAGTCGTGGCGGCCGGTGTTTGGGGAAGGACAAACACCAGAGGAGGTGGCTGGTAAGCAGCTTTTATTTTGGGAGGGAAGTTAGTCAGTGCGGGCTCTTGGGGCGAGGAGGGTTAGGGCTGGGTGCATTCCTAGATGTGGAATAGGGCGTTGATGTGCTCTCTCACATCACGGTAATCGGCCTCAGTGATCTCTTCATCCAGGAGTTGGGCAATGTGCTTGCGCAGGTTTCTTAGGAGAGCCACTGTGGTCCTTGTCCCAGTCAGGGTAACATGTCCGCACTACTGTGCCATGAGGGGCGGGGGGACCATTGCTGCACGCAGGCAAGCTGCATATGGGCCAGGGAGGAAGCCGCATTGCAGTAGAAGACCCTCCCTTGCTTCCCAGGTCACCCTCAGCAGTGAGATATCTTCCAGGACGAACTCCTGTGGAAAACGTGGGGACAGTGTTCAGTATAGGGGCCACCTGCAGCTGTTGGCTCTCCCCAAGACACAGAAACCCAGACTTGCAGGACGATGTGATCCCAGCATTTAATGCTTGTTTCCCGAGCCCAAAAGCAGCGTTCCACGGTGGTGAGCATGTCTGTGAATGTCACAAGCAATCTCGTATCGTACGTCTTACTGTCAGTTTGGATCTTAAGGAGTAACTCAACTGCCAAATTTGACATGCTGGCGAGACTCCTCAGCATATTCCTCAGCAGTTTGGGCTCCATTCCCACAGACCAAAAGGGAAGACAGAGCATGCAGTACAAAAAACATTGAAGGATGGCGCCAAATGTGGACAGAAGCACAGGGATTGCTGGGATGTGAACCAATGCATCACGGGGCATTGGGACAGGACCCAGGATGCCCGCCCCCTTCCCACAAGCCACAGCACCAGAATGGGAAGAGGTACTTTGTGGGATAGCTGTGGGATAGCTGCCCATAATGCACCGCTCCCAGTGCCGCTGCAAGTGCCACAAATGTGGCCACACCAGTGCGCTTGCAGCTGTCAGTGTGGACAGATTACAGCGCTTTCCCTACCGCGCTCTACCAAAGCTGGTTTAACTCAAAGCGCTCTACAGTTGCAAGTGTAGCCATGGCCATAGAGTGCACGCTTCAAATTTGTTTTGCACAGGCATTTGTGGGAAGCAAACATAAAAGGGGGCTGGGCCCAACCACAGCAAATACATTTTTAAATTGGAATGAATACTTGCAACCATGTATTTAATGCTATTTACTTGACTCTAATAGTAGTTATTCTGGTGGTCAACTAACTGCCTAATCGATGTCAGAACAGAATTTTGTGTCCCTGGATTTCCCTCACCACCTTTTTGTTAAATTTTATCCTTTAAGTCTTTATTGCTTTTTTAACAGGGAAGAGGTGTTTTGTCTTTTTAACAGTACTGGAGACCTGCTTTAATAAATGCCTATTAGTTATAACAGAGAGATGTATACCTATTTTTAGTTAACCTTATTAATTTGAAAACTGAGCTCTTGGTTGCAACAAAATTGACTAATAAAAAACAGGTTGGTAGAAAATAAGTTATAAGGCAGTGTGAGTGTGTGTGAGAGAGAGAGAGAGAATAGGGTTTTTGAAAAAGTATTCTTTGAAATAAACTAAACAGCAAGTTATGGGTTAAAGAAAAGTACCAAGAGAAAGTTTATATTCGATTGAAAGAGGCTTTATTGACATGACAAGATATACAAATGTTGCCAAAATGTAAAATGGGGATAGGCCCTTCAGTTATATATCAGAGGTGGACTTGACAGAGACTAGTACTTTATTAGTACACTGTCTGTTGTCCTGCCTTAGTACACAGAAGTGCACGGTCCTTTGGAAAATAAATCTATACACACGCGTAATAAGTCCATCACTATTTTATTGGCAGAGATAACACTCTGCAGTAATTCTTGCAATACCGATTGATCCTACCTGTAGTGATCAGGTTCTCAGATTGCAGCTCTGTGGTGACTTTAAAGGTACACACCATTACAAGCACTATTAACCCAAAATATTTGTATCTGTGTATTTGGAGACCGTCTTCACTGCAGGGACAAAAAGGCTGCTGAATCTATAAAAGCCATTGTTTGGACAGGGAGACATGTCCGTGGGGCCCATGCAGAGCCTCTTTACTAGGCTGGCAGGTTTGGTCTCTGCCGAAGGTTGTGGCTACTGTAGAGAAGGACCACAGGATGGATTGACTGAAGTCAAAGTGATTTAAATCAGCAAGCAGGAAACCTCAATTGAAATCATCAATTTTAATTGTGTTTTTCATTTGTACTTTTTAGTTATTTTCCTGAAAGCTGATTCTCAATGGTGGGTAAACATGAAAACATGTTTATTTGTAGCTAAATGTAGCCTTTACACTGAATTTGGTGGTGCTTTTTGCCAATCAGGAGGATACACTATATCAGGGGTCGGCAACTTCTGGCACATGGCTCACCAGGGTAAGCACCCTGGTAGGCCAGGCCAGTTTGTTTACCTGCCGCTTCGGCAGCTTCAGCCAATCGCAGCTCCCACTGGCCGCGGTTCGCTGTCCCAGGCCAATGGGGGCTTCAGGAAGCGGCGCGGGCGAGGGATGTGCTGGCTGCGGCTTCCCGCCGCCCCTATTGGCCTGGGGTGGCGAACCGTGGCCAGTGGGAGCCGCGATCGGCCGAATTGGCCGACGCGTAAACAAACTGGCAAACAAACTGGCCCTGCCCAGCAGGGTGCTTACCCTGGCGAGACGCGTGCCAGAGGTTGCCGACCCTGCACTATATCTATTTATTTAACCAATTGTATCGCTTTATTTACATTTATTCTGATTCTTAATTGTTACATTTGCTGTTCAGAAAATGGTGAATTATGCATTCCTTTAGTAGATGAAGATTAATACCTTACTTGTGATGTGTCAAACTCTGTTTGGATAAAAATTCAAATTGAATTAAAAATGTACAAAACCAGCATTTTTTGTTTGTTTATTTTAGTAAATAAAACTACCTTAAATTTGCTGGAAATGTAAGGGGAAAGAGTTTATAAAAAAATTCAAAACATGTTTTCCACTTAAATCTAATTACTTAAATAAACAAAGGAAGTCTTATCTATAGTTAGTGAATTTAACTGATTATTTCTGGTCCTTCAAGATTTTAGAACAAGCAGATCTCGTTCTCGCACACGTGGCTTTTATTCATAGGTTGCAAGAGGAAAACAAGTTTTTTTGCTTTTGTCCACTTCTCTATTGTTTTTTTAATATGAGTGAGCAAATCATTGAGCTGAACTAGTTGAATAAACTGAAACAGAGAAAATATTTTCTCTGCAGCTATAGAAGAGGCTACTGCTATAATAAGCCAGGTTAGTGTTCCAATAAACTCTGGTTCCAGGTGCCTAGCTACTGACTTCCACCAGCTCAGTGCTTTGACTTGCTTTGAAACTTGGCAGCAAATAAGTACAGCTTAATATTATATTTTAGTTTAATTTAAATGATTTTAATAGACTATACTAAGTTTAGGCCTTAACATTTATTAATTTAAAATTTAATGTTAGATCCACCTCTCTGTGAATGACGAGAGAGGTGGAGTACAGGGGATGGAGAAAATCTTGGCTCGAAGTATGGTGAGAATAACATATGAGATTTCAGTCAACCTGTGCTGGGTGGAGCAAAGTGAAATCTAGTGATTTTGTGAAATCTACTTTCGTGTGATTTAAACTGTTTTGCTAAGGCTGAAGATGCAGAAACCAGGAGATGTTTCAAAACCATGTCAGAGAGTGCAGTAAGCCATCCCACTCTCAAATTTCCTAAGCAATGTTATTGTCTTGCAGTTTCATTTGCACTGAGGGCTAATTCATTAGTGCAGTAGTGAGGGGAGGAGCTTTTCTTACCAGAAGCTGTGGGCAGGCAGGTGGGCTGACTTTTAATCTGTGGAGTCACCTGACTCCTCCATTCTTGCTCCCACATTCTTCACAGTGTGGCAGATGCATGTATTACAAAGGAACTTGACTATGGCACAAAAATGAATCAGCCCGCCCATCCATGAAATAGCTCTGGGAGTGTAGCGGGGGAGAGGGGAGGAGGAGGGAGGGAAGGATGAGTTTCCTTGAAGAGATCAGGAGCACTGGATAGTCTGTCTGAAATTGGGAGTCTCCTGGCAAAATAAGACAAGTTGTTGGAGTGTTAGGGGAGAAAAGGTGAGAAAGCAATTAACTCACACCTTATGGTGTTAAAGGATACTCTTGAGGATGAGGCACAAGACTAAGAGGTAATAGGGCTTGGATTCTGTTGCCAGCCCTGCCAACTTCTTGTGTGATTTTTGGACAAGTCACAACCTCTTTGATCCTCAGTTTCCCCATGTGTTAAATAGGGATGATAATGTGTTTAGTATGGTGATGATTCTTGTGAGGATTAATTCACAAATGTTTGCAAAATACTTATCTGTGTTATGTTTTTTGCATGTTTATGATGTAAATAGGGAGAAGGATGGCCCTGTGGTTAAGACACTGCACTGCACTGGGACTCAAGAGAACTGGGTTCCATTCCTGTGTCTGCTATAAGTCTCCTTTGTGGTCCTGAGCAAGTCACTTAAATCTCTCTTTGCCTCAGTTCACTGTCTGTAAAATGGGAATAATACTACTTACTTTCTACCACCTTTTGCCTATGTTATGTACTTAGACTCTTTGGGGCAGGGATGGTCTTTTACTACATGTATGTAAAGCCCCTCCCCCATTGGGGCTTCTAAAAACAGCTCATCATCGCCATGGCAAATCCCAAAGGAAAGAGGCCACCTTGCATATTGAGCACCACACAGCTCAGACTCTGACAAGGTGCTTAAGGTGGTCGGATCGTATAGTCAGTTTATGTCCACCCCTGGAGCAAGTGTAATATACCAATAATAAATGGTGAAGGGATGCCATTTCCAATATTTTAGAGAGGCAAATTAGTATTTGGATTGAATACACACATTTAAGATTAATTTTGTTGCAATATTTTCCTTACTTGGCAGGACAGGAATGGGATGGGGTTTTCAATAGTTCCTACTTGCATTGGGATTTGAATACTGAACCCTTTAGGCACCTTTCAGAATTCAGCCTTCAGCACTCTTAGCACTATCTTCTTGGTGGGGGGTTGGAATGCTGCACATTCCATTATCTCACTATGAAGCAAGAGATTGTAGTAAATACTCTGTTTAACAAAGTAGTTCAGAGTGTTTTGTGCAATCATAGGAAACATAGGCCCTGATTCAGCGAAGCATTTAAACATATGCTTAAGTTCCTGGCTATTCAATAGAGCACTTAAATATGTGCCTAAACATTAGCATATGCTGAAGCTTTGCTGTATTGGGATGAACTCAAGAATGTGCTTCAGTGCTTTGCTGAATTGGGGCCATAAAGGTAGATTACCAAAGTTTTACTATAAGAGAAGTCTCTGTTGAACAGATGGGCCAGTACTAGTTGCATTGCTAGAAGAGAAACCAGACCTTTCGTTATTCTTCTTGCAGTTAAGGTAAGAAATGTCTAAAAATACTATTTAAATTGCTCCCTGGCGTGTAGTTATGGTAACTTTCATAATATAGATGAAAACAATCATTTAATTTGATAGGAATCTTTTGAGGTTAATTTTATGATCCTTATTGGACTAAAACAACCACCAAGTTTTTTTGGATTTGTCTGCGTTTGCTCTGGAAAACCTGCTGTTTAGTCTCAAGTTGGGCACCCAGAAATGGAGGCATCCAAAACCACTGGTCATTTTTGCAAATCTTGGCCAGTAACTAGTTCAGTGTTGAGGGGAGGGATGTTTTTCTCCTTATAATTCACTCACTCTCTCCTTATAATTCTCATGCCTGTGGCTCCTAAAAATTTCCGATAGAGACTCTCTCTGGCCTCTCTAAAAGGTGCTCATACCAACCCGCTGTTTTCCTCTATTCTGCAATGTGCACAGTGAGCATTGTTCTGTACTGTCAATAGATTTGGTCTCTATTTTCAGGAACAAAGTGAGTTTTTCCGGTAAAATGCATATACTACAAGTTTGTTTGCCAAACACTGCTGCCTCCTTCCGTGGTTCTGGGGAAACATTTTGTTGAAATGGAAAAAACAAATGAATAGTTTCCCCAGTCTGTGAGCACACACTCCCTTAGGACATGGGGTTTATTACAGGCTAAGGGGAACATTTTTGTGGGAGCCCTTTGTTGAAACATTGGCAGCACATCACTGGACCAGTTGCCGATACATATGGAATGCTTTGCAGCACAGATGGCTTCTCAGTATTTGAGGAAGAGAGAAGGTACTTTATGTACACTAGTGAGTGTGGAGGAGGAGGGGGGAGACATTCCCAGCATATGGAGTGATATGCAAAAAGGCTCTTTTTGTACTTAGCACAGTTTGTTGCACTTAGAGTACAGCAACCTCTCCTCAAGTGAGCTGGTTGGGAAAGTATAAACATGACGCACAGCAAGTGTCTAAAGTTATTGTAACACTTTAATTGGAGGAAGTAATGCATACAGAAGTAATAAAACCAAAGGCATGGCCTACAACAGCCTACGTTCCTAAGTTTATAACTAACTGTCACATCCCAGGAACTGAAAATTACATCAGAGTCAGAGATCTACTATATAAGTCCCAGGACCAGTGCCAAAACAGCACTGCTGGAACAGGGAGCCTGTTACCATTTTAAGGTTTGTTGTCTTGTGAACAACTATGCCTAGAGATAAATGTTTCCCATCAGTGGGAAGCCAGTAATCCTAATTCTCCAACAGTGTATAGCATCCGTGTCTCACCCTGGTGAGCCTTGTGTGTAATGGCACCATTTTGATACCATCTTGCCTTCTTCCTTGTCTTTTCCCTCCTCCCCAACCCTTCAATGCCAGCTTCATTTTAGGTAGGACTAATGCTGTGCATCATCTGAGAGCTTGCAATCTGGTCTTTCAAGCCATATAAAGTGTTAGTATCTGACCTGATGTTTACTGCTAAAAACTTGATGGGATTGTCATGCTGTTTGGAGTGATTCATGACCATGAGTGCCTACCTCAGGGGAGACTGTCAAAAGCAGGGCAGACACCCCAAACTGATGGTATGTTCTGTAATTAAATTTCACCAACCCACTAACAAATATGAACAGTCTTACCATGGAGTCAAAGACAGTCCCGTTGGGCTCTCCAGTCCGTCTTACCACTACAGCAAGCTACGCTTAGTGATAAATAGTCACTTATACCAAAAATCACAAGATATTCAGGTTGCTCCCAGTCCCAAGAGACCAGTCACTTACCCCAGATCAGTTTGCACCTTAGATCTCACTCCAAAGGCAATGAGGGTTATCAACCCTCCAGGATTGTCCTGGAGTCTCCAGGAATTAAAGATTAATCTTTAATTAAAGATTCTGTCGTGTGACGAAACCTCCAGGAATACATCCAACCAAAATTGGCAACCCTAAAGACAATGTGGTACAAGACAATCCTATAGTAAACTAATTAAGGATTTATTTATAACTAGGAAAAAGAAAAGGGAGTTATTTACAGCTTAAAGCAAGCAAAATATGCACAAATGAATTCAGTCAGTGGTTCCAAAAGATGACAGAGATATAGCAATTTGTCAGCTGCATATCTTTTAGACCTAACCCAGGTTGACTCTGGGGCTCTCTGCTTTTTGCTTCCCTCTTCCAGCATTTCAACCAATGGGATCAGGCCTTCTGCATGTACTTCTCCATAGATGGGTGATGCAACGATCAAAGCTTTTGTCCTAAATGGCCCATTTAATTTTGATAGCCCTCCTGGATAGGTGTGGGGAGCCCTCTTCCCATCTAAATTCACAAGTTCAGAGCTGGCATTTTTACAATTATAAAATGAACTTATATTTTACCTTGTAGCATGGAATATGGACATTACAAGAAAAGATTGATGCATGCAGCAACTTGCAAACATTTTATAAAAACTAAACAAGTCTAATGCTTATCTTGAACAATATTATATAGTTGAGCTGGTCTGGTTTCCAGCTATGAATTTGTCAGTGCTCAGCTGATGCCAACAGACTTGGCAAGAACTGGTTTACAGCATCACAGGAATTACAAAGTGGACTCTGATCAGAAAGTAACCTGAACGGAAGGTGTGCATGCCACCAGATTTGTGAAATTATTTTTCCATTTTTGTTATTAAATATTAACAGTATAAAACTTCTCAATTGTTACACAAAAAATGAAAATGAATATTTGTACCTTGACTATGGTACAATGTAAATTGAGAAATGATTGGACTTCATCTCCCCCCCCACACACACACCATAAGTCTTAGACTTTCTAAATTTAATTTAATCTCTTCTTCTTTCGTATGGCGGATGTAGAGTAGCAACTACAATTTCACCTGAAGTTGATTGAGCCAAATGGCTACATCAGGAGTAGCAGAATTTATTGCAGTAATGCCTCCTTCATATTTATAAATTGGGCAGTAGGTAGTGATATGTGCGATGGTCTGTTGTGGGGAACCACTCGCACTCCGGGGAGTCCTTGATTTTCCATTTGTGCAGTAGATGTCCACATCTACCATGGTTGGTTCAAATTCAGTTCAGAGTTGACCAAGATGACCATGGAAGGTCAAACCCAGGAACTTTCTGCGTGGGATTTGGCACAAGGTGCTTATTTTTTAAGTCTTGTTTAGCCCAATCTGCTTTCCAAGCCTCCTTCTGATCATAGCCTGATTGCATGAGGCTAAACAAATGTTCCCAGAAAGGCTTGTGAGACATAAGATGTTGCGGGGGGCGGGAGGGGCATTGTCGACGTCTTGGTTAATAGGAAGACATCTGTTTTCACAGGTTTGCTGAGCTTCGCTGAATGTTGTAGCAGTTCGGCGTAGCGGTGTGGGAGCAATGTTGGACAGGTAGCCAGGGTGTTGGAGTCGCCTTAAAGGTTCCTGTGATGCACCACATCACTGTATTTAGCTGGGTATTCACAAGTCACATGTGGCTGCATCTGGTCCATACTGATGGACAATATTCAGATACTGAATATGTAAGTGCTATTGCAGATGTTCGTAACACTGATGCTGATTCACCCAGGTTGTACCTGCTAATTTCTGGATTATGTTGGCTCTCATTTTTAATCTTTGCAGCTACCTTCTCAAGATGATCATGGATGGAGATGGTGCGGTCAAGTTTCACTCTGAGATACGTTGGAGTGTAATTGAGTTGCACATTTTTACCACAGAAAGCTACTTTCAATGTGTTTTTGACACTCTGATTATCTAGATGAAATGTGCTTACTATTATTTTTCCAGGGTTTCGTTTGAGCCTCCATTTCTGGAAATATTGTTCCATATTTTGGAGGTCCTCAGTTAATGCTTTTTCAATGTCATGGAGGTTTAATGCTTGGATTGTCATGGCAAAATCATCTGCATATCCAAATTTTTGTGATTTAGTTGGAGGCATGTCACTTATATAAATATTAAAAAAGGTTGGAGCAAGTACAGAGCCTTGTGGTAGCCTGTTGTTTATGATGTGGGGTGAGCTGGTCTTAATACCCAGGTACACCCACAGGCATCTATTACTCAGCATGGTCCATAGCAGTCAGACTGGATAAAAATCAATGATTTTTTTTAAAAATCAAAAAAGTCGGATTTTTTAATTTACATTGGATTTTTTTTAATTTAAATCGGATTTTTTTTTATAACATGCTTTTTGAGGAAGCAATCCACCCTGACAGCAGGCGAAGTGTTTGGTAGCAAGGTATAATTTTAGCATCAAGCCCTTAATCCATACAGTGTCATATGCAGATGACAGGTTAACAAATGCTGCGCCAGTATTTAATTTTTTTTGATAGCCAGCCTCAATGTGAGTTGTGAGTGCCAGAACTTGGTCACAACAACTATGTTTTGGCCAGAAGCCTTCCTGTTCAATAGGGATAATTGGCTCAGTAAAGGGCGTATTCTTCTGAGGATGATATGTTCAAGAAATTTATAGGTCATACATAATAGAGAAATTGGCTTATAGCTTCCCGCTTCATCATGGGGCTTTCCAGGCTTTGGAATGGCAATTACCATTGCCTCACGCCATATTTCAGGGATCCATACTGTCCTTAAGGTAGCTGAGTACAATGTTGCTAGCCATTGGAGTCCTTTGGGGCTGAGATGGTGGAGGAATTCTGGTAGAATACTGTCAGGGCCTGCAGCCTTCCCTTTTTTCATTACGGTAAGTCCTTCTTTTACTTCCTCAATGCTGACAGTGGAAGGTTCTCCTCAGGGGAATAAGGCAAGTGTTCAGTAAAGTTGTTGATACACTTCTCTTCTTTTGTATTTACCAAGTGGTCCTTTTGTGTTCTCCACCAGTTTGGAGGCTATTGAGTTTAGCTGAATTTATGGTGGCCAGTAGTCTGTGGGATTAGTGGCCGCAAGACGGCATAGTAGTGTCCAGGCGTGGTGACTTGAACATGTAAAATCAAGGTTTTGCACACAATCAAGCCAGTGCTGGTGTCTTGCTGCGTCAAGGAAGTGTAGCAGGGCTTTTGTGATATGAGAGTTCCTGGTTTGGTAGTATTGCTGGAGCAACTGATGCATCTCTTTCATCCAGCAGGAAGTGTGCTTTTTCTAGAAGCCTCGGGGAATGTTCTTTCCTGCTACTTTCAGGAGCCCTGCAAACCACTGCTAGCATTCCAGTCTTGCTGGAATCCTTGCAACAGTTTTCTCAAGAGTCTTTTTGTAGGCATACCAATCAGCTTTAGCAAAATTCCATCGCGGTACCTGTTTCTGAAAAAACACAGGAATTTCAATGCCTATGTATATCATTATAGGCTTGTGTTGGCTGTTTGGAAATACTGATAGTACTTCACGTGTTACGATGAGAGTGTTACCACTTTGGTCTTTAGACATGAATGTTAGGTCTGGATTGTAACCACATTGCCAGTGGCTTGAATGGAATATTAATTGTTGTTTTAGTTCATAGATTAGTTGTAAGTCTTGTGCAGATAGCCAGTCCATGAGATTTTCGCCATCAGTTTCATTAGCCTTACATAGTGTGGTGACTATCAAAATCACCTGCATAGATGCATGGAATAGGAGTGCTGGGTAGCACTGGTTTTGGCCATCTTGTGCTAGGGGCTTTATAGACGTTGTTAATGTGGAGCTCCTCTACTTTGATAGTTGTGGTAAATGTGGTCTCCTCTTTGGTTGATGGAATAACATTAAAATCTGTGATGGTGTCCTTGATGTATATTGCCAAGCCATATTTAGGATGAAAATGGCTAGTCGTTAGATTGTATCCATAGATATGGTAGTGCCTAACCTGTTGGTCGTTGCCAACATGGGTCTCTTGCAAGATGAGGATATCAATGTTGTAAGTCTTCAGCAAGTTTCCAAGGTACTCGCATTTTGCTAATGAGAGTCCTTCAACATTAAGTTGTAGGATTCTTATTCCAGGGCCTATTTGGCATGTTGACTGGCCCTGAGGAGGAACTTTAGGATTTGTTGAGTTGCTGCTCTGATGACCAGCATGTTTGGTCGCCAAGTTGATGTCATTCATTGTGAGTTCTCACTTAAAAGAGTGGGACCTGGGAAGGCTGCCATCTTCCACTTGACTTAATTTAATTAAACTATTGATGCGCCTCTTGAATGTGAACCCACAATCTGCTTACAATATCAGTGGCATCAAGGGCCTTTAATGCAAGACTTCTCTGGGAGGTAAAAATATAATCTTTTCTTTAAACTGTGACTCTGTACTGAAAGTACTTGTATAAAACAGGTCACTGACTCAGAGCCATCTGGATCGCTTGGTAAATCATAGGACTGGAAAGGACCACAAGAGGCCATCTAGTGTAGGGCACAAGCACATAGGGCACATGCAAACAATATGTGTTTTAATATGGCTAAATGTAAATATATACATCTAAGAACAAAGAATGTAGGGCATACTTATAGAAGAGTGAAACTCAGTCCTGGGAAGTATTGGCTCTGAAAAAGATTTGGGGGGCATGGTGGATAATCAACTGTTACATGAGCTCCCCATGTGACATTGAGGTCAAAAGCCTAATGCAATCCGGGGATTCATAAAACAGGTGAATCTCAAGTAGGCGTAGGGAAGCATTTTATCTCTATATTAGGCAGCAGTGCTACCGCTGCTGGAATACTGGTTCCCATAATTCAAGAAAGATGTTGTTAAATTTGGGAGGGTTTAAAAAGAGCCACAAAAAGATTAAAGGATTAGAAAATATGCATTATGGTGATAGGCTCAAGAGGCAAATCTATTTAGCTGAACAAAGAGATGATTAAGGGGTCACTTGATTACAGTTTATAAATATCTATGTGGGGAACAAATATTTAATAATGGGCTCATCAGAGCCCATACCAGAGAAGGTATAACACAATGGATGGAAGTTGAAGTTAGACAAATTCAAACTGGAAATAAGGTGTACATTTTTAACATTGAGAGTAATTAACCATTGGAACAGTTTCCCAAGGGTCGTAGTGGAGTTTTCATCACTGACAATTTTTAAATTAAGATTGGAAGCTTTTCTAAAAGAGATGCTTTAGGAATTATTTTGTGGAAGTTCTGTGGCCTGTGTTATATAGGAGGTCAGACCTGATAATCACAGTGGCCCCTACTGGCCATGAAATCTATGAATCGATGGAAAATGGCATCTTCTTAAATAATAGACCTACTTCATATGACTATTCAGAGTCATATCCACTTCCTTTGGTGACAAAAATAATGGTTTTTTTTACCACTTCGAAATAACTATGGGAGAGTGGATTGGATTATACTCCAGTTCACACAGCAGCTAATTTCCTGTTTGCAGGACCAAATTCTGTGGAAACCACTGAGATGTAATAAATAGTGAATTCCCCAATGACATTTTATATAAACATTTTTCAGAATAATCAAAATGAGCATCTTGTCTGGACCACCTCCAAGTGTTACCCCCATAATTAATTAGTTCCTAACCACAAAAAACAACCCTCTATATACAAAAAAATAAGCAATTTTTATGGAGAAACAAATGACAGAGAATTAATCTCCCAAAGAAATAATTGTCTAAGAAAGAGATGGGGATTCCCCTCACTTATTGGAAACTATGTAATTTTGCAGCCACACTAAAAACAATATGAGAGTAGCACTTTGCTACATAATCCCCCCTAAAGCTTCTCTAAAGCTACATCTGGTACTTCTCTCATTTATTTCTACTAACATCCTGTACAACAACTGGGCTTTCTCTCCTTCCCCCCTGGCCCAATCTAATCTGGTTGTCTCTGGAAACGAGACTTGAGAATGACAAACTATAGCCCACCTTCCTCTCCTAGCCTGGGTTTAGTGAATCAGACGTAGAAAATAAATATTTCACATATTGGACAGATGAAGGATTTCACACAATTGCAGATTACTTCCAAGACAACCAATTCTTGTCACTTGAATGGCTTAAACATAAATGCAATGTTGAAAACAAAGCTTTTTATGTTTCTTCAACTCTATGATTTTATATGTAAAGCATTATCCATCTCCCTCTTGTCCCTTCAACCACCAGCAGATACAGAAAAGCTGTTAGCATTAACAAGTAATACAAAACAATTTATAACCTGAATCTATTCTTTCTTCCAGTCAAGATGGGATGAAAAATATCATGCCACTTCACAAGCCTGGAATAAATATTTTGGGATTTGAAATTGCTCTGGTTAGTGCCTATAAATCCTCAATATGCAACAAATGTATCCAAATGTAATACAACATTACACATCGATTACACTGTTCCCCTACTACAGTGAACAAAATCTGAATGGGTCTCGCCCCAAAATACCCTAAATGCCATCATCCTAAAGTGGTGGGTTTTTTGGCTATTTTGTTTTACACAAATCCTTCCTTTGGGCAAAGTTACTGGAGAAGCTAGTAGCAAGTGGGCTCCAGCCACACCTGATCTCTCTCAGTAGCTCTGTCCTTTTCTAATCAACAGGTCATGATAATGGACATGGTGCAGATAGCACTTGTAGACGATCTCCTTATAACAAATTTCCATGCTGTGGCCTTTAAAAGCTAGCAGTTGAGCAGACTCTTCTTATCTGACTTTTCTTATTTCTCCCCCATAGAACTCAGTGTTATAACTGGCAACCGCACCTCCTCCGGGAAAGCTGCTCCCACCTGTGGAGCAATTCAGCTGTCCTGTCTCCACTTGGTCTTCTGTGCTCTGCTCCCCAACCAAATCTTGATCCACACCAAGAGTCCAGTGCTAATCTTTTTATAGACCCTCAATGGGCTGGAGCCTAGCAAGCTCAGCCACCAAGTCTCTAAGACTGCTCAGGCTACCCGAACAATTGTGAGCACGTCTGATGGAGCAATGGTGAAGTACTTGATGACTGGACTTTCTCAGTAGCGAGCCTGCATTTGTGGAACCTTTTACCACCACAAATCAGGGTGACCTGAGATTTCCCGATGTTAGTGTGCAATGTGAGATGCATCTTTTAGTGAAAACCTTCCCTTGATAGAGTGGCAGCACAATGGTGACATTTTTCCAAGGGAAGAATAAATGGATGAGATTCAAGGTGCCTAGATACGCTAATGATTGGCGCATTAAGAACATAGCTGGCTGCTTTCAGTGCAGCCCAGGGATTCAGCCCCGCTACCTGCTTTCTCCTAATTATTGTACAGCTTTTTGCACTGGCCGAGGATCCTCTCAGACTATTGTATTCCAGGGGGTGGCGACGATGTGATAGGAAGTTCTGAGGGGCACTTGAAGCAACTGGTGTCTGTGCTGTCTTAGGGTGAATGTGTGTCCAATAAAGTCTCACTTGTGTTAAACTGGCCTTGTATGAGGTTCACACTTCTGTAGCAGATGTCACGTTAGGAACAGTTTAACTACCGCTGACCATTCAATGTTCAACGTTCTTTCCATTGCCAGGCTTCTAGATTCCAGCCAGCAAGTCATGAGTTAACTGTGACCACCCTTTCTCACTGCTGCTTATTTCCTTCTGTGCAGCAGACAGACTTTTGAGTGTTAGGTACACGAACTTGGAGACATTTTTTCTCTACCCTACAGTCTTAATAGCAAACAGTCACTCCCTGAGTTCCTGCAGAACTTGTTTCTTCCCAGGCCCAATGGGCTTCAGGACCATGCCCTTCCCTTACGCTTTTCAGATTCTATTAAAGGCATCCACTTCAAGAAACGATAAATGTTCTTCTGTGAGTATTAAGTTTGGAAATACTCTCAGGATTCCTGCCAGTACGTGCTTGGGCAGTGAAACTAGACAGGTTAGTTCTATTTTTTGGTTCTCGTGCACCAGCACAAAGATGTTGTGTTTTGAGTTTCCAGTACTGCAGGGGAATCATTCTTAAATATTCTGAGAGCATCTCTACTTGTATTGTGTTTTATAACCACACACCCCTTTTTATTTTACAAACTGTAAATTTGAGGGCAGTGTGTTTGTGAATGTAATGCTGGTGAAAGAGACCACACTGACAGACCTGGAGACAGGCCTTCTCTATGAAACAAGGACAGCATGGGCAGGAACAATTCAGGCTTTTCCATACTGCCCTGCCAGTATTTCTCAACTCTGACCTGAGGAGACAACCATCATCATTCTTTCTTTTGCTGCTCCACTGAGACTGCCAAAAGGGGTCCCAGTTAGTGCCACTGTGTAATCCACTCTTCAGTCATTAGATGGTAACAACTTTCAGTCACGGCTCCCTGGGACCGAGTTGTACTAATGACCAGAAGTGAGCGACTCTATATCCCAACCGCCTGTCCTTCACCCACTCTTCCATGGTATGCTGAATTACCATTGTGCATCTAAACACAATTTCCCTCTTTGATAGTCACTTTTGTTTCTTAATATATTTGTTTCTTGCTTAATTGAATATGAGTCAACAATGTGATGCAGTCTAATGTCATTGTGGGGATGGATTAACAGGAGTGTTATATGTAAGACATGGGAGGTAACTGTCCCACTCTACTCAGCACTGGTGAGGCCTCAGCTAGAGTACCTTGTCCAATTCTGGGTGCCACACTTTAGCAAAGATGTGGATAATTTGGAGAGAGGCCAGAGGTGAACAACAAAAAACGATAAAAGATTTAGAAAACCTGACAGGCGAGGAAAGGTTAAAAATGGGCATGTTCAGTCTTGAGAAAAGAAGACTGAGGGGGAACCTAATACCAGTCTTCAAAGATGTTAAGGGCTGGACAGGGATCAATTGTTCTTCATGTCCTCAGAAGGCAGGACAAGAAGAAATGGGCTTAGTGTATAGAAGGGAGATTTAGGTTAGATATTAGGAAAATCTAAGGCTATGGCTACACTGAGAGTTTACAGCGGTGCAGTTGCACTGATTACTCTAAACATCTGTGAGCGGCGGTAGCTACGTCAGCGGGAGAGCTTCTGTCCACACCAGCGCTTCAGTCCGCACCAGCGCTTAAAGCGGCATAAACTATGTCACTCGGGGATGGCTAATTCACACCACTGATAGACGTAATTTATGCCCACTTAAGCTGTAGTGTAGACACAGCCTAACTATAAGGGTAGTTAAATTCTGGAATAGGTTTCCAAGGGAGGTTGTGGAATCCACATCATTGAAGGGTTTCTAAGAACAGGTTGGACAAACACTTGGCAGGGATGATCTAGGTTTACTGGGTCTTGTCTCAGCCCAGGGGGCTGGACTTGATGACGGCTTGAGATCCCTTCCAGCTCTACATTTCTATGATTCTGTGATTTTAATTATTTTAGGCTGTACCTAAAACAAATTGATCAGAATACAGTTGAATGTAATGATCAGTGATCTCTCTGTGATAGAGGAAATTAGTCTGTCTAATTTTTGGAAGACAAAGGGAGAGATAAGTTGTGAGCTATTGAACTTTTTGTCACTGCACCATTAATGCCCAATAGCCATTGGCAGCCAGGAAATGCCTTTTTGTATTAGCTAGACCCAGTACTTTGGGGATATGCCTATGTGGCAGAAAATGATACAGTTTGTGAAACTGTATCTTTGGGAACATATAACAGGATCCTTCGTGTGATATGCAAATCATGCTGTAAAATTGCTATATAAACAATTCATGGGAGAAGCAATGAGAGGTAGCTATATCATTGGATCAAATATTAGAGATAAAATTCATGGGGGACATGCATAAAAAGAATGTTTTTGCTTTGCATTTTTGAAAAAGAAAATGTAAATGTAATTCTACATAATTCTATTCTCAAAGTGTTTAATTGTATTAAAGAGTACATAACAGATAATATATCACAATTGTTACAGCTCAGATTAAAACAGCCTATAAATCTAACATATAAATACAGTTTACTGCAGACAGATGTTTATTAATCTAAGCAAGACTTTTATTGGACAGTCAAGAGTGTCTAACCCATCAGATTACTTTTTAAATAAACATATTACACCACAAATATTAATCTGGTTACTTTTCAGGCAGAAAATTAGCATTGATTATATATATTTTTAGTAATCCAGGCAATCATGTCATTCCTATTCTAACCATGAGCAATAATCTCACGAGAAACAGTTCAGAGTCATATACTGCCCTAGATCAATGTGCAGATATCTTGTTGATGTTAATGGGAGCTGAGTGCATAGATTTGGTCTGCGTCACTCAGGTTGCTTTATTTAATACTATACAAGAAAAGAATTTAAATTAATCACAGCCTCCCCTCTCCCCCCCCCAATCAAATGTTGTTATTTCACAAATGGCATCCAAATCCTCACTGGCACTCTGTCCAATCATCTTAATTTTCCATAGTGGTCCTTCCTTCCAAAAATTAGTCTCCCTTTAGCTTGTTGTTCAGCTAAGGCTTTGTCTACACTGGAACCGGAACGACAAAACTTTTGTCGTTCAGAAGTGTAAAAAAACCCACACCCCCGAACGACAAAAGTTTTGCCGACGAAAAGCGCCGATGTGAACAGCGCTTTGTCAGCAGGAGACCTCTCCTGCCCACAAAGTTACCACCGCTCGTTGGGCTTGGAAGTTTTGTGTCGGTGGGAGCGGCACAACTGTGTCACTAAAAGGTGCCTCGTGTAGACATAGCCTAAGATTTGATCCTCTTCCATTAAGTCAACAGAAAGACTCCCTTTGATTTCAATAGGAGTTGGATCATGTCCCTAAGATCTTCGAGGGACATGAATAGAAAATTGAGAAGGCAGCACAGAATTATCACAAGGCAGAGAAAATATTTTTTGTTTATGATTTTCTTTTATTTTGTCATATAAGAGGAACAACATGCTAGGCAGAGGCATGGCCTCATTATAAACAGATCTTGCATTGAGCAAATATGTAAGATTCTCTTCAATGTTTAATCACTCATAAAAAACTGCCTCAGATTCTCTTCCACCAGGAACAATATTTCTTTGTCAGCAGTTGCTAAGGTATAATATAACAACAGAATGGGAAAATAAAAGGATTTGTCTTTTGACATTTTGAATTTGGATCTTTTTTCATCCAACTCTCCAAGAATGCGGCAATTAATGATAGCAGAGAGCAGGCTGTTCTCAGTATAAGACTCACCAGTTTGCACAGGAGGGTCTCAATTAAGTAAGTCAGAGTTGCTGTGACGTTGATTTTTTTGGAAGCCAGTTGCCAGAAACTGACCACTTTTAGGTTAGTAGTTTCCAGACCTGGTCAGAAAAAGGGTCTGGTATCACATCTTCTGTTGCTTCAGAAAAGATGGTATTAGAAATCCCATAATGGGTATATTATCTTGCATCTGAAGAAGTGAGGTTCTTACCCACGAAAGCTTATGCTCCCAGTACTTCTGTTAGTCTCAAAGGTGCCACAGGACTCTCTATTGAAGATTCAGACTAACACGGCTATCCCTCTGATAATGGGTATAGTATATCTCTTAATTTTGTATGGTGCTCAGACACAATGTTGCACTAAACAGGTAAATGAACAAACTCATAAGGGAAATTCCTAGTGAAAATCCCTTTAAATTGTGCTATCTGTTTAATTTTCTCTCCATTGAGCAGTATCAGATGCCAGAAGTTGAACCATTCTTGTTGCAGGAGAAATCAGTGACACAGAGTCTTGGTATAGTCTAACTTAAACTGGTTTGTTTCATACTGTATTTATATCCTGTTTCTGGAACAGAGGAAGCTAGAGACAGCACACAGACAATCCCCATCTTTCAGGCATCTCAGCCTAAATACCAATGCCCAGTACCCACGGAGCAACTCTGCCCCAAGAATTGACTCTAGTTAGACAGATGAAAGTAGAGGGCAAACTGTCTTGCACCAAGTTACAGCTCCCCCAAAGAAACACCATCAGAAAACGAAAACCATCACTACATTTCTACCATGACTGAAAACTTGTTTGCACACTGAGTTAAAAAAAAATACAAGACACTGTATCATTGCTATCTGGTGACCACTTTCATAATTAGTTTTGTGATTTGTTGTGTGTCAGTGATGTGCTTTGTAATGTACAAGACAGAAACATGGACAGTCTCTGTTCTGAGGAATTTGTAATCTAAAAGACAAATATAGATAAGACAAGTATAATGAAGATTTCTGCAAAAATCAGTATTTTGTTTTATAATGAATGAACAGCAATAATATAATAATGATATTAGTACAAGGTTAAGGTTGCCCAAGTTAGCACTCAGAAGTCAGGAATTGCAAAAGTGAAGGTGGAATGCACATCTCTGACTCTATCTCTTGAGCAGATGAAGTCTAATGGTGTGATCACCTATTATTTCCCAGACAATACAATTAGGTGTTCTAGATTTTGATTTTGATTTTTACTAATTTTTGTCATTTGTTTTTGTTACACATTTTTCCCAGAAATCAGTTTAAGAAATGAGATAAACACAAAAGTTAAAAACAAACAAACAAACAAATACCCATACAGGCTTTTATAAATGATTTAATTTATTGTTTGCATCCTAGGTTCCCATATTTCACTAAACACACACAAAAATCCCAACCTATTTTACCATAGTGCTGTTATGCATGACTAAGAAATAAACTTTAGATAGAATGAACAGGATGAGATACAAACTGTAATTTGCAGCTGACAAAGTGTGAATTTCATTGGAAATCCCTTTAAAGGAAACTTGCCATTTCCCCACCTCTCCCAAGTGTTCCTTGAAAAATTATGATCATTGCCTTTTTTGTTGTTGGTTACATTGAAAACTGCATTCTCGCAATATAATACAGTGCAAGTTGTTATACAGGTGTGTAGATCAGGGGGTCATTGAGTTAGGCACAATATATACAGACAGTATATTATCTCTAGTAGGGCTGTCAAGCGATTAAAACAATTAATTGTGATTAATCGTGCAGTCAAACAACAACAGAATACCATTTATTTTAAATATTTTTGGATGTTTTCTACATTTTCAAATATATTAATTTCAATTACAACACAGAATACAAAGTTTACAGTGCTCACTTTATATTTATTTTTTATTAGAAATATTTGCACTGTAAAAAACAAATAAATGTATTTTTCAATTCACCTCATATAAGTACTGTAGTGCAATCTCTTTACCATGAAAGTTGAATTTACAAACATAGAATTACGTACAAAATAAAATGCATTAAAAAATAAAACAGTGTAAAACTTTAGAGCCCACAAGTCCACTCAATCCTACTTCTTGGTCAGCCAATCACTCAGACCAACAAGGTTGGTTACAATTTGCAGGAGATAATGCTGCCTGCTTCTTGTTTACAATATCACCTGAAAGTGAGAACAGGAGTTCGCATGGCACTGTTGTAACTGGCATTACAAGATATTTACGTGCCAGATGCGTTAAAGATTCATATGTCCCTTCATGCTTCAATCACCATTCCAGAGGACATACGTCCATGCTGATGATGGGTTCTGCTTGATAATGATCCAAAGCAGAGCGGATTGACGCATGTTTATTTTCATCATCTGAGTCAGATGCCACCAGCAGAAGGTTGATTTTCTTTTTGGTGGTTTGGGTTCTGTAGTTTCTGCATCAGACTGTTGCTCTTTTAAGACTTCTAAAAGCATGCTCCACTCCTTGTCCCTCTCAGATTTTGGACACCACTTCAGATTCTTAAACTTTGGGTCAAGTGCTGTAGCTATTTTTAGAAATCTCACATAAGTACCATCTTTGCATTTTGTCAAATCTGCTGTGAAAATGTTCTTAAAACGAACATGTGCTGGGTCATCATCAGAGTATGCTATAACATGAAATATAAGGCAGAATGCAGGTAAAACAGAACAGGAAACATACAATTCTCCCCCCAAGGAGTACAGTCACAAATTTAATTACCGCATTATTTTTTTAACGGGCATCATCAGCATGGAAGCATGTCCTCTGGAATGGTGGCCGAAGCATGAAGGGGCATATGAATGTTTAGCATATCTGGCATGTAAATACCTTTCAATGCCAGCTACAATAGTGCCATGCGAACGCTTGTTCTCACTTTCAGGTGACATTGTAAATGAGAAGCAGGCAGCATTATCTCCCATCACAGTAAACAAATTTGTTTGTCTTAGCGATTGGCAGAATAAGAAGCAGGACTGAGTGGACTTGTAGGCTCTAAAGTTTTACACTGTTTTGTTTTTGAGTGCAGTTATGTAACCACAAAAAATCTGCATTTGTAAGTTACACTTTCACAATAGATTGCACTTCAGTACTTGTATGAAATGAATTTAAAAATACTATTTCTTTTATCATTTTTACAGTGCATATATTTGTAATCAAAAATAATAATATAAAGTGAGCACTGTACACTTTGTATTCTGTGTTGTAATTGAAATCAATATTGAAAATGTAGAAAAACATCCAAAAATATTTAATACATTTCAATTGGTATTCTCTTGTTATAAGTGCGATTAATTGTGATTCATTTTTTTGAGTTAACCACATGAGTTAACTCCGATTAATTGACAGCCCTAATCTCTAGACAAAACTGACAAACAGTGGGAGAAAGAAAGAATTATCCCGTTTTTTCTGATGGGGGAACTGAAGTACAGAGATTAAATGACTTGCTCAAGTTCACTCAGGAATTTTAAGGCAGAGCTGGGAATAGAACCCAAATCTCTGGACTGGGTTTTAGTCCATGACCTTATCCATAAGAGCATCCTTCCACTTCATAGTGAAGAATGAAAGTCCATTATTGGTTTCATGCAAATAGCAGTTCCAGCTAGCACAGAAGATGTTTAGCAACCGCAAAAGCCTATTATGTCATCAAGTCTTTCCCGCTCCAAGAAACATTGACACGATAATAAATGTGGACTGTCCAAACCACTCTACTTGCTGCTGTTCCATTTTCACTTTCCTTGATCGAAAGCTCTGTCTCAGAATAGTCCTCTGCTGGAGGTCAAGAGAAGGGCCAGTGAGCTACGTGAATTTGGGGAAAACAGCTACACCGGACAGTTTCCTTCCTAGTTGCATCATTTATGTCATATGCATATTCGTAGACTGATGTCAGAATTTGGTCCCAGGAGAGCACTGGTAAAGAAGTTTATTAGATGACAATATAAATTAACAAGTCAAAAGCTATGAAAGTTACCATATTCGTAGCTACAGGCCAAATGCTTTATTCATAATGTTGTAGTGGCATCATTAACAGTATGTTTGTTTAAAAAGTAACTAAGATACTGTTTGTGACCCTCATAATACATGTGTTAAGCAGAGTGTGCTGCTGGTTTACACTGGTTACATTCTGCTTTGTTTTCTTCCAGGCAGATTTCCATTGATTTTTATTGCCATACCAAATGCTGTTTATGAATATGGGTAACTAATTGACCAAGGTTTCTCACAGTTACTTCTAGACTGGCCGTTCACCCTTCCCAAGTAATGGTTCTCAGGAAGCTTTTGGCCTCACTGTTGATTCCAGGTTTTTCTGGTTGTATCATGAAGACTGGAAATACTGGATTACAGGAAAGGAAATAAATAATTTGTGTTGTTATTACAAAACATTTATACAGTGCAGTAAATTTACACTGTACTTTACTAAAATAGAGACAGACACATTCCCTGCCCTGAAGAACTTATAGCTCAAATAAGACGAACAAATATGCAAGACAGCACTTTGGGAAAAGGAGAGAATTATCAGTGAAGGGAAGGAGGGTGGATTGCTTGAAGGGAAGGGTGTTGTTGTTTCACTAAGGTTTTCTATATTACAATAGTGTCATTTGAAATACAATTCCAAATGAGACTGAGGACCTGTTGTGCCGGGTGCTGTACAAACACATTGTGAGAGGCCATCCTTCCCCAACAAGTCTAACTAGTTGAGAAAGACAAAGGACAGAAGAGAAGACAGAGACACACAGAGGCGAAACTTGCCCAGGTTTGGACAGCAGGTCTGTGCTAGAGCTGTGATCAGACTCCTTATCCAGTGTGCTGTCTGATGGAGATATCTGGATGAGAGAGGGGCGTGTGGCGGATTAGGACAGGGAAAGTGCCTCAGATGTGAACTCAGGAAGCCAAGAGTGTACAAAAAAGAAAACTGGAAAAATAAGTTGAGAGGGATGGGAGGCAGGCAGGGAAGGGGTGAGATGGGGAGTAGGGAATATAAAATTGGTGAAATTATGTAAATCCTTATAGGTGTCGACCAGGATCCTGAATGAGATGGGACAAGAGTCAATGGATGGATTCACAGAGGGGGTGGCATAGCTGAGTGGAAGAGACTCAGAGTTTTTCTTTTAATAGGTTTTATCACTAGAAACCTTGACTTTAAAAACATCTCGCAGCGTCTCTCTTAGCAGGCTTTGCACAGCGAATACATGATGCTGTCACATAAAGTTTGCATTGCTTTGAGTCTGGGGTGGCTGCACTGACTCAGTGACAAAGGCACAAATGAGTTATGCAGATTGTCCCAAATTAGAACCAAAATAATATCACATGAAACCACCATGTACTTCTGTGTATGCCACAGATTTTATAGAAAAAAAAAGGATTTTAGAAATTTTAAAAGAATTTGATTGGCATTTTTTAATTCAAACCCCTCTGTCTGTAAAGCCAGGATGCCTTAGATCTGGGCATTCAATTATACAGGACTTGGAGGCAGAGAGAAATGATAATGAATACATTTTAGAAACCCCTAAAAATTACTTAAATTAGCTTCTCCATACATAATGTTGCTATGTGAAGCTCAGCTATCGCCTTATCTTCCAGGGCTAGAAGCAAGTGCTGTGTGTTCACAACAGGAATCTCTCCTTTTCAATTATGTTAAAACTCCTGTTTCTAGCCCCGATGGGTTGTGAGATACTGGATTATAAATTTGTCACAGGTGCAGGAGTGACTATGGGCAGTTACACATCAGTCCAGTTTAATTTTTTAGGTGTTGGGTGTGTGAGGATTTCACGCTGCATCAAGATGGGAATGGCAGAAACGTTCTGTGGTAGGTCACATTTTAAAAAAAACAGAGTCTGAAGCTTTTTTTAAATAGCTGTGGTAAGAATCGATTAACGGACAGAATGTGGTATGGTGAGCGAAGGCACATGATAAATGCAATTTATTACATAGGGATCCCCACAACTATATATTTAGAGAGAGAAAATATCTGATGGTTTTTGTATTATATGGCATTGGTGAAGAGTCTAAACTCAGCTTATCAGTATAATTCAGTCTTCCAAAGGAAGTGGTGAAAGCCCTGTTGCTTGAGACATCCCAAGCCAAACTGGAAATGTACTGGCTATAGGGAACATTGCCCTAGATCATCCCCTCCAGCAGAAAGCCCTGTGAGATGCGGCTATGGTGAGGAAATCTCCATGAGGTTCCCTTCCTAGTGATCCCCCTCCCCTGTGTTATCCTGTCAGGTCAGCGCAGTTGACCTCTTCCCACAATCGTGGTAGATTCCCAAGAAGCCAGCGCAATCCATTTGGAGGCCCTGGATCTCCAAACTGCTGGTATCACCACCATTGCTCCCACAGCAATGGAGCCAGGCCACCTGGGCCTCCCCTTGAGCACCTTGTTCCCTAGATTACTTCTGCACCTTGCAGGCACTGGTCTATGCAGTAAGGATAATACAGTCCTGGGCTGTATTTTTTTCTAACTAATTTCTATCAGGTTGTGGAGAGGCCTCCTCAGGGCCTAGAGGTGGGAGGAAGGTATCTTGATGGCAGCTGAGCCACCTTTCCATTTAAAAAAGGGACATATGCATCTGGAGGCTCCAGTCTTTGGGAGAACAATCTGGCCAAGTGGCAACGGACTAGACTAGATGACCTGCTAGGCTTTTTCTTTTTAATATTTCTATGGCTTTTATTATTTCTTACATTTCTTATACCTATTTTCTCACTTACTTTCTTATTTGAGAGTGAGAGTATTCATGTAAGAAAGATTTTTTTTTCCCCAGCATGCCTCTGGTATAGAAGCCTCCAGTCCTACACAATACAGTCATTTTGGTTATTATATTTTATTTTCCCACTGTAAGACAGGGTGCTCTATGTGCTTCCTTTATTGTTTGAAATATTTATTTGAGGAATGTCATTTTGAGGACCTTGGATGAAAAGCAGCACTATATTTTTTTAAATATTATCATTATAATTTGATTAGAAAATTTCAGAAGCCTCAAATATATATGTATTTACATCTGTAAAGCTTAAAAAACTGCAATATGAAATGGTGAAATGGTATAATCTATTCTGTAAGCATTCTTTCTCTGAAATGGAAGGCAAGCAATTCGCAATTTAAAATCAGCTCCTAGACAAAGTGGAAAAACAGAGGCCATCAATGGCATTTTGTATTTGAGCAATATCCAAATTTGCTTTTATCATTAGTGCACTGCATTGCTAGCTTACAAACTTGCTTTTTTTCCAGATAATTTTAGTCCTGCATATGCTTTTGTTATCCCTAAGCTGGACTTCTATAATGTCTTCCTTATTGTGTCTCCAGAATCTGTTATTTACAGACTTCAGTGTATTCAGGCTGCAGCTGCTAGGATTCTACAAGAGAACAAGCACATTTGTAACCTGTTAAGACCTTACATTGGTTGCCTGTGAAGTTCTGGCTTTGATTAAAAAAATGTTGCTGAGTGACTTTTAAAACAACATTACAAAGGAACACCTATTTATCTCACAGACGTTTGTTTTATTTTTACATTCCTAAAATCTTCCCGTGTTCTACTTTCTGGAGGAAATCTGGCCTTTGTGTGTGCCAGATATCATCTTCAAAAACTGCTGAGCCAAAACATTTAGAAATGCAGCATCCTGAAGGAGCAATTCTTCCAGATGATGTGTTGTGTGAAAATTGGCTTTGCTAGATTTCAGAGTAAACTGAAAATATGTGGGGGCTTTCTCGAAGATGTTGTAGGTCCATTGACATAATTATGATTTGTTGTTTGACTGCAGTGCAATGATTACTTGTGTAAATGTTCATATGCAAGTATGCATATATATATATATATATATATATATATATATATACACAAACATACATTGTACATACAAGATGTAAAGTGAAGTGTTGTAATATGATAACTTTCATTTTATGAGTTTATAGGATTACATAATTTTCTAGTGGCTGAGTCTGGAGTAATAATAGTATCATAATTCATCCCAAATGATTGAAAATCAAAAGAATAATTTCATTTCTCCCCATTTTAATTCTATAAATATACCTCCAGTATTCATTGTGTATATAAGTTCATGTTTCCCGAAGACTTATATTCTTATATACCTGCCAGTTTCAATAACAGATTCTGCTGCACTCAACCTCCAAAAAGTCAATCTCCTTATTGGTTTATAGTTTGAAGACTGGATCTTCCATAATGGGCACAGTTTGGTCAACCAAACCTTGTTGTAAGATCCAGATTTTGAAGTGCTCAGCATCCGTAGCTGGAATCAAATTTTTAAAAGCATTCAGCTCCTGGCGAGGTGCCTAAAGAAGGGCCAGATTTTCAAAAGTGCTCGGTCCACTCGTTTTGGGGGCCTCCTATGTTTCATATACCCAAGTGTGGAGGAAAAGTGGTAGCAGTTTTTTGCCACAGCCGGATATTGTTCATTTCATTTGAGGCATTTTCAAACCCTTTGAATTTCAGAGCTCAGATGGGTTTGGAGTTTTCAAACTATACAAAAATGCAGAAAGTCACCTTCACTTGAAATGCTACACTCATTAAATTAAGAGTAGACGCCAGAGTGGTACAGAAGTCATCTCTGAAATGTTTCTTCTGTATGCTGTAGGCAAGAAGGATGGGATGATAGGGAGAGAGAAAATTCTGTCATGATGTTGGCTGCAGCTGCTAATGCTTTCTCTTTCTCCAAGTTCCTTCCTCCAAAGATGACCACCTAGATATTTAACACATGTAGTGAGTGGTGTGGTCTAACTTTTTTTTTGTAAGCAAACTCTGCAGCTAGGGTTACCAACTTTCCAATTGCAGAAACCCAAACACCTTGCCCCACCCTTGCCCGACCCTACCCCGAGGACCCGCCCCACCCTTTCTCTGAGGCCTGCCCCCTGTTCACTTCATCCCCCCTCCCTCCATCGCTTGCTCTCCCCCACCCTCAGTCACTTGCTCATTTTCACCAGGCTAGGGCAGGGGGTTGGAATGCGGGAGGAGGTGAGGGCTTTGGCTGGGGGTGCGGGCTCTGAGTGGGACCAAGGATGAGGGGTTTGGGAGGGGGTGAGGGCTCCAGCTGGGGGTGTGAGCTCTGGGGTAGGGTAGGGTAGGGGGCCCCAGATGGGGGTGTGGGATGGGGCTAAGTCCTGGGCAGGGCATTGGGGTGCAGAAGGGGGTGCAGGCTCCAGGAGGGAGTTTGGGTGCAGGAGGGGGCTCAGGGCTGGGGATGGAGGTTGGGGCATGGGAGAGGGTTTGGGATGCGGGCTCCGGCCGGATGACACTTATCTCTGGTGGCTCCCGGAAGTGGCTGGCATGTCCCTCTGCCTTCTAGGCAAAGGGGCGGCCACGGGACTCTGCTGCGTGCTTCTCCCCCTCCCCCACCACAGGCACCACCACCGCAGCTCCCATTGGCCATGATTCCCAGCCAATGGGAGCTGCAGAGCTGGTGCTCAGGGCAGGGGCAGCACACGGAGCCCCCGTGGCCATCCCTCTGCCTAGGAGTCGGACATGCTAGCTGCTTCCGGAAGCCACACGGAGCCAGGTAGGGAGCCTACCAGCCCCGCTGCACTGCCAGTGCTGCCAGCTGGACTTTAACGGCCCAGTCAGCAGTGCTGACCGGAGCTGCCAAAGTCCCTTTTCGACTGTGTGTTTCGGTTGAAAACTGGATACCTGGCAATCCTATCTGCAGCTCTACTAATCCGTAAACAAAAGCAGCAGCAGAGGGAGACTAGCTGAAAGTGTGTGGTATGTTGAAAACACCCTGCCCTGTCTGGTAAATGGCCTGTATTTTTGCCTTATCAGGTGGTGCAGTGACCGATCTAATGTCCAATATCTTATGAATCACAGTGTGAGTAGTCCGTCAGTTCGATGATGACATTTTCATGCTCTCTCTTTTTGTGGATTCTGGAGTGACTCTGAAGTCCAAGCGTAACGTGCATGCTCGAGAGCAGATTGGGCAGACAGTCATTGGTGAGTGTCTTGGTAGCTATAGCAGTGGTATGCCGCTTTTCCCTTGCAGCTAACAATCGATTATTTCTGTCCTCTTCAAAGGTGTGGAAAGCTCTGAGTGCTGTGTGTTGCCAGGCTGATCACTGATCTATTTAACACAGCCTTCTCAGATCATTCTTGGTTTTATTGCACCGAAATATATGCTGTTCTTGATGCTGTCCTTGTAGCACTTTCTGGGGCGGCCTTGATTCCAGAGTCCTTATGCCAATTTTCCATAGAAAATTTTTCTGGGGAGTTAATATTCAGGCATCCTAATGATGTGTCCAACCCAGCATAGTTGAGCTTTTATCATCATGGCCTCGATGCTTATGACATTTGACTTTTGGAGAACCTCCAGGTTGGTAATTTTGTCCTGCCAATGGATCCCCATAATGGTATGCAGAGATCGCATATGGAAGGCCTCTTGCTGTTTGATATGCCATTTGTATGGTGTCCATGTCGCGCAGCCATAGAGGAGAGATGTGAACACAAAAGCATTATAAAGTTTTATTTTTGTTGAGAGGGGGTATGTTGTGGGATTTCAGGACTTTGTTATATAACTTTCCTAATGTCTGAGAAGCTTTCTGTATCCTGTTCATGATCTCTTTGTCAAGAGATCCATCATGGGAGATGTTGCTGCCAAGATAGATAAAACTGTCAACTTGATTTAGTTGGATTCCACTAATGGATATGTTTGGGGATATGGCACAGAGCAGTGAAGATGATTGGTGCAACACCACAGTTTTCTCCAGGTTGATTGTGAGGCCAAACAATTTTGATGCTTCAGTGAAGCAATCTACAACGCACTGGAGATCTCCCTCTGTATGTGCTAGGAGGGCACAATCATCCGCAAAGAGTGCTTCTCTCAGTAGTAGTTCTGTTACTTCTGTTTTTGCTTTAAACCTTGTAAGATTGAAGACTGAGCCGTTGTGTCTGTATCTGATGTATATGCCTCTGTGGAGCCCATCTGTACCATGGTTGAGAAGTTGGGTGAAGAAGAGCTTGAACAGTACAGGGACAAGGACACAGCCTTGTTTGACTCCATTTGAAATGGGAAAGGAGTCAGTGAGATCTCCATTCAAAAGTACCTGACCTTGCATCCCCTCATGAAATAAATGAATGATCTTTACCAGTTTTGGTTGGCAACCAAGTTTGCTGAGGATCATCCATAATCCTTCTCTATTGACTATATCAAATGCTTATGACAGATCGATGAAAACACTGAACAGATTCATGTTTTGTTCGATACATTTTTCTTGTATTTATTTACCTGATACTGTAAATCATGTCTATGGTACTACGACCAGGTCTGAATCCGCACTGAGTCTCAGGTAGATTGGCTTCTGAGACAGATGAAATCAGTCAGTTCAGGAGGACACGAGCAAAGATTTTCCCAGCAACAGATAAGAGAGATATCCCACGGTAGTTATCACAGACTATTTTGCCGCCTTTATTTTTAAATAAAGGAATAATTGTGGCATCTTTGAAGTCTTGTGGCATTTCTTCACTGTCCCAGATATCAGTAAGGATCTTCTGGAGTGTTGTTATCACTTTTGGACCCACAGATTTATATATTTCTGCCAGTATTCTATCTCTGCCTGAGGACTTTCCTGAGCTCATCAAACTGATTGCCTTTTCTATTTCTTCAAGTGAGGATGTTGAGTCTAGGTGGTGCTGAATAGGCTTTTGAGGTATCAGACTAATAACACTTGTTTCGATTGAACGTGGGCTGTTCAGTAGTTGGCTGAAATGTTCAACCCATCTCTGTTCCATGCCATGTTTGTCTTTGATGACTTTCCTTCCATCAGCCATCACGAGCGAACCTGTGCCCACCTTTGAACATCCATAGACTACCTTCAAGGAATCAAAGAATTTCTTTGTTTCATTTGTTTCTGCATACATTTGAGTGTCTTCTGCTATCTTCTCCCACCATTTATCTTGTATCAAGCATAGTTGTCTTTGTGCCTTGCTTTGCAGGTGTTTAAATCTGTCTCTTTTTGAGGAGACTGACTATAATTTTGCCAGATTTGGAAAGCTTCACTTTTTTCTTTCAAAAGTACTGTGATTTCCGCATCATTTTCATCAAACCTGTCACAGTGAGCCCTTTTCTTCCATCCAAGGATGTCAGTTGCAGTTTTTTGTACTCTCTCTCTCTAAATTCCTCCCATGCGACAGGGATATCATGAAGGTTGGTTTCTAGTGCACTTTGTAGCTTGTCTCAATATGGTGCGTGATTTAGTTTAACAATACCAGGGGATGTCTTGATTGTTTTTGGGCATTTCAACGTGTGGGTACAATGTGTAGATTCAGTATTGACCTAATGATTCTATGATCCACCCAACATTCTGCTCCACGCGTGGCTCTGGTGATCCTGACATCCCTTATATCACATTGTCGGACAATGATGTAATCTATTAGCTGCCATTGTTTGGATCTGGGGTGCATCCATGTAGTTTTACATTTGTCTGCCTGTCTGAAGATAGTATCTGTAATTGTCAGGCTATGTTCTGCACACTTTTTTAGGAGTAGAAGACCATTTTCATTCATTTTTCCAATGCCATGTTTCCCAACGACACCTTGTCAGTTGTAGTTATCTTTACCTACTCTTGCATTAAAATTTCCTAGGATGATTAGTTTGTCGCTTTGTGGTGTTGACTTGATGAGAGAGTTGAGATCAGAGTAGACCTGTTCCTTAGCATTGACAGGGCTTGTTACGGTGGGCTGACGATGGTAGCAAATCATGACTTATTTAGTGGTAACCGGAGTTTCATGAGTCTTTCGTTAATGCCTATTGGAAAGTCTTCAAGACATTGCAAGAGTTTTGGTCTTAATGGCAATTCCCACTCCAAGGATTCTATCTTTCTGTGGTTCTTTTCTCTTCTTTCAAATCAAGAGGTATCGTCTTTGTCTATCATAGTCATGATGTTCCAAGCAGCACTCTTCAGTGCTTTTTTAGTTATCTTTGGTTTTTGACCACGTTGAGGATGATCTACCAGCTGTGGTAAGCTGGCCAGGTTTAATTTGGGCAGGCAGTGTTTGAGGCGCCATTTCTAGTCCCTTCCCTTACAAAGGGAGAGCCGTGCAATCCCAAAAAGGGCTGCTCTGTCACCTGGGGTGTTGCCGAGCTTCCTGCTGTCCTTTGGTCGGGGATGGGTGACCAATGTCCCAGGCCACCTGTGTGCAGGCTTGTGGCTACGACTGCCGGTAATCATCTTCACCTGGCACTCCCCCATCGCCACAGGACTTTTGAGGAGAAATGTGCATGAATGACGTGTGTGTGAAGTTGATTAAAGAGTCGTTGCACTGGGACAGTCCCATTCTCTCGGCTGCTGAAGCTTGGCCCAGTGGCACAAAGACTGTTACAACTGGAGGCTCCTTTAGCTGCAGTGGATAGCCATGACTCCTGTAGTGCCCCATCATGCCTTTCGCCTTCCACAATACATCGGTGCACTGCTTTTCAAGCCCTTGGAACAACATATGGTCTCTTTCGCCTTGGCTACCATAACCGTCTTCGTATGCTTGGGAGGGCAATCCCTAAATCACCATCAGTTTCCACACTTCTGGTTACCCTCACATGGTTTAGCCTGCCTGCCGAGGCGGTTTACCAGGATGTGGCCACTGTCGCATACTTACAGCTACTTGGAGCTTCACATGAGAGCTGGGTGTACAGTGAGGACCAGAGAGGAAAAGAACCACTCAAGGAGTCCAGCAGTTCGGATCACTCAAAGGTACTACCTATCCCATACACCCCATACACTCCTATGAATCACAGTGGATGGAAACAAATGCTATAGACCTTTGGAGAGGTTGGAAATCCAGCTAGATCTGGTGGCTCATGAGATATCAAACCTTTAAAAGAATCGCATCATTCTGTGCACCCTCATGCCTTTTAATCCCACCTGATTATAGTGGCCACTGTCTTTAGAACTCTTAATCAGCATCAGTGATGTTTATTATCTGAAAGCTTGTAATCCTCATTTTCAGAAAGCTGATATCATCAATCCCCTCCTTGAGGCATGTAGTGATCACAGAAATTGCAGAGAGGTAAAGGGACTTGCCCGAAGTCACATAGGAGGTCAGCGGCAGAGGGTGGAATAGAACCTTCTCTTGACTACCCAGTCCAATCCTCACTGCCTCTGAAATTGCTGACTTCTTTGGCTGACCATTTTACCTGGGCATTCTGCTAGCAGTTTTGACAGTAGGGAGTTTAATTTTCTTTGTCATATTGCAATTCAATTGTCTGGGGTGTTATGGATATCTAAAGGGTAGGGTTTAAATTTAGCAATCTGCTGTGTTATTGAATTAGTTTTATGTTGTGTTAATCTCTTTGTCTCATGGCATTCATTGCTTGTGATAATTGATGCACAATATATAACCAAGTTCTGTATTCACTTGGGTAACTGCATTTAATTGCCTGGTATAAAATATGCGTACTAAGTACAATCTGCTATGACTGAGAAGCTCTCATTGGTATGGACTTGTCGGCGCTTTATCTTCCTGACAGCCTGTCTGAGGAAAGTCTAAAAGTCTCCCACAGCCCACCATGTAAGGATGAAGAATGGATATTTGCTCTGTGACTACGAAAAGAGAGATTGCCATAACTGTTCTGTGGTCTTTTCGGAGTTCTGTTTGTGTTTACTGCATTGGGCTTTAAAACTGCGTTAATTGGAAGCTCCATAAAAATAAAATAAAAAAATATACATAATATACAATGTTCTCCTCTATATTATTTTTGGGGCTAGATTCAGCTCAGTGGAGATACTCACCTGAGTAAAGTTACTTATGTGCATGAGTGTTTGCAGAACCAGAATGTTTATTTTGTATGCCTTCATGTTACTAATATTTAAAGGCGCATAAATTGGTTTAAAATCATGGGCCAGCTCCTCTGCTGGGGGAAATCAGCCTAGCTCCCCAGGAACTCAATGGAACTACGCTGCTTTACACCAAACTTTTCTTTTACTATTATGATTTGTAAAACTATTTTTTTACAAAACCTAAATGTTGAGACTAAACTGACTGTTGAGCATCTCTGTAAGATTATTTTATGCAATGTCATTTTGCATAATGTTAATACAATGTAAGAACTTTTCTCCCATAAAGATTCTGTATTGAGAAAGAAGGACAGATCAATATCTTGTATTGTACTAGCACTGTTCTCAATGCTATAGCTACAGTTTTGTCAATGCTGTCATCATCTATCAATTTTTGGGTGAAGTTTCTTTAAGGATTTTTAGAATTAGTGGTTTCTAACTCCAGAGTCCAGTCCTGTGCTTCTTTTTTGCACCTGTCACCAGTTTTATGTACATCATTTTGCAGAACGTTCAACAAGGAGCTTAGGTGCACAGATTTGTTATTCAGTTCTGTTTCGCTGACAAAATAGCCTGCAGCAACTCTTGGTCAGAGGGGATCAGTTCAGCTTCAGGCTTTGGCTCACCTTGTGACTTTTTGTCGTTCACCCTACCCTGCGGCTATTTTCTTCTTCTTAGCCTATGTGCAATGTGCCTCAGGTGGCACATGATCAGGATTCATCACTGAATTTGGACTGCTGGTTGGATCATTAGCTTCCCTGGCCCGGGTACTGACAGGGAGCATGACATGAACGCCCAGCTGGTCAGGGAGAAAGCAAAGTAGCCCAGAGCTACTTTGGAGAACCCATGGGCACTTTAAAACCAGGAGTTCCCCAGATTCATGACCAGAGCTAGTGACACTGTTCAATAAGTGAATCATGAATATTTTCATGAGTTAACACAATGAAATGGGGGAGAGGGATAGCTCAGTGGTTTGAGCATTGGCCTGCTAAACCCAGGGTTGTGAGTTCAATCCTTGAGGGGGCCACCTAGGGATCTGGGGCAAAATCAGTACTTGGTCCTGCTAGTGAAGGCAGGGGGCTGGACTCGATGACCTTTCAAGGTCCCTTCCAGTTCTAGGAGATAGGATATCTCCATTAATTTTAATTTAATGAATTTCCTTTGCTGTTATTTGTGCAATGATATTATTCATTTTCTGCAAGTATTTGGACAACTCATGGTTTATTCAAGAAAATGTTCATAAACCCCCAAAGTTTCAGGCGTTTTAGCATGAGTGGGGATTTGCCACTCATCATTGTCCTGTCACTCATCATTCTATTGTCACTATTCATTCTCCTGTTTAAAATTTCTCTCATCCAGTCCAGAAGCAGAAGCAATACCAAGTGATTTAGCTGACCAGCAGTGCATCCCAATAATACATGGTAAAAGACACTGTCAAAACAAATAGTTTGCAAGCTGCCAATAGGCTGAAATTTGTTTAATTAAAATGTTCAGCATTTGTTTGTGAATCGTAACACTTGTAGAAATTAGGATTGAATTGTGAATGATTCATAAAGAGGAAAGAGGATGTACTGAATGTCAGATAACTTATCAACAGCAAATAATTCGACCAGCTCTAACCTTGAAATCGATATTAATGGCTCAAAATTTGTAGTCTGAGGTAGATGAAGGAGCTAAATATGGATTTAAGGAGCTGCAGGTTAGGCACCCACTTTTAAACATCTCAGTATGTAGCTTTCTTGATGTAAGTCACCCTCTGTTCAGAGAATCCTGTGACCTCTGGCCAGTGTTTTTGGTAAGTAGTGATTGAACTTAAAATGTCAGTTTTATCATAGCACAATAAAGAAATGACATAGCAAAGTCAAATACTGAAATGTAATAAATATTGAGATTTTAAGTAGACCCAATGTGTCCCAGAACAAAATATGTTTTAACTTAGTAAAAGTGGCCATTTGTAATTTACAACATATTATAAATGTACAAAGTTAACAGATTACATTAAGTGATTTTTTTTTCACTTGTGTGGCTTTTAAGATGATCACCTTTATATGACATGAGTTGTAATTACAGCTCCATGCCTCTGCATTACCTATGGCAGGGAGGCTATTTGTACAACCGTGTTCACCCTTCTGGCTTATATTATAGTCACATAATATTTGCAGATAAAAGTGTGGGAAGAATTAAGCTAAAATATAGTCTAATCACTTTTATTATGTCTTTTCTAAAGATGAAATATTGAGCTTTACAAACTGGAAACAACACGCTTAACGTCTATTAAGTAATTTTCATAAAGAAAATTGAATGTGTATGACCTGAGCTTCAAACTATTTACCAAAAAGGCACCTAAAATTTTTATTCAAACCCACATTTACTCTTATGTATGTTTGGTTGTTTGCATAGACAAAATGTTTATGTAATTAGCCTTTAGCAAAAGCAAATGTGAGGTTTGCACATTCAAATTCTCTATATGCATTTTTGGATTCTCTTTTGAAAATCTTATCCTTAAAGCCTCTTTTTGCTTCCAGTGAAATTAATTCCAAAACTTCAGCTGGCTTCTGTCATGAAAAACTGGGGACTTAAGGTTTGAACCAGCCAAGCACAATTAAATCAATGGGAATTTTTCCACTGACTTCAATGAGCTTTGGATCAAGCCCTTAGGTCTCTTACATAGCAGTGAGGCAATCATGACAGACTGTGAAGACTCCAAAAAACCTACTGCAGTCTGTTACATAAGTAATGCATAAAAGACCTAACATAGCCTTAGATATGTGCTTAGCTCAAGCAAAATAAATATTTGCTCTCTAAGAATTTGAAGGTGTTGTTATAATCAAAGTTGTCACCTCTCAGTTTGGTTTCATGCTTTATTTTCCTTTTCTTCAAATCCTTTTAACTTTCAGAAATGCGCAGACACAATGAGAATCACAGACAAAAGAATTACCTCTATGTAAAATTCATGTTGCAACAGAAACCTCACCAAAGCAAAGCAATTTCAGATGGAGGCTGATGCACTCCCTTTGCTTCATATTGGTGTCACTGTGTGGGCTCAGGATATTGTGTTTGTTAAAGAAAGTACCAGTACGTCTTCTTTAACATAACAAGCCTTTCCTGGTTTGTGTTCCATTCTTAAAATTACTCCTTCATCTGGAAACATATTTAACAGGCAACTGTTTCCTCGAAACTCACAACATCAATTAATTTTTAACTTTTTAAAAAATTCATATGCAGCCTAAGTATGTCCTTTCAATTGATGCTGGCATGCTGAGGTGGCTGTGCAGGTACTGATAAAACCTAATTTGTGAAGGCTTTTCAGCCAGAGGCAAGACATCTGATAGGTTCATACATGGGCACCATTTATTCAGTAAGCAAGAATGCAGGTTAGTTGAAACTCCTTCACTAACACTTGATGAAGGCGTACAACTGAACTGGATTTGGAGATACAACTGAGAGTAGGTAGGAACTTCATATAGATTTCAGTCAGGGCATGCTGTTTTGAAATTAGACTTTAAAATCAGCTTTTAATATCTGATTAATTGTGTTTTCTTGCAGCGCCTAATGAACTGTGTGTGGACTCTGCATTCAGTAACAGTCAGATTCTCCCATCGCAAGATGTTATTACTACAGTAGTAGGATACATTCCTATTTGAAGTCAGTCAGCAACAAAAGGAACCAGTTTAAACGATGGCTGCAGGTAAATATCTGCACTATGCAGTGGCCACCGAAAATATTGTTGCTAAAATGATTAGTGATAATTACCTTTTGTTTTCAAATGGAACTTAATAATATTTTTCCTAAGACAAGTCAAATTGGTGTGAGCTCTTTTTATACAGGTGCCTAAATAATGTCACAATTTCTTTAATAAACTACATTTCATGAGAAACATGTCCCTTCTTTGAATATGTGGAAATCTCATGATGTGTATTTCCACAGAAACATTTGCCATTGATTAGGTAGTCTTAAATTAAAAGCTCTTTTGAGCAGGACTGTATCTTCTCTCACTGCTATATAGCACCTAGCAATTTTATTGGTGCTCCAAAAAGATGTATCATAATAATAAATTTTAATTATTTTCAGTAAGATTTATCTATGTCTCAAACACTATTTTCTGTTAAAAATTGTGGCATATTGACTTTTAAACTCAGAATTTGTCTCTTTTGCCACAGCTGCTGATGGTTTGGGAAGTACAACTATAGATACCACACAACTTAATATGTCAGTCACTGATCCAACAGCTTGGGCTACCGCTATGAATAACCTCGGGATGGTTCCAGTAGGATTAGCTGGACAACAGCTTGTGACAGGTAAGATTTCTGTTATATATTTGGATTTTTTCAATCTTTTTATAAACATCTGGAATCATTGCTGAAGACAGGTATATTTTTATAGTCTCAGAACAATGGTTGTAGGTGCACAACTTCTATGATTAATATTGCATACCATGTATTAGTCTCTTTGTATAATGGGTATGTAATCCATACCGTGTTTTAACCTAGTAGAACAACCAAAATCTTTGGGGAAATTAGAGTTCTAAACCATTGATCTCCAGGCTCTATGCTGGGTCTAGGTTAGGGAGGGGATCAAGAGATGTACTTGGTCTTTGAGAGAGAGCTGATTTTCCTTCCCAGTAGTTTTCCTTGAGGTTTTGCCAAGGAATAGCGTGGGCAGCGGCTGCAACCTCCTGACTGGAGGAAGATGTTTGTGCTGACAAAAGAAAGTGCAGCTATAAATATATTCAGAAAAAAAATGGGAATTGCATGCAATTCATATCCACTGGTAGCATTAGCTAACTGAAAGAGAGAAGCAATCCCTTCTTTCTTCTAATTTTTTTGAACACCATAATTAATTTTCAAGGGCTATTATTCTTTGACTTTGTCATTTCATTTACAGCTTGCAAGAGCTCTGTAGTGGATCACTTAATCTTTCCAGCAATAATAAAAATATTATTTTGCCCATTAGAAACATTGAAGGTTCAGTCCTGCTCCCATTGAAATCAGTTGATTTCAGTAGGAGAGGGATTGGGTCAAAGTGAATTAAGCTTCACAATACTCCTGTGAGGTGCATACAATGGGCCAGATCCCCAGTTGATGTAAATCAGTTTAGCACTCCGTAAGAAAGATAGGGTATAAAAACAACCTTAGGTATGCAACTGCTTAACTGATTATTCGTACCACCTTGCTTAGGGTTCTTTTAATTTTGATTGCTTAACTAAAGAAAAGGACTTGAAAGATTAATTTAGTTTTATAGAGTTTCATTAAATATCCTTATCAACAGGGATTAAGAGCACAGAATATAAGAAGGCAAAAATGGTATTGGATTATGATTTGGCTAACATAAACTAGGAAATTTGTCAGTATAACCATATAAACCATGTAGGTTTTCAGAATCAAATTATACAAAGACAATAGAAAATAACACTTTTACTCAATCACTATGTTGGGAAGGTGATTTTTTTTTTTTAATTTTGGCTAAGGATACATCTATACTGCAAAAAACAAAACAAAACAAAACCCCTGCGGCAGCAAGTCTCAGAGCCCGGGTCAACTGACTCCAGGTTGCAGGGCTTGTGCTAAAAAGAGCAGTATAGACGTTTGCACGTGGCATGGAGCCCAAGCCTGACAGCCCCCTCACCCCAACCTCCTCAGGGTTCAGAGCCAGAGCTCCAGCCCAAGCAGGGATGTTTACACTGCTATTTGCAGCCCCATAGCATGAACCCTGAGTCAATTGAGACTTGCTGCTGCAGGTTTGTTTGTTTTGCAGTGTGGTCAGGTGTCCTTATAAATACACATTTTGGTTTTAGTTCTTTTTATTTACTGACTCTTTCAGCATAGACATATTTCACTAACTCGATAGCACAAACGTGTTTGATTGCAAACATTAGCCTTACTTCTTCACTTTATCACTTAAACTAAAAGAAATCAATATGAACACAGCTTCTTTCTTTTCTAACAGTATTGCCCATGAGGTAAACCCTGTCATTGAAATTTACAATATTTTGCCCAAAGCTGTATCACTTATAGTTGACCTCCCTTTTATACACATTTTAATGATAATATTAGATTCCATCAAGTTCCCTATTTTACAGCTCTATCTGGCACATCATAGGATATCAATGTTTGATATTAATTTAATCGTTTTTTTAATTCATTCACCAACAGGAAAAAAGGGGGAAGTCTCTTTAGCTGCACTTGCTCTTTTAGAAAAGAAATGTCTTTGAAGAAATCCAGCCATTAGACCTTCAGTTTTTCTTCTTGTAGTCCTCCATTCTAGCTTTTCTAAAGGGCCTTGATGCCTGACAAATCTTAAACTGTAATAACTCATAATTTTGGGGCCTTAGTTACTGCAACTATATCTGCCTCCCAGGGCATTTGTGAAGTTAAATTTTTGGCTATCCTTTCTGAAATTAGGCATTGAATGGAATTTTGCCAATTTACACTACCTGAGGATCTGGCCCAGAATTACCCATCATATAGATGGGTAAACTAAGACACAGAAAGGTTAGGTTACAAGTCCAGGATCACACAACAAGTCAGTCCAGAGCAGGAAATGTAGCTGGTGTAGATCTTGGGTTAATTCCCAGTCTCCTGCTATAACCATTAGATACACTGTTTTCCCAACTATACAGCTGTACCTTGTCTTAGATTTTTCATCCACTCGGTACATTGGTGTTCAGTTGTACAGTAAACTAGAGAGTCCCACACTTCATTGCTTATGTAGGCCGAACTGTACACCCAGTGAGGGAGGGCAACATATTTAGCTGCCACCTGTTATGCATAGGCAATGGGTGGTGTGGAAATTTCTCTGCCTTTTCTCTCCCAAATGAACGTTCTATGGGCCTGATTTTCCAATGAAGGCTTTTCCAGTTTTCCAATTTTCACCAAAGGCAATAGGGTTCTGCCTGTTGATGCCTAGAACAGTCTCTAAAAAAATTTGAATTGATCAGATGTGTTGTTCAAAAGCTATTGTGTCGCAGACAGAAATGCCATTAGGTTGACTATAGGGCTTTGCTTCGCTTGACCTATAAATATGTGCCCCCTAGAAACAAACTAGCCCAGTGCTCTCTTGATGTGCTTTACTGAACTTTGACTTTATTATCTCCAAATCTGGAAATGATTTTGTATCGGGGTGCCTTTGTCTGGTTCCATTGATCAGTGTCTCCGTTGTATATAATGTAGGAGGATTGGCACACTTCCTTTCGTGTTTCCCCTTTCTCTCCACTTTTTTGTGCAAATTCTTCTCTCAGCAACACCTCTATAACCTCCCCATTGAGCCAACAGTGTTGCACAGATGGAATTGAATTTGGCCCTGTTCATATTATTTCCTTGTGTGAGGATCTGAAGGACTTCAGTTTATCACCCCAACTGCTGATAGTTTATTTTTGGAACTATTTTTTACCACCTATATTAGAAGCACTGCTTGGATCAGTTAATATTTGTACAGCACTTTTAAAGTGTAAAGTGTAGCATAAGTGATAAGTATTAATGACTAGAGTGGAATATCTCCTTATTTCCAGCGAGGAGTAGAAGAGTCCCCTTCTCTCATGCCTTTTGCTTTCCTATGCATAAAACTATGTACAGTAGAATCTCAGAGTTATGAACAGCAGAGTTACGAACTGACCAGTCAACCGCATACCTCATTTGGAACCAGAAGTATGTGATTAGGCAGCAGAGAACAAAAAAAAAAAAATCAAATACTGTACAGCACAGTATTGTGTTAAGTGTAAACTACTAAAAAAATAAAGGGAAAGTTTAAAAAAAGATTTGACAAGGTAAGGAAACTGTTTCCGTGCTTGTTCCATTTAAATTAAGATGGTTAAAAGCAGCATTTTTCTTGTGCATAGTAACATTTCAAAGCTGTATTAAGTCAATGTTCAGTTGTAAAGTTTTGAAAGAACAACCATAACGTTTTGTTCAGATTTACAAACATTTCAGAGTTACGAACAGCCTCCATTCCCGAGGTGTTCATAATTCTGAGGTTCTACTGTGTTATGTATTTCCCAAAGTAAATAGGTGCTTTGACATTTCACTCACCCCCTCCCCACGATTTCATCAGTTTTGACATTTTTCACCATGACAAAACCATGATTTTCACAATACTTTGCCATGAAAAGAATTATAGCTCTACTGGTTATGGCACATTTATCTGCACTGAACTACATTTTCCATCCATTGTTTTAGCCCAAGTACTTAAATGGTTCTTCACCCTTCCTGACTCTGGTGTTCATGATTTATGTTAATTCTCATGATACGCTAAACTTCTTCAGCATTTATACTTTGCTTTCAATAACCTCATCAACAGTATTGCTACAAACGAAAAAAGAGGAGACCCCTATAGTATCCCAGCACTAACTTCTTTCTAGCTCTAAAAAGACCTATTTCTGGCTATTTTTATTTTCCTGCCCTGGTGCAGTAAATACCTTAGACTGAGTTTAGGTCGAGATTTATCTTGCATATGAAATGTTACCTAAGCTAGCACAGTCTGAAATTCTGACTGCTGTACCAACTTGTGGTGTCCTGGTGTATCAACTTGGTCTACAATCCTTGAGTTTCAGGCACGGCTTTCCCTTCCTGAAGGTTATGCTGGCTGTTAATAAGCTGTAGAGTTTTCCCCTCCACTTTTCCTCCATTTGATCTGCTCAAACGTTTTAAGTTTTTTTGTCCCTTTTCTCAGCTGATGTTAATTTAGTTGCTCTGTAATATCCCAGAACGTGTGTCTTGTAATAGAATTATGTTGGCCACTTGGCAGCTTGCAGGACTCTCTCCTGAACTGAGAATTAGTAAAAATGACAGCTCAGGCTTCTGCAATATCTGGCCAATTTTTCTATAACAGTCTGGGATGTGTGTTGTCTGGTCCTGGTGACTAATCAATTTTAAGCACTGCTAACCTTTTAATACCTGTTTAGATGTTATCTGTACACTATTTCATTCCTTATCTCCTAGTGCTGTAAAATTGGATTTTTGATCTGGGCAAATGTCAGAGCCTTTCATTTGTAAAGATGGATTCTTGTGAATAAATGTATAACATCTCTTCTGTTTCTATACTCTTTGCTTCTACTTCTTGTTATTTAGAAGGCTCATAATTTTTGGTTATATTTGGCTACTGCATTACATATAATTTAATGTATGTATTTTTACATTATATATATATATACATTTATTGTGTTATATATATCTATATATACCACAATAAATAGAGTGTAATAATGCATTTAGTTTAATTGTTAAAGATTGATGCAGTATAGTTATGGTTCTAAGCCCCTCTCTTCAATAGGTTATAATTTTTCCAGAAAATTCCCCTTGGGGCTGAAATTTCTCATGCTTGGTCTTAGCCTAGAGGTGAAAATTTTCTGGAAAGGTTGGAGCAAATCTGTTAAACAGCGTTTGAATGATCCAAGCACTAAAATTGGTGTTTTCCAGCTTTGAGACTTTGAGAAATATTGTCAGTTTCTTCTTTGTGCTGCATCTTTTGTGAGATTTGAAGTCCTTCCCATTCAGTCGATGGGAGTCACAGCAATGATTCTGGTACTCCACTGCCGACTAGTTAATGTATTTAGAGGGATTTTTGAAAACATGTTATTGATCACAGATCACTGGAAAGACTTTTATTTTGGTTTGCACTGGAAATTTTTCAAAGTAATTTTAGCACTGCTGAATATTGTCATTTTAGGGTTGTGTTTGCCTCAGCAAGTGGCATCAGATCACCCTGTTTTCTGAAAGGCGATGTGATGTCAGATGGGTGATTTATTTCTCGTATTTCTTTCTGATTGTTCTTTTGGTTCTGGGCCATCATTGTGAATATAGTGAATTAGCTTGGGTATTTATTCACTGAGAGTAATTTTAAGTTTAGGCGACTGTTGTTGAAGAAAAATTTGCCACAGTTCGTGAAACTAAGATGGTGGATGGGCAAAAATGTTGAAACTATAAATAAAAGTGAGGATGGGTATAGTTGCCTGAAAGTCAACCCCTGGACACCCTTAGAGGCTTCTTTAAGCTCTTTGTGCACACATGTACCATGTGGTAAATCAAACAAAAACCACAAGTCCAGACTGTGATGGGTTCCCCCGGGGTTGCCACCTGGAACGGAGGTAACACTGAGCCCCAGTGACCCACCAGCCTGGGCTCCCTCTCACACTGAGCTGCTGTGACAAGCTGCAAAGCCCTCCAAGCTTGCTCTTTCACCAGCATTCACACAGGTAGGGACACACCCAGCTGCAGTACTTACAGGCTGCTGTGATCAGCTCTGCATGGGGAGGCAACAGCTAAGGAACTGCCCAGCTGCTCAAGAGCACAACCCTCTTCTGGAGGGTAAACCCAAAATTAAACTGTTTTGCACTGCACAGAGATCTGTACAGCGTAAGCTCATGAAATTTGCCCCCTCCCTCAGTGTGAAGAAGAATATTCAAGAGCTTTCTGTACCCAGTTATGATTTCCACACACTGGTTTTAGACAAAACAAAAACAAGTTTATTAACTACAAAAGATAGATTTTAAGGGATAGCAAACAGATCAAAGCAGATTACCTAGCAAACAAACAAAACACGCAAACTAAGCTTAATATGCTAAAAACATTGGATATGAGTGGCAAATTCTCACCCTAAATGATGATTTAAGCAGGCTGCAGAGATTCTTGAGGGGCTAGCCACACTGGCTTACAGCTTTAAACCCCAGGTGTTCCTTTCACAGGCTAATAATCCCTCCAGCCTGGGTTCAGCACTTCCCCCCAAGTCAGTCCTTGTTCCTCAGGTGTTTCCAAGAGTCTCTTTGGGCATGGAGTAAACAAAGAACCACGATGATGTCACTCCCCTGCCTTAAATAGCTTTTGCATATGGCAGGATCCCTCTGTCTCCAAGCTCTGTTCCCACACCTTTCAGCAGAAAAACACTGGTATTCCAAGATGGAGTCCAGGACCAGGTGATCTGGTCACATGCCCCTGTAGTGTCATAGCAACCATGTCTCTGAGGCTGTTTGTAGCGTCCTCAGGAAGGCTCCCCAGGAAGGCTCCCTGGTGGAAGATTAGCTTCTTCTAAGACCTATTGTTCTCCCTAATGGTCCACTGCCTTGAATGGACCCTTCCCAGTCAGCATCTAGACTGACAATCTTTTGCCTAGTGGGTGTTCCCCAGGTGTAAACACATTTGTAATAGATACATCAACACTATTCCTAACTTCAGATACCAAAATGATACATGCATACAAGTAGGATAATCATATACAGTAAATCATAACCTTTTCAATGATATCATACATGACCTATCTTGCATAAAATATAATTATGCCATACTCATATCATAATAATAGTATTATAAAGAATAAGGGGTGTAGTGTCACACAGACATTCACAAAGAGAGTCATACACTTGATCTATAAATAAATTTATTCCTGGCAAATTACACCATCTGTCTATTAATTGACCTGTATGCCTGAAAACTGAGATCACTATGGTTCCTAGAATCTTAAGTCAGAAAAAGTGAGAAAACAGATGACTCAAGCACTGTTTATGGAAAAATGCAAAGTAGATTCAAGACAGACTATGACTTAAAGAATTCCTTTAGCCTTCTCCCTTGACTATCAAAAAGTCCAGGAACTCATCTCCTTTCCACCATAACAATTGCTGAAACATGCCCAGGAAAGTTGTTCCAGACCACAAATCATCTTGTCCTGATGTCAGTAATATTAATTGTTGTTTTCATTAAAACGTTTTGCTTATAGTTTGTTTTTGTACTCATTTTTGTAAAGTTAATGAAATAATCATACATAACAGAGGACACAGGAGTCATGTCTAGCAGTTCCCCCAGATATGGAAGATGTACTGTGACTGCTAGTGAAGACCCTGAGAGGCGGTCACTTGGCCAGCAGCTTTGCCCCATCTTGCTGGATATACGACTGGTGAAAATATGCCACATGTTCTTGATCCCCAGTTTTGATGATTGCAGTGAGCTATGCTTAGGAATAAATACAGCAGTCTACTGACACAGCAATGTAGGTCACTGGGAGCTTATTACCTTGCTGCTCCAGACTCTATATTGGCTTGCAACTTAATACTGGAACAAATTCAAGGGTCTAAGTCTTAATCTTCAAAACCTTGAATGGGCTTTCCTAAAGCTTTGTGGTTACAGGATCTTAGGAAGATCCTTCTTTAGAAATCATGGCTTCAGACCATTCATATAATACAAAGCAGGGGGAAAAATCAGGGGCACACTAGAGAAAATAAATGAGCAGAGTTCCCTAATTTTATTCTAGTTCCTTTCTCTGTGCTGTACTTGCAGTCATTATTGTGGACATGCTGGGTTTTATTGAAGGGGAGGAAGAGCAGAGATTGACAGAGTTTAAGTTCCCCGAATATGCAATCAAGATAATCAAAGGAAAGAGACACACAATATACTATAAAGGTATAGAAGACTAAAGCCTCCACACTACTAAAACAATTTATGACATTCTTAAGACTTGAGAAAGCATTAAGAATAGAAGAGGTAATGTCAAAATGCAAATATGTGGAGTCACTCGGAACATCAATAAAGAAATCTCACGTATTAGGGTAACAGGTTGGTTTTTTCATTGACCCAAAAAGCACCTGCCGAGTTAATCACACTTTCTGTGATGTGAGTGTTACTCAAGGAGATTTCACACCAGGGGACTTTAATCCTAAAATACTAGGAACAGACACGACTAGGTTACAAAAAAGGAGAGTCATCTAAAGGGGAGAGAAAATGTGGCTGAGATACTAAGAGTCTTTGATACACTATTCAGTGTAAGCATTCCTCTTAGGTCATTTCAAGTGTGTCCTCTGTATTGGTCCTTAATTGAGGCCAAGGGTAAAGATAATGGTTAAAGTTGTTCAACATTTAGAAATGAGTTGTACTTTTAAAATAAAAGTTGTAACTTTGGTATTAGGGCTAAATGCCCCCAAATAAACAGAACTAGAGGGGCTAGCCAGAGCATCTTAGCACATTTGTGAATTGAAGGGATGCACTTAATGTAAAATTCATGCTGTATATTGTAGGTTTTGTATTCTGTTGTATTCCTTTCTTCTGTTGTACTGTGCTAGCTTGTGGCCTGAGACCCTTTGAGAGAAGGAACATGCCAACTGTTTGGCACAACTTTTATTATAAAGTGCTAGGTACATTTTTAGTGCTATATAATTCATACTTTTAAAAAATTCTGGCTGCTGTTACTAACACCAAAAATTCCTGTTTTAATTGAAATTAAAAACACAGAAAATAATATTCCATTTAGGTTAAGGTTTTATAAACCTTTTTTTCATCCTTTTAGTTTAATTTGAGGGTAATGTTCCTTTATAGTTATTATTTTTTCTCTCTTCCCCCCAAGTCTCAATAAAGAACAGATCACAAACAATCACCAAACTCCTACTATACAAAATAATCCAGCATACTCTGTGGGACAGTTTCATTTCCACCATTCATTCATGCTGGAACACAGATTATCGATAATACCTGACATTTGTATACCTCCTCCAGTCAAAGGATCTCAAATTCCCTTTTCAACATTAGTGAACTAAGACTGACTCCTGCGCCATAGGTAGAGAAGTATTATCCCCATTTTGCAAATGGGGAAACTGAGGCATAGTGAGATTGTGGTTCACTCAGGGCCACACAGGAAGTCTATAGCAGTGGCGGGAATAGAACACTGGTCTTATGACTCTCCGTCTTATGCTTCAACCACACGCTGACCTTTCTTCTTGGTTAGCCTGTGGTGAGGTAAAGTACTGCTTAATCCAATAGCATTGTGTGGTTTCAGTTAAATAATGGATTTACCTGACCATGTATCTTCCATGCTCCACTGGTGGTGAATGATGGGTCTGACATCACCAGCAGATCACACAGAGTGATGTTTTATGCAACAGGAGGCAGCTGGTCACTTGCAGACTTCTCTTAGTGGACTCAGAAGAGGAAAAAACAATGACATTTAACAAGTCAGATATGTTGAAATACTTTCTAATCTGTATTTAGACTGTGTTCTCTGCCCAAGTATTAGAGTTACTGTCTTACTGTGGTTTCAAGAATTTGATATAGCTTTATTACAGGCAATTTGCTTTCTAATGTATACGTATTCAGATTCCTCACCATCAGGAATTTTACCAAAGGATAAAAGCTATCTTGACTCTAAATGCTTTCCATTGTCAATTAATCTTCATCTTCCCATACCAACGAAAACAACATTATTATTATTATTATTATTATTATTAATTTTATTTTATTTATTTGTATTAGGGTAACATCTAGAGGCCTATTGTGCTAGGCACTGTACAAATATAGAACAAAGTCAGTCTCTGCCCCAAATTGCTCACAGTCGAAGTGAGAGAAGGTGGGTGAGACAAGCTTGTCTCTCACCAACAGGAGATCGTCCAATAAAGATATTACCTCATCCACCTTGTCACTCTAATATCTTGGCACCAACATGGCTAAAACACCTCTGCAAATTATAGTCTAAGTGAAAGACAATAGAGGAGTGGATAAAACAAATAGATGGGGGAGCACAAGTAAAGAGTGAGATGACACTAGTCAAGATGAAAAGTTATGGTCACGCTAAAGCAGTTGCCTAACCATTGTCTAGTTATTGTGTAGGCATCGTGGCAGAAGGTAGTTTTAGGAAGGGATTTGCAGGAAGGCAATGAGGTGGCTTTGCTGACATTTGCAGGGTGCTCCTGGCAGACAGGTGAAAGCATGATGGTGCCTATTGGAAATCTTTTTTGAATGGGTGATCAAGATTGGCATCATTTGTGGAACAAAGGCAGAAGTCAAGATCTCAGTACCACATAATAGGAGATAGGTAAGGCAGGGATAGGCACGGTTCATGTTAAATGTTTCTTAAACTCATTTTGTGCTCTCTGCTATGATTGTCTTGCCCAATTACTTATTCCTTATTTTACTCTTTGGTGAAATAATTATGGCCAACTTCCCTGTTTAATGTTTATTACCTAGTCTTTAGATTGTCCCTGATCAAGCAGTGCTTTTAGCAACTTTATGAATCCCTTTCAGGACTCTTAAAATGTAGGCCTCAATCCTTAGGCATGCATATGTGTTTGCAGGATCAGGCCCTTAGCCTAGTAATGGAAGGAATCCCTAGGCCCCTCTTGTGTAGGAAAGTAGGTGATAACTCTTCCATCTCAAGCCTTATTTTTTGACTTTTTAAAAACTTTACAAAATGTACCAGAGAAGAGCAACATCAAAAATAAAATAAAACCCCTACAAAGACCAAAAAACTCACAAAACATTAGGAGGGCAAACGAGAGAAATTTTGCCCCGTTTAAAATCAAACCTCTTGACACTCAGAGTATCTCTTTCTGAGCACAAAGCTGACTACTGCCTATTTAATGTATTAAATTCTATGTAATCATCTTCTTTTTGCTGAAATGCACTTCAATACTTCAGCAGTGTAGCAATCTACATGAACTGAAGGAAGGACCATGGGCTGCAGGAGGAAAGAGTTTGGAGAATGAGTGCTGTGTGAGATGGCTACGAATGTGAAAATACAGTTGGAGCTGTTCTGAAAAATGCTGATTTAATAAAGACTGATTATTTTAATTAGAGTGGGGTCCTCTCATGTTGTTACCCAGCTCTCGGACCATGAAACAATCTCAACTGAAAGTTCATTCCTGTGATTCACAAGCCCCCGAAAAATAAAATAACTCCTTAAATTCTTCCTATATATCAGGGGTCGGCAACCTTCCAGAAGTGGTGTACCGAGTCTTCATTTAGTCACTCTGATTTAAGGTTTCGCGTGCCAGTCATACATTTTAACATTTTTAGAAGGTCTTTTTCTCTAAGTCTATAATATATAACTAAACTATTGTTGTATGTAAAGTAAATAAGGTTTTTAAAATGTTTAGGAAGCTTCATTTAAAATTAAGTTAAAATGCAGAGCCCCCCAGACTGGTGGCCAGGACCCGGCCAGGACCCGGGCAGTGTGAGTGCCACTGAAAATCAGCTCAGGTGCCTCCTTTGGCACACGTGCCATAGGTTGTCTACCCCTGCTATATATATATTGCCTTTTAACTCTGTGTCTCCTAATTCTGGTCCATCTAATTACCTCAAGTATGTCATCAAGTTTAATTTTATAACAACCCTTAGTTAGTTCAGGCCTGTCACCACTGATTTATTGACTCCCAAAGCTAAGGCCTTTCAGTCTTGAGGCTCAGAACATTTCTGATTGCAATTCAAGGTATTGTACTATAAATCTAAATACAGTTGGGAGCTGTGTTTTATATATTCCATTCATAAAGATAAACATTCCCGCAGGTTTTGAGGTTTTTACTTTAGTTAGAATGATGGAAAAAACAGAACAAGAGTCCGATTCTGCAGAAGCTTTCTTACAAGTAATCCTCATTCATATGAATAGTCCTATTGGAGGCAATGGATTTCTCACGTGACTAATGATTACTCATGCAAGTAACAGCATGACAGGGCTATGGGAAACAACACAAATCTCCATGTATGGCTCAGTATGTCTCCTCCATAACAAACTGCATCAGCTCTGCCTCACAAGATGGCAGGTGCCCCTGCAGACAGGTACGCTCCTTAGAAATGTGAAGGCACTGTGCAAAGAAAACAAAGTAATAACAGCTAATGACTATGTGCACCACACTGTGTACCTTAGAGACTGCCTCTCTTTTCATATTTTACCTCAGCAGTTGAGCTGGGACATTCTAGTTTGCCATCCTCTGAAATGTTCGTCTAGGGGCTGGAGATTGGCTGGTCTCAGGAGAGGGCTTTTTTTTACTGTAACTCTTGTAGCTAACAACTAAAGGTTGCATTCCTACCTCCCTGCTTCCTCAATCCCCTGACCTCTACTTTCCCATCAACAAAGCAACAAGGTAGGTTTGAATACAGGCTTACTTTCTAATGCAACAAATATTTCTAAGATGCACTTGCAGCTGCATGAAATAGCAACACAAACACATCTCACTGCTCTAAGTCTCACACAGAGACATTGTCACTCACTTAGTTTTATATTTTACCTCACTGTTAGTACACTTTACTGGTCCTCTTTTTACTTCTGCAGGGCTTTGCATTATTGCCTTTAGTGATATTTTTTTTCCACTATTTCCCAAATCCTTTTCCTTATTAGAATCCTAGGTGATTGTTTGTTTTAACAGACATTGCATACGCTGGTTCCTTGTTTCTAGGCAAATTATTTGACATTTTTTACATTGAATTGCATTTGACTTCTATAATCCCAGTCACCTAAATGATCCAAATCCCTTTGAATCGGATTACATTGGTGCTTCTTATTTGCTATACTTCTAATTTTTGTTTCATTTGTAACCTCTGAGATTTTGTTTTTAATACCTCATCCACATTTGTATACCATAAATTAGAAACAAAAGAAGTCCTCTAAAGCACTTTACTTCACTCATAATCCATTTACAATTGGAAAATGGCTACCTTTTTTCACCAGCTCATAAAGTGTAGCTTTATCCTGGACTTCCATATTTATTGTGTTTCAGGAACTACATGTAAAATGTTCTGAGTGTACAAGTACTGCCAGCCCTGCAAACTCATCTTGGGATCTGAAGGGTAGCCTGTATTCTTTCTGATTTATTCTTCATCAGTAAAATACAGTGATAAGTAATTCTGCAGACCGAATTCTGCTTTATCTTCTCTGGGATTTCACAAGCATATAAAAAAATGGAGAATTTGATTCAGCAGAGAGACTGAGTTAACAATTCTGCTGATACACAAACCAGAATAGAATCCAGGTTTCTTCCTCTCAACTGTGTTAACTCTACGGCGCTAATAAGAGTAAAATGTAAAGCCTTTTGCTTTTGTTACTAAAGTAAATAGACACAATTCTGAACACACATTGTCAGATTATGCCTTGCCCTTGCACAGAAACCTTCCCCCACATCCTGTGTTGCCCCCTCACCCTAAGGGACAGGTACACTTGCAGTCTTTGCACTCTCTTGAGCTAAGGGACTTCCTCAGATAGTTCATTCTAGTGCTTCAGTCACCTCAAAGGGGGAAGATATGGAGCAATGTTCCCTCTAATTTTTTTATATCCATGTGAGGAATGAATTTTATTACGTGGACGAATATTGAGATGATGCATGGCGGGGGTGGGGCCAAGGGGTTCGGAGTTTGGGGTGCAGACTGCTCCAGGTCTGGGGCCAGAGGACTCCCCCCAGCCCTCTCCTCGCCGGCAGCAGCAAGTTCCGGAGAGGGCCCAATTCTCCCCGCCGGCAGCACGGAGCTCCGGGGGAGAGGCTCCTCTCTCCCCACAGGCAGCAGGAGCTCCGGGGCAGGGGGAGAGGCCCGCGGCAGCCTTGCATACCCCAACTTGCTCCCCTCCCCCATTCTCACCACCCCCTACCTCTCTCCTCTCCAGGCCCCTGTGGCTGCACGGCTCTTTATAGCCTGCTGCGTGGTTGTGCAGCTTAGAGGGAACTTAGGGCAGGACGATGGCTAGGTCGGTCTCTCTCTCTCTCTCTTTCTCTCTCTCACACACACACATACATATTGCAGGGAAGTGCATTCTATTCATTCCTTAGTGGAGGCACTCTATCTGTGTATGGAATTGTGTCCTAAGGCAGTGCCTCCCTGCACTGCTCCAGCTGCAGGCCTGTGTCTTAATGGCAGAATTTGAAACATAGGGAGCAGATCTCTTGAGGAAGAAGGTGCCATTTGTACATAGCCACTCTGTACCTCCTGTTTCATGATGACTCTTAGTCACTAATGTCTGATATGAAATCTCATCAAATACTTTTGTAAATCTAAACAAGTATGCCACTTCCACAATTATTTTCCCTATTCATAACTGTAATGTCTTTAAAGAATTCTTGCAGATAAGTGAACATTACTTTTCTCCCCCTGCCCCACATCACCTAAATTCTCTTTAACTTTCATCAAACTGGACTTTTGTAGGTCTTTCCCACCACATCCTTTAAGACAGGTATTTTTTTCACTGTGTGCCTTACCTTACAACCAGCTTTAACTGAGTGATTTATAATGAGGTTTTAAAGGGATTTAATGGACGTTTGGAGATTTTACCCTTGTCATTATGTGTGTGTTTGCACTGTCTTGCATGTGTACGTAGCATGGGAGGGGAAATAACCTCCCTAAATAAAACTATTCTTTCTGCGATATTTCTCTGATCTCTTTTCAGTGGGTTTCCCCTGGAAGTTGAATTGCAGACCAAACATATTTTTTTGTTTTATGAAATTTCCCAATCTTTTTCCTAACCACCCAGTTATGTCAAAGAACAATGTATCTGGAATTAAATTACAGTGAACTGGCAGCCTTTCCACAATTAATGTTGCAACTGAGCTTCCACTGTAAACCCAATTTCTGTGTCTCCCCTTCCCCCTCCCCCCCCGTCACAAAATTAAATCATGGCCTCAAAATAAAGTCAGCTCTGGGATCAAGGTGGAACATAGTAGTGTAACTAGAAGTGAATTAGAGATGGGCTTATGAATTATGACGTGCTAAAAATTGAGGTGTTCAGAGACCAGATCTCCTGTCCCCATCTCATCTTCCTCCACAGCCATACCACAAAATAAGGAAAGGAGAAAGAGAAAATCTAGTTTACCGGACTGGCCTAGCACAGCAGATTTCATAAGTTATCAGCTTTTTAATTGGGAACGTTGCTGTGGCAGGTTGGCTCTCGCAAGCTATGTTTAGCTCATTGGAAACTCCAGGGAGTAGCAGGAGGCAGTTGGGGAGCCAGAGAGGTTTTTCACTCCCTGAGTCCCCTGCTGGAGCCAGGGGAGCAAGACTGGGGGTGGGGAATGCCCCCTAAGTACAGTATTGCTCCCCTGCCGTAACTCCCCATTTTCACTCAGTCACTCTGAACTCCTGAGATCCATAGGAAGGGAATCCTGCTTTTGAGGGATCTGGGAATCTGCACTGAGGGACTGGAAGGAGCAGTGGGCTTGGTAGGGGAAGAAATAATGAGAATGAAATTCTTCCCTCCTTTCTAGTGGCCCTCCTGAGGTCTGCTGGACGAGAGAGCCCCCACCAAGCCTTGCGGGACTCAGTGGCCCTCCTCATGAGCCATAAGAGGCTTTTTTGAGGGTCACACATTCCTCTCAGGCCTTATGCCCATTGGGGTACCAATTTCCTCAAGCCTTCAGAGGCTGCTAGGGATCCACCCCATGACCCTCTATGTAGGATTGTTAGTCCCCAGCAAATTGATTTAAGCTGGTCAGAGGCTAAGGAGCCTATTTTTAGCTCTTTGCAAGTTGCCAAGGCAATATGGGCTTGTTTGGGGCTTTGCAGTAGACTGTGGGCAGGCCAGAGGAGCCTCCTGACATTCATGGGGTGGGCAGAGACTACGGGAGCCACCATTCAGCCCTTCCTGTGGGGCTATAGGTTCAGGAGGCCATAAAAGAGATTACTAAGGCTCATAGGGTCAGAAAATAGCTGCTAGAGTTCATTTCAGGAGTCTCCTAAGGCCCACAGCAGGCTTGGAGTTCCTAATGAGTCCCCTGAGGCTTACAGGAGATGATGGTTGAAGGCTGTTGGAGGCTGAAGGTACTTCTAAGGCTTATGGTGGGGGTAGGATCAGAGGGAGCAGGGAAAGGAGACTTTACTGTTTGGCTCACCTTTACCTGGACTGAGGACCACAGGAGACAGGCAGATGGCATTGGCAGTTAGAAGGAAAGGGAGATTGTTCTCCCAATTCTGTTGACCCCAATTCTCCTGCTGGTATATTTATTCCTCCTTTTCCCGCCCAGCTCAACCTGAAAATGAGAGTCCCAGCCCCACAGACATGATTAGGAAGTCGATAGGAAGGGAGCTACATACCTAAACACCTCCTAGCTCTGCATCAGAGGAGCTCAGCTCCCTAAAACGCTACATGGGTTCTGAGAAGTTGGACTCCCTGTGTGTGGAACTTAGGAGGACTGGAGCATTGTCACTTCCGTCCACAGGATGGTGGGTGGAGATAGTGACTAGTAGGAGATTTTACCACCAAACTGAGTGAGCATTCCTACCCCTTCCCTCTGGGGACTTCCAAAGGTCTGGTGGATTTTTGTTCCCTTCTTGTGGACCTCATGGGGTATGCAGGGATGTGGTTTTAGGTCAGCAGGGCTTAAAAAACAAACAAAGGAAATTTCCATGACAAAAAAGGTTGTTAAAGTGAAGTTAAGATTACAGGCATATGTTAGTGTTTTGAGTAACCTAGAAAATTCCAGAACCAAGGTTGCATGTCCACAAGGAGCTATAGTGTCACAGTCCACTGACCACCACCTCCTTTACTCTGCTTCACAGTTTGGGATAACAAAAGCCAAAACTTTTATCTGATTGTGGGGGAGACAATAACCATCTATTGCTCAACAAGTGCTAGTACAATGACTGTGATGCAACTGTGATGTGGAATTTGGCTCCATGCAGTGCAGCTGTAATCAACTTTCAAACTTCACCCTGTCACAGATTCACATTCCATATACTCGTCCAAATGCTCGGTAGACAATCTGCCACTAGGCTCATGGGAAAAACAACTTTGAAATTCAAAGCAAACATGTGCCCTCATCTTTTTTCAGGAGCTGAAAGTTCCAAACATGGAAGCACTGTGGATTGTCAATTAACAAATTACATATAATAACATAGTTTCTTAAGGAATTTTACATCATTAATGACCATTTAAAAACTAACAGTTGGCATACCTAAGTGCATGGGTTCGTGATACATGAAGATTTAATGGATTGTTCCATTTCTCCATTCATTACACTTAAAAATTAAAGATGTGTACTGTTGTATGCTTCAACATTTGTTATGCTGGCATTTAACAACAGAAAACATTTCCAAGTAGCCTCCCTGGCCAGATGCTCATAAACAACAGTTGGACTGTTGGCCCATATATCAATTCAACAATTTCATCATTAGTCTCTTAGGTGACTCACTTAAATATGTTCATCTATACAGTCAGATTTACTTGAGATGAACTGTAAATATAACAACTGAGAAATCTTTTCAATGGAAAAAATGTCAAAGCACCTTCTATCAGGATCAAGTAGATTTTATAATGCACAATTACATTTTTGAAATGTACTGAACACAGTAAATACATGAATAATGATAAGAGATTGGCCAAACACAAATGGGTCTTTTAAAGATAAATACTGGTTATGACTAACATTCATTAATACTTGTATGGAAAGTTCATATACGTTAATAACAATAAACTAAAAAGTTACAAAAATAACATCGTGCAAAACGTTCTCAATCTAAAAATACCACATTGTTGCAAGAGGACTGGGGCAAAGCTAAGTTTTTAGTGGTTTGTTTGTGTTTGATGCAAACTCAAAATTGAATGGCTTATTATGGAAGTGCCACCTTAATTCTTGAATTTTCTAGGCTTCTAAAGTTTGTTGTTTGTTTTTGATAGTTTCTTTAACACTGCTATGTGCATAAAACCTTCACCCTAGCAAAAATTTTTGTGGGATTTAAGATATAAATCAAACTTTTGGATATCTCTCAAGCAAACCAGTCTTTAAAACCATAGCTGGCTATTTCTGAGGAGTTTACAAGGTTAATAGAAAGTTTTGTTATTTCTGTTTCTGCACAAGTATAAATTATATTGAACACTGGCTTGAAGTTTTTCCAAATGCTTCACACTCTGCTGTTGAGAGAATCAAGGTTATAGTATAATTCAGAACATTTTTCTTGCTTGCTTGGCACTTAATGACAAGAACGATTGAATGTTTTCTTACTATGGGAGTCTTACATCTTTGAGTAAGTAGATACATTCTCCTTATTGCTCATGTACAAGATGGGATAAATCCTGTTCTCAGGACTATTAATATCAGTGGAATTGTAGCAATGGAAGGAACTGATGCAAAATTTGTCCTGTAGTATATATTTTAGAATATTCTGCTCTCTAGAATACATTAGTAGAATGCATTCCAAGAAAGAACCTCAAGTAAGGTGTTGGGTTGTTTTGTTTTGTTACCAGTACTTGCATCAGTCATGTCTAGTTATCCTGAATTTTCCCTTTCCAAGGTATGTGATGTTATTTATTTCAATCTGGATGGTGATTTCTCTCTCTGTCTCTCTGTCTCTTTAAATTAGAAAATAGTACTAATAAGCTATGGTTTTTTTGCCTTTGAATCAGCATTACTGTGTGGTTTAGCTTCGCTGAATACCAGCTTTGGTAGCTGTGTTCTTTCATATTCATTTCACAACGTGAAGGAGAACTCTTGGAATTTAACGAGCCCCGGGGAAAGTATTTCAGAAGAGTAAATTCAGATGTATACAGAAGTAGCTAAATTGAAGAAGATTTTGTATTATATGAGCCACTTTTGGTGGGGTGTGGATTAGGGGGCCTACATTTCTTCTTTAATCCATAACAACACTGATTCTAATTTGGGGGGGGGGGGAATGGTGGCTTTGACTGTGTTTGATAAAGTACATCCATAACCAGGCTGAAATGCTAAGAAAAGTGAGTATAAAATTAGTAGAGATGAATTACTGGCCTTAAGACCATAGTTATCTTGTGTACCTCAGGAACATAACTCATTTAATGGTGTGCACCTCATAAGGAATATCCGCATTCTAAATGTTTTTGAGCATACAGTTATTTAATGCTTATATGACCATAATGCATAAAGCTACTGGCCATCATTTTATTTTAGTGTATATTTTTCTGTGAAGCTTTGAATAACACATGCTTGATTTAAATATGTAAAACTACAGTTCAGTATGTGAACTGCAATAATATCAGTGTTGTAACACAGACACCAAAGGAACTGTTCAGAAATAGCCCAAAGCTGCAAACTTATAATTTGGGTTTAAAACATGTGCTCTAGATGTATAATTGGCCCCATTCTGGCCCTTTTGTGCCACATCAGTGGTGCAAAGGGGCCCGAAAGCTGCCCTAATGTGTCAGGCTGAAGACTCAACTGGCTGGCAGAGATGGTTTAGCCAACACTGTACTATCTGTCGGGGGAGTGTGAGGGTGGAAGAGGGCACGGTCAGTGTAATAGCCCCTAGTGAGGTGCCACAAGCCAAAAAAACATACAGCTGCCCGGAGGCTGCTTGAAATTACTGCAGGCATCAGACCAGTCCCCAGCAATCCTGGGAACTGGGTGAGCACAACGATCATTTAAAGCCATCGCGGCCCTCCTCGCCTCAGCTTCACAGAGCACAGCTCTGGCGCAATTGAGGCACTGACCCGCCGACTTTAACAGTTTTGGCTGTTGTAAAAAATCAAGGCTTAGTAAACTAAATGATCCACATGATGAAGTGTCTTGCTGTGAGTATATTCTGAAAAATTCCATCTCACGTAAAACCCTTGTACAATGGACAAATTCAAATACGATGGCTGATGTATCCAAAAGGAGAGTTTTTCAGAACTTTATATACCACTTGTGCATTTGGGGTGAAAAATATTTCACCAACACATGGTCAGAAAGAAAAGAATAGCAAACAATAAGAAAATCCACCTTCTGGCTCTAACACTTAGGGTTCAGTTGTTGGAAAATCATAGTCACAGCACATAGGGCAAGACCTAATTAGCTATTCCAGACGCAGCAAGCTTTTACTAGAAACTGGCTGCTCAGATGTTGTTTTTGTTTAGCCACTCTGGTCCTGTCTGACTAAGCTGGAAACTTATTAGACAAAAGACAAAAAAAAGGATAGAAGGCCACTCTTAAAATTTTAAGTCACAAAAATCCTAATGTCAAGTATCAGGAGGTAGCCATGTTAGTCTGTATCTACAAAAACAACAAGGAGTCTGGTGGCACCTTAAAGACTAACAGATTTATTAATTCTTTCAAATGCTAATGGCCAAGAACGTAAGTGATGTGTTATGTACATCATGTGTACATGATGTACATAAGTCATGTGTTAGCAAAATCAAGATTCTCTTCTTGTTTATCTCTTTCCCTGGTTGTACACCCGGGCAGTGAGTGAATCTCACCCTCCTTTTCTTTTCTTGCATCTTGAATTTTTAAATTGTGACCCGATCCCCCCTTTTATATTTATTAGACAAGACCAGTCTAGTGAATAGTCATTCTGTGTCAGTATATGTCAATGCTAGCTTAACAACGCGAGAGATGTGAATTTAACATGTTAGGGAACTTAACCCTAAATTCTCCCCTCACCCCAGGCCCATGTACAACGTAGCATAAATCCTGTTTTAAAAAGCTACCACCACCACATGGGTCAAATTCACATTTACCATCATGAAGTTAGTTTTCCACTGTACTGCCCGTATCTGGCTCCTGCAGTGACTGAGGACTTTTGACTTTACTTTTCAGAACAAAGAATTTACTTGTGCTGTGCTGAGCGCTGACAACCCTTTTGACATCAAACACAACAAAGGTCTAGCTCAGTTAGATCTCTGGCTCCCGTACAACTTTCGCATGTAAATCAGGATCATAAGAATTGCCATCCTGGGTCATACCAGTGGTCCCTTTAGTCCAGCATCCTGTCTCCAACAGTGGCCCACACTAGATACTTCAGAGGAAATTAGGGGGAACCCTGCAGTAGGCAGCTATGGGGTAACCTGCCCACCCCCGTCAAAGTTTCACCCTAATCCCAATAGTTAGAGGTTGGCTGATGCTCTGAAGCACTGAAATGTACATTCCTTCCAAAACTCTTGTTTATTCTTTAATATATTATCACAACTCTGGGTATTCTTGTTGTCTATATAAAGGTCTAATCTAATCCTTTTGGGAATTCTTGGCTTCAGTGATATTCTGTAGCAAGGCTTTCCACAGAACAATTGTGAGTTGTGTGAAGAAATATTTCCTGTTATCAGTTCTGAATTTGCCACCTTTCTATTTCATCAGAGAACTCCTGGTTTCTGTATTGAGACAGAGTGAATAGAAATTCTGCATCTACCTCCTCTCTACCATTCATCATTTTGTATCATTTTGTCATGTCCCCTGTGAGGTTTTGCCTTTTCTATCTCTCTTCATATGAACTTCTTTCCGTGCCTCTAACCATTGTCCAGCCTTGCCAGAGGAAAGACAGGGGGCATTGGAAAGGGTTTAATTGGGCTGCAACTTTATTCACCTAAAATAGCAGTAAATTGTACAGTTAATTGACCTGTATCATTTCCTCCTGCTTTGGGGGCTGTCATCAGCCCTACCCATTTCCAACCTGGTCCCAGCCAGCCTGCTGGGACCCTGCTGCCCTCCCCTCATTTAAATGTTCAGGGAGCTGAGAAGAAAAGGGAGTTGGCTCCCTGCCGTACCAGATGTTAGGAATCCTGGCTCACTCCTTCCACAGCTTCCTAAAGGGATGCTTTCCTCTAAGTCCACTTCCAATCCATTTTATCTGCTTGCTGTATTCCTTCCAGAACTACTGCCTGCGCTGGACATCTACCACGTTTTCAGTTACTGAGTGTGACATTTTAACCGTGTCTCCCTGCACCACCGTGGGGAGAGGTGAAAAAACCCACCCCGCCTCAGCCAGTCTGCTGGTGAAAGGAAAATTCCTTCCCAGCCCCAAGGAAGAAGCTGATTAGTTTCATGCCCACAATGGATCATGAAGAAGCCTGGTTCTACTCTGACCCTTTGGGTGGGAGCATGGGTGACGACTGCCTGATCCCAGTGAGAGAAGGTTTCTCCAGAACTGCCCAAGATATAAATATCCCTCCTTCTCTACTCACCTGGTAGGGCAGCAGTCTCTCTCTCTCACACACACACACACACACACCCCTAGTCTAGCCACTTCCTCTTCCTCCTGGCCCCACTAAGGCAAACCTTCCCCTCCTTTTCCCTTTGCCACAAATTGCAAAAGGAGCCCTTACTGGGGCAACAATCCTTTTTCTTCTGGCCAGCCAGTCAAAGGACCCACCACATACAGGTGGGGGAAGCACATTTCCATTGCCCCTCTCTGAACCCCCTGTAATTTTGCATTACCCTTTTTAGAGACAGGGTCACTTGAACTAACGCAGTATTCCTGATGAGGACATACCTTTGATTTATGTAATAGCCCTATAATATTTACTGTATTTTTCTCCATCCAATTCCTTATGCATGCCAGCATCTTGTTAAATGGATTAACATTTGGCTAAGTGATAGCTCTCAAATTGGAAATGGAGAATCATCATTGAGTGAGTGGTCTCTAGAAGGGTCCTCAGGGATCAGTTCTTGGCCCTATGCTATTTAACATTTTATCAATGACCTGGAAGAAAACATAAAATCTCACTGATAAAGTTTGCAGATGAAACAAAAATTGCGGGAGTGGTAAATAATGAAGAGGACAGGGCACTGATTCAGAGTGATCTGAATCGCTTGGTAAACTGGGTGCAAGCAGACATAAATGTTTTAATATGGCTAAGTATAAATGCATCAAGGAACAAAGGATGTAGGCCATATTTACAGTATGGGGGACTCTATCATGGGAAGCAGTGATTCTGAAAAAGATTCGGGAGTCATCATGGATAAATCAGCTGAACACAAGCTCCCAGTGTGATGCTGTGGCTAAAGGGCTAATGCCATCCTTGGATGTACAAACAGAGGAATCTCTAGTAGGATTACACAGGTTATTTTACTTCTGTATCTGACACCAGTGTGCCCACTGCTGGAATACTATTTCCAGCTCTGGTGTCCACAATTCGAGAAGGATGTTAATACATTGCAAGGGAGTCAGAGAAGAGCCCTGAGAATGATTAAAGGATTGGAAAACATACCTTATAGTGATAGACTCAAGGAACTCAAGCTATTTAGCTTAACAAAGGAAAGGTTACAGGGTGACTTGATGACAGTCTGTAAGTACCTGCATGGGGAACAAATATTTGCTAATGGTCTCTTAGTCTAGCAGAGATGCTATAACACGATCCAAAGGCTGGAAGTTGAAGCTAGACACATTCAGACTAGAGATAGAGTGTAAATTTTTCACAGTGAGGGTACGACACTGGACCAATGTAACAAGGGACATGGTGGAGCACTGGCAATTGTTAAAACAAGATTAGATGTTTTTCTAAAAGATCTGCTCTAGGAATTATTTTGAGGAAGGTCTATGGCAGGGATTGGCTACCTTTGGCACGTGGCTCGCCAGGGTAAGCCCCCTGGCGGGCCGGGCCAGTTTGTTTACCTGCCGCATCAGCAGGTTCAGCCGATCGCAGCTCCCACTGGCTGTGGTTCGCCGTCCCAGGCCAATGGGGACAGCGGGAAGCTGAGGCCAGCACATCCCTTGGCCCGTGTCACTTCCTGCAGCCCCCATTGGCCTGGGACGGCGAACCGCAGCCAGTGGGAGCCACGATCGGCTGAACCTGCCAACGCGGCAGGTAAACAAACTGGCCCAGCCTGCCAGGGTGCTTTCCCTGGCGAGCCGCGTGCCAGAGGTTGACGACCCCTGGTCTATGGCCTGTGTTACACAGGAGGTCAGAGTAGATCATCACAATGGTCCCTTTTGACCTTGGAATCTTATTTGCTTTTTTGTCACCCAGTGCTGCCCATAAAGCAGAGGTCTTCATTGCGCTGTGCCCAGTGATGCTCAGGTCCTTCTTGTAAGAGGATATCATTCATTTAGAACTCAGTAAAGTACATGAGTAGTTCAAATTATTCAGTGGTGACAAATGCACATGGCAGAGAACTTTATTTGTCATCATGTTGCCCATTTGCCTCACAGTTAAATAATGTTGTGCCATCTGCAAATTTTGCCACCACATTGCTCACCCTCTTTTCATTATCATTAATAAATACATTAACCTGGGGCACAGCTTTGGGGAACCATTGAAAGACTTGCCAGAAACAGACAGGAGTGGAGGAGCTTCGTCGCTGCCCTAGATGCCAGAGGCCTAATGCGAACATGATGTCGATCCTGATGATGAACAAATACATCAAATCTTGTACCACCCCACTGCCAAACTTTTGCCAGGATGAAAACTGACCATTTATTCCTGCTCTTTGTTTTCTCTTAGCCAGTTTGTTATAGCAGTATTTTTCTTCTCAGACTTTGACTGCAAGGTTTCTTTAGCAGCCTCTTGTCAAAGGCCTTTTGAAAGTCTAAATAACCATACTCAATAGGTACAGAGAATGCCAGATCAGTACAGTTTATGCTACTTACACATTTTTTGACCGATTTAAACCCCACATGTATTGCTTATTCTTTTAAAGTCACCAAGTAATTTGACCCCTTCTCTCTCTTTTTTTTTTTTTTTTTGGAAAACTCCTACAGGTAAAAACTGCAAAATTGATTTTTTTTTCTTATTGGATAAAGTACTAAATCCATTGTATATCATTGAACTGGGACCTCTATGCCAATTTTCAGTCTGGAACACATTTTTACAGTTGAGTTATAAATCTCTGACAAAAAAGATTTATAATAGAAGTCCTGACATGACCAGTGCAGTATTAATGTACCTCTACATTGGTGAGAGGGACAAGGAACAATTTAATGCGAATAACATTTTCTAGTCCAAAAATAGCATAAAGAAACACACTTTCCTCTTAAAATTGAAAGATGCATTATAATTTCAAACAAAGTCTTTCTGACACCATTTGGTTTCATCTTTAATTTGCAAAGAAAGATTCTTCTTAAAGCAATAAACGGCTTCTCTGTGTTGATAAATCTTCATCTTTGTTGAAAGCACTGTCAAAGTGAGTCACATGTTAAAAATTCTGATAGTAAATTAAAAGCAGCAGGAAAGGCTAATTTAGTTTTGAATGGTAGGATTTCAGTTTTTTGGAGGGGACACTAGGTTGTGTGTGTGTGCGTGTGTGTGAAATTATTATTCCTTTGGTTTACTGCTCTGAAATATTAACAAATTGATCTGTGCTTCAGGTTACCAAAAATTACAGATGAACTTTTCTAGCAGCAAACATTCTGACATTCCAATTTTGTACTGAGTCATTGATGTACTCTAAATTAAAATATGTGTAATATAGGAACAGCAAATCCTGGATTCTGCTCTAATTGACAGAGAAGTTAAACTAATTCTGAACACACAGGATCTCACTTTGCTTCCTAAAGTATGTTGTTCACTTAAAAATGCCTCTGATTTCTTTTCAAATAAGATGCATCTTTCCTCTGTTAAGCTGGATAATTAAATATTATTTTGCAAGAAAGATGTCAAGATTTTTTAAGGAAAAAAAGGTGCCTTTTTGCTGCTGAAAGGTAACCAAAAGCAGTGCCTTCGTTTTAAATATATTTGGAGGCACTGAAACAAGCAGTTTCAAAGAGTTCCTTTCTTTCTGTTATAAGCATTTATCAGCTTTTTAGTCTTCTTTGTAAAGAATAAGATGAGGTGTGTGTTTGTTGTACCATAAACACTGTCTGTGCTGTCATAATAAACTACTTGATGAGGCGTAATTTTTTTCTGTAACAATTCTAAGATTATATTTTTTGGTTGACTTTGAAATTACCATTTTCTGTAGTATCTCTAGTCCTCCTGCTGAAGTTTCTGTTGTTGACATAGTTTTTTTAGCACACATAAGGGCTGCAGGCTGCAGTCCAGATAGGTTGGCAAGTGGCAGCTCCATAAGCCACTGCTATTCCTTGATGGGGCATCTTGTGCTCCAAATTTTCAGCTTTTGTTTATTAAAAATCAAGGCCTAGATTTTCTCCTGCTGTGAGGGGTTTTTTTTGTTTTGGTTTTTTTTTTTTTTTTGGTGTGGGGAGGGCTTCAGAGTGCCAGTTATTTCTCCCCAGTTTTCTGGCCTGTCCCAAACCAGGTCCAGCATAGCTTGGAAAACCCTTAAGATGCTTTAACCCACCAGTGGCTACCCAATGGACTACATATGTCAGTCAAGGATTACCAGTTTGTGTTGTGCTCTAACCATGCCATCCACATGCCCACCTACACTTGGTCTGGGGGTGAAGCTGGCAGAATGGCTGGCTACTCTGGTTTCTCCAGAGACTCCCTCACACTGGGGAAATGCCCATGGTAGCTAAAGGGCTTTCTACTAATCTTGTGCTGCAGAAGTTGTGCCAAAGGAGTGGCGGTGAGGTATCAAATCTAGTCCTAATTCTCTAATTTTCATGGTTGTGTCAGAAAGCTTTCAAATTGTGGCCCAAATGTAACCAGTGGAGCAATGTCTGGCTGACTCTGCAGACAGCCTGAAATAATAACTCTGGGAACTCTAAATTGTCTTTACTCATCTCAGTTGGGGGGTACACTCTGGAGCCTAATAATGGTGATTTCAATGTCAACCCTGTTCCACAGCTGATCAGAAGAGAAGGCATAGGTTCATAGATTCTAAAGTTAGAAGGGACCACTGTGATCTTCTAGTCAGACCTACTTTATAACTCAGGCCATAGAACTTCCCCCAAAGAATCCCTGTTTGCATGATCAGCTGGTGTCTCTGCATGCAGAGAATGCAAGAAAGAATTATTGTGAGGATCTGGTCAATCTGAGGAGCTTCTAGTTTTAGCATCTGGGTTAAATGGAGGTTAGTTTGTGGGTGGAGCCCGGACGAGTACTTTCCCTCCCTCTCCAATTTAACCCCTGAATATAGCTGCCTACAATGGGACCTTTAAAAGCCTGAGAATTTCCTCCTATTCCTACCCCAGAGATACAAAGAAAATCGGTTTCACAGATTCAAAGAGAAGTTAGCACAGGCTATCTGCAACTGGGGCGGCCTTAATAACTGCAATCTAAAAATTTCGTACAGTCCAAAGTCTGGAGAGGTTTTGTGAGTGGGTTCAGGAAGCATCAAACTAAATATCTTTAGATCAAAGAAATGATTAATTCCACATGCCTGCCAGCTGTGAATCAATGCAATGCTAACATCTGGAAGCTGAACAGTTCAGATTTTATTCTCATTTGTTTGTTTGTAAAAGGAAAACCCATGCAAAATACTAGCGCAACAGTAAGGTTGAGAAACCATCTGCTGCTATTTTAGTCAAACCAAACAAAACCAAGGGGTTTTATTTTTCTGTAGCATCCTTAATACCCCATATCACAAAACGTTTAACAGAGAAAATCAGCTGCAAGATAAAGAGGCAAGGAAGATGTGTAAGATTTACAGACGAAGTGGCTAACAATGGGTGGGGACTGAGACACAGCAAAATACTGTGTATGAGCCAGCAGTTGGAGTCAGTTTGGAGGTGGAGACTGAGAAGAGGCCAACACCAAATAAATTGAGTGAACTGGCAGAAAGATGGGTAGATATTTGTCCTGGGAGTAGTGTGGAGTGAATCCAAAAAGACTGCTGGAAAGCCAGGAGAGAAATAAGTGCATTTTACATATTATAATCACTGTATTATATTGAATGTTATATTTACTCTACTTCTATAGTTTTAAATATAGGATTTGGAGTTTTGAATGAAAATTCATGTGTGATTATGCATGTACTTTGTGTTTTTATTATTGGTTACACATTGAATCTTTAGCTAACTCTGTAACTTCCAGTGAGTATATCATATGGAGATGGGAGAAGCAGGTTGCTTATGTAAAGTGTAAAGCACACACACATCAGAATGCACTACAACAAACAACATAACGTTTTCCAGATCCTGGGTTCTCCTGTTTTTATCTTTCTCTAGTTGTCTTTTTCTCCTCCACTTTTGTGTTTCTTCTTTGTCCTTTCTGCATTTCCATGCCCCTTTAGCTTTCAGCTTTTTTCTGTCCTATTTTTCTCCCCCCTCCCCCTTCTAGTTTTCATCCCTGCAGGTTTCAGCACCCACAGCAGCAAAGGTTTGCGCATGGAAGAGCATCAGATTGCAGAGGAAAACTGACTAGAATTAGTCAGTTTCTGTCTGAATCAAACTTCTTCCATGTGGGGCTGTTAGCAATGAAAAACTAACAACTGTAGCTGGTTTCCCTCTTCATCAAGTGCTGAGTTTTCCATCTTAGGTTCAGATTTTGTCAGAAAATGAGAAATGGATGGTCAGGCCAAGTGGTTGAAGCAGTAGTGGTCGGGCCTAATCGTCGGGCTTGGGACAGCAGCGAGCTATCAGAGCAGGAATCAAGAACAGGGTTGGAACACGGCTGGAGCTGGAACAGGAGCAGGAAGAGGAACAGACTGGGGCTGGAACAGGAGCAGTCTGTCAGAACTGCCAAGCTTCCAGTGACACTTCTAGGGAGATAGCGATGTTGAGCAGACTGGAGTGGCTGCTCTCAGTGAGAGCCTGTATCCCTGTCTTTAGGGTCACCTGGTTAGACCATAGCCTGTGGATTGCCTGAGCCCTGGCTGATTGATGTGGAGCCCTCAGATAAGGAATGACTCAGGAAGCTCAGCAGCACTTATCAAGCTCAGAGGCCTGACATTATCCCACCACCACCACCCAAAGAAACCTACCAAGAGTCTTTAAAGCAGGCTTATCAGGGTGTGACTGATGGTACTCTCAAAGCAGGTTGAGTGCATGGATGTTTTCAGCTGGCTCCCACAAATGATCATCTGACCATAACCCTTCCAATCAACACGATACATGAATTTGACTCCAAGATCTGCTTCACCATGTATTCCTCATGCCCCGACCATGATGGGTAACAGGGCAGGCTCCAGGCACCAGCTAAGGAAGCAGGTGTTTGGGGCAGCCAATACAAAGGGGCGGCACTCCATCCGCTATTGGGGTGGCACATCCGGGTCTTCAGCGGAAATTTGGCGGCGGGTCCCCCAGTCCCTCTCTTCCTCTTTGAGCTGCCGCCGAAGAGAAAGAGAGGGAGTGAAGGACCCGCTGCTGAACTGCCGTCGAAGAATGGAGTGGCGAGATTGAGTTGCTGCCGAAATGCTGCCGATCGGCTTTTTTTTTTCCGCCGCTTGGGGCGGCAGAAAACCTGGAGCCAGCCCAGATGGGTAGAGATGGCCATTGTCTCATCCAGGGAAGGAGTTGTCAATGTCCTTTTTCAGCAGGGAGATGTGGAATACCAAGTGCATTTTCATCACTCTAGGCCAGGGGTAGTCAACCTCTGGCATGCGGCTCGCCAGGGAAAGCACCCTGGCAGGCCGGGCCACTTTGTTTACCTGCCGCGTTGGCAGGTTCAGCCGATCGCGGCTCCCACTGGCCGCGGTTCACCGTCCCAGGCCAATGGGGGCTGCGGAAAGCGGTGTGGGCGAGGGATGTGCTGGCCTCGGCTTCCCACCGCCCCCATTGGCCTGGGATGGTGAACTGTGGCCAGTGGGAGCCGCGATCGGCTGAAACTGCTGATGCGGCAGGTAAACAAAGTGGCCCGGCCCGCCAGGGTGCTTACCCTGACGAGCCATGTGCCAAAGGTTGCCGACCCTAGTCCTAGCCAGTTGGAGTTTGAAGACCACTGGGTTGATCTGCTAGTTGACCTGGAGTGGGCCAAGATGTCAGTGTCCAACTTCCTTGAAGGCCGGGTAGAATCAAGGTATTGTGCTGAGAACCATACTTTATCTCCAACTGTGATTAGAGGGGTTGCCATCCAATGAAGGTCAGCAAAACACTTGTAATCTCTTGTAGCTTCTTTTAGGTGGGTTTTCAATTCTTCCTGGCTACAGCGAAGGTGTTTGACTAGATCAGAGGTTGGAGATACATTGGAGGCTTGTGGCATGAATGGGTGAAACCAAGGGTAGGAACTGTAGTTGGCATAAAAAGGACTCTGGCAGGTTGCTCAGTGGTAGGAATTATTGTACGCAAATTCATCAAAGAGAAGGAGGGAAACCCAGTCATTTTGTTGATAGTTAATACAGCAGTGATGGTATTGCTCCAGAGTCTGGTTCACTCATTCAGTCTGTCCATGAGTCAGGGGGCATAAGCTGAAGAAGCATGTAGTTCAGCATGCAGGAGCTTGAACAACTCCTGTCAGAAGTTTGAAACAAACTGTGATCCTCAGTCAGATATAATATTAGATGGTAGGCCACGGAATCTGAAGACAGAGTTGAAAAACAGCTGGGCTATTACTTCCGTGGTAGGAATTTTAAGTCACGGCATGAAATGAGACATTTTTGTAAGCAGGTCAACAACAACTATCCCTGCCCTGCAGCCTTGAGAATTGTGGAGGTCAACAATAAAATCCATGGAGTTGGACAACAAGGCTGAGATGGAATTAGCAGTGGAATCAGAGCACCAGAGTGTTTGATGCAGGGGGTTTTCATCTGAGCTCAGACCTCACAAGAGTTGATGTAGGACTCAATGGACACATGTAGTTTTGGCCATCAGAAATATTGAAAGACCAGCTTCATTGTTTTCCAGTAGCTGAATTTGCCAGTCAGGGGAAAGTCATGGCATAGCCAGAGTATTGCTAGGCATGGTTCCCCATCTGGGTCATAGATCCAGTCCTTAAACATGGGAATCCCATTCTCGAAAGAGAATTTTGAGTCAGGAGCTAATTCCATACCAGTTGACATAAGGTTTAATGCAAATGGATTGTGGGATAGGAGAGGCTTCATGAGAAAAAGGAAGTCATTGTTCACCAACACATTAATGAAATGGCAAGATTTCAAGACTGTGGCAGGTCAGGAGCTGTATTTTTCTTGTCCAAGTTCTCATTATGACGTTATTAACATGAACTGTGACTGTATAGATCATTGTTACAATCAAGGTCCTATAGTTGCACCAAATCTTGTATAAAGGAGATCCAGTAAGGTGTCTATGGAAAGGTTATGATTTGCTGGTTATGATTATGCTATCTTTATGTGTGTATCATTTTTGTAGTTGAAGTTATGAATATTGGCTATGTACTTGTATCTCAATGTGTTTTGATTCTAAGTAGCCTCAGTGAAGCATTTGGTCAGCTTCTTGAGAAGGGACTATTCTCAGTAAGTGCCCAATCAACTGACAATGAACTTTGGTAGATGCCAATCCACATCTGAGCTTTCCTGGGAATGCTCAAACTAACATGTAAACAATGGTGTTGGCTTGCAAACTGAGTCATACATGGACATGTGACTTGCCCATGTGACTCCAGACTCCATCTTGCTGCTGTGATTTTCCACAGTAAGAACAAAAGGGGGTCTTTCCATGGGCAGAGAATATAAAAGGCCCTAAAAAACCCTCAATTTGGTCTTCAATTCTGCTTCTGACCTCTGGAGGAACCTTGCGACAAACTGTAGCTCTGAACAAAGGACTGAATAACCCATCCCAGCTGTGGATGTACTCCAAAGACTTGACTTGAACCTGCAGTTTATTCCACCACTGCTACAAGCCTGAACCAAGAACTTGGCCATTACTGCATGTAATTAATTCCATTTAACCAATTTTAGCTCTTATCTATATTTTTTTCCTTTTATGAATAAACCTTTAGATTTTAGATTCTAAAGGATTGGCAACAGCATGATTTGTGGGTAAGATCTGATTTGTAGATTGACCTGGGTCTGGGGCTTGGTCCTTGGTCCTTTGGGATTGGGAGAACCTTTTTTCTTTTACTGGGGCATTGGTTTTCATAACCATTCATCCCCATAACGAGTGGCACTGGTGGTGATACTGGGAAACGAGTGTCTAAGGGAATTGCTTGTGTGACTTATGGTTAGCCAGTGGGGTAAAACTAAACTCCCCTCTGGCTGGCTGGTTTGGTGTGCCTTAGAAGTGGAGAAACCCCAGCCTTGGGCTGTAACTGCCCTGCTCTAAGCAATTTGTCCTGAATTAATACTCTCAGAAGTGTCCCATCAAAGGCAGCATCGTTACACTCATCCTTGCAGGGTGATGCATCAGGTTTATCATTCCGGTTAACCAGACAATAAGTCGGTATAATCGGACCTGGAGAAAAAAAGAGACCACCAGATCTGATGCTGGTTGAGAGTCCTTTCAACGCACAGGTACTCCAGATTCTTGTGGTCTGTATACACCTGGACTGAGAAAGGAGCTCCTTCCAGGTGGTGATGCTATTCCTCAAAAGTAGCCTTGATGGCCAGTAGGTCTTTGTCACAGATTTCATAGCTTTGTTCTATCAACATGAGTTTCCGGGAATAAAATGCACATGGGTATAGCACATTCTGGGGCCTATGTTGCTGTGACAGTACTGCTCCCATTGCATAATTAGAGGCATCTGCTTTGTCAATTAAAGGTTTTGCCAGGTCTGGATGTACCCAGATGGGTGCCTTGTAAATGCTTCTTTTAATAGATCAAAGGCAGATTGGGCTTCCTGTGTCTAAGTAAATGTGGTATTCAGAAAGTCTTTGATGAATTTTTGGCAAAAGTTGGCAAACCCCAGTAAGCACTGGAAATTATGAAAGTTCTCTGTTTATCATGCAAAAGGGAGTTTTGTGGGCTTCCTTTGCATGTTTCTGCCTAACTCTTATTAAAGAAACAGAGTGGGATGCAGCCAGACAAGAGCAATCTACTTTGGCTGAACCTTCTTCCAGATGGAAGGAACAGGAAGAGGCTTTCAGTACAGTTTTACACAAGGTGGCAGTACACCGTGAAAGGAATGGTTTGTCTAGCCTGCTGCCAGGGTTGCATGGAATCAGTCTGTGCACACTTACTGTAGAAGTCAATGTTTGCGAGTTGTGCAACCAATTGCTGTTGTTGCCACTGCTGGGCAGTATTAAGTAGAGCAAGAAAGTGGAAATTAAAGCAGCCACTTCCAGTGGCATGGCTGAGTCTAAAGAAGAACTTGCCATGGCAGTTGCTTTTCTGTCCTTCCTGTGTCATGTTACATGTGTATCTTCTCTCAAGCTATATGAAAGCTACAAAGACTTGAATCAAGGCTCCACCAGTAAAGCTGGTAAATTTGATCATCTGCTTAATGTGTCATCACCCTGCAACCAGTCAAACATTTTCTGGTCCAAACTATGGACAAGTTATCATCTGTGTGCTTCATATACACTTAAAATATTGACATGTTCTTCTTGCAAAAAAAAACATTCAATGTTCAAGAAGCCTCAAAAGTGGTATCATATGGCTTAAAGAGATTGATGCAAAAGATATGCCACTTTGTGCAGTCTCAAATGGGTTAAAGATATATAACTTCTTGTAGGGGCCTACTGTAACTATGTTTCACTGAAATGGGCATAGTTTGATTCTGCTACCAGGACTAGTTTCTAAGTTAAACTCGTGCATATCTTTTTATATTCAATAAATTGTTACACAGAATAGACTCATCCTTGATCAGGTGGGTGGTTTGAGGGTTTGGGACTGCTTTTTTTCCCTGTTAGCTAAACAGGATCTTCAAAGCATTGGAGGAAAACATCCACAATATTTTTGGCAGCTGCAATCATGTTCCAATCTTGCCATTCACCTTCCAGAAACACATGAACTGAAAGATTGAGCCATTGTGCAAAGCATGCCACATGGGCAAAGCCACTTCCTGAAGTGCTTTAACAATGCATTGTGAAGAAGAAAGCCACGCTCTTATTTCATGTTTAAACTCTTCTTGCTAATACAGCCTAAAATCTTAACTTTCCAAAACAGATGTTCTTGTGTTTTGAAATGTACGTCAAAGGCATCCAAATCTTTGGGATGGTTCCCCTTAGTTTATATAAGACCGAGACCTAAATTAAACAAAAAAAGTAGGGTTAGTGCCATTTTTAATTGTTTTGCAAGTGACAAGAGTGGATGTAGACAAAAACAATGAACAAAGACAACCATATAATCTAATGGCTCATCCAAATATCAGCCATGCACTGATAAATCTCCCCTTATCTTTTCTGGTGATTGCGTGTTTCGGGCTTGTGGGGCTTGATATATTTTTGTGAACATCAACGGAAGAGGAACTTGCAAAGACACAGAACCAGAAAGACACAATTATTAGAATCTCTCATATCCATGGCATTACCTAAATAACATTAGAAAAAGATAGCACTGGTGCTGGGTGAAGAAAAGGCATACCCATCTGGTAACCATTAGCTGTTTGTTGAAAAGTTAAAATACATTTGTTCTCATGGGCTGTATCTTGCCAGCTGAAGTTCTAAGCTTGAGGGGTACAGTATAATTTCAGGCATTTTATTTCCAGTTCCCTTTGTGGAATGGACTGGTGGAGAAAGTATAGTTTGCTAAGAGACTCCTACAGGGAAAAGACCTCATGATGAGGTATAGGGCAAGTTCCATGTCAATCACTAAAGCAAGCCTAGTTCAGCTGATTATCCATTGACAAATCAGAACTGTGCTGCCAACTTTAGAGAGAAATCTTTGTCCTGTGTGGCTCTGCTAAAAGATGTGAGGTTGAGAGATACCAAACTGAAGAGGTTTAAGGCTTTTTTCTCTATTACTTGGAATGCCTCTGGAAGTTTACCAGGACACCCCATACCAATTAAAAACTGAATGAAGGAATATATTGGAAAATGCCCTCTGTTATCTAAACTTAGCTGCACACCAAGATCCTTCCATTGTTATGTAACCCGATGACAACAATTACTACATGACGCAAGGGCACTCGTAGCACTTCATTAGTGAAGGCAGATAGTCCTGTTGAGAAAAGTCCAAAATATACTCATCAGAACCCTACTACTGCACCTATGGGGTTTGATAATCCAAGTGAATTAAAACCCTCCTCAAGGCCAAAAGATGGCAAGATCTGGATGCACAGAAACCAGCGATTCATCTGGATCTATAAGTTGTGGTAAATTTCATGTTTACTTGCTTATACAGAAAAAGGGAGACTGAGACAAGGGTATGCATACTAACCAGACTGTAGGAAAGACTGGGGGGAAGTTTTGAGTAGAAGCTCTACAGTGAAATAGGCACAAAGAAGCTATAGGGATAATACAGCTTTTCTTATTCTAATAAGGCTTCTTGTTCAGTGCTAAAAGGAAGTGACTGTAAGATTCTCCACCATTATCACATGATGAATAGCACTGACAGTAACTGTTACTTGAGCAGCAGCAGACACAGCATTCTACTTGCCTTTTTTCAGGGTAACTCCGATTTTCACTTTCGGAAATGGATTCAACATTAATTTTCAAAAAAATCAACAAAGGTGGCTCCATTGTATTTTCAGATTTCTTGGTTCCAGAACTTCCCCCTCTACTAGTAACAACCCTTTTACTGCAAAAGCATGAATATAATGAGCTTTGCGCAGTGGCAGTATCCTAGCCTGTGAGGTGAAGTCTATGCATGTCCCACTGCATTTACTACTAGCGGCTGCCTAGATCCTGCTAAAAACCACAGTACAAGTTGTTTGGCAACCGGATTGCTGGATCCGGATATTTGTCTAGGTCTGTTTACTAAAGCAAAGGTAGAATATTTTTCTTAGATGTAAAATGATCATTACCATTGATCTGCCCACCAGTGACCACTTTCCTAATTGGGTTGCTCATCATTTTGGGGCAACAGAAAAGGCTATTTAACTGTTTTCACAACTGACAGGCATATAAGGGGTAAGGAGAACATATCAAAGTACTGCAGGCACAAGTACACACAAGGTAAGAACCCCTCCAAACATGCATGTACACATGGACAAATTAGTGTTGGTACAAATGGGTGCCCTTATTAATTAAACAAATATATGTCTTGGCAGCTGTTATATAACAGCACAGAGGCAGTTGGCAGGGGCAAACCGAATGAAAGGCACATCAGGTGGCTAAGTATTAGCAGCAGAAGAACACAGCGATGTCCTTAAGAAGCAAAGATGCTCTTATTAAGCAAATACGTAACTGGCTCCAGCACAGCATGGCAACAACCGGCAGAAAAGAAGTGGCACGATGTTGCGGATGGAGCACTTCCCCCAAAATCACAGATGGCAGAATTGTGAGCACTTGTTATTGAAGCAACCATTTAACTTGGCAGAGCTGAAGACCAGTTGGACAGCAAGAGTTGGCAGGAAAGGACAGAAAGCAGCTTTATATTAAAGCTGAATGGGAACATTCAACTGCTCAGACCCCAACAGTTGTACTAGCAAAAGGGGTTGCCCCCTTCCTGTGCGTCATATTAGAGAGTAGTTCTTTCAAAAGGATTTTAACTGTCTGCTCCTTTTTTTCAGAGCCTGAGATTTAATGTGGTTGTTTTTTGTCTCTGCATCTCCTTATTGAAAAAGTGAGCTTTTCAGAGCTACTTTAACTGTATGGGAAGAACATTTCTCTTCTCTGTCTCTTTAAGATCCATTTTTAATATAAATCTTTTGTTTGTTCTTCAAAAGTTGTCATTGTTCTGTCTTGCAGATCACTCATTAGATGAATCAGGAAGTTACTCTTGTTTTGGGATAGATAGGCAGAATGTGGCCCTGAATATATTACTGCTCAGGGCATCTACAGAGGCCTTGGCTACACTTACCAGGTAGTTCGACGGCTGGAAATCGAAGTTCTGGGTTCGACTTATCGCGTCTAGTCTGGACGCGATAAGTCGAACCCGGAAGTGCTCGCCGTCGACTGCGGTACTCCAGCTCGGCGAGAGGAGTACCGCGGAGTCGACGGGGGAGCCTGCCTGCCGCGTGTGGACCAAGGTAAGTTCGAACTAAGGTACTTCGACTTCAGCTACGTTATTCACGTAGCTGAAGTTGCGTACCTTAGTTCGAATTGGGGGGGGTAGTGTAGACCAAGCCTAAACCATCACTGTGCAAGTGGACCCATTCATACCTATCTCATAGACTGGAAGGGACCTTGAAAGGTCATCGAGTCCAGCCCCCTGCCTTCACTAGGAGGACCAAGTACTGATGTTGCCCCAGAGCCCTAAGTGGCCCCCTCAAGGATTGAACTCACAACCCTGGGTTTAGCAGGCTATTCCTCCCCCGTCCCATGATATGTCATAGTGTTCCGTGCTTATCTACAATGTTCACATGGGTTCAAAGTTAAGCAGAATGTGTTTGCACATTCTTAACTTGATTTAGTAATTTTTATGAATGTATTTAATATATATCATCATGTCTTTTTCTGTAATTCACATTGTTAAATCCATATTTATATCACATTGTTAATGTTGATAATTATAGTTTCAACAGTTCAGAAAATGTTTGTATCTCTGTATGGCTATCTATATCCCTTTAAAAATAGTTTTAAAAATAAAAACCTAAACTATAACATATTCACCCTTTATATGTGTGATATAGTGATATGGATAATTAGTCTATGTTTGGCATTTGTAGCATACCCATGACTGTAATATCTAGATGATTATGTATCAAAATACATCTGCCAACAACAGATATATGTTCTGGGTTATTTTTCATTTTCTTTACTGTTCCATATAGTCCTATCAATACATCTTTTTCTGAAGACTCAACAAGCTAATTGAAAAGCTCAACAAGGTTCATTTCCATCTCCACTTAGATAACTCTAGTGTCCTGGACCTATCCAAAATAGGTATCATGCCAGGATATGAAACAGACCACACTGGCAACACTAATGGATGATTGTTTCCTGCCCATAGACAAGGGCTACATATCCAAATTGATATTGCTGGACTCCTCCGCAACACCTCTATGGTTAAACATGGAATGGTGCTGAATCCCATCAGAGCTGTAGCAGAAGTAAGTGACACTGTGCTTAGATGACTTCATTCATTCCTTTCAATCTGCACCCACAAAATCAACATGGGCACTGGATTTACAGCCCTCAGGCCCCTCACTTGTGGAGTTTTACAAGGAGCTGTCATCAGTACACAGCTGATGTTCGTCATCTTCTCGTTAGATGAAAACACCACCAAACTGTCCAAGCCCTGGTCTACACTACGAGTTTAGGTTGAATTTAGCAGCGTTAGATCGATCTAACTCTGCACCCGTCCACACGATGAAGCCATTTTTGTCGACTTAAAGGGCTCTTAAAATCAATTTCTGTACTCCTCCCCGATGAGGGGATTAGTACTGAAATCGACATCGCTGGGTTGAATTTGGGGTAGTGTGGACGCAATTCGATGGTATTGGCTTCCGGGAGCTATCCCAGACTGCTCCATTGTCACCGCTGTGGACAGCACTCTCAAATCAGGTGCACTGGCCAGATAGACAGGAAAAGTCCCGCAAACTTTTGAATTTCATTTCCTGTTTGGCCAGCGTGGCAAGCTGATCAGCACAGGTGACGTTGCAGAGCTCATCAGCAGAGGTGACCATGGAGTCCCAGAATCGGAAAAGAGCTCCAGCATGGACTGAACGGGAGGTACTGGATCTGACCATTGTATGGGGAGACAAATCCGTGCTATCAGAACTCGGTTCCAAAAGACGAAATGCCAAAATATTTGAAAAAATCTCCAAGGGCATGAAGGACAGAGGCTATAACAGGGACCCGCAGCAGTGCCGCATGAAACTTAAGAAGCTCAGGCAAGCCTAACAAAAAACCAAAGAGGCAAACGGCCGCTCTGGGTCAGATCCCCAGACATGCCGCTTCTATGATGAGCTGCATGCAATTCTAGGGCGTGCCCCTACAACTACCCCACCCCTGTTCGTGAACTCCTGCAAGGGGGGAGTCTCACGCAACAGGGATGAGGATTTTGGGGACAAGGAAGATGATGATGAGGAGGAGGGTAGTGCACAGCAGGCAAGCGGAGAAACCGTTCTCCTCGACAGCCAGAAACTGTTTATCACCTTGGAGACAATACCCTCACAACCCTTGCAAGACGGGCTCCCGGACCTTGAAGGAGAAGAAGGTACCTCTGGTGAGTGTACCTTTGTAAATATAATACATGGTTTAAAAGCAAGCATGTTTAATGATTAATTTGTCCTGAAGACTTTGGGATGCATTCGCGGCCAGTACAGCTACTGGAATGCATTCAAGCAACATCCATTCTTTATCTCTCTGTGTTATTCTCGGGAGAGTGATATCATTCATGGTCACCTGGTTGAAATAGGGGAATTTTATTAACGGGACATTCAGAAGTGGCTGTTCCTGCTGGGCTGTGTGCCTGTAGCTGAAAAGAAATCATCCCCGCTGTTAGCCATGTGGTGGGGGGAGGGGTGAAGCGATCATCTCAGAGAATTGGGTGTGTGTGGGGGGGTTAGTTGGGTTTGTGCTGCATGTTAACCCGAAACCACAATCCCTCCTTTTAAATGGCCAACCCATTTTAAATGGCCAACCCAACGGGTGCTTGGTATGGGAAATGAGGGCGCTGCTGTTTGAAACCATTCCCACATGTTATGAAGTTTAAAGAAGCCAAAAGACTGTGGCTTACTATGGCTGCTTGCAAGCCAAATTCAGCTTCCTGGCCCTGGCAGGCCCTCAATATAAGAGGCAAAATGCAACCTTGTACCTAAAGCACATGTGCTATGTAATGTTAACAGCTTAGTTCACCGTGAAAGAGTCTACCCATTTATTGCCCATTGTTCTCTAAAAATGTGTCTTTTTAAATATAACTCTGTTTTTCTCCGACAGAATATTGATTTCGTTGAGGTCTGAGCGAGTCAGTAAACTGTGCAAGTGCACTTTTAAACGTCCAAATGCACATTCTACCACCATTCTGCACTTGCTTAGCCTACAGTTGAACAGCTCCTGATTACTGTCCAGGCTGCCTGTGTATGGCTTCATGAGCCATGGCATTAAGGGGTAGGCTGCGTCCCCAAGGATAAAGGTAGGCATTTCAACATCCCCAATGGTTATTTTCTGGTCTGGAAAGTAAGTCCCTTGCTGCAGCTGTTCGGACAGACCAGAGTTCCTGAAGATGCGAGTGTCATGTACCTTTCCCGGACACGTTGATGTTGGTGAAACGTCCCTTGTGATCCACCAGTGCTTGCAGCACCATTGAAAAGTACCCCTTTCGGTTTATGTACTGGCTGCCAAGGTGGTCCAGTCCCAAGATAGGGATATGAATTCCGCGTATCGCCTCACCACAGTTAGGGAATCCCATTGCGGCAAAGCCATCCACTATGACCTGCACATTTCCCAGAGTCACTAACCTTGATAGCAACAGCTCAGTGATTGCATTGGCTACTTGGATCACAGCAGCCCCCACAGTAGATTTGCCCACTCCAAATTGATTCCCGACTCACCGGTAGCTGTCTGGCGTTGCAAGCTTCCAGAAGGCTATCACCACTCGCTTGTGAACTGTGAGAGCTGCTCTCATCTTGGTATTCTTGCGCTTCAGGGCAGGGGAAAGTAAGTCACAAAGTTCCATGAAAGTGCCCTTACGCATGTGAAAGTTTCGCAGATGCTGGGAATCATCCCAGACCTGCAACACGATGTGGTCCCACCAGTCTGTGCTTGTTTCCCAGGCCCAGAATCAGCATTCCACGGCATGAGCCTGCCCCATTGCCACCAGGATGTCCAAATTGCTGGGACCCGTGCTTTGAGAGCAGTCTGTGTCCGTGTCCTCATCACTTTCGTCACCGCGCTGCCATCGCCTCCTTGCCTGCTTTTGCAGGTTCTGGTTCTACACATACTGTAGGATAATGCGCGAGGTGTTTACAATGCTCATAACTGCCGCGGTGATCTGAGCGGGCTCCATGCTTGCCGTGGTATGGCGTCTGCAGCAGAGCAGGAGAGCAGAGTGGCAGTGGAAGCGGTGGTTGGAAGACCAGTTTTGCAGACCTACTGCACCATCTGCTGCCAGGGTCACAACAGTGGCGGTGTCCGTTAGCTGAACTGAGCAGGCCGCACGCTTGCCATGGTATAGTGAGACAGGAGGAGAGCAGAGTTGCAGTGGAAGCGGCGGATGACGACAGTCATATAGAGGACCTGCGAGACCACCAGGAGACCAGGAGAGCAGAGCGGCAGCGGAAGCGGTGATTGGAAGAACAGTTTTTCCGACCTATTGCACCATCTGTGGCCAGAGCAGGAGAGCAGAGTGGCAGCGGGAGTGGTTGTTCAATGACGACGGTTAGCAGTCCTACTGCACCATCTGCTGAAAGCAGTATGGCGCCTGCACGGAAAAAAGGCGCGAAACGATTGTCTGACATTGTTTTCACGGCGGGAGGAGTGATTGACGACGTACCCAAAACCACCCGCAACAATGTTTTTGCACCATGAGGCATTGGGAGCTCAACCCAGAATTCCGATGGGCGGCGGAGACTGCGGGAACTGTGGGATAGCTACCCACTGTGCAACGCTCCGAAAGTTGACACTAGCCTCAGTAATGTGGACGCTCTCAGCCGACTTAATGCGCTTAGTGGGGACACACACAATCGACTGTATAAAATTGCTTCCTAAAAAATCGACTTCTGTAAATTCAACCTAATTTCATAGTGTAGACATACCACAAGAGCCTGGTCAAGATTACCAGCTGTATGAAGACCATATGGCTGAAACTGAATCCAGGAAAGACTGAGGAGGTACTGTAAGATAGAAGTGCTTTGAAGAACTCATTATCTCCATAATACTGTCCTTGATTATCCATTTTTTAAAAAGGTCTAATTTTTAGTAATCTGGTCCAGTGGGAGTGAAACAAAATGTTAAACACAAGAAGAAAAACATTCTTATCTGGTAATAGATAGATTGGTAGGGTGATCTTAATCCAGTTGAAAATAGAAAGGCAAACTTAAGGTTTGGGAAATCTGTTACTGTGGCCAAAGAGATACTGTAGCCCATGTGAGAAAGAGACCCTGTGTATCTGTTAAACAGGTTTGGTGTGGTACTGGCCAGCAAAATAAAGTAGAACCTCCAAAAGGAAAATAAAATGTCAAGTTCTCACTTTGTGAGTAAATGATTAACTTGCTGTTATATCCCCAAGCTGTTCACAATGATGAAATAAAGACAACTAGAAAAGAAATATAAAACACCTATTTCCCATTACTGTATGAGTGAAACATAAGCATAGCACATTGTACTGTATTATGGCATATCCACTGAATTTCTTTGTTGGAAGTTGCAAGGGGGTTAGCTACAAGACCCTAGTTCACAGTCAAATACATGCAGATGTCATGGCTGGGAAATGTTTGCAACACTGCAATCCATAATAACAACTCCTAGCATTCATATAATGTTTTCCTTCTTCAGTGTGCTTTACAAACATAACTAATGCATCCTCACAAAACCCCTGTGAGGCATGCAGGTGTTTCAGTCTCAATTTAACAGCTAGGGAAGCTGAACCTCAGAAGTTAAATGACTTGCCCAAAGCCACAGAGAAAGCCATTGTGACCTAAGCCAAAGCTCACTGAAATCAACAAGAATCTTTCATTAACTTCATTGAGGTTTGGATCAGGCCCTGTGAGAAGTGAAATTAGTTTTCAGGAGCTCCTGACTATGCCTCTGTCTCACCACATGCACCTATCAGGGGACAGAGATGCCAGGGCATGTTGAAATATAGCACAGAAGTATTGGCCCTATGCAACCTTTATACATCCTACATGAGTACAACCAGATGGTAGTGTTTGCCACTGGCTTCTAGAAAGCCCCTGAGAGATGCATTAGCAGCATGGAGAACTTTGCCTGATTCCCTGCATCTTTCAGAATGTGTTGGTCCTGCTGTGGATGCTGCATATAGTTACCTATCTGGGTGTGACATGATAGAAGGTATCACATTCAGTACTATGCAATGTTACTTTTTGTTTGTGATGGAACTATCCAGGCACTTCTTGTAGGAAGTTGTAAGGATGGGCTTCTATCCACCGCAGGCTGCTTTTGGGAGATCATGGCCTGCTGTGACTGTCAGCAGTGTGACTTTTAAAAATGCGAGTGAGAAAATTAGAATCGCCTAAGGACTCGCGTGAATTGCATCCCGTCCTTTCACCTCTGAGTTTATCTCACAGCACTCCCGAAACATGAATGTTTAATATGGCAGCCACTGCCTCCCATGAAATAAATGGCAGCTGTGGAGTTTCAAAGCATAATCTGGAAGCAATGTACATGCCTCTATATTAAAAAAAAAAGAAAGAAAAAGGGAAAAAATTCACACCCAGAGCAAATCCTTTTTCATAAGCCCACTTATTAGAAAAAAGTAATGTAATATCATGAGCTTTCATTAATACTAGTCTTCAATAAGCCTAGAGCAAATTCTTGCTTGCTGTGCGCTTGCTATAAAACAGAATGGCTTGAAAGCAGAACATAGTCAGTGTTGGGGCAATCGGGAGTGTGCAGCGGAACTAGAGAGTATTTCTACTGGCATAGCAGTTCTCAGCCAGAGCATTTTGACTTTTGGTTTTTTGTTATGTGAATTTGGTAAAAGAGGATTACTGGTATTTCAGCAAATAATAATACAGAGATCATATTTAGCACTTTGCAGTGTGCTTTACACCTACAAAGTGCTAAACACACTTGAGTTAATCTTTGCAGGTAGGAAGTGTTATTATACTTGTTTTACAGCTGCAGAGCAGTTAGTACACTTGCCCAGGGCCACACAGCATATCAGTGCCAGACCGAGGATTACAATTGAGGATTTCCAGGTTCTTGGGTCTATGCGTGGACCAATCATCATGCTGCCTCATAACAAGGTGTAGTTCAAGTTTGCCAATTTGTACTCTCAAAAAAAGACAGTTTCTCTCTTTGTCCAAAGCACACTCCCAAGCTGCTGAACTAACTCCTGACTTTGCATGCACCATTAAATACTTCGCAATTGCTATCCAGAAAGCTCTGCAGAAAACCTGTGAACAACCCAAGTAACTCACTTTTCTTTTAAATAATTGATGACATCAAATAGCAGCAGTGTTGTGCCAACAAAGAGATCGCTCTCTCAAAATATTTTATTTATTGTGCCTCAAGAAACCAAAAAAACATGTTTCTAACAAATGAGAATTTAAAAAACTGACTTCATGTTCATCTAAAACATCTGCTTATTCTAATTCAGGATGCCACAGGTTTGGTGCTATAAAATCCAACTAAATTTCAGATTTAAACAATATGTATGTAATGTTTGGCAAAGAGATGTATGAAGGGTGTATGAAAACCAAATATGCCTTTCATATGAATTTACTAAGGGAACTATAAATATGTATTTAATAATAGGTGTGTTTAAGAGAATTTACTAAACCAGCTAAATACCAGCTTGAGAATAAGTTAATTCTCAGCTTCAAACAAGATCTTATTAGGTGCAGTACCAACTTTAGTTTCCAAGAAAAAAACATTTGGAATTTTTGTCAGGCCAGACTTATATAAAACACACTTAGAAGTGGAGCTTTTTCCATGGTGTTCATAAATCAAGGTCTCTTATGTGAGAAGACTACGTTTTGTTAAAACTGACAATTAGATATAGAGGGCATATCAGTGTTAAATGATATTCTTCCCACATTCTGGGTCAGAAGGCAGTGTAAACATCACACTGGCATTATAAAACAGAAAATTGCATTCTAGATAATAACAGAGCTTGATGGTGCATGGTTTTACACGTTAATGTGCTGTGTTGCACTCAGTCATATTAATATTTTAAATGATATAACATTTCCTCCTTTATGCATAGTTTTAATTTGTTTTCAGTGGGCTGGATGGCTGAAATTCAGCCTTTTTTTTTTTTTTTTCTTTTTCCTTTTTTTATCCAGTGATACCTAGAAAAAAAGCCTAGAGCAAAACGGTCTGTGCAGGAAAATGGAAACAAGAAGTAGTTTCAAGATTTATAAGCCACGGTTTTATGTGATGTATTTACAGATTCAATCTGTGTACCAGGCTTTGATCCAAGCCTCAGCATGATGACTGGAATAACTCCAATTAACCCGATGATACCAGGCATGGGGTTAGTACCGCCGCCACCACCAACAGATGTGCCTGTAGTCAAAGAAATAATTCACTGCAAAAGCTGTACACTCTTCCCTCCAAACCCAAGTAAGTGGATCTGATGAAAGAATGCTTATCAATCTTGTTTTCTTAATATTTTGCATAAAATGTTTCTAGGTGCCAAACAGTATTTGAGCACATTTTCTTTATAAATACAAAACCACAGTGGCATGCATGCAAGAAATAGAACTGATTTAATAAAGTTAATAATTTTTGGATATGCGCTGGTAACTAAAATGTTTCCAACCAAATTGTATGTAAGTGTTGCGTGTATGCAGTGTGGTAGAATATTAGAACATGTTCATTTATCTTTACAAATACAAGGGCAAACATAGGAATACGTTGTATAAGAAAAGAAAGTGGATTAATCTAACAAAGCTGAAGGAGACTGGAAGTCTCACTTAGTTTTAATAAGCCATTCCCCTCTGTATTTCTTTTTCATTTCTATGTCACTCATTCAAATCCAGCACAAGTCAGTAGCGATGGAAAATTGTCACTGTTTGATGGTTATTCACTGGACCTTATGAACTGAGTGTGGTGCTCTTAGTCTAGTTCCCATGATCAGGTGTTCACATCACAAAAACAGCACACAGATGAGGCACCATTGTTGACAGTCTGAGAAGAGAGACTTCAGTGAGAATGAGCATGAAGACTCACCTATTGCCTCACCCCCTAGAGGGGTTCCCTCTGAGTTGTGGGGAAAGTGGGTTGGTAAGGAGATACCGGGAAGCTTACACAACGGTCATCCACTGTGTACCTCTTCTGGGGTAGACTGTGCAAAGTGCCCACTGGCTGTAATAAGTGGTGATGAGCTGAGCTGCCCGCAGAGAGCACTTGGGAACTCCCCAGGGTACAGAAGGAATGTCATGGCATACGGCATAGTCGCCCCAGGCTGGTGGCCAAATCTTGACATGTAGAGAGGGCAAATCTACAGCTCCATCTCCCTGCCCTTTTAAAGCACCATGTTTGCCCTGGGAAGCAGTCCCTATGCTCCCTTGAGTGCAGGGACTGGAATCTTGCATGGGCTGTGCAAATGAAAGATGGACTCTTCCCACTGAGCAAGGCAGAATCTTGTGACTAAATCAAAGGACTTCAGTTCCTAGGGTCATCAGTTGGTGCCTTTCACCCAGCACCATGGGAAAAAAAGAAAGCGAGGCAAACAGAATTTTGCTCTGTGTTTGTACAGTGCCTAGCCCATTGTTTAAGCAAACAGACTGGGTTTCAAAAACAATTAAAAGACTAACCTCACTCACTGTATTTAAGTGCCAAATAACTAATTCATATTAATCAATGTTGGCTTGTAACTGTTTTCCCCCCCAGAAAAGTGCTCTAATAATCTACATATAAACAAGGTGAAACATTATGACAATGTACACTCTATCTTTTATAGAGCCTCCAAAAATTTAACTTTGTAAATGATAATTTTTTTTAAAGTCACTTCATCCTGTGGTGTTTCACAGCCAAATGAGTATTCTGTGTGCTGTTAGGTTATCCTTCCCTTGCTCTAGTCTCTGTTCTATTATCTGGCAACAAGACAAAGTAGATAACCGGCAGAGGGTTTTCATCATGTTGTCATTTCATCGTGTTTCCCACTCTGTTTTGCTGTTTGCTATGCTTCTGTATTACAAAAGAGAAATGAAATTATGCTAAGACTGGGTAACATCTTCAAACCTGAGTGCCTGAAGTTAGGCTCCCGTGTCCATATGCAGGCACCTAAACAAATGTGGCCTGATTTTCATCACCCATCGATTTGAGTTGGTGTTGTGTAAAAAATTAGAGATGACGAGCCAGGGTGGCTGAGTTCAGACCCAGCTCAGATTTATACTAGAGTTTAGGGTTTGTGTCTGTGGTCATGTCAGCATTAAGGTTCCTCTCATCCAAAATATCACAGACTTTTCTTGTGGGATTTCAATTGAATCCAAGTAGGAAAATAGACCCCTTTGGGTTCTGGATCTGACCTGGACAGCAAATCATAATGGCAGGGATTTGACTCTGAAACCAACAATCAAAATTGGAAATAGTGCCAATTCAGGGATTCAGTTTTGGCCAGTCCCTAAAATATTTAATTGTCCCTGACCCCAACCCCCTCCCAAATAAATTGCTATTCAGAATAATTTTTAGTGCATAAAATTGATTATTGGGATGATTGGGATGAATGGATAAAAAGACAAAGCCTTGTGTTCCAGTGTGATTTTTGTTTTTACTTAGATCTTCCACCACCTTCCACGAGAGAGAGACCTCCTGGGTGTAAGACTGTGTTTGTTGGCGGTTTACCAGAAAATGCTACTGAGGAAATTATTCAGGAAGTCTTTGAGCAGTGTGGAGATATTACAGCTATTCGGAAAAGCAAGAAGAATTTTTGTCACATTCGTTTTGCAGAGGAGTTCATGGTTGATAAAGCCATTTACCTTTCTGGTACTTCACATTCTTTAATGGATTTTCTGTGCTTCTCATTTGTATTTTATGATGCTAATGTGTGCTTATTTTCTTAGCCTTTATCTGAGCGAGTGTTGCTTGAGCTCAGCAGCTTTGGCTAGGAGTGGCAACGGTGTAATTCCACATTTTCCTGTGCTCACCAAGACTAGTGTGTGATTCTGTGAATTTTACCTACCCCGGAGCAATTTCCCACCATCCCTGACAATTATTTTCGGTTTTATGCAGGTTTATATGGTTTTTATTCATACGTTGGGGTGGGGAGGGGAGGAGTGGAGGGCCCTGGGCCAGGATTGCTGCAATACTTCAGTGCCAGTTTCTGTGACAAGCTCTGGAAGTTTCACTGGCATATTTTTATGCATTCTGCAGTGTGGCTGAAAGGATTCTACCTTCTTAAGTACATTATAGGTCTGATTCTGATACCCATACACATACAGAGTAAGACCTTTCTCCACAAAAAGTCCCATTGACTTTGATGGGAATATCTGTTCAATAGAGTACTACTCCTCATGAGAAAATCTGACCTAGTATAGTGTTGGGGATGTTCCTTAAGATCTCCACCAACTACCATTTTTTAAAACAAAAATCAAGTTTCATGCCTTTAAACTTGGGTGAATGTTAAATTGTGACATGGAAAAACCTCATTTACAAAGAGAAAGCCACTCTTTCTTTTAAAAAAAGTATTATTATTATTATTTTATTTTGAATTTCCTGTCTTTCGAGCTCGGGGAGGTGAAATCATTTTTTTAAGGAAATTTTAAAAGCTAGATCAGAATCAAAGTCCAGCTAGTTCAGTATCCTGTCTCTGACAGTGACTGACACCAGATCCTTCAGAGGATGGTTACAGGAATCCTGAGGAGGCAGATATGAGATAACTTGACCCCAAAGAAAGTTTCCTTCTGACCCCTAATTGCCTTAAATGCTGAAACATGAGGTCTGCTGATTATTATATATGCAATGTATTACTTCCAATTTTGCCAGTTTCTTTTTGATAATGTATTATAGTTAGGGGACAATCAGGAAAGAGCAGCGGTGGAAGTTAAACTCCCTTTCTGCTCCCCTTTCCCCTCATTCTGTGCAGGTTTATTTCCAAGCTCCCATGACTTTCTCCTTCCTGACTCTCCCCTTCATTCTTCATTCCATCCTTCCCCCTCCCTCTTTGTTCACTCTTCCTTTTCACTGCTGCTTGCATAACTCTCCTCTTTACTCTCCCACCTCTGCTTTCTTCTGTTTTCCTTTCCTCCCTATCTCCATATTCTTCTCTCTCCTTCTCTTCCTCTTTCTTCGTTCCATTTGTTCCTCTGGCAGAGACTTTTTACCTAGTGTCTCCAGCCACACTAAAGAAGGGACAGTGGGTTGGGAGTGAGGGATAGAGAAAAAGAAACAGGTGAGCATTGCTTCCATAATCAGCTAACTTGTGCTGTCAGCCCTGATTTCCATGGAATTCTGCAGTAAACTCAGGGCCTTGACTGTTTTCCAGCACTGCAGAGAACACAGATCATGCACTAGAGGCAGGTTTTAATTGTACTGAATGACTGTGTTTTTCTAACTGATCTTTATAGTGTTTTGAAACATAATGCATTTGGAAATGGTAGAAGAAAAACATACAGTTAAAGCAATTTCCCAAGACTATAATATACAAAAGAGACCTACAAATAGAATGTATAATTTATTATAACTTCACTATACTTGTTATATGAGGGAAAACCATGCCTTTGATAATGATGAGTTAGTCTGTCTAATCGGTTTTATCTGTCTATCCAATCTAATCTAATCTATCTAGGTATTTATCCCATGCTTAGTTCCATAGTACCTTATGCAATTATAAAATCCATTAAGCAGTCTAATGGCTAGTTCTTTCCCTTCTAACTCCAAATGGATGTTTGGGGGGTTGGGAGGAGGCATTATGTTGGGTTTTGATTGCAGTACTGCTAAGCTGGAGACGCGTACATTCTGCTCTGAAGGTTGTGCAGTTCGCTGCCATTCTGATCTGTTATGGAAGTGAATTCCAAATAGCCATGACCAGCTGATGAGAAAGTTCTGCTTCCTGCCCTCATATGTTTCACCCTCATGACTGGGATGGTTCCATAGCTCGTGAAACTCTAAGCAGTCATGGACACAAAGAGCAGGACAGTATCTTAGATTGCCAGTGCCCGGCCCTGTGGAGAACTTTCAAGATTATGGGCAAAACCTTGAATATGATTTATATCTACTAATGTGTCCCAGTTTCTGCCCAGTGCTGAGTATCCAGGCAATGTATAATGTCATTTTTAAGCCCCCACTCAATGCTCATGCCCCTAGGCCCTCTCTTTTGGATGTCTCTCCCTGTATTCAGGGCATTCACTGGCCAGCTCCCTGCTCAGTTACACCCAATCACAAAAGGTAAGTCTTGGAGCATATACTAGATGTGGAACATGGAAAGGCTGGTTTTTATTTTTACAGCATAGTAATTGATTTTTCCTGGTGCTGCTCTTTTAAAGTTAGGCTCCTGGTGAGTGACCAAAATTCCTTCCTCTGTCTGTGTGTGAGAAACAGAGATTTAAAATGACACATCCTGCATGCAGTTAATGCTAGCTGCTGTTCCAAGCACCTAGGTGGGAAGACGTGTGAGTGAAATTCATTGCTCTTCCAGGAGGAGGTCTGAAAAGGGTGTGGGGGGTGCTATTATCTGTTCAAATACCTTTGAACACTGTTAAGAGCATAAAATAATGGAAGATAGCAGGCGTTCAGACTTCTCTACAACTCACCGCTGCCATGCTGACTGACTTGCAGGGGGCTCTGTAAACAAAGCAGAGTCTGACAGACACACACACACACCACCCAGTGTATGGTCATGCCAGCCACACACCTATCTGAGTTTATCTCAATCCAGATACTGCTGAGGCCATTGTACTGTCCCAATAGTCCATTTAAGGACTGCTGAAGTGCCTAGATTGACTGTGCCTAAGGAGGGCTGCTGTGACATTTTGAAACAGTGGGACTAGTTTTGACATTATGACATGGATGCTCACAAAAACCCTTTGGCTGGTTGGCCAGTGCAGCCAGAGCGGCCAAACAGTCAATCTGATTTTCAGTCATTCATGGATGCACTCAAAACTGGCTGCCCTAAAGAGGTCTTTTGAAAATTCTCTTGTGAAGGACACCAAATCTAGGAGTGAAACGCAGATATTCCTGGCTCCCTGTGCTGTGCTCAAACTGCACCTTCCTCTCTACACCTTTCTCTCTATCTGCTCCCAAAAGACAGGGCTGCTCTGATAAAATTCAGCTTCCCAATCGCACACTCCAGGTTTTCGTTGGATTAGGGTGCAACCACCTTTATACCAGCCCTCCCACTTCGCTCCTTTGTCATTGTGAATGGGCAGAGTTTGGACATATGTAAGAATCTTACTCTCTGAAAGGCTCCAAGAGCAAGACTCTTACACATTTCAATACCCTATCTGCTCATAACAACAGAGGAGACAAGCAGAACAGAGGGGGTGCATTCACAAGGTCATACAGAGTGAAAAACACAACACAGCTGGGAAATCTAATTTTAGGCTCATGACCCTGGGTACTTCGGCAGTGTCCCTCAGACACGACTGATAAGGTTCTTACAAAATTCGTTAGTTGAGAAATACATGCTGGGAGTCAATTGATTTGTCTGACATTTGTCATGGTTACAGAGCTAGCTGCACCGCAGACCTCTTCTTATGCCTCTCTGAGTGCATCCCCCACTAGTAGAAGGCCTCAGACCTCTACCTCCCTGGAGTGAACTCACGCCATTCTCCCACTCGCAGACCAGGTCTTTGGTTACAGCAGCCGGGGAGTCCTTACCCCCAACAGGTCTGAGTGGGTTCGAGTACCTGTGGTTCTTCCATTTGATATCTTGTGGCCAGTGGAGAATACAGTGACACCAAATGGCTTTCTTAAACTAAAGTATTGTTTAATTTTAACTGTGGGAAAATGGAAAAGTATAGGAGAAGAGTTTAAAACAGTAACAATCTGTACACATGTTTATCTTTCCTAAAGGCTTAGGCAGGCCTATCTTACCCCAGTCTCCTAATCTCTGGGCTCTGGGTGTCAGTTTGTTCTCCAACAGTCTCTCTCTGCCCTGTCCTTGTGGGCTGTTCTTTGTTCCAGGTTTCCTGTGGTTGCAAGCTGGAACCCCTCTCCCCTTTGCCAAGCTAGACTGGGTGTTAGATGTAAAACTTCAAAGCAAATATCACCTTCATTGTCTCTTAAGTATCTGAAGCCATTGTCCCCTTTTCTGCATATGTGCAGTCAACCTCTGTTTTAACTAACCATTTTTAATCTATACAATAACCCCCTTAATAACAATCAGATAGAACATATTATTGCCCTAAGTTAGAAGTGCACTCAGTGTGTCACAGCATTCACCCCTCGCCGTTCAAAGCCCAGGTTTGCCCTTCCCCGTACAAAGCCCAAAGGCTGCGTTGGAACCCTGTGGTATCCAGGAGGGACAGGATCAAACCTGCTCAAGGCACAGGCAGGCAGTGGCTGCTGTTCAAGTTTATGGGAAGAAAAACAGCTTCTGCCTTTTCATGCGCCGTACACAGGAGTCCCCAGTCATTGGGTCTTCATAAATGCATCGAGATAGATTAATAGAGTGACTTACTTTAGGGACAGCCTAACCAGAGCCAGCGTGGAGCTCAGCTACCCAGCATGCAAAGGATCCAGAGGCCCCTATTGGACTGTTCCCCTCGTACCCTTATTACAAGGGTGGGCATAGTGGGATTTGTGCAATCCTTCTGCAAAATGGCGGATTCTACCTATTTTTCAGTGTCTCCTGTGATTGTATGCGCTGTTTATAGCTTCCTGCACTCACTAAAATTTCCCCTGAAGCACTGGTTAAGAACTAGGAGGATTATTTTAAGATTTTCTTTCAGTCAGTAATGTATAACTTGAGAAAGGATTGTGATAGTTCTTGGGGTATCCAGGGCTTTGAGTCATCTTGATACCTCCTACCTTTAGCCAGAGGGAGTCTTTCCGGTGGTGACTGGGGCTACGTTTACACTACGGGGGGGTGGGATCGATTTCAGATACGCAAATTCAGCTACGGGAATAGTGTAGCTGAATTCGACGTATCTGATCCGACTTACCCCGCTGTGAGGATGGCGGCAAATCGACCACCACAGCTCCCCCGTTGACGGCGCTTACTCCTACCTGGGCTGGTGGAGTATGCGCATCAATTTGGGGGTTGATTATCGCGTCCCGATGAGATGCGATATATCGATCCCCGAGAGATCGATTTCTACCCGCCGATCCGGGCGGGTAGTGAAGACCAGCCCTGGGCGTTAGCTCTATAACACTACCTGCTTTTCAGCCTCTTGAGCATTCCCCTCTGGGCTATACCAGACCTGAGAAGTCCATTTCCTGAGTCCCCTTGTGATATCCAGTCCCTGCCACTGGCTGCTCACAGAAATCCCAGATCCTCTGCCCCCACAGAAGCAATGTGGCCCAGTTTACCAGTTTTACCCTAAATCATAGGCGGTGACTCTGTGGGTGACTCTGTGGGAGGCGCTGACTCCTTCCCCACCTCCTTCCCTGAGCACGCCACGTCCCCGCTCCTCCCCTACCTCCCAGCGCTTCCTACCCAGCTGCCACCAAACAGCTGTTTGGCCACTCCGGGAGGGAGGGGGAGGAGCGGGAACATGGCACGCTCAGAGGAGGAGGCAGGGCCAGGGCAGCAATTTGAGGAAGGAGTCAGAATAGGGGCAGGGAGGGGGCAGAGTTGGGGCAGGGATTTTCAGAAAAGGGTTGGAAAGGGGGGCGGGGAAGAGGCAGGGCCTCATGGAAGGGGTGGAGTTGGGACGGGGACGGGGGCAGAGGCAAGTCAAGCATCCACCGGCGGGAGCAGATGTCAGCGCCTATACTCTAAATCACCATTCCTGTAGAATGCACAGCACTTGTGAGCACTTATAATAAAACGAAAGAAGGTCTATTTAAAAAAGAATACAGGTTCCACTAGAAACAAGAGAGGGTGATGGAAACAATACAAAACAAAATCATAAAATGTGAATAGGGTCTACCCTTCTTAATAGTTACCTTCCTATCTAATACGATAGATTTTCTCCCTGAAGTTCAGTCTGTTGCAGAGCTTCACAGGAACCACAGTCCAATCTTTCATGAAACAGCCCTGCTCAACAAGCCCTGCACACTCTCAGTGTTGGGATGGGATATACCAAAATAGTCTTTTGTCTTTATTCACAGATAGGGTGATATTCTGTCTGTTGCAATGTTCCTTTTTACCTTCAAGTTGTCTTTGAAGGTTTTCCATTGAATTTTCTGAGATGGGGCAAGATGAATAATACATTACATAATTGGCCAGCCAGGGAGAGGTAACAACTCCTCAGCCACCTTGAATGGGCCATTACCCCAGGACATAAGATCCCCTGGTGACTCACTTTCACTCCAAGACCATAAGGGCAAAATTTTTAGTACAGTCGTATTATTCCATAAATATTACCCATACACACATCTCTCACAGTGATCACAAGTATTGATAAGTTACAAGCTTTCAATAACAACAAGGAGTCCGGTGGCACCTTAAAGACTAACAGATTTATTTGGGCATAAGCTTTCGTGGGTAAAAAAACTCATTTCTTCAGGTTTTTTACCCACGAAAGCTTATGCCCAAATAACTCTGTTAGTCTTTAAGGTGCCACCGGACTCCTTGTTTGTTTTTGTGGATACAGACTAACACGGCTACCCCCTGATACTTGACACCATGCAAAGCTTTCAATAGAGACCTCCTATGCAACCCTTCATATATTGATACCGTGAAAGTGATGTGTTAGGGGTAGTGAGTTTGTCAGGGCTGAGACAGGAGCTGCTTTATAAAGAGCAGTGAACCCTTTGCCCATTGTCACCAATAGGCATCTGTACAGTATCCCAAGGATTCTTAGCAAAATAGGATCTATCCTAACAGCTCAGCTTAAGCTGTTGTGCAGTGTTGTCCCAGCGGATTACCTTTCTTCGTTTAGCACCCAGAGGTTCCAATGAAAACCAGGGCCCCATTGTGCATGGTCACTATATTAAGGAGCTTACAATTTGTTAGTTTTAGCAGGTGCAGCATTGACCCACCTATGAATACATAAGACCTTACTGAAGGGACATAACAAGCACCTTTTATACATTGTCTACAACAAGATGCTTCTTCTGATAAACCAGTGTACTCTATTACAATCATTTTCAGACAAAATATTGAGTATAAATACAGTTCTTCTTAGACTAAATTTGATCATCTATTTATATCTGCTCCCATGCTGTTAGCATATTGTGTTTGTGACTATGAAAGGTCAAAACCTGAGGTCCAGCTTCAATGCAGAGTGTGATGCATTATTCCTGGGGCTGGCAATTTCTATAACACAATTTGCTCATTTATCTCTGGCAGGGATTTTCAAGGCTTTCAATCTTTTGTCCAAATCTTCTGAACCAGAACTAAGCCTGATCCAAACACTCCCAGGGTTGGGGGGGTTCAAAATCCAAACCCAGTCTTGCTGTGCAGTTTTGCAAGTGACCTCTGTGCTTATAAAGGTTTGGAACCTCAAACTGGAATACCCCAAAGTTTGAGGGTGTTCTAAACCTGGATCCAAATTTCGCTGGGTGAGTCTATCCCATCAGCTCAGCTACTGTGGTGTTGTATGCTTTAGAAATATAGAAGGTTGGATGTATATGTAAATGACAATGAAAAGTTTGATATGAGATGGTTGTTAGGAGATCAAGGTGGCTAGATAAAAGCAAATGAACTTTTGATTTTTCCCCCCCACTGCCTAAAATGTATAATTAAATAAAAACTGCAACAGTTCTGCTTGTTGCTTTCAGGTTACCGCATGAGATTAGGATCTAGCACAGACAAAAAGGATTCAGGTCGCCTTCATGTTGATTTTGCTCAGGCAAGAGATGACTTTTATGAATGGGAATGCAAACAAAGAATGCTGGCCAGAGAAGAACGTCATAGGCGCAAAATGGAAGAAGACCGACTACGACCTCCCTCTCCTCCGGCAATAATGCATTATTCTGAACACGAAGCTACTTTGCTGGCTGAAAAATTGAAAGGTAATGGACATTTTTTCCTACTGTATTATACTCTAAGAGCAGAAGCCACCCAGATGTAAGAACACTGATAAAGCAAATCCCATCATAATAGTGCTGCTGATTTCTCTCTAATATGCTCTTTTATTTGCCCTCTTCCTTCATCCCCCTGCTGCTGGTGTTGCCACCATTATAATATGTACATACTTTTCAGTGTGTGTCCTTCTGGCATTTTTATTTTACCAATTTAATTTAAACATTCAGAAGTCTTTGGAATGGTTTTTTTCTGCTTTTTTACATCAAGGTATATAGTACATGAGCAGGGAATCCAACCTAAGCATATGAGATCCACCTTGGATAAGGGGAGTCTTTCATGTGACATACCGTAATCATCCATCTTGGAGAAGTCACTCTTAATGCCACAGTTTCTTACATACATTGTTCACATGTAGGGACCAATTCTACAGCTCTTACTCATGTTGAGTAGCACTGGGCTTACGCTGAATTCAACTACTGAACTACTTACGTGAGTATACTCTTCTGTGTGAGTTCTTAGACTGCTCTCACCACTGAGTGCCTTTCAGTAGTTAATTAAGTGCTGTGACTAATAACTGTCACATGTAGTTCATTCTTACATCCTCTCCCCAGGGGAAGAATAGTGTGTGCTGTGTAGTTGTTTGATTTTTATTTTTGTAGGGTTTTTTGTTTGTTTGTTTGTACACGTGCTGAGTAAGTACTAGTCAAGGTCAGACTTGAAGATTTGGACCCATAATAATTAGTTAACATGTGAATCATGGTAAAGATATAAACATTTTAAAGCAAATGGCTCCTCTCACCTCTCAGTTTGTTTTCCATTAGGCTTCTAGCAACTGGGCTTGGCATCCTTTCCCCAGAGCAGAGGCCAAAAATGTTACCTCTGCAGCGTGCCAGCTCACAAGAAAATATGATTCTTGCCACTGTCTTCTTCCATTGTAACTATTCAGATTAGACTTGGAATATCTTGCTGTCAACACACTGGCACACTGTGCTAACTATGAAACACACATTTGGAAAGCAGGATAAGAATAGCACACAGTGTGCTCCTGCATCTTTGGAGAGTATTGCAGAGACGCACCCTACTGTCTCTGGGAGCATAGTGCTAGCCACACAGATCTGTATCACAGGTGGATCATGGATACAAATCTAGTTCATGTCTGGAATTAAATGAAGATAACTAGGAAATCACAATGATAGGTGGCAGGTTAAAAATCACACACACAAAACAAAGTCAGGCAATGTAAATGGTAAGGTTCCAACAGCATTGTTAAGCATGACAACCTGTGGGCTAGATAGTGTGTGGCCGCACAAGTGTGGGTGGGGGAGGAGGAGAGCTCACAAGCCTCTCCTCCTTCCATGTCCCTGCAGGAGCTCTCCTCTGCTGAACAAGTATCAAACTGCACCACCTGGGTCAGCTGAAGTAAACACACAGAGTTGGGTTTCATCATTATACTGAAGATATTGATGTCCATGCTTGCTCACTGATCCTTCCCAAGGACTCATAGACAACGTACACAAGAGGGCAGAGGAATAGAATGCTGTGGTACCCCACATGAGAGAGAGCCCCTGGGACAAATAATACATTGGCTAGTACTACCCTGTGACTTCTTAAAAACAAAGGAATGGAGCAACACAAGAGAAACTTCATCTATCCCTGCTAGAGACCATAGACGCATCACCAGAGCCTCACAATCTATGTATGGTATTGAAAGCAGCTGGCAGAACTAAAATCAGCCTGGATGCTTGATCTTCGTCCAGCTCCAAGAGCTGAGCTAGAGCAACATAACTACTGCAGTTTCCATACGGTATCCAGGCTGGACTCAAGGTTAACTGGGACCAAAGAAATCGTAGGCTCGGGATGTTACCAGATTTGCTTTGCCACAATAGTCTTAACAAATTTTCCCTGAAAAGGGAAGTTCAAAATGAGTCTGTTGTTAGGGAAGATTGTCCTCCGTGAAAGATGGACCGTTGAGCAGAGATCTCACAATTGCTTTCGTAAGGACAGCTGTTACCATGCCCTCCCAAAACATGGCACTGACACCGTCAATAATGAACCCAGTGCTTCTACCCTAACCTTCATCACACAAGGTTTACAACTGCTGCAGCAGTTCCAGAGCCTCACTGAACAATACTGGCTAAAATTCAAGCAAAGAAATTTGACATCTCCCTCCCCCACCCTCAGATACTGCTCTGCAACCACAGAGGCAGACAGTTTGATCTGGATCCAAGCATTTTTCTATCATCAAAGTACCCATGGAAATTCCTGACAACAAAGAAAATCTGACTTGATAACTGAGTAGAGACAACCTGGATTCACCAGGCCATCCACACACAGCCCTGGCCAGTTTTGCTGCTTACATATTTGTAGATTCTATAATGGAGGTTGCAAAAATCTTTCCTTGTCTTATGCACAACCACAGCATAAGACATCAACAAATCATTGTACTCTGCCAGACTTGGCATAAAAATTCTGCCTCCATTATTCCAAATATCTTCCCACTTGTTTCATGTGTTGTGGTTTTTCTGGTGTACCATTGACCACTGAGGAAAAAGTCTGGTAAGAGGGTATAAAAGCTACTGTGTGATTGGCTGAAGACAAAAGTTCATTGTAAAATCCTATCAGGCACGGTGATAAAGTGAGCTGTTTGACTAAATAGTATTCTGTCTCTGTGCCATCTTGAAGTATATTCGTTCCATTAGCCACTGAACGTGGACGGTTAAAACAGATCAGAAGGGGCAACGGTCAGTCTGTGACAAGGGTGCCACTTCCACATACACATACACCCCAGTCTCAAAGCCCTGCTTGAACACAAGGTCCAGAAGTTGGCCAGATGCAAGAGTTATCAGAAATCAACCAAGATACTTCCCTGGTAAAGTGGATCTTAGTGGGGTAGGCCTTCATCCAGCAGTGGACTGAAAATGGCTGATTAAAGAAAAACAAAGAGAATTCCGCTATGACATCTTAACCTAACCCAAAAGAATTATCTGCATAGACATCAATCCCTGTCAGTGACTCTTTCACTACCAGGGGTCGCAGTCAGCTCAATTAGACCATCATGGTTGGTGGAGCAATGGGGTTTTTTGTACAAGTTCCCTCTTAATCTCATCCTGGAACTCACATGCAAAAGAGAGACAGTCAACTGGAATTAGTTTTGGAATGATAGACCACCAACATTTAAGGCCAGGTGCAAATATGATGGCAACGCTACTTCCTGACTCTCCTTTGTTTTATGCTGAACTGAATACCCAGTTGGAGACAACTGTGCCAGCACAGGCTTTGTAGAATCCAAACAGGTTTCAGTCAGAGGCCTCATCCTTTATTCGTCATGGTTGTTTGGAACTTTATTAGCCATATAGACAATGTATATGGTCTTGCAGTATGGACCGACAAGCCTGATCCCGATCATCTGATGCCCACATTCCTGAGAGAAAACTGCAGGCAAAACCAGTGGACCAAAATTGCACATTTCAACCCATGCTCATTATGCTTAAAACTTGATACTATCATGCCTGGTCTTCCTCTGCCAACCACAAAAAAAATGGCTCTGAGATCTAAAGGACTCAACTCTTTTTAAGCAGTCTCTTCCCCCACCTCCCTCCGAGACCTCTCTACCCGTAGCACATAGTCATTCATGACTCTTGGCCATCCTAAGGAATATGAGTAGAATTTTTTTTAATGGACCTAATATTTAAAAAAATGCAAATATATGCTTTCTTTCTTTCTTTCTTTCTTTCTTTCTTTCTTTCTTTCTTTCTTTCTTTCTTTCTTTCAGCAATGCTGCCTTTTTCTAGGCCTGAGATTAGAGATTATAATTTTGCCATGGCAAGTATGTTCTCATAAACACAAATTGCTGCTGCTCATGTTAAGGGTCTAGCTTGCAATGGGAGGAGCAACCTCATCTCCCACTGTGCAAAAACATTTAAAACATCGGAATTGCCATATGGAACAGACCAATGGTCCATCTCATCTACTATCCTGTTTCTGACAGTGGTCAATGCCAGATGCTTCTGAGAAAAAGCATAAAACCTCATAATGCACATAACTGTGTATTACTATACCATGAGCGGATATTTCTTCCTGTCCCCAGCTTGTGATCAGTTTATGCTCTGGAACATGAGAATTGATATCCCTTTTACTTCTTAACATAACTAGTGTAACTGAAAAATCCATTTTTCTCCTATAAAACAACTTTCTGTTGCAATGCTACTTGGCAGGCATGCAGGGTATTCAAAATATTTGTTTGCTACATTTTCAATAGAGGCCAGAATTGCCATTTAAGAGACCAGTAGGTGAAAAGGTATTCCAAGAAATGCTCAAGGTGCCCTTCAGAATATGACTAAGAGATTCTCTTTGAGTCCCTTGTTTTTGTTTATCAAGAAGAGAGTATTTGAGCTGTTTTCAGATACAACCACTAGTTTCACCAGCACCCTTTCACCACTTTAAGATTTAAGCTACCTTCATTGCAAGATGCTTGTCCTATCTGTTTAGCTAGTGCTATGATGAGATTTCAAAGACTGCTGCTGTAATCAATTCTTTTTTGTTTGTATGGGTCTTTGTTGAAAATCAGGGGCTCTCTGCCTTGCTATAAGAAGTTCAAAACAGCTGCAAACACTTTGCCATTACCATTATGCACTCTTGCAAAGACAATATCCAGATTTGTAGTCTAGTCCTGTCACTACTAAGTGTTTGTCCTTTGGTTTATCTGCTCCTATAGCATCTGAAACAGTAAACTGTTCCATGTTCAAAGATACAGGGTTGGATTGTTCTCCGCAGTACCCTCCCCTTTACATGACTCTAACAGTGCAAAGGGGCCATAAACTCAGTGTAATTTACTCCCACTTCAAAGTCCCTTAACATTGCTGTGGCAATGTTAAGAGGCACTAGTGCAAATCAAATTCAGGCTTTTGGACTTCAGGCATGACTTGAGTTAGGGCTGCTGAATCTACACTTTGGTTTTCTGTGCTTGCTCCTCCATGGCATCTACTAATGCCAGTGTGATGGACATATCCCACCTTGTGTCCTATTTTGAGGGGCAAAAGTGGCACTACTCTACTCAAACTGTGTCCACAGTTTATCATCCCAAGCTCCTGTCATGTCACTAGAGTTACTGGGTGATTCTACTAAACTGATAAGCAGTGAAGTAGTTAACAATCCTGATAATAAAAGTGACATCTTTAGGCTGTAGAGTTAGCCTATTTTGATGAAAAGGGGCAGGCACCCATCTGCACAAAAGCAAAGGTATGAGAGGGGGAGTTGTTTGACCTTCATTTCCAGTTCCTATATATATATCAGTTCATATTTGGAATTAGATCCCTTTGGAATAAACATAAGGGCTAGAAAAAATATTTTTAAAATTAAAGTTTAAATTATGCAGAAACTCATGCATCTACCAAGGGAGAGATCCAGTAAAGACACCACTCTGATCCAGCTCAATCAATCACTCTCTCTATTTGCATGCTAGGACAGACAGTGAATAACGTTTTTCTTTTAGAGATCCTCAGAGCCCTGAAAATTCCACTCCCCACTTTCTTTTCCCTGCAAAACCTTTTCCTGCTGGCAGATGAAGGCTGGGCGTTTTTATTTCCACAGAGTGCCTGGTGTTATCCAGCACTTGCTTTGATCAGAAGGGATTTCAAAGAGTTTCCTCTCTCTAAGTGCCTATGTTGCCTTCAACACATCTGTCTATCTATCCATCTGGTCAGCTTTCACCGTGGCATCTCAGTGCGACATCTAGCATCTGACACATTGCCAACATCTTGTGGCTGGAGAACCTGAGTCTGAGCTGAGGGGTCAAATTTGCTGCCACAACTCTAAGATTGGTGGCTTACACTTTTCCTGCACTGTTCTACATTGATAGTGGCAGGATACAGAGATACTTCTTGTTCTGGTGACACGTTCATTTGCATCCTTATTTTTTCTTTAGTCCATTGATCACAGCCTGAGCCAACATGGATAGAACCCATATATACCACAGTAACAGCCTTTGCTAAGGCATTTACTATGTTGGCAATATCTGTCACAAAGAAACCAACTTTAATCTGGTTGTCAGAATCCTGTGTAATGTATGTAGCCCTTTTTCCTGGGTCCAACACATGAAAAGAGCTGAGATTTGAACAAGAGTGAAAGCAGTGGCAGGATTACTGGAATGAAATGAGCATCAAAGTGCTGACATTGATAGACAAGAGGACGAAGAATGTATGCTCATCCATATATCCGAGATAATGATAAAATATCCAGACCTGAGGTGGTTTGATGAAATTTTCAACCCCCTTTCTGAGGCACACTCACACATCCTAGGTAGCAGTCCATGTCTTTGCTGAAATGTGATAACAAGTTGGCAGATAGTTAAGGAAATCATGCATTTCTACATTGGAGTGTGGCTGTAGATCAGAATCCATCATGCGAGGGTATTGGGGTACACTACATATTTTAGCAAGAACAACAGAAGATTATGTCATCAGATAGTGTATTATGAAAATGTGGCTACCATAACCACTTGTTTGTTGTACCTCTTTCCCCTGGTCTATATCCTTTAGATTTTGAGATCTCAGCACATTATAGGTGCTACTATAAATAAATAATTAATAATCAATCCTCCCAATCAGATGTATTGTTGCTGCATAAAAAGATATGATGATAGATATTTCGGACCAAATTTTCATGCATGCGTATGACTCTTCATGCAATTTTGTGCCCACAACAATGAAGTCCCAGCTAAAGATCGGCTCAGTATGTTGACCTTCTTTCTTTATGTGGATGCTGCTCTAACAGGTACATTGGAACAAAGCATTTTAATCTGTATGCATGTGACATTTAGGTTCCAAAGTGGAGCTTTGAACACCATGAGATTCCTAATTCAAGCTCATCTGTACCTAATAGTATCATCTTCACAAAACACTTATTTCAAATAGGCCATTTTAAAATACTGTTTGTCTTATTTGCTGCAGGTAGTCAAGCAGTCCTAATATCTAATGAAGGCATCTCACCAAATCTCACTATCTGCTTTAAAATATTTTATAGAAAGGGAACATAAACATCTGTAAGACATGAACATTATTCTATTATTTACCTCCCTTTTAAATGTAGTGTCTTATTCTGAGCACAGCAAAGTAATCCACCTGCTTTTCCATTTTAAAAAAATATATAATTTGCAAAATTCAGAAGCTGCATCTATGCCAGGTACTGTATTATCCCCCTGAAGAGAGAACAGATTGGAAATTTAAATAAATAGATGGCAGTTATAGTAGCATGAACTAACTGGGGACGCATCTTCTGCAAGATTCAGGTAACATCAAGCTTGTCAATCTCAGCACTTGCACATAGTTAGAAGTATAAACAATATTTAATTGCTTGCGAAATAGGATATTTTACTGAGAAGAAATCCACTCTATTTTCATTATAACTCCATACTTCAAGCTAGACTTTTAAGCCTTGCAGAAGTGGTGCGGTTAGCCAAAGGGGGAACCTAATGAAGTTTAATGTAGTAGAGACCAAAATTAATGCATCAGAAAGGAAGTCGGTTCCGAGCTCCTTCTAATGAAACTGCAGAGTGCCTAATGTAGTTGCTACTGAAATAATTTTGAGGCATTTTTTGCATCCTATTCTTAATTATTATATTCCATACAAAGACATATAATAGACAGGTTTCAGCATTTTTATATCAAATCTGTTCACTCACCATTCCTGTGTTTATTTCAGCGTTTTTCCCTTCCTTGTTCCAGATGCCATTGGCATCTGTTGTGAGACATACATCTAGCTAGATTTAGGGGTGACCAGCAGGAGCTGTTGTGAGAGCAATGTTGCCTTTTGATAATGAAATTTAGGGTTCACTCAGCTATCAATGCCTGGGTAACCCAATTCCCTGGATGCTCTACTCGGTACACCTAAAATAAATACATTTACTATTAAGTGTGTTCTGGGTGTGGTCCTGACTCACATAATCCATATTCCATCAATGTGAATTTTAAAATGTTAATATAACATAGCTGATTAAATGCACAGCACTGCCAAATTGCTCAATTATAACTGACTCGGAAATTGCAGTTCACGGATCTAAAAGTTTGTAGTACGACTTTGAGAAATAAGGAGGAAACTCAATAATCTCATAATTACATTTTATTGGAAATAATAGCATCAGCAGAACAAGATAATGAATTACTGTTTGTAACACAGAACACCCACCTATGGAAGGATCCTCTGTGATTTGAATTTGGAAGAGATTGATTAGACAGTTTGGAATGATTACAATTGGGATATCTTTTAGTAAGTACATTTTAAAATTTTTAGTTTCAGCCACAATATGTTGTTATGTAAAAAGTTTCCTGGATATAATATATAGTTAAAATTATTTAGGAAAAGCTAAGATAGATGATTAATCATTCTTTAAAGTAACCCTTTGGCACTGTGAATTGGATTCCCTGATGCCAATTTATTATGCAATGCCATAGGGTTTAAAATGCACTTAATTCCAAAAGGACCAGCCAGATGTGTGAAGTATGACACAGTTATATACGGTATATGGGCAGAAAAAAACAAGAGTTTAGTAAACTTATGACTTAGGTTTCTAAATCAGTGGCATACATTGTCTGCAGCAGAGGAGCTTAAGCCAAGAGGAAAATGGGGCATCAATCAGGCACCAAACGCGGTGTATGATGGGAAGTAAATTATTTCTGGTGCACAGAGGATGAGGATTGAGTCTGTTGATGAATAGGGTTATTAAACCTCTACCCTAGCCTGACTCACCTGCATAAATCATTTATTTTGACTTTTTTTTATATGGGCTTCAACTATTACATTTTAGAAATATAAATTACAGGTAAATAAATGACCAAGATAACATAACACATCAATGGCAAACCAAGCAAATAAACATGAAGCATACCTCCCTTCCCCATCCGGCCTGTTTGGCACATTAAGGCAGACCCCAGTGCTGTCTAAGTTATTGGCAGGGTCTTCGGCAGCCTCAGAGCAGCCCAGACTCAGGACAACAAGCTGGATGCCATAGCCCCTTTCCCCTGGGTGCAAGTCCTGTGGTGTGTGTATTAGAGGTGCAGTATAGGTTCTCACCCTAGAATATTAGGGTTGGAAGAGACCTCAGGAGGTCATCTAGTCCAATCCCCTGCTCAAAACAGGACCAACACCAACTAAAACATCCCATCCAGGGCTTTGTCAAGCCAGGCCATAAAAACCTCTAAGGATGGAGATTCCATCACCTCCCTAGGTAACCTATTCCAGTGCTTCACCACCCTTCTAATATCCAACCTAGAGCTCCCCCATTGCAACTTAAGACCATTGCTTCTTGTTCTGTAATCTGCCACTACTGAGAACAGCCTAGCTCCATCCTTTTTGGAACCCCCCCTTCAGGTAGTTGAAGGCTGCTATCAAATCCCCCATCACTCTCCTCTTCTGCAGACTAAATAACCCCAGTTCCCTCAGCCTCTCCTTCTAAGTCATGTGTCCCAACCCCCTAATCATTTGCATTGCCCTCCGCTGGACTCTCTCCAATTTGTCCACATCCCTTCTGTAGTGGGGAGACCAAAACTGGACGCAATACTCCATGTGTGGCCTCACCAGTGCTGAATAGAGGGGAATAATCACTTCCCTTGATCTGCTGGCAATGCTCCTACTAATACAGCTCAATATGCCGTTGGCCTTCTTGGCAACAAGGGCACACTGCTGACTCATATCCAGCTTCTCGTCCACCTTTTCTGCAGAACTGCTGCTTAGCCAGTCGGTACCTAAGTGCAGGACTTTGCACTTGTCCTTGTTAAACCTCAATAGATTTATTTTGGCTCAATCCTCCAATTGGTCTAGGTCCTTCTGGACCCTATCCCTACCCTCCAGCATATCTACCTCTCCCCCCAGCTTAGTGTCATCTGCAAACTTGCTGAGAATACAGTACTATAAACAGGGCCATCCCTAGCTATTTTGGGGCCCTATGCAAACCCCCTCACAGGGAGGAGGGGGATCCAGACCTCCACGGGTGGGGCTGGCCCCAGGCCTTCACGGGGAGGGAGGGTGGGGCTGGCTTTGGGGACAGTGGGGAACCACCCCCCAGTGCTCACCAGCGGCGCGGCTGGGGCCGGGCCGCTGAACTTTCCGCCGCCGGTGAGTGCAGGCTCGGCCCTGCTTCAGTCCTCGAGGGAGTGAGGGCAGGGCTGGGGTGGAGCAGGGGCGGGAAGAGGCGGGGCAGGGGCAGAGGCCATGGGGAAGAAGCGGAGCAAGGGCTGGAGCAGCACACAGCTATGCAGGGCACCGGGAAATTTGGTGCCCCAAATTATGTTTATAATTATAATTATTATTTCCTAGTTAATGAAGTAGACTGTCCCCCAAAGTTCAGTCTGTTGCAGAGGTGACTGTTTTTCAAGAGTCAGGATCCAAGTATTAATGAAAGCACCCCAGGGGGTTTTCTCAGTGAATGGATCCAGAGTGCCTTTCCCTACATTCTGTTATATTGAAACAACTCTTTGTTTCTATACACAGGCAGTATAAACCCCTGCGTTCTTATAGAGCTTCTCTTCTACCTTTAAGTGGTTTCGATTGTTTGTCCTTGTCTCTGATGGCTTCCATTGACTGTTCTGGAATACGTCAAGAGAGACAATCAACTCTTGCATTATCTCGCCAGCTGACTAAGGAGGGGTGTCAATTCCCTCTTGCTTAAATAGTTCATCATCGAGAAACGTTACATCCTGGTGATTAATTTCTATTCCAATTCCGTTATTCCATAAATATTGTCCATATTTACATCTCACACTGATTATGAGTCTTGACAAAGTCATGAGTTTTCTTAGATACATTACATGTTACTCTTACGGATAAATATCCTGTAAGATGTGTTTAGTGTAGTGAGTTTGTCAAGTCTGACGAGAGAGCTGTTTGCAAAGAACAGGGGTTCCACTGCCAATGGGTGTCTGTATCACAGCCTCTCGTATCCTATTTTGAGGCAACCCCAGCAGTAGCTGGTGGAGGTTTATGGGTTGTTTAGAGCTGATCAAAAAATAGAAGACAGGTTTAAAAATGTTCATCAACAATTATCAGAGGGGTAGCCGTGTTAGTCTGAATCTGTAAAAAGCAACAGAGGGTCCTGTGGCACCTTTAAGACTAACAGAAGTATTGGGAGCATAAGCTTTCGTGGGTAAGAACCTCACTTCTTCAGATGCAAAAAGCAACAGAGGGTCCTGTGGCACCTTTAAGACTAACAGAAGTATTGGGAGCATAAGCTTTCGTGGGTAAGAACCTTGCATCTGAAGAAGTGAGATTCTTACCCACGAAAGCTTATGCTCCCAATACTTCTGTTAGTCTTAAAGGTGCCACAGGACCCTCTGTTGCTTTTCACATCAACAATTGTTTCTCATTTTTCATATAAATATTGCTTGTGGAAATTTTCTAGTCAGCTCTGGGGAATCATTTTCCTTTCTTTATTTTTCCTATCATCTTGCTTTTGAGCTAGGATATAAGTGCCAACTATTTTCACCTGACATAAAAAGAATTTTAAAATATCTTATCTCTGGAGACATGAATGATAGTGTCCAGAAAAAGACACCTAAACATTTCTAGCAATAGACACCAGGCTAGCTGTCATCGGAAGACTGATAGCATTTAAAAGATACACATCACTACTTTCAATACAACTAAAAGCCCAGCAGTCTGTGCATAAGTACCATGTAGGTTTGTGTAATTGATGTACTGTCGTCAGAGGCATAATTTGTCTAAATGCACTTTAACTTTGGAGACTGCATTTAAGTGCAAGAAAATACTTCAATATATGGTACATTTTAATGGAATGATTATATAAAGAAACATACCTAAGAGCATGTATTTAAACAGTGCTCTGTATTTTTATTGCTGTACCTCTGAGGTGATACCTGTGAACAGAATTAGTTTCTGTCTAAACGAATGGCTTTAAAAAGACTGCAACCCAAGCCCTGTTTAAATTAGATTCTCTTGTTTTTGTGTTCTCTGGTAGAGAAAACTTTCTACTGAATAAGAATTTATATCAGGTATTGAAAGGTGGTTCTCCAAGTGAACTGGGGATTGCTCAGAAAGAGTTACACTGTGTTCTGGATGAAGAAAATTAATTATATTAGAGTTGCAATTTGTCAGTAACTGGGTAGTGGAATCATGGATTTAAAAAGTTAGGAGTGAAGATGAAATTAGGAATTTTTGAACCTGTAACTAATATCAGAGGGGTAGCCATGTTAGTCTGGATCTGTAAAAAGCAACAGAGGGTCCTGTGACACCTTTAAGACTAACAGATGTATTGGAACATAAGCTTTCGTGGGTGAATACCCACTTCATCAGACGCATGTGACATGCATGTGACATGCGTCTGACGAAGTGGGCATTCACCCACGAAAGCTTATGCTCCAATACATCTGTTGGTCTTAAAGGTGCCACAGGACCCTCTGTTATTATTAACTAATGTAGTTCTGCTGTGAATTTATTACCCTCTAGCATTTATTAAATTATTAGAAAAATATATCTCCTAATTATGTAACTAGTAAAGTTTCTGAGGTTTAATACTGAAGATTTATTTTCTATTTGTGAAGAACCATCAGTTAGCAGGCCCCTACAGCTCATTGGGATCAGGGTATTTTAAAATAGGTTTTCAGTAAATATACAGTTGAGGGAGCAGGGCAGTTAATGGGTTGAAACTGTTTGACAGAAAGATGGTATGTTTATGAACATCTTGTATGGCCCCCAACTGTGCTTAATAAAAACAAAAGAGTGGTGTTTTCATTTATTGTAGGCTCAATAGCAAAATGGCATGCGCTGGCATGCTGCGCAGAGATTAAAGCAAGAGAGCAAACGGGAAAATAGTTCTGCAAAAGTGCTTTTTAAAAAATGCTTCTCAACTAAATATGTTTTGTTCAGTTCTGTTGACTGTTTATTCAGAAATCATACTTGTATTAGGCAGCTGATGTGCACCATTTCTCTTAATTTTTCTGTCTGTTTTCTTAACCTAAAAAGGATAAGATAATTTATTCTAAATGCTACTTTAGTATTGGGTCTTTCCTGAATGCTAAATTATGAGGGGTAAAATATGCTGATACCTACAAGGAAAAAAGAGAAGAATCTATTCAACTCTATATACCTTATGTTCAACATCAGCTGAATTTCCAGAGTTAAAAAGCTAGTATTGTCCACAAAATCACCTAGCTTCATGACGTTCCTTTATTGTGTAATCGGATTTTAAGACTATGCATGTTAACATTTACAGAAATGATTACAGGCTATTCTCTATTGACTATATCGTAACTTCAAATAAACCCTATGCTATAGGGGCGAAATCGTTGTTCTGTTGAAATCACCAGCAAAACTCCCATTGATTTCAATAGGTTCAGGATTTCATCCTAGCTCAGAGGTCCTCAACTCAGTGGTTTCTGAGCTGAATTGAGGCTATCTCAGAATTCTATAAAGAGCTCTTTTAAGGTCTATATGTCTGGTGAGCTTCACTCATGAGAGTGAACTAAGTGCTGGCAGGTACATGTATGTGTATCACAGCTGGAACTGGTAGGTGGCCCCTGCATCCAAGAGTGGGACAGAGAAAGAGGAGACCCCCCATTTCTTTCCTTCTCAATGGCCACAAGATAAGTGAAAGAGAATGAGGGCATGGTCATGTGTGGATGCAAAGTCACAACACACACACAACGCAATGCAAAAATAGGACATTGTGATGCTTTTATTTTGTGGATTTCTGAGAGTCTCTCAAATGCAAAAAGTCTATCCAGCTGGTAGCAATTGAATCCAGCTGTTGTAAGTGACTGCATGGTTCAGTGAATAGGGGGCTGAACTAAGAGTCCAGAGACCTGGGGTCTATTCCTTAATCTGCCACCGACCTGTTGCATGACCACAAGCAACTCATTGAACCTTTCTGGGTCTTATATCATTATTTGTGATCTAGAATAAACAGTCCTGTATAACATATAAGAATTATTATTACTTATTTTATTATTTCTTACAGATAGATTGTATTACCTTACAAAACAATTAAAAAAACTTGCCAGATCTCTCCACATCATTGGCTGGCTTTAACATTTTCACATATTCATTTGAAATGGCATTGGGCGAAACCTCTGCTTCCTTCCCCCCAGAACAGTAGTCATTTATGCAGCAGGGGAGAAATACTAATCATTTAAAATATATGAAGGAAGTAAACACCAAGCATCGGGATGAATTATTCAGTAAATGGACAAAATCAGAAAAAAAATAACATGTAGGCTGAATTGTAAGGAAGTTTTATTTCACAGTTTAATGGACCTCACTGTAAGACTCTCTTGAGGAAGATGTGGAAGAATCATCCCAGGAGATCTTCAATAAAAAAAAGTATTAGATGAAGTACTAGAAAATATACTGTAGGGTGAAATTTTGCACTGGAAGGATTAGTGAGTAAGATGGCCTAGTAGATATTTCCCAACTCTAATTTGCATCCCAATTCTTCTACTTTTACTGATGGTGAGTAGCACTCTTGCTAGTCTCCTTGAAGTCACTGAGAAGCCTTGTTTGAATAAATTACTCATTTTAAGTAATGATGACAGATTCAGGCCTTTTATCATTATAATATTTGGGTTGGTCTGGTTTGGTTGTTGAGTTTTTATTTTATACAACCTCACAAAAACATAAGAATGACCATACTAGGTCAGACCAATGGTCCATCTACCCTAGTATCCTGTCTTCTGACAGTAGTCAGGGCCAGATGCTTCAAAGGGAATGAAAAGAACAGGGCCACTATCAAGTGATCCATTCTCTGTTGTCCAGACTCAGGATCTGACAGTCAGAGGATCTAAATGTCTAGTCCAGTAATAGGTGCAAGTAGAGGAACTAAGTGTAGTGGGGGTCTGTGTCACTGGAAGATTTTGAGTGGATTTATTGATCTGCAGATCTAGGCCCTGTGTTTTGACAAGATACACAGAACACAGAATTTTTACTGTAGAAGAATGTATTATTATTTGCCCAGCTCGAGGTCTTTGGGAATATGTACAAACCTTTAAATGCACAATACTAAAGGCCAATCAATGTGGACACAAAATGCAGGTGCTCCCTGACGTAATGGAAACATCACACTATAGCCTTCCACATTAAATCCCTTACACCGTTTAATACATCTAGCACCTCACACACACACGCGCACACACACACACACACTTCCCATTTCTTTAGTGAATGTGAAAATTCAGCCCCCCCCCTTTTTTTTTTTTCAAGGAAAAGAACTATTATAATCACTAGAAGACAGGCTTTGGATGAAAATTTATGGAGTTTCATATGATAGCATTAGCTCCCCAGATCTGATGGAACAATAGACCCAAAAGTGTAACCCAATATGATACAGTGTAAGCACAATTGATGAGCATTTTAATGTGGCATAGCGCAGAAATTGTATCGTTCCTGGGATATTTATATCTGTAATTTAAAACCTGTGGTTTGACTGTTCTAGATGACAGCAAATTTTCAGAGGCCATCACAGTGCTGCTTACCTGGATTGAGCGAGGCGAGGTGAATCGTCGCTCCGCAAATCAATTCTATTCAATGGTGCAGTCAGCAAATAGCCACGTTCGCCGACTTATGAATGAGAAAGCCACTCATGAACAAGAAATGGAACAAGCCAAGGAGAGTTTTAAAAATGCCTTAACAGGGATCCTCACTCAATGTAAGTAACTCTTTTTGTCCAGTGTTGTTGTTGTGATTGTGGTAGTGGTGGTGTGTTTTGTGTGTTTGGGGGTAAGTAGTTATGATAAAGTCACATTCTACTTCATATCCTATTTCATACGCTATAGCAATTTGGAGGAACAAGGACCATTCCTAAGAGCTTATTTCTCAAGGTGAGCAAAGTTTCAGTAGTTTTTCCATTAATAGACTGAGACATACTATAAGATCCATAATGTTTCAGGAAACTGACCAGACAAAAGTATCCCCAATATGGAACAGAGAAAGATCATGCTTTACCTGGAGTGCAATGATCTCTTATCTGTGAGTTGTAGAGATAAGGAATTCTAGTTATCTTTTATACCTACAGAATAGAGCCTAGGTAAAAATAAGTTATAGAAATGATCCCCTTTCAGGAGGCTTATAAATAGTGTGCCAACGCCACCCCCACAGCAAAAGAACTCTCTGTACCGCTGTTGGCAGCAGAAGTGCTCCGTTAATCTTCTGCCAGCATTTATTTGGCAGGTAAAGTGTCTAAAATATTTAGTGCTGGCAATTTTTCCCGGTACAGAAATATAATTAAGCAACTCACCTTAATGGGGTTCCCTCATAAAACAATAATCAGGATAATTGCCTAGGGCCCTTTAAAACAATTGTACTTCATTTATGCGGGATTTTCATATGTATAATGCATCCCCACAATCTTCGTTTTTATTCATTCAGCCCATCTGCACCCAATTCACATGGAAAAAGGCTAGATTCCAATTACCCCAAGTTCCTCAAATAATGGATCTAATTATAGTCACAAAGATGCATCCTGCTTATGCATACAAGAAAAAAAAATTAAGAAAATTTTTCAGTCTGAGACCAATATGCATGTTGCACTTTTGTGTCTTAATTATGCCTTTGCTATTTACATACACATTAACTATATGCACCATAAACACTGTGGGATCATGCTAAAAGACGGAGTTATTATCTGAGGACGTGTGCAGTGGGTGAGTTTTCAAGATCACTTAATACCCATGGTAGTTTGGATAGGCAGGTCATTTTACATCTCAGGAACTGAAAAATAATGTGTGAGAAAAAGGAAAGTGAGCACCACCATGGCCATGTTGTTCTGTTCATACCAGGTTTCCAAAACTTTCATGTACAACAGCTGGTTCTAGTATTTAAAAATGTCTTCTTCAGCAGGGTTAAAAAATCACCTAGTGTCAGCAGTCTGGGCCTTAGTTAAAGCCATCTAAATAATTTTGTTAATCGTCAACTATTGTGCAATATCTGTCACTGGGAAAATTGAGAGCCTTGTAGTTTCAGGCTATGTCTACACTACAAACTTTGGTCGCTGCAAATTATATCGATATAAAGCCCCCGCAATTAGTATATCACTTGTGTGCATGCATATTTGGCTCCTAGTGTTGGCAGTGCATGTACTCACCAGCAGTGCTTATATCAATGCACAGTGCATTGCACCATAGGTAGGTATCCCAGTGTGTAACTCGCCCCTCCCCTCCCCCCCCCGGCCCCCCATCATTCAGCTCACTGTCTTTTTTGGGAAGTTTTGGCTATGCATGGTGGCATAGAAACGGGTCGTAAAGGGGTGACTGGGAGCAAGAAGTCAACTTCCCAGTGTGCAACTGTCTCCATCCCATAATATCATCCATATCCCATAATTTCCGTTCCTCTTTTCAAAATCCCCAAAACCCATGCAGCCCTCCTCGCTGTCCACCGTCTCTGACAGAAGCATGGAGCCTGCACAGCTCTGCACTATTGTGGTGAGCGTTGCAAGCACAGAACACACAATCCTCTGGTAGTTGCAGAACCCGAAAAGAACCAAATCAACAGGAAACATGACAGTTTTTGGAGGACAGATTGCTGTGGGACATAGCAAGAATCAGCTCAAGGTTGGTGGTGGTGGAGCAGCTGCCGATGGTGAAGTGTTGCTTATGGTCCTGAGAAATGAGCACTGACTGATGGGATCATGCCATAGTGCAGGCTTGAGACGACAAGCAGTGGCTGCAGAGCTTTCAGCTGCACAAGGACACATCCCTGGATCTATGTGCTGAGCTTGCCCCGACCCTCCAGCTCAGGGACAATGAAATGAGAGCTGCACTGACAGTGGAGAAGTGAGTCACGATCGCACTGTGGAAACTTGCAAAGCCAGATTGCTGCCACTCAGCAGGGAATCATTTCAGAAAACCCACTGTGGGAGCTGTCATCAAGTGTGCAGGGCCATTAATCGCCTCTTGTTATGCAAGAGTGTGACTCTCAGCAATGTGCAGGACATAGTGGCTCGATTTGCAGCAGTATGGTTCCTGAGCTGCGTTGGAGCAATAGATGCCATACCTATCCCTATTTTGGCAGACCACCTTGCCAGAGCGTGACATCAACAGAAAGGGCTGATTTTTTATGGTTATGCAAACATTGGTGGATCACTGGGGATGCTTCACTAGCTTCACTGTGGGCTGGTCAGGGAAGGTGCATGCCACACACATCTTTAAGAACAAAGGGCTGTTCAGAAAGCTACAAGCAGGGACTTTCTTTGCTGACTGGTAGATTACCACTGGTGATGTTGAAATGCCAATAGTGATCCTGGGGGACCCAGCCTACCCCCAGTTCCCCTGAAGCTATACACTGGCCACCTCGACAGCACCAAGGAGAGATTCAACTAGCAGCTCAGCAGTTGCAGAATGACAGTTGAATGTGCTTTTGGTAGATTGAAGGGACATTGATGTTGTTTACTCACAAGATTGGATCTCAGTGAGAAAAATATCCCACTGTTATAGCTGCCTTCTGTGTCCTGCATAATATCTGTGAACCAAAGAGGGAAAACATTTCCACTGGGGTTGAGTGCAGAGGTGGAGTGGCTGTCTGCTGAGTTGGAAGAGCCAGATATAAGTGCTATTAAAAGAGCTTAACACGGAGCTATATGGCTCAAGGAGGCTTTGAAAGAGTAGTTTAACAGTGAGACACAGTAATGCTCTACCTGTCCCTGCTGTTTTTGGCCTGTTAAGAACTGTGTGGTGCTGGTGTACCTGTATGAATGTAACACTGTCATTGCACCTATTCATTTTGTTTGTTACGGATCCTATGAGTTGTGTCACACTGTACAGTAACCAGTAAGTGGGTGCTCTCAGAACCGCTAGGCACTCTGCAGCATATGTAGTGAACTAATAAAGATGAATTATGTTCCAAACAATCTGTGAAAAGAAAAATCTGTGCAATTTTAAAGCAAATACACTGAAAACTTAATAAATTAATAGAACAGAACTTTACAAGGGGAAAGAACATTCATGTACATTTTAGCTACATACTCCAACTGTGGCTTTCACAGGTCAGTGTATGTGAAGCTTTGGTAGTCTTTAATGTCCCCCCAGGTGGAGAGGTAGGCAGCAGCCCCTGATGACATAAGGAATGTTTGGGGGGTGGTGCTGCAATCGAGTTCTCCATGAACTGCAGAGGGGGGCAAGCCCTGGATTGTTGAATCTGTAGGTCCACAAGAGTCTGCGGGATCTGTGTTTGCTGCCAGAGAAGCCTCATTACCTCCTGGTGCATCTTCCTCTCCTTTTCCTGCTGGGACTTCTGGGCCTTTCTCCTCTGCACTCTTTCCTTCTCTAGGCTGTTTGCAATGTTCACCTTCCAGGCCCTGTGCTCAGGGTCTGATGCAGCACTGGCTTGCAGGATTTCATTGAACATGTCAGCCTGAGTCCTCTTCTTTCTCCTCCCTATCTGGCTCAGGCGTTCGGCAGGTGTGGAGGAGGAACCCCTCAAGGTCACAATGACAGCAACTGCAGATAAAACACACAGAGGTACCATTGTCAGAATAGTCACAACAGAAAGCAAAAGATTCAGAACTCCCCTTCCCTTCCCTTCCTCCCCTAATGTTTTCAACAACACATGCTCATTGGCTCTTTTGCTTGGGATTACTGGTGCATGGCACCACTCACAGCACCAGCCACAGTGAGTATGACTCCTGAGGGTAACACAGAGAGCACAGCTGCTGTTGGCGTCCCGGAGCCACCTAGGCCTATATGCTGCTATCTTGTGTACTGACTGCAATGGTGCCTGCTGAAGTTTTCACTGACTGGCACGGGAAAGTGCCCTACCATGGATGAAGAAATAAGACTTCCGTCCCTAGAAACCTTTGGGAGAGGATTGAAGAATGCCTTCATGAAAGTTTCATCGAGATCTCTCAGGAGCAATGAAAAGCAGATCGCAACTCTACCTCTCTTTGTTGTACCTTACCTCTTCTAGTACGAGTAAATTAATGAAAAGTCATGAGCTGCATCCTGTTAAGTTAGGGATTCCTAACTCCTAACGTCATCACTGTGAGAAATACATTTACACGCTTATCCAATGATCCTTCCCCTTCACTGGGCTCGACTGCCAGGACTGACTGGACTGTGGTGGAGTCCCAAACAAGTCCTGGCTTGCAACATAGCTGGGCCCTAGTCACATGTCTCTCATCCTCCTCCACCTCCTTCTCATCCTCACTGTTGAAGCCAGGGGGCTGTGGGTTGGGCTCCTCAGAGGTATCCATGATGATCTGCAGGGTCACGGGGGGTCTCTGCCGAACATGGCAAGCAGCTCTTTTTAAAAGCAGCAGGTCTGAGGCTTGGCACTGGATCGACTGTTGGCCTCCCTGGCCTTGTGGTATGCCTGCTGAAGTTCCTTCACTTTCACATGGCACTGCTGCTGGTCCCTGTCATACCCTTCTCCTGCATCCCCCATGAAATCTGCTCGTAGACGTCAATGTTTCTATGGCTGGTCCATAGCTGTGTCTGCATAGCCTCTTCTCCCCAGAGGCTCAGGAGATCCAATATCTCCTGTCTACTCGAAGCCAGAGCACTTCTGAAGTATGTAGCCGGCATGGTCAGCTGGGCAGTTGCACACAATAATGGAGAGCTGTAGGTGTACTTGCCATCCTGGACAATCAAGAAAAGGCATTTCAAAAATTCACGGGGCCGCTGGGCAGTGGAGTTCACAATTGCGACCAGAGTGGTCAGTGTTGGGCACTGTGACAGCTGCTGGAGGACTGTTAGGGTGAATATGGGTAATGCAGTGTCTAGACTTGTGCTGCGTCAACCTCTACATCAACCATGGCTCAACGCCACTTGGGGAGGTAACATTGCTATGTCGATGTAATGAGTGTTTACATCAGTGGGAGACAAATTTAAGTGCAGACACATGGTCGACGCAAGGCGGTTTATGTTGACCTAACTTTGTAGTGTATATCAGGCCTCAGGTAAGACTTATATTACTGTCTGGTTAGTTCCTGCCATGTACAGAATTGTGATGTTTCCTTAAAAGCAAAATTGGCCTTGGTGCAGGTAAATTTTTCAAAGCATGAGGCTTACACAAGCCTGACAAACTCTCAGCAGTACCCAGAAGGAAGGTAGCCCCTGGCCGGTCTGTCATGTGGGGGCAAGGACACTGAAAAGACATATTTGGCTAAAGGTGTCACAATCCATGTATGTTTATAAATACCAAATTTATGAGCTTTCCAGATGCTCCAAGTTGTTGTTTTATCAATGTTGTAAATATGCCCCATTAATTTCATTAACATGTCTTCTTAAAATTCTCTGCAAACTCTTTATGAACAGATGGACAATGTTTCACATTTCACATATATATAGTAAGCCTAAGAGTGTAAAACAAGGAATTGTGAAACAGGCTTCTCCTTTCAAGAATCTTGCATATCTCATAGTTGATTTAAGGAATATTCTCTGTCTTGTTTACATCATTCCCATGCACATAAAATTATGCAGGTATGCCATATCAGCATAACACTCTTTGTAAACAAAAATCTGAAATTAAACTTGATACCATCAAGTAGCATAGCTATCCAGAAGAGGTGTGCTGTCTAGTAAGTTATGTGGAGCCAGTGAGATTCTAAAATACAATAGCTTACACTAGTGTAATACTGTAGTGTTATGGACAATTGATATCAGCATTACAGTACTTGTAAGAAGGGTATGCTGCACAATCTTCCTGAAAAGAGAAATGTAAAGGAAGAACCTGAGAGGTTATTTAAAAGTACCAAAATAGTAAGGAAAAATGAGTAGCAAAAGTAGTGGAGAAGAATTGTGTTAAGGAAAGGGGGTTTAAGTGTATTTGTCTCAAACATATACAAAGTGCATGTTGGTCTCAATGTAAAATACTTTCTTATTAACAAGGACTAGTGCAATCAGAACATTTTAGCTTATGGCCCAGCCACCAAAGAACTACAGGTAGTGAAATCTCTGCCGCAAGTTTCTGACTGCAGGTATTTGAAAGATTAGCAAGAGGATTAAACCTAAACATTTGGGTCATGTGTTCAACACATACATTAATTGCTTGACCCGATGCTTATGGCAGGGTAATCAGCAAAATAGAGTGTATTATAGCTGTCACACCACCAATTTACTGGTCATGTTAAAGTTCTACAGATAATCTTAGTCTCTTTATTAGAGAGACAAGGTGGGTGAGGTAATATCTTTTATTGGACCGACTTCTGTTGGTGAGAGACAAGCTTTCAAGATACACAGAGTTCTTATTCAGGTCTGGGAAAGGTAATAAGGGACAATTCAAGTAGGTGTGGCCTGTTAACACCCCTGTAGTCATAGGACAAAAATGGGGGTTTAGTGGGTTACAGATTGTTGTAATAAGTGTTAGCAATATGTGTTCTTCATGGGGATTTCTTCTCAGGAAGCATGCTACTTATATGGAGTTCACAACCTCTTGTGTCCACCTACCATGAGGTTGTATATACCCGGCACTCCTTCCCTGACCTTCCACACTCTCACCATTCATCCCTTCCCCAAAGCACACGTTTCCCAAGAGGCCTATAAACCCTCATACTCATGCTAAAGCAATGTTAGCACTATAGGTCATAGAAAATTAGGGTGACCAGATGTCCTGATAAAATCAGGACCGTCCCGATATTTAACCCTTTGTCCCGCGTCCCGATCAATGTACGATTGGGACGCCATTTGTCCCGATATTCAGATAAGGAGGTGAGCGGGAGGGAGGTGCCGACTCCGTGGGTGCTTCAGGGTTGGAGCACCCATGGGGAAAAACTGCAGCCAAGCTCCCTCCTCCTCGCCTTCTTCTCTCCCCCACGCCCCCCAGCACACCGCGTCCCTGCTCCTCTCCCCCTCCAGCATTTCCCGCTGCCTAACAGCTGTTTGGCGGTGCTTAGCGCTTTCCAGGAGGGAGGGGGGAGGAGCGGGGATGCGGCACACTCAGGGGAGGAGGTGGAGAAGAGGCAGGGCAGAGGCGGGGACAAAGCCAGTGTCATTCTCCCTCCTGTTGGCATAGAGCATTTTCACCATACACGCTACTGTGGCACAGCTGCATTGGTGCAGCTGCACCAATGTAGCGCTTCTAGTGTAGACTAGCCACTAGAGTAGAAAAGATTTGACTAGGGACAACTATCTGGCTACATGGAAAAGTTTCTCTGCATGGATACATCATAATCAGTCTCACAAAGTCTCTCCAAGCATCCTGATCATTTTAGATTAGCTCCTGTCTGTAAAGGAATATGGTGTTTCAATCAGCACATTATGAATCCACCTTGCAGCCCTTAGAGCCTTCCTCCCTCCAATAGATGGGTGCTCTGTCTTTATCCACCCTACTATAACACGATTTATGAAGGGCCTCATCAAGGCCTTCCCACTAGTCATTAAGCCAACACCACTATGGGCTCTTAACCTCCTGCTGTCAAAACTTACTAGACCTCTATTTGAACCCTTAGTGACATGTTCGATGTTCCACCTATCTATGAAGGTGGCATTTCTAGTGGCCATCCTGTTGGCCGGGAGGGTCAGCAAACTGGGAGCCCTCATGGTAGACCCTCCATGTACAGTATTTCAAAAGGACAAGGTATCCCTCCACTTTCACCCTAAATATCTCCGCAAGGTTGCCTCCAAAATTCACCTTAACCAGTATATTCATTAACCTGTCTTTTTTCCAAACTCCTATGCTTCTCCTGAAGAGAAGAGATTTCACTTGCTTGACATCAGGTGTGCATTGGCCTTTTACCTACAAAGAACCAGACCCATTAGCGTCTCCAAAACGCTTCATTGTGATAGCAGAGGGATCCCATGCTCAAGCTATATCCCCTCAAAGGATTTCTAAGTGGGTTTCTGGCTACATTATCAAGTTCTACAAGCTAGCTCACATCCCACCTGGTGATGGTATAACAGCCTACTCCATGAGAGCACAGGCTGCCATGGTAGCATCTCTGCAGGAAGTCCCGATACTGGGTATTTGCAGAGCAGCCACCTGGAGCTCCATACACATATTCACTATGCATTACGTGTTTGTTCAGGCTTCAGCTGTAGATGCAGTGGTGGGATTGGCAATGCTGCATGCATCTGTGTTGCTGGCTTCCTCGTAACCACCTCCAGTCTGAGCACCGCTTGCCAATCACCCACATGTGGAATACACAAAGAGATCAGCACTCAAAGAAGAAATGGAGGTTACTTACTATAACTGGAAGTTCTTCAAGATGGGTGATCCTTATCTGGATTACTCACCCTCTGTCCCCTCCGCTTCGAATCTGGTTGGATTCACGGTAAAGAGAGGAACTGAGGGGCCGTCAAATTTCACTGCCTCTTATAGCCTGTCTCAGGAGCATGAGGAGATCTACTGTGCATGCGTGGACCACCGGACACCGGTTTTTTAAAATCTCTGGACTTGGCACATAGTGCATATGCATATACATGTGTGGAATACAGATAGGGCCCACAGATCTCAAAGAACTTCCAGTCACAGTAACTAACCTCCATTTACACCCCATCCCCTGATTTTGTTCTGTGCATTTTGATCATATCTGGAGAAATGGTCCATACAATCTAGAGGCAGAAATGACCTATTAATCTTCTAGTCACTCTCTCCATCTTGTTACCAATGCAAGATTATTTCTTACAATGTATTTTCTACTCTGTTGTCCACTCTATGGGGGTCCCACCACTTCTTTTGAGATACTGTTCAATTGCCCAATAGCTTCCTATTTGCTCATTTTTTCTTTATGATGTATAATGAGAGACTGAAAGGTGTTTTTTTTTTGGCGGGGGTGGGGTGGTCATGTAGTTTTTTTACCTTAGAAATATCATGAATGTCAGCTTTGATCTTCCCTGGCCATTCCCAGGGACCTTCTGTATATCTCAAAGGATTTATATTGTTAGTGCTCTCACATTTTAATGAATGGGAATTGAATATCCTTTCTCGAGGAAATAACGGTGTTAACAAAGACGCATTCTAAACAGTCTGGCTAAAATTCCTTTCCCCTCTCAATTGCTCAAAGTTTACTCCCTTGTGATATGATTTCTTCAGTTCTGAAGTCATGAAAGTCTTCCCAGCTAGACAGGACTTGAATTTCTAATGTAAAAATCTAAGCAAAAAAACCCCCAACCAAAAATAAATAAAATAAAATCCTTCCCGGCCTTCTTCATGCATAATAAAAAGGGAATGGACCTTGGTTTTGTTTTGTCCCTTTTTCAGGTTACCTTTAAAATGTGCTCCATTATTTTTCCTGGACAGAAGTGAGACTCGTGTTGGTGGTTACCGGGATCACTTACCTTCTTACCTGTTTTTTTAATATCAGCACTGTAATTGCTTTCTCCCACAATCCATTAACTCCATAGTATGTTCCATGACTTTTCAGAAATACAGTCAGTTCCACTACAGGTACAATAGGTTTGCTAGTTAAGTGTCTTAGCATCCAGGATGTAGATCATCCAGACTTTCTTCTAAATATTCATACTTTCCTAGTATTCCCCTAATTGCTTTCTATTGGTAGCTGTTTTTAAAAAGGTTTTCCTTATTTGTCCAGTCTTCTTTATTCCTTTTGCTAAAGACTAATTAAAAAAATTGGAGTTAGCTGTTTTAGTAATTTTTCAAGCCATCATTAAGTTCTTCAAGGCAGGGATGGTCTCATATGAAGTGTTTGTATAGTGCCTAGCACAATGGGGCCTAGTGTCCTTAGGTGCTAACAGAATACAAATAAAAAAAAATTAATCATTAATATAATTATACTCTGGTACTTCTTGTTCCTTTTATATATTTGTAAAAGACCTTTATGATCCATTCAGCCCCTTTGGCTAGCATATTAATTCAGCATTTTGTTTGTTTGTTTTTTTTCTAATAATTTTTTTAGTAAGCCTTAACTGAGTCTCTATATTCTTACATACAGATATTTTTTTAAATGTTTTGTCCAGAATTCTGTTGCAATGGCAGAGGACCTATTGTAGGATAAAAGACTTCATGTAGGTTTGTCCAGTGTTATTATTCTTCCTTGCCCCATTTTTCTATCTACCTTCTTGTTGCTGTATAACCATGGTCTCCACCCCGAATGTTGTCTAATGGCTCATTCCTTTGTCATAGAATCATAGAGTCATAGAAGATTAGGGTTGGAAGAGACCTCAGGAGGTCATCTAGCTTGACCCCCTGCTCAAAGCAGGACCAACACCAACTAAATCATCCCAGTCAGGGCTTTGTCAAGCCGGGCCGTAAAAACCTCTAAGGATGGAGATTCCACCATCTCCCTAGGTAACCCATTCCAGTGCTTCACCACCCTCCTAGTGAAATAGTGTTTCCTAATATCCAATCTAGACGTCTCCCACTGCAACTTGAGACCATTTCTCCTTGTTCTGTCACCACTGAGAACAGCCGAGCTCCATCCTCTTTGGAACCCCCTTCAGGTAGTTGAAAGCTGCTATCAAATCCCCGCCTCGCTCTTCTCTTCTCTTCTGCAGACTAAATAAACCCAGTTCCCTCAGCCTCTCCTCGTAAGTCATGTGCACCAGGCCCCTAATCATTTTCGTTACCCTCCGTTGGACTCTCTCCAATTTGTCCACATCCCTTCTGTAGTGGGGGTCCCAAAACTGAATGCAATACTCCAGATGTGGCCTCACCAGTGCCGAATAGAGGGGAATAATCACTTCCCTCCATGTGTTTCATCTGTCTTGGATTCCTTTGTTTCTCCAGTACTGTGTAATTTTAGCCCCCATCCAGTGGCAAGCTGGAGCTGATTCGCACCGGTTCGCAAGAACCGGTTGCTAAAATTAGACGCCGGTGGAGAACCGGCTGTTAAAGGGTCAGGCAGGTGGGCAAACAACTCCGGTCCGCAAGCCTCATCCGGCCCCTGGGACCGTCCTGTCCCCCACCTGAGCTCCCAGGAGTCCCAGCTGGGATCTCCCCCGGCCCCTCCCCCGCTTCTCCCACCTCGTCCTCCTCCAGAGCCACAGCGTGCCAAGCCGCCAGCAGCTCAGCTCCCCAGACCTGCTGCTTTGAGCAGCCGCCGGCAAAGTAAGGGGGGGTGGGGGCTGCGAGCTCCAGGGCCGCCCGGGGGGGGGGGGGGAAAGTGGGGCAATTTGCCCCAGGCCCCACAGGAGCCCCCATGAGAATCTGAGGCTCCCCCGGGAGCCACGCCGCTGCAGTGCTGTCCAGGGCTGCTCCTGGACGACATGCACTGAGGCTCCAGAAGAGGGGGGTGGCGGGGGTAAGCAGCATGGTAAAGGGCCAGGGGGGTCGGATACGGGGCAGGGAGTCCCGGGCACAGTGGGGGGGTTGGATGGGGCAGAGGTTCTGGGGGGGGCGGTCAGGGGATGGGGAACGGGGGGGGAGGTTGGGTAGGCGGGAGTTCTGGGCGTCTGTTGGGGTGGTGGTGGATGGGGTCAGGGCAGTCAGGGGACAGGGAGCAGGGCGCGTTGGGTAGGGGGTGGGGTCCTGGGGGCAGTTGGGGTGGGGGGTTTCAGAAAGGAGTGGTCAGGGGACAAGGAGCGGGGGGGGGGTTGATGGGTTGCGGGTTCTGAGGGGGGCAGTCGGGGGCAGGACATGGGTGGGGGTCAGATGGGGGGGGATAGGCTGTTTTGGGAGGCGGGTGGGGCTTGTACTCACTGGACGGTTCCCTACTGGGTCTTCGGCGGCACTTCGGCAGCGGGTCCTTCACTCGCTCCGGCACTGAAGGACCCGCCGCCACCGTGCCGCCGAAGATCCGGTAGGGAACCGGTTCCTAAGATTTTGGCAGCTCATCACTGCCCCCATCAAAGCGAAAAGGAGTTTTGCTACTGATTTCAGTGGAGCCAGGATTTCACTAATAAGACTTCTCACTGTTATTTTTATGTATTGTTTTATATAGGCCTATAAATGCACGTGGTGCTTTACAATCAAATAAAAGAGTTAGCTTCTAAAGAGTTTTCAGTCAAAGGCTTCAATTCAGCAGTACATCCCTAGTCATCTTGATCTTGCAAGGTGTTCACTTACATCGGAGTTGAGGGCACTCAACACCTAACAGGATCAAGCCTCAAAGCACTGAAGCAATGGCTCAAGTCCCACTGAAGTCAGTGAACATGCTGAAGTGCTTTTCTGAATAGGTATGGACTTAAAAAGAGGTTAAATGCTTTGCTGAAGTGGAAGGTAAATACTGTGTGGATATGATGTCGTGAGTGACGATAATAAGGAACTGGAGCAGAGAAGAGAGGACAGGGTTACACCAGTGAGATAGAGCAAATATTTTGGTTAGTTGGGCCCACTTCATGATGGCTGCACTTTTAAAACTTGATTTAGTTTGTTGTTTATAAATGAAGGACCAGACCCTAATAATATTACTGGCTGATATGATTACTGCCCTCATTGGGAACACTCACATTAGAGAGCTCTGTCTGGTAGTAAGTGTTCACAGGATTGGGCCCAAAGGTTGTAGTTTTTTATTATTATAAAGATATTTGAGGTGGTGTGAGCAGGGCAGAAATGTGAGAGCAAAGGAGGAGAGGAAGGAAAGATGGAGATGTAGAGGGAGAAAGGATGCAAAAGGGAGAGTGTGAGAATGCAGGCAGCAAAGGAGAGGGGGAAGGCATAGGGTGCATATGGTATAACAGATGGGGACTTGGAAGGGTTTGAGCAAAATGGGGGGAAGCAAACGTTTTCCAGCATTAGAAATTAGAAAGTTTTTTTTTGGATGAGACAAATGACTTTCTGGCTGATAAATGAGGCCCTGTCTTTTTCCCTCAGTAAAGGAAACCATCTGACACTTGAAACAAATGTACCCTCCTGGTCTTCACGGAGAAGAAGGAGCCTCATAAAGCTGTCATGCTCTATTGCCCTGGCAGGTTGTTATTTCAGGAGAGTCCCTACGCATAGGGGAACCTGTCAGAGCCCAGGCACATTTATGATGCCTCTTCCTCTCAGGACCTCCTCATGGAGCTCTTTCCTGATGAGATAAAAACACAAAAGTAGCTGTGACAGTCTCAACTATCGACAGAACTATCTGCCACCTACAACAAAGACCAAATCAATCCCAATTATTAAAGAGATCAGCTAATTACACACAGTACATTACAGATAGCAGAAAATCCAGTCAAGGTGATGACGACAGTAGCATGCACAGATTCTTTCTTTGTATTAGATTTGTTTCTGTGATGTCAGAGTATAGCCCACAAGCTTTATTCCTTACTACATAATGTCAGCATTAACAGAGAAGGTACTGTGCATCTATACCTGCCCTACTGTATCATACTGGCCTGGTGACAGGTTCCAGTTTGCTGAGAAATGACATGTAGGTGTAGTGGTCTTGTTAAGTTCAAGTGATTTATTGCATGGCAGTGTGCCAAAGCCCTTTGTTACACTGGGCTGCCAGTTTCTTCACTGTAAATTAAATCACATTTCACATCTTAAAAGATTTTCAACATTTATTTTTTGGACAGATTTCCTAGCAATCCCTTGTAGGACATGGTGAGCTCTGTTTAATTTAAGTACATTCTGTTGTTTCAACATACAACAAGAAGTGTTTCTACTTTTCTAGAAGTGAGTGTTGTTTAATTATTAATATAAGTGCTTTGGAACAAGTGATTGTGCGTGTTTTGTTATGGATTCTGAGGAATATGGAAGTTTCAATATTCCCAGGATGTTCCCTCTTTAGCTTTTCTTCATCCTGTTTCTTGGTAAGAGAAAAGCACGTCCCAAGAACAGCAAACCAATGATCACAGGCATGGTTTGACTTATGTATTTGGGGGTGCAGCTCCAGCCAGGCCAATGGGGCCATGCATGGGAGGCAAATTCCATGCCTGCCTGACGCAGGCAGTATGGGGCGGTGCAGTGCCCTTCCATGCTGCCCCCCAATTATGCCCATGCCAATGACAATGAATTAGAAGGACATCATGAGAAGGGAGGGAGGTTATAATTTGTGTTGCAGAGGAAAGGCTAGGCAAGGCGGAATGAATAAAACCACTTATAAATGTTTTTTCCCCTTCACTTATATGAGGTAATTTGTATATTGTAACATGCAAAACTCAGGTAATATCACTGCCAGTCACCCAACTTCTTAACAACCAATATTGACTTGCACAAATATGATCAGTGTGGGGTGAGGTGGGAGCTTGCAGCGGCAGATTTTTAAAAATCTAACTATTTTTGTGTTGCTGATAAGGCATCAGCTGGAGTATTGTGTCCAGTTCTGGGCACCACATTTCAGGAAAGATGTGGACAAATTGGAGAAAGTCCAGAGGAGAGTAACAAAAATGATTAAAGGTCTAGAAAACATGATCTATGAGGGAAGATTGAAAAAATTGGGTTTGTTTAGTCTGGAGAAGAGGAGACTGAGAGGGGCCATGATAACAGTTTTCAAGTACATGAAAGGTTGTTACAAGGAGGAGAGAGAAAACTTGTTCTTCTTAACCTCTGAGGATAGGACAAGAAGCAGTGGGCTTAAATTGCAGCAAGGGAGGTTTAGGTTGGACATTAGGAAAAACTTTCTAACTGTCAGGGTGGTTAAGCACTGGAATAAATTGCCTAGGGAGGCTGTGGAATCTCCATCACTGGAGATTTTTAAGAGAAGGTTAGACAAAGACCTGTCAGGGATGGTCTAGAGAATACTTAGTCCTGCCATGAGTGCAGGGGACTGGACTAGATGACCTCTCAAGGTCCCTTCCAGTCCTATGATTCTATATTTGGAGATCATTAGCCACTCTCTTTGTTGTCTTTGTAGTATATTGCACAGCCAGTATGATGTAGGTTTCTATTGTACAAATGCATTATGGGATCTGTCATAGCATGTCTAATTGATTAGCGAACTCCAACATATGCTACTCTAAGCCCTGTACTTTGCATTTCTATACTATTCCCATGGGTGGTGTTTTTAACTTTTATAGGTTACCTGCTCTGTTCTGCTGATGACATTCACATCTGTTTCTCCCTCTCTGGCAGTGTATCTTGGGTAACAATGAATGGGCTCTATTGACTTTTGGCTGTTAATGTGCAGAAGACAAATACTTTTCTGAAAGTAAATACCATTGAAACCCAAATGCTTCTCTTTGGACCCAATTAATTATAAAATTCTGTATCTTTCTTTATTCTGCCACTTAACTGAAATATTGTGTCAACATTACATGTCAAGTTGCCGAGGGTAATTTTGATCTTGGACTCAATGCTGGAACATAGTCAATATGTCACCAAATGCATATCAGGACAATTGCCAGAAATACACCCTTTTCTATCCACAGATGACCTGGAGACTGTAATCCATTCATTTATAACATCTAGCCTTGACTACTGTAATTCTTTGTTTGCTGGGCTCCCTGCCAAATTGATTGGCAGACTCCAGCTTATTCAGAACTCAGCAGACAGGCTTTTGACCAAGACCAGGCTAACTATCTACATTATTATTGTCTCGGAGTCCTTATTCCAAAATCATGTTTATGTTGACTGTAAAATTTCCTTTCAACTTTAATTTTATGGGTGAAATCCTTCTTTTATTTTCAGTATCACTTGTCATGCATTTTAAAATCTTTCTAAGATAAATTGCTGCATATTCCATTATTCCACCTACAATCGTTTCGTGTTTGGACCATTTCATTCTATACCCCTCAATTTTGGAATTAGTTGTCCATGATATGAGTTCTGATTTTTTGTTTTGAGTTTAGGTCAAGCTGGATTCTATTTTCTTCATTGTTTCCTTTTATTGTAAAGTACTGGGAGACATTCAGTTGCCTATGTACATTTTTATTGTATAAAAGGAATAAGAACTTCATTTATGCATAATAGTCAATGAAATATCAAGCAAAGCACAATTTGAGTTGCTTGTTCTTGTTGCTTGTGGAATTTCAAGATGCAATTTCAGCCTTAACATGTGTAGGTAGTTGAAAGAATGTATTTAATATACATAGTGGAAAACAAATGTTCTCCCATAGTCTCCCTATCTACAGAACTGTATAGCCCTTTACCCCCACCTTGTCTTCATTCAGTAAACTTGCTATGTTATGGCATATTTTCTACTGTAAATATTCCACTTCTCCCTATGATCAGTCCTCTTTGTCCCTACCTCCTTAGATTTATAGTTTATGTATTCTTTTTAATTTACATTTAAGAGGAATATCATAATTTGGCCCACTTTGTTTATGGCAACAAATATTGAACAATGATGATGTAAGTATCTATTTAATATGCCTAATATAAGTTTCCACCTATAATACATTATCTTACAGTAATGCTGCAGTTGTGAACCATTAGCTGACATCTACATATCAACTCTGGTTTTCAGGGTTTAAAACTCAGCAGAAAAACAATAGTATAATTTTTTGTGTGAAACACACCACACAAAGTATCACAAAGCCTTAGAGTGAATTTTTAGGAAAATTGGAAACAAATCTGAATTATATTGAAGGAAAAAAAGAAGTGGGGTTTTTGCATCCTTCCAGAACAATGATGTTCTTAAAATTAAATTTGACCAGTTACCTATATTCTCTATTAACAAGAAGCAATTTTGCGTATGGCTAATGAAAATTTTATTATATAATTTTATACAGATGTTTGTTGGTGAATATTTAATGATACTTAATAATAATACATAGCGCTTATACTCTACAGTGCTGTTCACACACAGAACTGAAGGAACTTTACAAAGATGGGTAAGAATTATTAACCCGTTTTACAGATAGGGACCTTGGCCATGTTACACGGTGGCTAAGCCAGGGTAAGTAGCTAGGGCCTTAGATGCGTTTGGCCAAACTTCATCCCTGAAGGAAGGATGAGTAAAGTGGAAGTGAGAACTCAATAACTCCATTGGCCCAATTGTCTACAATGGAACCATGACAATTTGCACCAGCTGAGGTTTTGCCTCCAGAGTATTCTCTGTATGGCAGAGAATACATTCATATAGGGAAGAGTCAGGCTCAGAGGCCCAGATTTTAAAAGGTATTTAGGCGCCATGGGAGTTAAGCGTGTATCTGCATCTTTAGGCACCTAAATACCTTTTAAAATCTGGTTCTCTGAACCTGGTATCTCCTATATGGGTTTACCCTAAGCTGAAGCTGAGAAACTCAAAGGGGTAGAACCTCACCTGGTACAAATTGTCATAGCTCGATTGAAGTCAGTGGAGCTTCTCTGTATTTCCAGAGATTTGACGTAGGCAAATAAAGTCAATAGAATTTTTGCCGGAGTGAAAACTGCATGATTGGGTTCCACGTATTCATATTCAATTATTTTTTTAAAATGAAAATAACTAAGTATGATAAGAGCTAATATATAAATGTTAGGAAATTCAAAAGCCATCCTGACTCATCTATGGATGAAAAGCACTATGAGTGCTAAGTATTATTAATTGTTATGTTAATTATAATGGGCACTTAGCATTCTCTCCTAGTTTTTTCCCTTTATGTATATCCAGAGATGTAGCTTGGATAATATTGTGCATAACTGTTTGACTTTTTAGCTTATTGCACACTTAACATTTATTCTTTTATTTATTTCTTGAACACCTGAGAATTTTGATCATTGAAGAAGGCCTCCTGTACACTCTTCACTTTACCTATAAAAGAAAGACAGGAAATCTCTGTGACCTCTTCCTGCCTTGAGTTTTCACTGAAGAGAGCCTCTGAAATGATCAGATAAAGACTTCTGATAGATGTTAGCACCTATAGAAAGAATTTCTTAATTAAACACTTAAAAGTTCAAAGGTTTCTACAAAATTCAGATGATTCTATTAATACCTTTTAGTGGGAATCTTTTCTATTTGAATTTCCATTTGCTAATTAAACACAGATTATTAATTAAGCAGGATATTCTGTGCACCGGGGTCACTAACGCCGCATAATCATTAAATTCTAGCCTTCATTTATATACATATTATCATGGGTACTCTAATATTTTTTAATTAATTTAATAAATATATACAATTTAGTTCCATCCTTATATATCTCCACCTTTGGAGAGTGTTAATATGCTGCAATTATTGTGACTCTAGTCAGAGCTTGAACCAGAATGCCATTCCAGTACTCCTTAAACAGTCTATGTAGTTTAAGCAGAGTTTAAAATTTCATTAAACATATTTATTTTATTTGTACTTTTAGCAGTTAATTAACCAACTTTGATGGTTTTAAAGAAAAGCTTCCTCATGTGACTCAACCTAGCGTTGTCTTCCTGAATCTGGAGATAGCTTGGAACAATAGTGCAAAGAGAAGCAAGCTGTTTGTCTGTGTGATTAACTCTTGAGTCTGAGGATGAAAGTTTAAATACCAATATTGCTAACTGTTTCACTGCTCATCATTTTAGCAGAAACATCCATAGCCTTATCCATTGGTTTGACATCATAGATGTCAGAGACAAAAACAACCTATTAAATTATCTAGCCCATTCTAGGGAAGCCAATGCAGGATTGCTCCGTATACTGTATTCTCCAAGGCTGAGGACTAGTCTACACTAGAAAGTTAGGTCGACCTGCTATATTGCTGAGGAGTGTGAATTTTCACACTCCTGAAGAGACATCATCAAGCCAAGCTAAGCCCCAGTGTAGACAGCACCAGGTTGACGGAAGAATTCCAGCAGTGAAATACACAGCCACCTCCTCGAAGGTCACCGGCATCTCTGTGTTTGTCATTGGTGCAGGCACTGCTGCAATCCTGTGTCCAGTTCTGGTACTGACAGTTCAAAAAGGATGTTGACAAATTGCAGAGGGTTCAGAGAAGAGCTTCCCTCCGAGCGGGGCCCACCTCGGGCAGGGGCTGGCCCGGGAAGGGGCCCTGACCAGGCTGGGGGCTCTGCCCTGGGAGAGGCTCCTGGGGAGAAGCGGGAAGGGCCCTGCTGGAGATTCCCCTCTCCCGGCTGCAGCCAGGGCTCCAGGCTCCCAGCACCAGCCGCCCAGGCTCGGGGATCTCGCCAAGAGAGGTGAATTTACTACAGCGATGGAAGAACACCTTCCATCGCTGTAGTAAGCGTCCACACAACAGCAGTGCAGGTGCAGCACTGCTGCAGTGCCATTGTAGTGTTTCTAGTGTAGACATAGCCTTAAAGTCCCACAATTTGAAATGAATCACCAGGGGAGAGGAAAACAGTAACTAGGTGTGTGGGTGAGGTAAGATATGGAGCTACCAGCTCAGGTGGCACAGGAAGTGGGACATGAATAGAGTTCCACCATCCTTTCCTTGATTCTAGTAGGCTTTAAAGTGTCTGAAAGACGGAACGTGGTAGCTTTACAGAACAGATAATGCTAGTTTAGCCAACGAATCCAGAGAGCTAAATCATAGAGAACTTCACTACAAAAATGGTGCTTATTCAGATTAAACTGACGAAATAGCACAACAGCTCAGCTGGTAGCACCTCCCCTTTAGCTGTAAAAAATGTTGGATTGTGACCAACCTTAGGGTACTTGCACCTCAAAGTGTTGCGATCAGGAACCATCGCACCACTGCTGACACAGTTTGAGTAGGTTAATGTTGCATTAGGAGCATGCTGTATATTGGTGCACTAACAGAGAGAAGAGAAGAATGGAATAACTGTAAGCAAATAAGTGGCTAAGAATGGAAGGAGCTAATTTGGTCTGATTTAATACAAAGTCCTAGCTTCACGGGGCTTCTTTGGGATAATGTCATTAGAGTGGGGCCCACCTCACACCTTGCCTCTAGCACTTCTTCCTCCTCCACACAACCCCTCTCCCCCAACATTTATATGAACATACACACAGCACACAAATTATGCACAAGAGGCAACTGCATGCAAATTCTTCAGTATATATTTGTAACTTGTGTAAACTAAAGTTATGGAGACAGACTTGAAGGGAGACATCTCCAACATTGATAAAATGTAAGTACAAAAGACACATGATTGGATGGATATTGATGATGTTATTTCAATAATGACATCATCCATAGACTCCTAGTGTCTTTGCTTTGCTTCTCTATAGTGATCACAACATAAATTGCTTGTCTTGTTTGACTTCCTTGTTCACCAAAGTTGAGCAGATTGTGGCCGTTTTCAACGCTTCTACCAGACAAAAAGCTTGGGACCATTTCTCGAAAGCTCAGCGAAAGAACATAGACATTTGGCGAAAGCATTCTGAGGTTGGTGATTTTATTATTACTTTTTATCCATCATCTCACAGCTGGATTGACACAGAACCAGTGTGACTGTAGCTGGACGTACAGCATTCAGCAATATTTACGGCTGTAGTTTTAGCAGTTAATCAACTAGCCATTATACTATCTCATTTCCGTATGTATTGCTCCCATTGCTCCCATTACAATAAATGTTGTTAAATAACACTAAGTTGGAGAGCAATGTGTTTTTCTTTTTCTTTTACGAGAAATGGGAAATCATTAGAGGAATATGTTTACCACTCTGAAATAATGAAATGAAATGGTGAAATTAGCAAAGATATTTAAAATAAATACATTTTAGAATTAAGTCTTTCACATCCTAAACAATACATTTTTAGGAAGGCACTGGGATCTGGTAAATAAAACAGATCTATAATATAGATATTTGTTCTGGTTGTATCATTATATGGCCAGAGTCATATGAGTTTGCTGGAAAATAAAATAAAGCTTTCGTTTCTTAATAATCAGTAAAGCGTATTCAGTCCAGAGATGGGAGGTACTCTTTCCCATCTATTTTATGTCCATCTTTAAAAAATAAATCAATCGCTTGTATTGACTCTAAGTTCATGGCTGGCAAACACAGCAGTATAAATGTAATAATAGTACACATTAGGGTGGCTATCAAGTCCATGCATGTGTGACTGTCATAAGCATGAGCAAAGAAAATGAGAAAAAAGATCTGGGATTCCACTTTCCTTTACATGAGTGTCAGCAAAGAAAGTAGTAGTCCTGTTTTGTGGTGTTGGTCATCCAGCTTTCGATTTTAATTCAGTATATACGCTATGAACCCGTATTTTAAAAGTAAGTACCACTGTCTTTGTTTTCTTTATTTTTTATGTAAAAGTAATTTACATACAGTTGCTTATTTCCATGTAGTACAGTATGTTAATTGTTAACATTACAGTCCTCTAAATGATTTTCCCTGTCTCAAAACAAAAACTATAGAAGGTAAGATGCACTTATTTAATTATTCTGTAGTACACTTGTAAAATAAGTGTTGCACACTTAGTTTGAGAAACACTTAAGTGCTGTGATATAAATCATTTGGGTTGCGTTTTAAGTGCCCATTAACTAATGCTAAATTACAGTTGAATACCAATGGCACTAGATGTAACATCCGCATGAATACCAAATGAATTTTTATTATCAGTGCTATTATGGTGAATACCAAATGACTTCACAATAATGGGACACTTAAAATAAAATGTTAGAATAATTTATTGTTAAGAGCTGTATTTTGCATTTCGTTCATAAATAGTTCAAGTGGGTGGCAAATAAAGTCTTTGTTTAACTGGAAATTGGGGATGTGGGTGTTTTCTTTCTTATCTTTTAGGGAGATGTGAAAAGTGGTTTTCTGTTAGTTTATTTCAACTATGTTAAAGTAATAAGAAAATAAGAATGGCCATACTGGGTCAGACCAATGGTCCATATAGCCCAGTATCCTGTCTTCTGGCAGTGGCCTATACCAGATGCTTCAGAGGGAATGAACAGAGTAGGCAACAGGGCGGCCCAGAGGGGGGGGGGCAAGTGGGGAAATTTGCCCCGGGCCCCACAGGGGCCCCGCGAGCCCTGGCCCGGGGGCGGCCTGGGTCTTCGGCGGCATTTCGGTGGTGGGGGGTCCTTCAGTGCTGCCGAAGACACGGAGTGACTGAAGGTCCCCCTGCCGCCGAAATGTCGCCGAAGACCCGGACCGCCGCCGGGTGAGTACAAGCACCACAGCTCCCCCGCTTTGCCCCAGGCCTCCTGAATCCTCTGGGCAGCCCTGGTAGGCAATCATCAAATTATCCATCTCCTGTTATCCATTCCCAGCTTCTGGAAGTCAGAAGCTAGGGACACCCAGAGTATAGGGTTGCATCACTGATCATCCTGGCTAATCCCTATTGATGGACCTATCCTCCATGAACTTACCTAATTCTTTTTTGAACTCCGTTATGGTTTTGACCTTCACAACATCCCCTGGCAATGATTCCACAGGTTGACTGTACATTGTGAGAAGTGCTTCTTTTTGATTGTTTTAAACCTGCTGCTACCTATTAATTTCATTGGGTTACCCCTGGTTCTTGTGTTATGTGAAGGAGTAAATAACACTTCACTGTCCACTTTCTTCACACCATTCATGATTTTGTAGACCTCCATCATATCCCCCCTTAGTCATCTTTTTTCCAAGCTGAAAAGTGCCAGTCTTTTTAATCTCTCCTCATATGGAAGCTGTTTCATACCTTTAATCATTTTGTTACCCTTCTCTGTACCTTTTCCAATTCTAATATATCTTTTTTTAAGATGGGGTGATCTGAACTGCACACAGTATTCAAGATGAGGGCGTACCATGGATTTATATAGTAGCATTATGACATTTTCTGTTTTATTATCTATCCTTTTCCTAATGATTCCCAACATTCTGTTCACTTTTTTTGACTGCCGCTGCACATTGTGCAGAGGTTTTTAGAGAATTATCCACAATGACTCCAAGATCTCTCTATTGAATGATAACAGCTAATTTAAATCCCACCATCTTGTATGTATAGTTGGGATATATTTTCAAATGTACATTATTCTGAAATTATCAATATTGAATTTCATCTGCCATTTTGTTGCCCAGACACCCAGTTTTGTGAGATCCCTTTGTAGCTCTTCATAGTCTATTTTGGACTTAATTATCTTGAGTAATTTTATATCATCTGCAAATTTTGCCACCTCACTGTTTACCCCTTTTTCCAGATCATTTATGAATAAGTTGAATAGGACTGGTCCTAGTACAGACCCCTGCGGAACACCACTATTTACCTCTCTCCATTCTGAAAACTGACCATTTATTCCTACCCATTGTTTCCTATCTTTTAACCAGTTACTGATCCATGAGAGGACCTTCCCTCTTATCCCATAACTGCTGACTTTACTTAAGAGCCTTTGGTGAGGGACCTTGTCAAAGGCTTCCTGAAAGTCCAAGTATCCACTGCATCACCCTTGTGCACATGCTTGTTGACCTCCTCAGAGAATTCTAATAGATTGGTGAGGCATGACTTCCCTTTACAAAAGTCCTGTTGACTCTTCCCGAACAGATCATGTTCATCTATGTGCCTAGTAATTCTGTTCTTTCCTATAGTTACAACTAGTTTTCTTGGTACTGAAGTTAGGCTTACCGGCCTGTAATTGCCACTGGATCATCTCTGGAGCTCTTTTTTTAAAATGGTGTCACATTAGCTATCCTCCAGTCATCTGTTACAGAAGCAGATTTAAATTATCCCTTCTTAAACTAACTTTTCATGAGGGGACGCATCATATTATTCATTTGCTGGCTTTTAAATTAATTTTAAAGTAAAATGCCTAAAAGTAGGACTTTCCAGAAATGTTAATTCACAAAACATCTTTGCTTATTTAAACGTTGTTGCTCTTTTTTTCTTTCTGAAGAAAGAAAACAATAAAAAATAACTTAAGAGGTTCTGAAATCTCTGGTTGAACCAATGTATATGACAATTCCTATTTCTCAGTTGTAAAATATTATGCATATGTCAACAAATAGCTCTGTTGATTCAAATCATATTATCTGATTATTCCCTCCTTTGCTAATGTGCTTACATTTCCCTTGTCACCTCCCCTCACTATGTGAGCTTTTCTGGCAACGCAAAGAAAAAAGTGACCTCTTTGAGGTTCCCGGAGAAGATTATTGTTTGGCTGCTAAAGACAGTTTTGAAATAGATGCTCCTGGGACATTTGCCATCTAAAATACATTAATCATTTGGTTTCTAAGAAGATACAGCATACTCTCTGGTAAAGAGTGTTTGTGGCTCTTTTCAATATGGAATTCCAAAGTGATTTATGAATTTTTGTCTTAAATGCAATTAATTCATTCAATACTGGTTTTCAATTTACCATTTTAGTCAATCCTCTGAATTTCAAATGATTCCCATGTAAAACACCCATTAATTAGTCTTTCTGCCTTTGCAGTGATTAACAGATACATATACCTTTATTATAGTGTATGACATTTACTGATGAACTCAAGGTGCAGCCCCAGGGAAACACCCTCCTTTTTTTTTTCTCCATCCCACCATAAGAGTTCGTTGTTAATTACATGGGTAAATAGTTGGAACCTTCAGCACTATTTATTCCTTCCACGTGACTTTTCCTTATTTCAACGATTTCAAACCATCTCTTTGGGAATTGGGCTCTTTGTTGATAGAAAAATTAGCTGTCTGCAGACCGAAAAGCTCTACACTAATCACTGTGCAACATCCCTGTGTTACACCTGACAGTATTATTAGGACAAAATAGAATTCTCTCAGTCTTCTCTGTGCTGCAACCATTAAAAAGCCAGCCATTACACCAGTACTGTCCTGTTTTATTTTTTGAGGACAAAGACGCTCTGGACTTTTATAAAGCCCACATGCTCGCTGATCATTTACTTAGTTACATACATACAGGCTCCCTGCCTGTCTGCCCTTGTGGGGGGGTTCCTGAGAAAGGGCTGTTAGCTCTGTTATTTGTTTCAAATCAAGATGCAGATGTTACCAAAAAAGATGTTTCTATGCTGAGAATTTAAAATTTGTGATAATTGGGTTTACCATGTGCAGGCATAGAAACCTAGGGCTTATGAGAGCTGGAGCTTTTTATTTTTTAGCCAACTTGATAGCACCTTTATACATCCATTTTACATGCAGTATTAATTGTTGCCATTACTGAAATATACCTGCCTGGGTAGGACTGGTAATAATTTAACAAGGGGAACTCATCTTCTCCGTTGATTTTTCCCAATGGTATATTTGACATATTCAATTATTTAAAATATTTTAACACAAAGAACTCCATTCCCTTCAATTTGAGCCCTTCTAACTCTGAGGCTTGTGCTGATTCTGTACTAATATTCATGGATTATTTATATGTATTTTTAAAATAAAAGAATATAAAATTTAAAATGGTTGTTTAGAAATAGAATCAGTTCATGGAAGTCAATACTGATAAAGGATCATTTTGGGTTTTAGGAGCTCCGGAATGCTCACAGCGAACAGCTTATGGGGATCCGCCGTGAAGAGGAGATGGAAATGTCTGATGATGACAGCGGTGACAATCCCAGTAAAAAGCTGAGAGTAGATGAATCAGGTAAAGTTGAAACTCTTCACAATATCCTGTAAGATGTTGAACTGTTTGTTTCAAAACATAGATGGGTGATGTTACCTCCAGTGATAGAAAATAGTTATATAACATAGAACATCTACTTTTAATTTAATTATCCTTACATTTTGTCTTTGTGTGACTCTCACTTGTATCTGGAGTGCTCTGTCACCTTCCAAGAAACATACTCGTCAGAATGCTCCAGTTCTTTCCATAGTTGCTTCCATTTTGGGTCTTTCAACAAGGTTCTTCTCATCTCCCAAAACTGTATTTCATTCCAGAATAGTAATAATGTCATATTTAAATAAAAGCAGCTGAAATTGTGTTTTATTCAATATTCTTTGAACCTCACCTTTCCTTTCTAGCAAATACATTTACACATACATTATCTGAGTTTTCCATGGAATTAACTCTTAAAGACACACATTTCAAAGTGTGGCACTAGATATACATTAATTGACACTCTTGCCTATCATGAAAGGAAGAGCAAGTACGCTTGATATATTTCAGCTATCCAGTATAAACAATTCAGGAGGTGGACATTGGGCTGACTCAGTGACTTATGAGTAACTGGTCTGCACTATGGAAGGGAATACCTTGGTTTGAATCCTTCCCTTGGTTTCTTGACCTTCATGTCAGCAATGGGTTAGAGAGTTGTGAGGGGCTGACAAGGGTTGAGCCGCGTGTTACTCAGCATCAAAAAGGAAAGCCTTGCAGAAAGTCTAGATGAAACTCAATTGAGCCCTGCCAGACAGATGAGGTATATGGGCAAAGATGGGGCAAGTTATATGCACAAACTCAAGACATTAACAGTGACATACATTTGACCTAAACATCTGCACGCAGGTTCCAGATTCTATGACCTGACCCCATTTCTCCCACCATGGATGGTGTCCTATGTCTGTGCATGTGTGCACATAAGTGTGCTTACAGATATGCAAGAGAAAAGTGTTTACCACACAGGTGCCAATGGCTATGTCAGGTTAAAGATCTCCAGAAATGAAGACTGAAAAGTAGGATACCATTGTGGAAAGAAACTTTCACTATGAACAGGAAAAGGGCACGTCTCCTACAGGAAAAAATGGTCTTCAGAAAGATAGATAGAAATAATAAACCCTCCTAGGGGCAGCTTTAATTTCTGCTTAAGATAATTGTATGGGATTGAATTTTCCAGTATTCATTAGTAAAGTGATTGGAGCTGACACAGTGGCTCTGTGGGCATAGGATTGCTGGCAATAACAGATTCATATGAACACATAATCATTTGCCTTGGCATGTCCAGTCTTATGGAGATAAATAATTATAATTAACAATAACAAAAAAAGGTGAGCAATGCCAACTCACTGGACTCAAGAAAAATAATTATGCTATGAACAGTCATACTTAATATTTCATTGTGTTTTAACAAATAAATGCTTAGGTTGAGGTGCAGTTCAGCAACCATGCATCATATTAACCAGTAGAAAATATGTGTTTTTTTTCCTGTAGTGAAAATATGTATTTTTCAGTAGGTTTGGTTTGTTTGTTTGTTTGTTTTTGGACAAAAATCAGAGATTTCTGTGATTTTTCCTTCCCCTGCTATTTGAGTTGGTTTGAATTGATCTCTTATTATTGTCTTGGATGGATAATTCACATTCATAATATCATTAACAGTTTTGCTAATACATCACATACAAAGTGCAAATTCAATAGTATAAATCAAATACAGTGGTCATCCAAAGCCATCACTTGTGTAGCTCTCTTGACTTCAGCAGAGTTACACCAGGGTTGAATTTGTCCCAGTATGTAGTTGATCCAGCCCGTTCCCTATGAAGAATCAGCCAATAACAAAACTAGATTTTACCATTTTCTTTTTCCAACATTAGACTTTCAAATAAATGTTTTGATTCTCCTCTCACTTATGCTGGTGTCAACTAAGAGTAACTATTCGAAACCAATGAACTTATTCTAGTGTAAAACTTGTCTGAGAAGAGAATCGGACCCTGCTTGCTACTGTTCACCTTTTTCTATTGGTCAAGATCTTCACCCTCCTTTACTGTAGATGCAGGGTATTTTTTGTTTGTCTTTGTTTTTTTGTTTTTATGCTTGAGTAAGTCATTTCTGACCCAACTTTTTTCTTCTCTCATCTATTTACATGGTCGATTCCACAGAGAGAATATTTTAAAAAAAATCTTCATACTTTAAAGGAACATCTTTGTTCAGTAAGCAAATGTTGACATGTTCCTCACTGTTAAATCATTGTCTATCTACAGAATAGTAAAAGTATATAATTTTCATAAAGGGTAGGACAGTTCAAGAATGACCAAAAGATGAATGATTCAATCTCTATTCAATTTAAGAGCACCGTATTCAAATAAACCTTTAAGAAAACTAACTACAGACTAAGGGTTCTAGTCAGCCCTTATATAAAAAAACATGCCTCCCAGTGAATTCGGGTGCTGGAATTTTTCCTAAATGTTCTCACTACTACAGTTACAATTTCAGCAATCCTCTGAAACCATTTCATCTGCTTAATCAAGTACTATCATTCTCCTTGTGCAAAAATAACTTGGTGAAGAGTGCCGCGTACGTCCCTAACACTAGATTGGTTAGACTGAAAAAGCTATATTGGTGGGATCTTTACTGTCAATACTTAAGTCTATTGAGATGAAGAGGGGTGAATTCCAGCCCCATCATTTCCATTCATTATTTAACAGATGTTAAGAATAGGGTGGTGCAAGGGTCCTCATCTGTCAGGCGTAATCTGAAGTCTGATCAAGTTTAAGTTTCTAAGTGGCACTGTGCTAATGCCAGGCTCTTAGACACGGTGGATTTTGTGCACTGTGGAGCATATGGTGAAACATCTGGCAGCGAAGTGTTTGCTTTGGGAACCAGACCAGCCATGAATTTGTTGCAGATTACTGCGTGTTTTGGTGGATTCAGGTTTGTTTCTTAAGGATATACAGTGCTGCTTAATAGCGCCTCATTACAAAGGACATTGTTGTATTTTAGACTCAAATTTACTTCTTTTACCCACAAGATTATTGATTTTCTCACTGTTAATTTCCCTAATTTATTGATGTCAGAAATTCTTAAAACTGTGGCCACACTGTGCATCAGTGGCAAAGCCAGGCTTATAATTCAGGACCTCCTGACTCCCAGCCATGTGCTCATTCCTCCAGACCAGGCTGCAATGCAGAGACACAGCATTCTGAGCAAACACAACCTAATTCATAGCAATGTTGTACTGCGACATCACATTTTCAGGGCTTGAGGCATTAAGACCCTACTCACATGAGTGCGAGGGTGTACAGGTTACATCCCCTATACCTCCAGGGACAGGGCAAACTGCAGTACTGTTGTACACCAACAGAGAGGAGTTTTTAAACTGCTGCTGAGGTTCCATCAGAAACTTGCCACTGGAGCCTACCCAGGAGATGTATTGAACTAGCATGGATGGCTTGGCTTTGTCTCATTCCTAGCCAGCTATGCCCACTCTGTGGGGCTGCCTGATGTCTTCAGGCCCCATGGTCACCTTGTTGAATTCCCCATCCTTGTCAGATTGGACCCACAACTTGAGACTGATGGTGAACTCCAAGAGACACCACCAAGTGAATCTGACCCACAGTTTTCAGCCATTTCTTTAGAGCCCTGTTTTCCACAAGTCAAGCTTTAGATGTAAACACTGACTTATTTGCATTGTGGATTTTGGAGCTTGAAGGGAAAATAGAAGTGTGCTGAGGTAAAACTGAGAGATTGCTAAAAAACTGGCAACTGACTTCATTAATACATTTGAAAGTCAAGGTGCAGTTATTGAAGCATAAGTTCAGAAAAATGGTACCCTGCACAGGAGGCTAGACAATAGAGGGAAATTTTTAGAACAATTGGAGTTTATGGATGGTTGGTCTACTGCCTGCTGGCATTGGGAGCAGGGACTCAAAAGTAAAAGGCTCAGAAGTAATTTTAAGAATTATTGAAGTGAAGCTGCATCCTGCAGAGATAACAAAGAAGTTTGCTGTATCCCTAGGAGATATCAATAATTTCCCTTTAAGGGAAACAGGTGCTATGCTGTTCCTAAGACAACAGTTCCTGACGATGTGCTATTAATTCTACTGAATGCAATTCCAATGAGGGAGAGAGTTTAGTAGGCAGCCATAAGAGCGAAAAGACACTTAACTGCAAAAGGTCGCTGGATGGATGGTCCTGTGTAGGGTGACCAGGTGTCCGGTTTTCTACCGGAACGCCCGATCGAAAAGGGACCCTGGCAGCTCCGGTCAGCACCACAAACTGGACCATTAAACGTCTGGTTGGCAGTGCTGCGGTGCTAAGGCAGACTAGTGCCTACCTGTCCTGGGGCACTGCACTGTGCCCCCGAAGTGGCCAGCAGGTCCGGTTCCTAGGCGGGGGGCCATGGGGCTCTGCGCACTGCCCCCACCCCGAGCACTGGCTCTGCACTCCCATTGGCCAGTTCCCAGCCAATGGGAGCTGGGGTGGTGCCTGCGGTGCATGCCATGAGAGAGGCATGCATGGAGTCTCCTCCCCCCACTTCCCACCTATTAGCACCAGACCTGCTGGCTACTTCCAGCACACACACAATGCAGTGTCAGGACAGGCAGGCAGCCTGCCTTAGCTTCCCCAGCTGCGCCGCTGACCCGGAGCTGCACGAGGTAAGCCCATGGCCCAACCCCCTACCCCAGCCCTCAGCCCCTCCAAACCTGGGAGCCCCCTCCTGAACCCCAAAGCCATCATCCCTGGCCCTACCCCAGAGCCAACACCCCCAGCCCAGAGCCCTCACAGTAGGGACCTTGGGCCTCTAGGAACTACTGCAATAAAAGTAATAAAAAGTTGTCTCTCCCTTGTGTATGCATGACATATACTTTGTACATGTAGGACAGGCAGTTTCATGCACAACAGCAAATTAAGCCACTGTAAATTGTGTCTGTAATTATGTGGTTGGGGTACATCGTTTATGCACATAATGTAGATACAACTTTCCAAAGTCAGTGCAGTTTGGGCCTTTAGGATGGGATTTTCAAAAACACCTATGTGACTTAGTCAGTGTTCGGAAATCACACCCTATGCAAATAATACTACACCCAGGCTTCTCCATAAATCTCATAAATTGCAGGCCTGATCACCACTTGGATGAGAAATCTTCAAGGAAAGCCCCCAAAAATGCAGAAGTGACCTGGCTGATGTTGATTCATCGTGCCACAATCTTCTTGCCATGATTCAGTCTTCTCTTGCCATTTCTCAGGCCTTGTCTGTATCCACAGTTGCACAAGTTTAACAGGTGGTCTGATTTTAAGTTGATTTAGTTAAACAGGTGCAAAATGTTGTATGGATAAATTGGTGCAATTGTGAATATTAACAAGGCCTAAATCTCTTAGGCATGACATTTTGGAACTTATTCCTGCTCTTATTTTATTTTTCCGACTGTCCCCTCTCAAAACTCTTGCTTTTTCCCTCTTCATTCTACTTCTAATGACTGGATGTTTCTCCCTTCCTTTTCTTGTAAATCAGATATTTTGTTTTTACTTGAGACTATCAATTTTTGACTTGTTTGTTTTATTATTGCTTGTTGGTTTCCTTGCTTTCCACTGTTAGATTTTATGAAAACAATACTATTATGCTCAAATTTGACCTATCTTTTTCTTTCTTTATATCTGTTGACAAAGACCTTGTAAATGTTCTCATTTATTACCCTTAAATGAATGTGTCACTGCCCTTTTTTCTTCACATAAATCAATAAAATTTCAATGTAATCAGCAACTCAAACTTACAAGCAACCCTAAATAATAAATTAATATACATGTGAGGAGGAAGATAGAATTTAGTAAAAAAAAAACCTGCCTCTTTCATTCTACTGAGGGGTTTTGACAACCAACAGCAAAGAAAACAATATTTGAAATATAAAGGACTAAATTGTAGGCACACTAGGGTAAGCCCCAATTTCTCGGGGATAGGGGACAAGGGAAATTTATATCCCTTTATGCTCTTGTAGCAAGCCAAAGGTACTTTATTATAGCTGAGGATCTATCCCACAAAAAGCATATAGTCTAATCAAAACAGCTTTCTCTTGAGGGGAAAAAGTATGGACACAATTTCCACTAGAGACTTTGTGCTCCAGGGTACCATCAGAGAGGATCACAAGAGAGCAAGACAAGATATTCACTACCTCCACCAGGTAATAAGTCTGTATATGTATTTATCCCAGCATGCCAGTTGGGAGCTGAGCTCAGGCAGGCCAAAACCTGGGCTTTCTAACAGGATTTTGTACACTGATATATATTGCATTTTTCCACAGCATTTACAAAAACAAGCCCTGACTCAGGAAGGTCTCTAAGCACACATCTAACTTGAAGCATGTGAGAAGTCCCATTAACTTCAACAGAACTGTTCCCATGCTTAGAGTTAGGCCTGCATATGTATCTTGCTGAATCAGGGCCAGAGGATACTGCCAAACTTGCCAGGTTGGTTTTTTTTATAAAACGTAACAAATGTCCCGTTCCATGTATCAGGTATGTTCCTCTGCAACATTAACATATCCTCAGCCCAGGAAAAGAGCCACGTTCTGCTATAGTACAACACATCAGTGAAGGGGTTAAAAGCCATACTTTTGTTTTTAAAAGAAAATTTAACTTTCAAAAATATTTACCTAATAAGGATTTGGAGAAAATGACCAGTTAACTGAAATCTGCAGTGTAAAGTCTGTGGTGCTTTGATGCCTTTCGACTGCCAGAAATGCTATTATCTAGATTACATTTTATTATGTTTTCTGGGTATTTCATACTGATAAGGTTTGATGCAGGATCATTACATATGAGAATAGATTTAATCCTGTTTTTTAGGAAGCTTTAAGGACACTGAGGGATTATTTATGTAATAAGATGCAAAGTTGCTATGGAAAATGCTATAGCAACCTAACATCTTCGCAAAACCAAGCAGCCACTTATGACATCAATCTAAATTTACATTTATTTTAGTGTCATTTTATTGACAACCTTAGCGTCTAATTTTGACAGCATGTTAAAATAAGTTTTGAGACTGTGCTGGAGCAAAATTAACAGCACATTGCTGGAATGAAAAGAGTTCATATAATTTCCTGAGCCAATACTAGAATATTTTACTTTTTGCAAAATTGTATTCAAAAATAGTAGAAAAGAGATATTTGTGGGTGTCCCAAATAAACTAAAATCATTTATGTCTTTTCATGCATTCTCTTTTAAGGTTTTTCTGTTAATTTATTAGTAAAGCTATACTTGGTGCAAGTTAAAAGTAACAAGAGAATATTTTTACAAGTGTAAATGTCAAATTAAAATGTTTTTATTTGCTTTATATCTTCATGAAGATATTTTCTAAAAAGAAATGGTTTTGTTCTCAGAATTTATTTCAAATCCTATACCTTTTACTGCAACTTTCACAGCTCAGGATACAAGCCATAATTTTTCATTCGGTTTAATATAGCAGGGCAACACATCTGAATACATAGAGTTAGTCTGGTACTGAAATGCCCTATTTAAACAACAGGAGCTCACCTTCTGAAAACACAAAATAAGAAGTAGATGTAGCTTTGTTGGAGGTGGAAATAGACAGAATGAGCCGTGTCCTGCTCTCATTGCAGTTAATAACAAAACTCCCATTCTCTTCAAAGGGAGCAGAAGCAGGCTGTGTGTATTGATTTTTTTTCCATACCCCTCCATTAAGAATCTTGAAGGGCAACTGTAACGTTGTTGAAGTGGGATGTTGGCAGCAAAATCAATAAAAGACAATAGTGGAACATATGCTGTTTTCAGCTTCTTCCCAACCTGATATAGCCTTTATTAGCATCATTTTCCCAATTACACTCCACCCTCTGTGGAAAATGATCTTTGTTAGACCACTTTATCCGATATAAAGCTTTTGTGCCTTGGCTCCTAACTGCATTTACACTTTACTAGAATAAGACCTATTTCTAACACTGAAAATGTTGGGCTTTGGCCATGAATTGCATATGCCACAAATCACAGGCATTTTTGGTATCTTCAGGAGTAGCTCCATTTGACTTTCAGTTTTCTAGTTATTGTGTTACTATTTTGTTAAAGATCCTTTTAATTTTTTTAATTTAAACTAAGCTCTAGGACTTTGGTTTTCTTCTTTATTATTCTGCACTGCATGCTTTATTGAGCTTGGGAATCCTTTCTGACTCAAGATCTGCAGCTGTCAGAGATCCTTACAAATACTTCTCAAGGTGGAGATTTGGAAGCCAGCTGACTGAAGTTTAAATCTGCAATATATACAGCTCTCACCCATGAAACCCCTGGAAATCTGTAGCATAGCACAGAAAGTAAATGGAATTGTTTTCAGCCTCAATGCACAGATTTTAAACTCATAGCTACAGACTGGGAAAGGGCACTGTTGGATCATGAGACATGCAAGGCTCTCTGAGATGTCCAAAGTATATAAAGGCTTATCTCTTCAAAGACTGCAGATTCCACCTCCCCATACAATCATCTGGCTTGCAGTTTGAGAAATGCTAGAATTCCAAGAGTTAAGAACCTAGCAAGCATGGCTAGCATTCAGAACTGGGTGACATTTGAAATTCCCAAAGCTACCAAGGCTTAGTGATGTTGTTGTTTGTTTTGATGAATGAACTTCAGATATTTTGGATTCTGAGGTGTTTCAAGATTCCCTGTTCTTTGGTGTTGGCTTGAAGACTATCCAAAGGAAAATCCATGTCTACTAAAGTCTCACGTACATTTCAAATCATATCTGGAAACTATACATTGATGTATTTGGTTTTTAAAGCCAAATAGCAAAGGGGTAAAATGCTGCTTCAAGTTGAGTGACTGTTTTTTAAATTACAGTTGCATAGTGAAGAGGAGGAGGAGAAAGACTGTGTTGGAAGTCAAATCACAACTTCACAAACTGGACATACTGTTTTAGTCTTTTGCCAAACTAGTTTTTGCATATGGTTCAAAGAACTCTATTCCTATGGTATTTTTCTTATTCCTAAAGAGATTAAGATTTTCCTCTGTTAAAAGAAAGGTATTGTTGGAAGCTTTGACAACACACATTCTGGAGGTTCAGATTAGGGCTTTGAACCGCTGTAAAATTCTTCCTTTTTCATGGAAGAATAGGGGATTATTTTTTAATGTATTTATTTAGAGTTCCATCAGTTAGGTGTATTGCAATTTTTAAGTCATATACGCGGCAGTTTCTAACATGTTTTTGCAGTGACTTGTATACCTCTCTGTGATTTTTTAATTGCTTTTAGAGTTGCCAAGTGTCCATCTTAAACAATGGCATGGGAAGATCTCCATGTTTGCAGGCCTCGGCCAGTTGCTACTTCAGCTTAACTGTTTCTGAATTGGCCTTTTTCTATGTTCCATATATGGCTGCTTTGGCCTGTTGAATTTTTCTGAGCTCCAGAGAGGTGAACTTCTTAATAGATGAGGGGGAATGTGGTAAATGGTGTTAAATGCTCTATCCTGTTATATTATCTGCCAGTCATTGTTCTCATCACATTTTATTCAGTGGTTTCAAGATACTATATGCTGTGTTAATGCTTGATCCTGCTGGTTTCTGAGCATTGCTGAAAGAAGCATGGAGGACCAAAGAGCTAGCACTCAGCTTTTGCTCAACACTCTGTATGTACAGTGATGCTTCTGCAACGTGGAGAGATATGCACGGTGCTCAGCAGAGTCAGCAAATCTCTGTCCCACGCTGAACAGAGAGTGAGGAAAAGAGAAAGAGGGCATGCTGGGGTGGAGGTGGATGTAGTAAGGGTAAAGGCATGTAAGTGTAATCCAGGAATACAAGTTATGTGCATGGTGAACATTGTTAGGAGTTTCAGTTATTCCAACTGCCTGCCAGGAGTGGTTCACTCAAGTGCACTGAGGGGCTGCACTTAAGGAAAAAAACTGAGAGTGGGAAAGCCAGGAGGGCCAGACAGCTGACTAGAGAGTTTCAGAACATTCCTCTGAAATGGTCTGTCTTGTAGCCAGCTTCTCCGTGTTAGTGATTATAATGAGTACAATAGTTTTGCTGAGTCATCAACCTGCAGCACCCACTCTCTTCTCTTAGTTCATCTTGTTGGATCAGTTGTAACTAAGCACCATATTCAGGGCAGGTCTTCACTACGGGGGGGTTCGATTTAAGATACTCAAATTCAGCTACGCGAATAGCGTAGCTGAATTCAACGTATCGGAGCCGACTTACCCCGCTGTGAGGACGGCGGCAAAATCGACCTCCATGGCTCCCCGTCGACGGCGCTTACTCCTACTTCCGCTGGTGGAGAAAGCGCGTCGATTCGGGGATCGATTGTCGCGTCCTGACGAGACGCGATAATTCGATCCCCGAGAGATCGATTTCTACCCGCTGATTCAGGCGGGTAGTATAAACTTAGCCTCAAAAAACCTACTAGTGGCTCACAACTCGCTGCTCTCTCACAACTCTCAGAACTACAGGACTGAGTTCTTGGGAGGGACAATTCAATATTTTGTATTGTCTTTTTGGGCTTGGGAGGATAATGGTAGGCTTTATGTACTGGAATTTCTTGGATCTCTGTATTAATATATGGAGTTCAGTACAATATTTTTTCCTCTTTTTGGATCTAGTGAATTTAGAAGGGCCCAATTTTCATACCTGAATGCGTATATTTCAGCATCAAAATCTGGATTTGCATGTTGTACTATTTTAAGTAAATTGGTTAATAAAACTAAACACGGGAGAGGTTAAATATCATGCAGGTGAGAAGTAGAAGGCACTTGACTCCAGTTCCTGAACTTTCCCTGACTTCGGTGTATTGAAGGGAGTACCGGTGAGAGTATGTGGAATGAGAAGACTACAATGAGTATGTGCAGAAAGGCTGAGAAGATCTGGGTTTCCAGCAGCAGCCAAGCAGGAAAACTTGTAGAAGTCTTGTTCTGATGTTAACTCTTCTTGGCTTCTCACTCTTTGAAAGGCTCGCTAAGGTCTCCATTCCCTGTAAGGGTCTCCAGTCTCTCTGGGGCTCCACTCTCTACAAGTTTGTAGCCACTTTTTATTTCTTAATAGTTTGCAAAATATGACTTTTCAGATACCCTTAAACTTCGAAGGGGAGTGGTTGTCTTTGTTTGTAGGCTCTCAAAGAGCAGAAAATGGGAATGGAATTGAGTGCCGGAGTGTGTGGGGCAAGGGCGAGGGCTTTGCTTGCAGCTGCAAGCTTTTCCCTGGACAGCTTCCCTGGACTGACTTTTTCAATTTACCAACAAAAACTCTAGAACTACTTTGTGAGCATGACAGTCATCCCTGGGCTGAACAATTCAAGCAACTGAAAGATGCATTTGAGCAACTGTTCAAAATATTTCAAAGGAACAAAAAATATTCTTTGTAGACCAATTTTCACCTGAACCCAGACTAGAATGGACAAATTTCAATTTTATTAATTGACTTAAATACCACTCCAGTCAAATTCAAGGTAATGAAGTAAGCTTGGTGAATGAATATAAATGCCTGCTATTTGAGACATACCAGAATTTTGCAAGAAGGCTGTTTGTGCTCGTCTTTATGTGAACAGACCTTTTCTACTATGAATCAGTAAAATACACCAATCACCCAATAGACTCAGACCAAACCTGCATTCTCTAATGCGTATGGCCAGATAAAGATGGATATCGTGAAGTTGATTTCAGAGCAGCAATGACAGTCGTCCTGTATTTACTCCTTCTCCTGCAGCTCCCAAGCCACATGTTGTCTTTCAACAGATCTGAACTTGCCCCCAGTTCATGTCCAAGGAATAGGATCTGTTCCTTTTTATTTTGTAAAACAAAGTGTACATAAGGATATTTCTTCAACTCCGATTAAAATTAGGAGCAGTATTTAAGCTCCTGAGAAGTTTCCAATGGCAGCCCTTACTACTGCAGAATGTTTGAACATACCAGATTATATTATTGGTATATCTTACCAATTATTACCCCTCTACATTTATTTAACATATAGCTGTATATATTTTGAGATGGGGCAAGAGATGTCAAGGGCTGTACAGTGCTCACTAGTGTGGTCAGGAACGCTTGTTTTACATCTGTTTCAAGAGGCAGCACCTCCGATGACAAAGTACCACTAACACCATATAGGCACATTGGTTCAATACTGACTCAGGAAAGAGTGTGGTCTACTGAGACACCAGTGCCACTTAACAGATTCCAGTGACATGAGCTTGTCTTACAGTGAATTCACTTCTTCCTTTCTCAGACCAAAGAGCTTCCTATTCATTTTCAGTATTAGAGGAATACAGTAATTTTTTTCAAAACATTGAATATAGACAGAAGTCTGCTTCATCACTGGCATCTTTAATTCAAGCAAGGTCACCTCATAAACTTGTCTAAATAGCTCTATTTCTCAATTAGAAAAGAGGCAGAACTGTTTAAGGGTATTTAGTGTTTGATTAATAGCACTTCACTGGTGCTTTAAGCACTTGCAGAGGTTTTTCAAGCAGCTACGTTTAAGAATAAAACATTACCATCTGAAAAGTTAACCTTATCAGAAACTGAAAACAAATCATTCCAAGCAGCGGGGCAGGGGGACTCTTTTTCACTATTTTTTTCTGAAATTATACAAGTTACAGGGTATAAGGGCTCCAAAGAGATGCGGTAAGTAGTTTAGGCCCCAAATTTGATTTAGTTTGAAATTGTTATGATCAGATGGTGAGTGCCCTCCAAATTCTAAAGGTACGTTTTAAAAATTCAATGAAATATTGCTGCAAAAAAACAACAAGACAATCATTATTTATGGGATATGGGGGAATGGGAAGAATCTTCACTGAAAAGGATACAGCTGAGAGGAGAAGAAAGAAACACCTGGAAATATGGGGAGTTGGGATTTACAAATGAACAAAGGGATAGGACCAGTGGATCAAGAGCTGAAGGAGGCAGGCAGGGAGGGACAGAGAAGGGGCAATAGAGTGGAGAAGAAAAGGAGGGGCAGAAAGCAAAGGCTAAATGATGAAACAGAGTGGGAGGAGGAAGGAGAAAGTGAATAGGAAAAAGGGGAGAAAAGTAAGAGGGTTAAAATGCAGAAAGGAGATGACAATGGGGGGGGGGGAGATGCAAGGGGGAAGGAAAGGAGAGGGTAGACATGTTGCATAGTGTCCCTGATAAAACTCCTCTATCCTAAAACATTTTGAAGAGTGAAATAACACAGGACAGCAAAGAGTACAGATAGTCTAAATTACAAAGAAACAGTGGTTCAAAGAGATTGTATGAATAAATTAAAGCATTCAGTTATCAGGGCATTAACACAAGGAGAGAAAAGCTTAGAGGCAACAATACAATCAATATATTCTAGGTGTCAGGAAAGGACAGAGATGGTTAGAAGCAATGAGAAGGGCAGTTCTGAACTGATGGATCCTAAAAAAAAGAGTAAGAGCTTATGGAGTTGTTTGAGGATAGAGTGATGTGGTCACACTTCTTTATAAGGGTGATGAAGGCAGATGAAAACACTGCACACTCAAAGATGGGACTCAGAGGCAAAAAGGAAGGAAATGCAATAGTCTAAACAAGAGTAGGTGGAATGAGGATTGAGCGGTGTTGCAGCCAGTTGTATGTACATACAATGTGGTGGAGGTGGTGACTTGCAGACACAGGAGATAAGGGAGGCATAGGAAAGCAAAAATCAGTGTTGACATCAAGGTTATGGAGGGTAAAGCAAAAAAGGAGATCTGAGTCGAGAGACATATTTTGGAGAAGGAATTGTTTGAGGATGCGTCTTTGTCCGAATGAAGCACTTCCACCTTTGAGATAACTGGATGAAGGAGGTTAAGACGAAACCATATTTTACCTGATCAAGACAGGCTGAGAGAATGAATGAGCAAAGAAAGGTTAATAAAGGTGGCAGACAGCTGAGTGTTATCAAGATAAGTGTGTAGGAAAAACAAAAAATAAACAACTGAGAAGAGGTGGGAATAAAAACAGAGAGGAATAAAAACTATCCTGCAAGCCCAAGTTAAGTACAGTAGTTGTGACTCACTTGATCTACAGTAGAAATGCTGGGTAAAAAGAGAAGCAAAAAGGAAGGATGTCAAATTCCTTTTGGAACTAAAGAACTTCTGGGTAGTAATGACTATTGCCAATAGGGGAGAGACCCTAGTATTATCAATTCCTCCCAGCCTCCCATTATATGTGAAATTTAAAATCTGCAGCACATACATTCAGTTCTTCCCTTGGTTTTCTCTCAGTTTGTCTCAGTATTGCCAACCCCAAATCTTCAAAAATCACATCTGAGCCCCCAAAATATAATGAAATTGGCTTAAAAATCATGATTACAAAAAAAATAGGTATTTTTATTTGCCTTCTGGCATTTGAGCCTTTAGTACTTGAGTCACATTTAGTACTGGGGTCACTGCAGCCTTGGGGTCTTGAAACATAAAGCTGAGATTCTCACATAATCACTTGCCTCCAGGAGCTAGAGCTTTAAATAAAACAGCAAATATCATGAGACTTATGATAAAATCCCAAGAGTTGGCAACACTGATTCTCATTTCATTCTGAATCTACTGCAGTGCAAGTGTTTGCCAACAGCTTCTTGCCAAGGTTTTGTTATTAGACCCGATTGGACCATAAGTGACCTCCAACCTTTTCTGCCCCCTACTCCTCTACACCCTCCCTGTCTTTGCAAATAACCACATCCAGTTTTGAAATATTTCAGTAACTGATTTCTCATTCAAAAAAATAGTCCTAAATAAATTACTGAAATTACTGGCACATCACAGTTGTAGTAAGGCAAGAAAAAGACAGAACAATGTTGTTTAGAGTCTACTAAGCAGCTGTAGAAAAAAATTCAATAGGCAAAGAAAATGTTTCTTCAGACTAATGCTTTGGTCTCTCAACCCTTATGTCTGCCTATAATGGAAATGGGATGGGTAAAACTAATGTTAGAGGAGGGTGGATTTTTAAAAAAATTACTAGTTATCCTGCTTGTTCAATCCCGAATTCCTCTGTGAATAGAACGTACTAAAATAATTCCCATGAGGAACTACTTTGAACATCTGCTATCTCCATGGATGTAACTACTGTAATGAATTGCTGTGTGTAGACTGTAGGCAGCATGGTATGGAAAGGATTTTAAAGCGACTCCATCTGAGTAAGAACAAGACTTTGAAATAGCGTAAATTACCTTCCCATTATGCAGGCCTAACACCAACTAACATTAATGGGAGTAACCTACACACAGGATAATTAGGCATTTGGAGCCTCACAGCTATTGAGAACTCTAGCTAAAGTGTGCAGAAAGTTAGAGAAAATGTTTAAATTGCTTCATTGTTTAGTTACATTGTGTCTGAAGGTGAAAAGCAAAATGTGCATAGTACTAGAATAGCTGGTAATTGCCCGAATTTACTTTATATATCATATATAGTGCTAATTATATTTTCGCTAGTTATTTTGCAGTTTTCAAGCTTCCACCAGATCATTTTCTTAAAGTATAAAGGATGATACAATCTATTTCCATTCTGTTTCCTAACAATAGGAAGAGGCATTTACCAGAGAATTCAATGCAGTAATAATATTGCTATTATTTACACCTCTACCCCGATATAACGTGACCCAATATAACACGAATTTGGATCTAACGCAGTAAAGCAGCGCCCGGGGAGGGCAGTGCTGCGCACTCCGGCGGATCAAAGCAAGTTCGATATAAAGCGGTTTCTCCTATAACGCGGTAAGATTTTTTGGCTCCCGAGGACAGCGTTATATCGGAGTAGAGGTGTATTTATTATCAGAAGTATTTATAAGGTGACCATCACTGTGGTATATAAGCACCCCTTACACTAGTGAGAACAAAACCAAGAATGGGGATCATATAGTCAGCCACCATCCAAAGAGGTGCCTGTGTTTTCTTGAGAGAACTCAAGGCAATGATTACACTGCTCTACAGCCAAATTGCTTCTGAAATAAATGTAGTCAAACTTTACTAATTCTGGGTCACTGAGAAAATTGTTGATTGGCTCTAGTTTTCAAGATATGCTATTGGGTCAGTATATACGACTCTTGACTTGGGAATGGCGGAGGATAAGTGAGTTATAAAGGGAAGGGATCATCAGTGTCACAGGACCCACATTTTCTCCCATCCTCCTCCTCTGAACCAAACCTCATAACACAAGGTGAACTGAATGACCTTGTCAGGGATTTGGAACTACCCAAGAGTAAGGCAGAGCTGTTGGGCTCCAGACTACAGCAGTGGAATCTCCTGGCAGGTGAGGTTAGGATTTCCATGTTCCGTGACCGTCAAAAGGATCTTTTCCCATTCTTCTTCATGGAAGGTGATCTTGTAGCCTACAACAACATCGATGGTGTGATGGCAGCCCTCAACATCGTTCACGATCCAGATGAGTGGAGACTGTTCATTGATTCATCAAAGACGAGTCTTAAAGCTGTTTTACTGCATAATGGCAATGTTTTGCCATCAATTCCAGTTGGTCATGCAGTCCATATGAAGGAAACCTATGACAACATGAAACAACATTTGAGGTGCATGAACTATGACCAACATCAGTGGCAACTTTGTGGTGATATGAAGGTTGTTGCTCTCTGGCTTGGTCTGCAGACTGGATACACAAAGTACTGCTGTTTTCTCTGCGAATGGGCTAGTCGTGCAAGAGATTCCCACTACATCAAGAAAGATTGGCCACTCCGACAGTCATTGGAGCCTGGGAGGAAAAGTGTTCAGCATCCACCACTTGTTGAATCAAGGAAGATTTTGTTACCACCCTTACATATCAAGCTGGGTCTGATGAAGAACTTTGTCAAGGCCATTGACAAAACACAAGCAGCTTTCAAGTACCTCCGTGGAAAATTTCCAAGGTTAAGTGAAGCTAAGATAAAGGAAGGTGTCTTTGTTGGTCCTCAGATTCGTGAACTTCTTCGAGATGATGCATTTGACCATGCACTGCGTGGCAAGGAAAAGACGGCATGGAAAGCCTTCCAGTTACTGGCAATAAATTTTCTCGGAAACAACAAGGCAGACAACTACAGGTTGTTAGTGGAAAACCTCCTCAAGGCATACAAAAGCCTTGGTTGCAACATGTCACTAAAGATACATTTTTTGCACTCTCATCTAGATTTTTTTCCACCGAACTGCGGAGCAGTGAGCGATGAGCATGGCGAGTGATTTCACCAGGACATTGCAACAATGGAGAAATGCTATCAGGGCAAATGGAGCCCATCAATGCTTGCAGACTATTGCTGGACAGTGACAAGAGATGCTCCATTTAATGAATACAAGAGACAAGCCAAAAACCGCCGAGTAGACACTGAATAGGACTAAACTATGTACATAATAGTTTTTTGCCTTTTGTTTCATAATAAATTTTATTTATATAACTCTTTTGCTGATTTTTAAAGTGTTACATAAACAGGACAGGTGAAATATTATCATGTAAAGCAACCATCAACACATGAAAAGACCTAGGTTTACAATTTATGATTAAAACTCTACTATCTACACAATATACATAGACATAAAATGTAAAAACTTAAATATCTTAGAAACAGTAGCCAATCAGTTGTTTTAATTGTCATATTTGAATTCAGCACATCAAAATACATAATAAATAGCACATTTTATCTCTGAAGCAGATGACGTCTCAAAAATTGTAGACCAGTGTTAGCAGTCACATTAAATGTCAGAGGGTTCAAGATGGAAAACCTGAATGAAGAGGTGCCTTAATGTGGCCAAGCTGGGACTCAGATTTATTTCTTGTAGGATCCAATACTGGAAGCATGGGCACACCACCAACAATGCCTGCCCCTGACTGTCTTGATCTACACACTAGGAATATATAGTTGAAACTTGCTTTCTGAGAACAGTTGTCATGGTGGGATATCGGAAAAGGTAAGTGAGATACTGGATCTGTTTGGGCAGTATAGATACCTGACCAGCGCCTGGAATTTTATTCAGAACTGAGCTGGCAGCCAGTGGAGATTACAGACTCATAGGGTGAGAAGGGACCGCAAGGGTCATCTAATCTAACCCCCTGTCAAGATGCAGGATTTGTTGTGTCTAAACCATCCAAGACAGATGGCTACCCAACCTCCTTTTGAAAACCTCCAGTGAAGGAGATTCCCAGGGCTGCCCAGAGGATTCAGCGGGCCTGGGGTCTTCGGCGGTGGGTCCCAGGGCAGAAGGACCCCCCGCCGCGGGTCTTCAGGGCACTTCGGCGGTGGGTCCCGGAGCGGAAGGACCCCCTGCCGCTGAATTGCTGCCTAAGACCCGGAGCGGAAGAAGCTCCGGAGGCCCGGGCCCCACGAGAGTTTTCCGGGGCCCCCGGAGTGAGTGAAGGACCCCGCTCCAGGAGCCCCAAAAAACTCTCATGGGGGTCCCTGCAGGGCCTGGGGCCTGGGGCAAATTGCCCCACTTGCCCCCCCCCGGGCAGCCCTGGAGGTTCCCCAGCTTCCCTAGGCAGTCTGTTCCACTGTCCTACTGTTCTTACAGTTAGGAAGTTTTTCCAGAATTTAATCTAAGTCTGCCATGCTGTAGTTTGAACCCGTTGCCTCTTGTCCTACCCTCTGTGGCAAGAGAGAACAACTTTTCTTTATCTTTTTTATGCCAGCCTTTTAAGTTTTTGAAGACCCCTATCATGTACCCCCTTAATCTCCACTTTTCCAAACTAATCATATCCAGTTCCTTCAGCCTTTGCTCGTATGGCTGGCATTCCAAACCTTTGATCATCTTTGTCGCATGCTTCTGGATTCTTTCCAGTTTCTCAACACTCTTTCTATACATTGGTGACCAAAACTGGACACAGTACTCCAGCTGAGGCCTCACTAGCACCAAGCAGAGCAATACTATCACCTCCTGTGACTTGCATGCTGTGCTTCTGTCAATGCAACTTAAATTGCATATATTTTTTTGCAACAGCATTGCATTGCTGACTCATGTTGAGGTTTGATCCACCACAACTCCCAGATCTTTTTCAGCAGTGCTGATGCCAAGCCAGTTATCCCCCATTCTGTATTTGTTCATTTGTTTTTTCTTCCCTAAGTGTAGCAGCTTACATTTGTCTCTGTTAAATTTCATTTTGTTGTCTACAGCCCAGTTCTGAAGCTTATCAAGATCCTTCTGAATTTTAGCTCTATCCTCCAAAGTGTTGGCAACCCTTCCAGCTTGCTTAGTGTCATCTGCGAATTTGATCAGTATGCTCTCTCTTCCTTAATAAAGATGGTCATTAAAAAAGATGTTAAATAACACTGGACCAAGAACAAATCCCTGTGGAACCCCAATTGAGACCTCCCTCCAATCTTACATCATTCCATTAATAGTTACTCTTTGTTTGGGGTTGTTTAACCAATTATGTATCCACTTAATGGCA